>NC_091787.1:1453750-2180625 GCF_029378745.1 Bos indicus
AAACCAAGGTCCAAAGAGCCAGACATGTCCTGGGTACCATACTGCTTGGGACACACAGGGGCTTGGAAGACTCTCCCTTCCCTAGGAGTGGTTGGGCTACCTTCTGTCTCCCTCTAAATTTGTCCAACACTTGGTATGTTCTGGAACTTAACAGATCCTCAAGGGATCGTCTCCAATGAAGGGCCAAAGACATCTTGAAGTCATGGCTTCACATGCAGCCATCCTCTGTCATCTCAAAAAAAAAAAAAAAAAATAGTGAGGGGGGGCTGCCTGGCAACACAAAGTCAGAAACAGTCCAGTGACCAAGTGGGTAAAGGAAAAAACCCAAATTCGCTGTCCTCCTAAGCCACACATCTAAAAATGTGCAGTGAACTGTGGCAATCAGGAAGAGAGGACTTCGATCTTCTACTGGTTTTCTCAGCCTGAGACTTGCTCTGCTTTGTCATCTCTAAGGGACTAAAGACTCCACTGGAGCCATTCCTCCCCCTTCCCTCTACTGCATCTCCCCTTGCCATTTCCACACATCAGCTGTAGTAAATCAGTTAAAAGATTGCCCTTCAGTAAAGCTCATTTGAGTGTACCTGTCCCTCTGATAGGCTATGTGACCTGGGGCAGGTGGCTTCCAGAGGCAATCAGCCTTCTTAACTGAGGATGCCACCTACTCTTTAAGACTGAAGGTTGAAACTAGGTAAGTGCATGGAATACACACAAAAACAATGGTACACTATCTTCTAAAAGGGTTTGGAGGTGGTGAGAGGGATGAGGTGGTAAGGGTGAGCAAAAGACACTAAAAACTATTACAACTGCTCACTGAGCACTTAGACAGGAAAAGTCAATGTGTTTTATGCACAAAGATTTTTGTAGAGATTTATTCCAGTATTTATTTAATGTGGTAAAAAATAAATAAACCAACCCAACCCAAGACCGATAACCCAAGTGTTTTAAGACTGTTGAGAAGAGAGACAGAATCTGTTAAATAAATTAATACAGCCATACGGTAAAGTGTCAGGCAGTCATTAAAAAAACACGTATCTTGAGGAATATTGAAGACATCCATTCTTGAAGGGGGAAAGGTTAGTTCTTAGGAGGTTAAAAGAATCTCAGACATTACAGTGATTTGTGGCTCCACAGGCTGTGGTCCATAAATAAGACACACAATATACTTGTGGCATGAGTTTTCATGGAGGTGGGGGCGAAGGGAACAGTGACTGAAGAAAATTGTCCTAAAAAGTCTCCTAAGGAGGAATGATAATGAAAAAGAAGGTTGAGAAATACTGGACTAAAGATACATACAAGTGCTCATAGTCAGTCAGTTTAGTCACTCAGTGTCTAAAAAGTATCTGACTCTTTGCAACCCCATGGACCAAAGCACACCAGGCCTCCCTGTCCATCACCAACTCCCGGAGTTTACTCAAACTCATCTCCATGGAGTCGGTGATGGCATCCAACCATCTCATCCTCTGTCACCCCTTTCTTCTCCCGCCTTCAATCTTTCCCAGCATCAGGGTCTTTCCAAATGAGTCAGCTCTTCGCAGGTGGCCAAAGTATTGGAGTTTCAGCTTCAGCATCAGTCCTTCCAATGAATATTTAGGACTGATTTCCTTTAGGATGGACTGGTTGGATCTCCTTGCAGTCCAAGGGACTCTCAGTTTTCTCCAGTACCACAGTTCAAAAGTATCAATTCTTTGGCGCTCTGCTTTCTTTACAGTCCAACTTTCACATCCATACATGACTACTGGAAAAACCATAGCCTTGATGAGATGGACCTTTGTTGGCAAAGTAATGTCTCTGCTTTTTAATATGCTGTCTAGGTTGCTCATAATACCTCACATCAAAATACATAGGTTATAAGATGTGATACATGCACAATTTAGGCTATATTTCAAAATGGTAACTGAAGTTATTTCTGGCTAGTGGGATTACAGGGGTTTATTTTCCTCCATATATTTTTGAGAGGTTTCACATTTCCTCCAGTATTTTTTGACTTATAGAATTATATAAGATTCTGTGTGAAAAATACACTTTGGTATTCAACGAGTTAAGTTTACATAGGAATATAGACAGTTGTTTTCTCTAGGATTCCTTGAATAAACTGTCCAGGAAAAGGTAGGTGGACTGCACTGATACTTCTGTAGTTATCAAATATGCCCACGCATGGCGAGAGGCTAAGGTCATCAAGTGTGGCTCTCCTCCAGGTCTAGTTACGTGGAGGACTGTGCCACACACCCTGACTCCCCCAGAGAGTCCCCCAGTACTTAGGGGGTGATGGACGCTTCAAGAAAAGTAGGATTCAGACCTCAAAGATAAAAAGAAGCAAAATTCAATTTCTAAAAAATTTTCTTCAAAAACAAGATGCCAAAACAAAGGGCATCAGTATCAGTCGCCTTCTACCTCACCAAGAATTCCAGCATGTCTCTTGCTGTGATTCTCAAATTCTGTCTTAATCCTTGACACATTCACAAATCCCTAAAACAGGAGAATACACAAGGCCCACTCCTCACAATCAAATCCACAACCTTATTGTTTGACTGGGGCCAAAAGCTGTGACTTTCTGAGTAGTGTTCAAAGACAGGAGCAAAGAAACCCTTTCCCAAGTCAGAACTGTTTCTGTCTCCTTAATAAACATGCTCACCTTTATAGTACCTTTATAATTTATCACCTACTCAGTTTGTAAAAGAATCAGTTATTTTTTGATGAAGACTATGTTGTGGAAATTTTTTAAATTTAGAAGAAAAGAAGTACTCAAAATCTTTAGGCTTTAATTATGCTATTATTGTTAAAATGTTCTTTTTTAAAAGCCCCAACCATCTTAGAGCTATGGCCATCCTTAACAGACAGAGGTAGCAGAGCCTTTTTCTCTGTCAAAATGAGACAGTCAGCCATCACGCTGTGAGAGCAGCACTTTACCCGCTGTGGTCAGCGGGCCAGGGTCACCGTCACTGCCTCTCCTCACATGGGGTAACTGGGTTTGTAGCACTTAAGGAGGTGGCACGGTCCTGTGTCCCCAGAGCACAGTGTCACATGACAGGATCTTATGGATAAGAACTGCTGCTGCTGCTAAGTCGCTTCAGTCGTGTCCGACTCTGTGCGACCCCCCAGACAGCAGCCCACTAGGCTCGCCCGTCCCTGGGATTCTCCAGGCAAGAACAATGGAGCGGGTTGCCATTTCCTTCTCCAATGCATGAAAGTGAAAGGTCAAAGTGAAGTCGATCAGTCGTGTCCGACTCTTAGCGACCCCATGGACTGCAGCCTATCAGGTTCCTCCGTCCATGGGATTTTCCAGGCAAGAGTGCTGGAGTGGGGTGTCATTGCCTTCTCCAATGGATAAGAACTAAGTCCCTCTAAAACCAACATCCTTTAACACAAGAATCCAACCATTTCTTATGCCACCTGACAACTCTCTCTCCCTAACTCCCCTAGAGGCCTTAGGACACTCCTCACCCTGCTCCACCATGGCAATGCAGACAGAGGCCAGAGGCCGGGCTGCCCCTTCCTGCCCTCTGGTTACCACTGCGAGCAGCTCAGAGGCAGCATCTACAGCCTGCAGTGGAGCCGGCAGAAGGGCTGAGCTCTGTGAAGCCAGGAACCGGACTCTTCACCACATTTAACTCCTGACCTTTTCGGCTGCTGGAAGCAAGTTGTTTAGTGAGTATTCAACTGGGCCAAAGCCTGAATATGCCAGCAACTCCGTCTTTATTTAAAGACAGATAAAAACTGCATGATGACATTGGCCAGGACAAAGAAGCTTTGAGAACAACTACTTTTCAGTTAAATCAGTTGCCATACTAAGAAAATCCATAAAGGTTTCTATAAAGGTTTCACTCCTTACATTAGGTAGACAGACTGAGGAGAAGCTGGAATTCAGTGTAAATCGTTCTGAAATGCATGAAGCTGACTGAATAGGTTGTGGTGGTGGTGGTTTAATTGCTAAGCCACGTCAGACGCTTTGTGACCTTATGGACTGTAGCCCGCCAGGCTCCTCTGTCCACGGGATTTCCCAGGTAAGAATACTAGAAGGCCACATAAATACGCTTTATTCACCAAAATATTTTTATTAATATTCTATTATTTATGTAGAGAAATTTGACATTTTTCCCAATAAAGTAAACAGTTATTAAGCTCACACTGAATTGCCCCACTTTGTTGTGTCTATTTCATAAGTTAGCAAATTGTGACACTTATCCCACTAGATATTCTGTTCCCAGCCCTAATCAAAATCAAAACAAATATTCCAGACACTTTGCAGTACATAACATCTAAGAGTCACAGCAATTTCAGAGACAACTTAGTGTAACCTTGCTGTTTTTAGAGTTATAGAAACTAAAGCCTAGAAGTGGTCTTTGCATACAAGAAGCTGGAACCAGGACCCTGGATGGAGTGAGATAAAAAGGAATGGTAGTAGGTATGAAAACAACTGACAAACTTCGATGGAAAAGAGGAAGAAAAAACAATATCATGTAACTGAAAACCAAAACTACAGTCATACAACTATTTTGTAGTAGCTTACAAATAAAGTATAAAAAACTCAGAAATATATGTTATAAAACTGTACAAACTTCTAGATGTTTAAGGTCTAAAGTTTTTATAAGGACACACTTATACAAATTTTCAGGAAAAACAACCATTTTTAGAAAAAGTCACATTTGTCCCTGGACATAGTATTCATAATTGGCTTTCAAAACAAACTCAAAGTAAGGGTTGGACTTCAAACTTCCCAGCTGGTCGGCCTGCAGCAGCTCCTTCACCTCGGGCAGGTACTCACTGAGCTGAATGCCTAAAAATACAAACACAGAAAGTTTTTTTTTTTTTTAATTTTCACATAATTCTCAAATGAATTAAGATGACGGATGATAGAAACACCTGTGCTTCTATTTAAAATATAACCTCACTGCTATTGGAAAATACTCTGTTCTAAATTCCTTCCATCTGCCAAGCATACTCACAGGCCTGACAATATGACATTCTTCACTTAGTAGGGGCTACATGACTGTTCTATATACTTGGGCTACATGTTTGACTCTAGTGGTCAAAAGAGCCATCAAAACAATCTGCAATATTTTCATTTTTCTCCACAGCTTAAGCCATTCCTTCAGTGTGGAAGTTTTAAGTTAATAATCACTTGAAAACAAATATTTCAAGACCAAGCAAACAGCATTCCAAGTAGCTATACAGTAAAAGAAGCAGAAGGTATCAGTGAAAGATTGCTTATAAACCAGCTGTAAAATTTGTTAAGACAGGAATCCTGAGTTATCAAGGAAGACAAAGTTATACTATATCTTCTTAAAAGACTTTCAGACATTTATCTGTCCCCCAGATCAAAGACCCATTGTTTCACCTGGATGGGTGGTCTCCCCACACTCCAGAAATGCCTGACTGCAGAGGTGCTTATTTGAGAACTGGTTTTTAATGCTTTTTCCTAGGGTGACTGGTTTGCTTAATTTTTTTAAAATTAATTTCCAGAGTCAACTTTGGTAATATATATTTTCCTTGATTTTGATCAACTTTCTTTTGTATTTCAAGTTTATTTTTGAAAAGACATATAAAATTATTCAAAAATTAAAAAAAAAAAAAGAAAACAAGTATTTCCAACAATTCTATATTCTCCTATTCAGGAAATACTTTAGAACACTGCCACGAAAGCTATCTGCAGTGTGTAACATACTGGCAGTTTCTGAGACCAGGAGGAGGGAAACCACGCCTTTGTCAGTCCTTTATGGACCTGGAAAGCCAATACGCATCTGTGTAGTTACAGAACAGCATATACAATTTTCTCATTTGATAATTTTAAATTAATAAGGTAACATTTTATAACCTGTCACATTACCACATGCTTCTCAAAGTCAAATACTGTTTATTTTTAACATCATCTAAGTGATGATGTTAAAAATTTATTTTAACATCATCATCTAATAACTAAGCACCATTTTTGGTACTTAGTTATTATACAATAAAAATCTTATAATAAATGTTATGAGACTTAATCTGCAATATTTACACATCATTCATTACAATCAACACACTTTCAATACTTTTTATCTCTGAAACAGTATTACACTTGTGAAAATATCAATTTCCTAAAGATCAATTTTCTTAAAAACTTACGACCCCATTCTAAGTGGGAAATGTTCATTGGCTCTAGGTGATGGCCACCAGGTTAATATTTCAGTCTAGTGCAGCAAATCTTTCGATTTTTAAGAGAAGTCAGAAAACATTTTTTTTAATTTATTTATTTTAATTGGAGGTTAATTGGACTGTGAAGAAAGCTGAGCGCCAAAGAACTGATGCTTCTGAACTGTGGTGTAGAAGAAGACTCTTGAGAGTCTCCTGGACTGCAAGTAGATCTAACCAGTCCATTCTGAAGGAGATTAGCCCTGGGATTTATTTGGAAGGAATGATGCTAAAGCTGAAACTCCAGTACTTTGGCCACCTCATGCGAAGAGTTGACTCAATGGAAAAGACTCTGATGCTGGGAGGGATTGGGGGCAGGAGGAGAAGGGGACAACAGAAGATGAGATGGCTGGATGGCATCACTGACTCGATGGACGTGAGTTTGAGTGAACTCCGGGAGTTGGTGATGGACAGGGAGGCCTGGCGTGCTGCGATTCATGGGGTCGCAAAGAGTAGGACACGAATGAGCGACTGAACTGAACTGAATTACTTTACAACATTGTAGTGGTCTTTGCCATACATTGACATGAATCAGCCATGGGTGTACATGTGTATCCCCATCCTGAACCTCCCTCCCCATCCTATCCCTCAGGGTCATCCCAGTGCACCAGCCCTGAGCACCTTGTCTCATGCATCGAACTGGACTGGCGATCTATTTCACATATGATAATATACATGTTTCAATGTTATTCTCTCAAATCATCCCACCCTCACCTTCTCCCACAGAGTCCAAAACTCTGCTCTTTACATCTGTGTCTTTTTTGGCTGTCTTGCAATAGGGTCACTATTACCATCTCTCTAAATTCCATATATATGCATTAATATACCGTATTGGTGTTTTTCTTTCTGGCTTACTTCACTCTGTATAATCGGCTCCAGTTTCATCCACCTCATTTGAACTGATTCAAATGTATTCTTTTTAATGGCTGAGTAATACTCCATTGTGTATATGTACCACAGCTTTCTTATCCATTCGTCTGCTGATGAACATCTAGGTTGCTTCCATGTCCTGGCTATTATAAACAGTGCTGCAATGAACATTGGGGTACACACGTCTCTTTCAATTCTGGTTTCCTCGGTGTGTATGCCCAGCAGTGGGATTGCTGGGCTGTATGGCAGTTCTATTTCCAGTTTTTTAAGGAATTTCCACACTGTTCTCCATAGTGGCTGTACTAGTTTGCATTCACACCAACAGTGTAAGAGGGTTCCCTTTTCTCCACACCCTTTCCAGCATTTATTGCTTGCAGACTTTTGGATAGCAGCCATTCTGACTGGTGTGAAATGGTACCTCATTGTGGTTTTGATTTGCATTTCTCTTAATAATGAGTGATGTTGAGCATCTTTTCATGTGTTTGTTAAACATGTCTTTGGAGAAATGTCTGTGTAGTTCTTTGGCCCATTTTTTGATTGGGTCATTTATTTTTCTGGTATTGAGCTGTAGGAGTTGCTTGTATATTTTTGAGATTAATTCTTAGTCAGTTGCTTCATTTGCTACTATTTTCTCCCATTCTGAAGGCTGTCTTTTCACCTTGCTTATAGTTTTCTTCATTGTGCAGAAGCTTTTAATTTTAATTAGGTCCCATTTGTTTATTTTTGCTTTTATTTCCATTCCTCTGGGAGGTGGAACATAGAGGATCCTGCTGTGATTTATGTCAGAGAGTGTTTTGCCTATGTTCTCCTCTAGGAGTTTTATAGTTTCTGGTCTTACATTTAGATCTTTAATCCATTTAGAGTTTATTTTTGTGTATGGTGTTAGAAAGTGTTCTAGTTTCATTCTTTTACAAGTGGTTGATCAGTTTTCCCAGCACCACTTGTTAAAGAGATTGTCTTTTCTCCATTGTATATTCTTGCCTCCTTTGTCAAAGATAAAGTGTCCAGAGGTGCATGGTTTTATCTCTGGGCTTTCTATTTTGTTCCATTGATCTATTTTTCTGTCTTTGTGTCAGTACCATACTGTCTTGATGACTGTGGCTTTGTAGTATAGCCTGCAGTCAGGCAGGTTGATTCCTCCAGTTCCACTCCTCTTTCTCAAGATTGCTTTGGCTATTCAAGGTTTTTTTGTATTTCTATACAAATTGTGAAATTATTTGTTCCAGTTCTCTGAAAAATACTGTTGGTAGCTTGATAGGGATTGCATTGAATGTATAGATTGCTTTGGGTAGTATACTCATTTTTACTATATTGATTCTTCTAATCCATGAAATGGTATATTTCTCCATCTATTTGTATCATCTTTGATTTCTTTCATCAGTGTTTTATAGTTTTCTATATATAGGTCTTTTGTTTCTTTAAGTAGATTTATTCTTAAGTGTTTTATTCTTTTTGTTGCAATGATGAATGGAATTGTTTCCTTAATTTCTCTTTCTGTTCTCTCATAGAAAATAAGACTTTTATAAGAGCTCTTCTCAATATTAAATGCCAGAGACTAATTAGGAAAAATGTTAAATTCCATGCAATGACACACATTTTTTTTCTCCTCTATGGCAACCTACTCCAGTACTCTTGCCTGGAAAATCCCATGGATGGAGCAGCCTGGCAGGGTCCATGGGGTGGTAAAGAGTCAGACATGACTGAGTGACTTCACTCATTATAATATACTTTAAAACTGAAAAGCATATTAAGGAAGCATATAAATATTAAAAACAAAACATAAAAACTGAAAAGCTCCAGGTGGGTAACTTAAATATATCTACAGGCTAAATTTATCCCATAAGCTGAAGTAATTGTTAGGTTGCCCAAGTCTACAAAATACAATGGAAGCTATCTATATTTACCTCCAGAATCTGCCCTTTAAAAACATTTACTCTTGTAAATGTAAATAATATGGAAGTCATATTATTAAGAAGATTCCAAAGATAAATGCCTTCGGCTTGGTATTGTTTTATATATATATATAACATTATAAATATATATTACTTATATTATATCATTATATAATAAATATAATAGCTTCCACTTGTTTTTGTCCTTCGGTCAAAACTTAATAATCCTTTTTGTAAAATTATAGGTTTCTATTTGTTTTCCATCTACAATATATAATCTAAAGATAGCAAAAACTGCCAGGTGAACTTTAAATAGTATCATATACTTAATTAGCCACAATTCAGTTCAGCGGCACCTTTACAAGAACTAACTTCATGGAAAACATCAGATTTGGACCCAAATGAATCTCTTCAACAGCACAAAGAAATCAACCATATCCAGTTATTTCTTCAATTCCAAATATAGAAAAGAGAAAGCCTAGGAGATATATTTTAACTGTCTGAATTTCAAGTATTTTTAAGCAAAAGATATTTTCTTTTGTTATCTCCATTATTTAATTTAAAATTTTTATTTTTTGACAATGAAATGGCTTAACTGCCTTTGTGTTCTTTATTCATCTTTGAAAATAAAAGTGTTCATTAAACCTACTGTCAATGTGGGGTAGTCAAGAGTCTATTTTTCATAAACAAACCTCCAGGTCAGTACTGAGGTCAACAGTTCTATCCAGAGTGAAACTTGTGGCATGTAAGCACCAAGAGGTCGCTGCTCTTTCACCTCACTCACATGTTGGCTGGTGTGGTGAGCTCCATGGTTCTCCTCTGAGGCCCTCATCATTTCAGTTAAACCAGGGAGTCTCAAGCAGAGGACCGCAGAGTGCAATCTACTACAGAAGAACTATGAATGTGAATCTGTAAAATAATTCTAGCCTTTTAAAGAAAAAAAGTTTAATGAGTGACTACTATCTACCAGGCACTGGGCTGGGCATGTCTTATACAGATCAAATAATGTGTCCTGCAGACGTAGGTATGGAACATTTGCATAACATGTATGCAAATGTCAGCATCATGAATAAAATTCATATCCATCTAGAAGGGCTGCTGAGTTTACAACAGTTTCTGTCATTGTGTACTTTATTCCAGGTGGTTTTAAACAGAGTGTCCTTGTATCTTAAAAGATTGGTAAATACAGGTTAGCCTATTTTGCACATTGCCTGGATTTAACATCATCTTTTTGATTTAATAATTCTATAATAAATGAGTTATACTTGTCTTCGTGTATTCAGTTCAGTTCAGTCACTCGGTCGTGTCCGACTCTTTGCGACCCCATGAACTGCAGCACGCCAGGCCTCCCTGTCCATCACCAACTCCTGGAGTCCACCCAAACCCATGTCCATTGAGTCAGTGATGCCATTTAACCATCTCATCCTCTGTCGTCCCCTTCTCCTCCTGCCCTCAATCTTTCCCAGCATCAGGGTCTTTTCAAATGAGTCAGCTCTAAGCATCAGGTGGCCAAAGTATTGGAGTTTCAGCTTCAGCATAAGTCCCTCCAATGAACACCCAGGACTGATCTCCTTTAGGATGGACTGGTTGGATCTCCTTGCAGTCCAAGGGACTCTCAAGAGTCTTCTCCAACACCACAGTTCAAAAGCATCAATTCTTCTGTATTCAGCTTTCTTTACAGTCCAACTCTCACATCCATACATGACTACTGGAAAAACCATAGCCTTGACTAGACAGACCTTTCTTGACAAAGTAATGTCTCTACTTTTTAATATACTGTAAGGTTGGTCATAATTTTCCTTCCAAGGCGCAAGCGTCTTTTAATTTCATGGCTGCAATCACCATCTGCAGTGATTTTGGAGCCCCCCAAAAATAAAGTCTGACACTGTTTCCACTGTTTCCCCATCTATTTGCTATGAAGTGATGGGACCGGATGCCATGATCTTAGTTTTCTGAATGTTGAGCTTTAAGCCAACTTTTTCACTCCCCTCTTTCACTTTCATCAAGAGGCTCTTAGTTCTTCTTCACTTTCTGCCATAAGGGTGGTGTCATCTGCGTATCTGAGGTTATTGATATTTCTCCCAACCATCTTGATTCCAGCTTGTGCTTCTTCCAGCCCAGCATTTCTCATGATGTACTCTGCATAGAAGTTAAATAAATGGGGTGACAATACACAGCCTTGATGTACTCCTTTTCCTATTTGGAACCAGTCTGTTGTTCCATGTCCAGTTCTAACTGTTGCTTCCTCACCTGTATACAGGTTTCTCAAGAGGCAGGTCAGGTGGTCTGGTTATTGCTGAAGCCTAGCTTGGAGAATTTTGAGCATTACTTTACTAGCATGTGAGATGAGTGCAACTGTGCAGTAGTGTGAACAATCTTTGGCATTATCTTTCTTTGGGATTGGAATGAAAACTGACCTTTTCTAGTCTTATGTCCACTGCTGAGTTTGCCAAATTTGCTGACATATTGAGTGCAGCACTTTCACAGCATCATCTTTTAGGATATGAAATAGCTCAACTGGAATTCCATCACCTCCACTAGCTTTGTTTGTAGTGATGCTTCCTAAGGCCCACCTGACTTCACATTCCAGGATGTCCAACTCTAGGTGAGTGTGAGTGATTACACCTTCGTGTATAAAATGCACAAAATCTCTCATCTCTAGTCTAACATTCTCCATATATTAGTTATATGAAAGGAAGTAAAAGTTAAGTGTCCTCTACCTCATCTCCCTTCATAACAAACATTTAACTATAAAAGCCTCTTTACTTATTTGGATCTTGATCAGGAAATAGAAGTTTGTTCTCTGTCTCAGGAACAAAACATACACAAAACATACTCCCTTGTTTCCTTTTATTTTGTCCTTAAAACTAATTTTAATATCCAAAATGAACTGGTAGAATATTTTGTGGTTTGTTCTCAAGCATGGTATGGCCAGTTTAGTATAGGACACACCACAAAAATTGCATTTCAGATTTTCAACCTTCACAAGAGTTAACTGGCCAAGCAGATGGCAACTCCGCCATGACACAGCTCCCTCTCTTTATTTTAAACAAATCTAAGTACAATACCATTTAATTTTAACCTTCTGGTATTTGATACCTAGGCAAATCTCCATTATTCTAAGAGTTCAAACCAAGGAGTGACACTGTAATTTCCAATATTAACCAATCACTTACCATCTTTTAAAAGTTTCTGTAAGATTTTCACAAATATACTGTCTTTAGATACTTCAATTGGATCATCTTTACCATCCGAACTGGACCAGCTAAAAAACAAAACCACTGTGAGGAGAAAATGAAACCATGGCCATAATCTGAAATAAATGACTTGTTTTCTGTTGTGGATTTGTTTTGGTATTTGTAGTGGGCTTCCCTGGTGGCTTAGAGGTAAAGAATCTGCCTCTAGTGCAGGATACTTGGGTTCAGTCCCTGGGTTGATAAGATGCCGTGGAGAAGGAGATGGCTACCCACTCTAGTATTCTTGCCTGGGAAATCCCATGGACAGAGGAGCTTGGTGAGCTACAGTTCATGGGGTTGCAAAAGAGTCAGACACAACTTAGGGACTAAACAACAGCAGCAACAACAGGGGGTAAAGAATCTTGAATTTTGTGACACTATTGAAAATTGCTTAAATAAAGGAGCTTCAAATCAGATATACCCAGAGTCTCTAGATATACCCAGAGTCTCTATATTAGATATAAGATGCTACAGCCAGGTAGTATGCATTTAATGTTCAAACCAAGTAGTAAGGTATTTTTCCCAAGAAAATTTTGTAAGTAAGTAACAAACCTAGTAATGACCCCAAAGTATGACCTTTCAGAGCACAGGCAATAGTTTAAACGTAGTTTAAATATATTATAATATATTCTGTTTTTCATAAAATGGCAACCAGTGTCTGATGTAACCAAATTTTCTTTATCTGGTTGAGATTATCTGCTACTGAAATACAAACCCACAGAACCATGCTCTGTAGTAATCAGTGGCCACATCCCTCATACTTGGAAGCCAAGACAAGGAATTCCAGTCAAATGACATAGTATGCTTCTTACAACTGGGAAGGAGAACCCAACAGGCAGAGCTAGATGCTTCAGAGAATGACCTCCAAGACCATATCTGACGACAATTTAAACTATCTATGAGTGATCACCGGAAGAAATGCTTTAGTAAAAATAGTTCCACCGCAACTTCTCAAAGCCACGTTAAGGAAAATTGAGTAGAGAAGGCCTTTAGCACTCAAGTCATGCTCTCTTTAAAACTATTTTCTGGCCCCCCATTTTTTTTTTTTAAAAAGTATGGACTTCCCCTGGCGGTCCAATAGTTAAAATTCCGCACTTTCACTGCAGGGAGCGTGGGTTCAAGTCCTGCTTGGGGAACTAACATGCTGTATCCTATGCAGTGTGGCCAAAATTTTTTAAGAAATTCTTTCCCTGGGAAAAATCCATCTCTACAACTGATATTCTCAGTCTCTCTTTGCCAATGAATCTTAACACCACCATTCCAGTGGACAGAAATCCTTCTCTGCAAGGAGATTACAGTTAAAAAGAGATCTCAGTAACTTAGGAGACAATAATGATTCTCAACCTGTACTAATCTCTTATTAAAAAAAAAAAGTAGCCTCAAGTCTTCCTATGAAGAACTAGCCCAACTTCTGAGAAAATAAGGAACATATATATTTCTGTGCAAATTGACAATGCAAAATTTAAAATCAAAAGTAGAGAATCATTACTCCAGTGGTCCTAAATCCTTAAGCAATTCCTTAATTACTGAATAAAAAAAATTAGGATTGCTAATGAAACTATTAACATTTTCATAATACATATTACAATACAATTAGGTTATAAAATGAATTGATGCATGATCTCATAATCTTCCTCAAGAGTCCTATCCCAAAATCATGTCTTAGATTCACACTATGGGAACTTACTTATCTCTCTGAAGAGCTTTGCAAAGGATTTCCAGTTTTAGATCATTTATATTTACATCTTCCTCCTTCACAGCAAAACAAAAAAAAATCTTCATTAAGTCCTGATTTTAAAAAATATATGTTTAAATTTTAGTTATGTCAGCTCGTAATACTATATAAATATTGTTAAGCTTTACTTTATAATTTTAAGTTTCCCTGGTAGATCAGCTGGTAAAGAATTGCCTGCAATTCAGGAGACCCCAGTTCGATTCCTGGGTCAGGAAGATCCCTGGGAGAAGGGAACGGCTACTCACTCCACTATTCTTGCCTGAAGAATTCCATTGACAGAGGAGCCTGGCAAATTTCCCTTTCTGTAAGATGTTAAAGTTGACTCAGGAGAGTAAGACTATCAATAACTTTATGTGAAATTGTATCCGATTATTCCGAGATAACCTGATTTTATCAGGAAGCACGAGAGAGTCAAGATTTTAAACAGAGAAATGCTGGGCTGGAAGAAGCACAAGCTGGAATCAAGATTGCCAGGAGAAATATCAATAACCTCAGATATGCAGATGACACCACCCTTATGGCAGAAAGTGAAGAGGAACTAAAAAGCCTCTTGATGAAAGTGAAAAAGGGGAGTGAAAAAGTTGGCTTAAAGTTCAACATGCAGAAAACTAAGATCATGGCATCTGGTCCCATCACTTCATGGCAAATGGATGGGGGAACAGTGGAAACAGTGGCAGACTTTATTTTTTTGGGCTCCAAAATCACAGACGGTGATTGCAGCCATGAAATTAAAAGACGCTTACTCCTTGGAAGGAAAGTTATGACCAACCTAGATAGCATATTCAAAAGCAGAGATGTTACTTTGCCAACAATGGTCCATCTAGTCAAGGCTATGGTTTTTCCAGTGGTCATGTATGGATGTGAGAGTTGGACTGTGAAGAAAGCTGAGCACCGAAGAATTGATGCTTTTGAACTGTGGTGTTGGAGAAGACTCTTGAGAGTCCCTTGGACTGCAAGGAGATCCAACCAGTCCATTCTGAAGGAGATCAACCCTTGGTGTTCTTTGGAAAGACTGATGCTAAAGCTGAAACTCTAATACTTTGGCCACCTCATGCGAAGAGTTGACTCATTGGAAAAGACTCTGATGCTGGGAGGGATTGGGGGCAGGAGGAGAAGGGGACAACAGAGGATGAGATGGCTGGATGGCATCGCCAACTCGATGGACATGAGTTTGGGTGAACTCCGGGAGTTGGTGATGGACAGGGAGGCCTGGCGTGGTGCAATTCATGGGGTTGTGAAGAGTCGGACACGACTGAGTGACTGAACTGAACTGAACATAAAAACCAACATATTATGTCTTTATAATCTACCAAACTACTCTCAGTTGCAGGGTTGACTATTTGCCCTACAAAATTATCATTACAATCTTTTTTTTCAAAGCAGGCTGAGAAACAGCTTCTCTTGGGGTGAGTACTATGAAGAATAAATTGACAAAGCAGCCTATCAGTTTGAGAAACTAACAATGACTCATTAAATAAAAGAGAAAAACTATGTCAGGACCTTTAAAAGCAATTTTTATTTTTGCAGAGAAAAAGATACTTGGAAATGTGTGAGAATTATCAGGAGGTGAGCTTTTCTAAAGACTTTTATGTACTCCAAGAGTTACAGGTTGTAAAGTAATCAGCCTCTAATTAAAATAAGTAAATTAAAAAAAAAAAGCAAGAGAGTTCCAGAAAAAAAAAAAAAAAAAGAGTTACTGGTAGCTGAACCAGGTAGTCTTTTAAAATTAAGACATTTTCAAGATGTACTCAGTTCTTCAGAAAACTATACACAAATTGTGATCCTTACCTGAGATTATTAAGTGACTTTACGTACCTCATCAATATATTCCAGCAAGTCCAAAGCCTTCTTGAAATCATACTCATTAGCTCTTCTGTTTTCTTCACAGATATACAGCTGTAGCAAGTTAAAACAACAGGAGAATTATTCTAAGTCATCCTATAAACAAGACTAGAGAGATTTACAGAGAAGTTACCACATTTACAGGTATCTTTATAGCAAAGAACAGTGGCACATTTGGAAATTAAACTCCATCTACCTCACAACAAACTGTCTTTTAAAATACACCTATGTTCATTTAGTAATTAACTTGTATAAGTTGGTGTATATATAGCTTTAGAATATCAGTAAATTGCTCTTGCATTTTTAAAGTTGGCTATAATGCTTTTGAAATGCTTTCATTCAATAGTTTTTTAAACATTGAGACTGATGAGAAAGCATGCAGTTGGTCTACAGTTTACTTGAAAGACAAGAAAACACACCAGTATGTTACCAACGGTTATCCCTGGTTGGTTAGATCACAGCTAACTATATAATCATAAATGTCCTGTAACACGTCATAAATGTCCTATTAATAACACTGCTTTTTAAAATACTGCATAAAATCCTTTAACAGCAAAGACAATATTCAAACCATTTCAGAAAAAAAGCTATCCACTTGCTGTCATTGTGTTACAACATTGAAAACAATATTTTATTTGTTTCTGAACCTTCTTTCTTCCCCAATGTCAACATATTTGAAATTGGAATGCAGTATTAAAATTGATAATGTATCAGAGTAAAGTTGGTAAAACTTTTTCCATCTTACCAGTATATAAAACAATGGTCTTACAGGCAACAGTTCCTCAGGTTTTTAAATTAGATATGCTCTGTTAGGAGAAGCTGCTGTGAGCTCAATGTGAGCTCAATAGGAAATCTGTTATTAATACTAATAATGGCTAAAATACCAAAGTTTTTGAATTGCTTGCTTTCTTAGTAACATAATTAGGGTAAACTCAAGGTGACTGTAAGACATTGCTCTTACATTTGAAATACTTTCTTGAAAGGAAAAGAGAGAAGCAGAATTAAGGGTGTAACTGTACACAATAAAACTGCCTTATTCTGGGCTGCAGCTCCTAATCTAGCTATGTCCTCAGGAACCTGCTATGTTGCAGAGGAATGATGAGGATGGCACTTACAGGCTGTGCAAATCCAGTTCCTAAAACCATCTTTCTTTTTAAAGAACCTGAACCATATCTCTTCATACATATCTGTCTTGTACTAGAAAAGCACAATGGAAGTAATTTCTTCTGGCCACCTGGATAAGCATCTCGAGGAACAGACAGAGCTACTAGGGGCAGAGGCTGATCCTCCGCTTTCTGCTAACTGGCATCCTGCTCCTAAGCAGCTCTGATACCTGACTCCCGAGGACAGTGACCAGGAAAACAGGAAAAGGAAAGATGTCTACTCTGAGAAACTGTACTAAGGGGCCAAGGAAACACAGGTTGTTCTGAGACTAAGACGGCGTAGGGATGTGAAAAGCACGTACGCCAATGAGTTGCGATGCGGTCAGTACAGGCATGGCACTGAGACTCAGCCGTTTCTCAGCTAGCAGCTGTTCAGGCAGGGTCTCCTGGTGCAGCAGAAAGCGCTCTTGCTCAGCCATTTCTAGAAGACAACACAGGGGGCAGTGTGAACATTCACTTTTACTCTGTCATCAACAAATATAAATCTAAAAAGAAAAAGGAACAGCTCTGAAGGTAATCCCATCACTATTCAGTGATCTGAGAATGTTATTAATTCTGCTTATTCTTGATTCCTAACTATGTTACAAATACTCATGGTCTTATCCAGGTCATATGGACTGTCCCAGCAACCAGAAATATCAAAGAGAGAAGAGCCAAGAAAACAAACCTGATGGAAGTGACTGAAGAGCAGATGGCAATTTCAGAGACAGAAGTCCCCCAAATCTGAAGTGTCTCAGTCTGTTTTAAGGTTACTCTGTAAAGTACTTCTTTTTACCTTATGGGAGTGTCTCGTATAATCTTGTTCACTAAAGGACATGATGAGAACTTTCCAGGAGAACAACACCCAGAGGACTGTGCACCAATCCTATTACCTAGCAATGGTTATTTATCTCCATATGATGAGCTGACAGAGGCTCTGGGTCTGCATAAACCATCATGACCTGGCTTCACCCATGAGAACAAGCTGGGTTGCAGGGGAAAAGGGCTGAGAACTGTTTGCTAACAGCAGTTACAGCAAAATGGAATGACTAAAGCACAGATATGCTCATTTAAATACTGGCATCATTCCACATGATCCCAATCTTGTAAAAACTAAATGGAATTGTTTTGTGCAATTTCCATACCTAAGAAAACACACTGGAAGGATAGAGAAAAAAGTAACAGTAGTCATCTCTAGTACTCTTGGCCTGGAAAAATCCCATGGATGCAGGAGCCTGGTAGGCTGCAGTCCATGGGGTCACTAAGAGTCGGACATGACTGAGCAACTTCCCTTTCACTTATCACTTTCATGCATTGGAGAAAGAAATGGCAACCCACTCCAGTGTTCTTGCCTGGAGAATCCCAGGGACGGGGGAGCCTGGTGGGCTTCCGTCTATGGGGTCGCACAGTCAGACACGACTGAAGTGACTTGGCAGCAGCAGCAGCAGCAGTCACCTTAGGGTAGTGGGATTATATTATTATATTATTTTCTTGTTGTTATTTTTCTATACTTTACAAATTTCCACAAGGAAATTTTTATATAAGCAATATAAAGTTACCTTTTAAATATCTATTCCCTTCAATTAGACATAATGTGGTAATAGTCTGCAGGAAATTACTGAGGCCTGAAAATACTCTCATTGTACTAAGAAAGCGAAAGCTAAGAAGAAGTGATCGAATGCAAAACAATAACCAGATGTAAGGGGGAAAACCAGAAGCAAAACCTCTTGTTAAAATGTTTTGATTGGGGACTTCCCTGCGTCCAAGGGTTGGGAGTCCACCTGTTAATGCAGGGGACATGGGTTTGATCCTTGGTCCAGGATTCCACATGCTGCAGGGCCGGTGGGCCCGTGCACCATGACTGCTAGAACCTGCATACCCTAGAGTCTGTGCTCCACAACAAAAGAAGCTTCCATAATGAAGAGCCTGGGCACCGCAATTAGAGAGTAGCTCCCACTCACTGCAACTAGAGGAAGCTTGCATGCAGCAACAAAGACCCAGCACAGCCAAAAATAATAAAAATAAATTAAAAAAATTTTTTTAATAGTTTTATTAATATGCTCTCTCTCTGATGGCCAGGTTAAAACACGGCTCCCCCTGCGGACTACCAACCAGCCTTGCAAAACATATATACACTTCTCTAGAACAGGCACCATTAGCATTTAAAAATAAAAGACAGTGAAAAATAATTTCTTCCCACAGTGAAAAATAATTTCAATAATAAAAGTTAAATACTAATCCTATGATTTGAGTACTCAATTTTACAAAAAGTAAAACATTTTTCTCAAGGAACACCCAGTGTCTCTGACTGTTAGAACTACGCGTTTTGTAGTGTACCCTGGGTCACTACTATAGCTCAGTTGGTAAAGAATCTGCCTGCAATGCGGGAGACCTGGCTTCAATCCCTGGGTTGGGAAGATCCCCTGGAGAAGGGGACAGCTACCCACTCCAGTATTCTGGCCTGGTGAATTCCATGCACTGTATAGTCCATGGGGTTGCAAAGAGTCGACACAACTGAGCAACTTTCACTTTCACTTTCTTTCTGGGTCACAAAGCTAGTCAGCTGGAAAAAACATGTGAAACAAGTGTGGTCTAATTTCTGTCCAGATTCCTTCCGCTACATCTACTCCTTGGAGGAAGAAAGTGACAGCAGTGGAATGTGAATCTAGACCCCAGACAGACCACTGCTGCCGCCAGTACCCTATTTACATACACTTCACCCTGAGCCACAGGGTGAGACACCTCCCCAAAGCATGGGATTAGGTATACTCATGCTATCAGGGGTGATACTGCTCTTAGGACTTTTCAGGAAGACAGCCAAGAAATACATTTAAGAAAACAACCATGATTCCATGTGATACACGCAATTCAAATGCAATAATATAGGGTTATTTCTCACCTTCCTTCTATATTTATACCTCTATTCCCTTTGGTTCTCAAAAATAATATTCTCAATCATTTTCTCAGTCTACAATACACAGAATGTGAAACAGAATAGTTTCACTATTATGACATCAACAATTTTTGAATTCTGAAATCAAGAGCTTCAGAATTACCACCACCTACCGTAAACCCACTGAATAAACGTCATGTTTCTTGGCATGGCAGTTTGTTCTTAGCATATGATTTGTTAAAGGTGTAATCAGAGTACTCTGTCCAAATCATTTGAATTTATTCTTTAGGAATTCTTATTTAAAGCACAAATTACTTTTCTATAAAAAGAGAACCCTAATTATGTAACTGAGTAATTGTCTAAGAACACTGACTAGAAAGGGGATGGCTCCTGTCTCTAAAGGATCCCATTAACTGATAACAGGAATGCATTCTAAGGTTACACTGACAGCATGATTGACTTGTACATCTTCTTGTTCAAATATGGCCTTTTACCTTCAATTTTTTCTTGCAGTGTATCTTCTGAAAAGTCTGATGCTAATGCAGCCAATTTACTCAAGCCAAGAAGGGTTTTCTTCTTTGCAAAGTAACGAGTTTCCCTATTTGCCAAACCCAGAAGTGTTGCATGAGCCTACAATAACAAAATATGAAAACTGTGGTAAAATTCTCAGTATTAAGTCAAGTTAAAATAATGATTATGAAAAACCCAAACTTGGTTTCCCCACCTCAAACTATATCAGTGAAAGATCAAGTCACTATTAGGAAAACTTAAAACAGATCAGCAGCATACTTTGAGAGTAATCACACAATAAAATATCAGCCACTCACACTGGTCACTGGGAAAAGAGACATGTATAAAACGTTTGCTCTATAATAATTATATATTCACTACAACACCTTGTCAAGGAGAAACGTGAATTTATTTAATGTTTTTACTGATAATTTGAACATTTCTATTATAAGAAAATACTCATTACAAAAAATGGCCAATGACTGCTATTTATCTGTTGAAGTTTTTGTGCTTTATTTTATTGTAAATACAGTCAAATTACAATAGGCTTCATTTCTTTTAACTGAGATATAACAAGTAATGGCAATACCATTATAAATGAAAAATACTTTTATCAAATTATGTGAGAGAAAGATAGACATTTTTTAAAAATCTGTAATATTTAACTATAAAAAATAAACTAGCTAAAAACTAAATTAAAAATTACCTAAATCTGATCCATATAGCTGAAACCTTACCTTTTCTAATTCTTGGCTGTTAATTTCATGTAACCAGCTGAGATGTTCATGAGCTTGTAAAAAATTCGCCAACTGTCCATGCTGAGAAATGGGCTGAGATAATAATTTGCCTCGCTTTCCTTTCTCCAGATACCAACGGAAGAGAAAGTCTGAAAAATTCTGTAAAGAACAAAGCAAGAATCCAATAATATTTAGTAATACAGTTTCAAAAAATACATTTCTGATGAAAAAGTTTTTTCCCCAAAGGTCTTAGACTTCAGCATGGAAATCCTGTTTTTAAACACCACGTTCCTAATTGTAGGGTCCTCAAATGACTTCATTTGACAAAGGAGGACATCAGATTCAGAATGGGGATCTTGCTCAACGTTACCCAGAATCTAGATGTGCTCTGTCCAATACGGTAGTCACTGCTCACATGTAGCTGTTTAAACTTAATCTAAAATGTAAAAATCAATTCCTCAAAGACATCAATCACATTTCAAGTACTCAAAAGGCCATCTGTGGCCGGAGACTCCCATTCTGGACAGCACATATGAGCAAGATCTCATTACAGGAAGGTCTACTGGACACTACTGGGACTCCATCCTTCCAGGGTGAAAGATTCCAGGGTGGAACCGTGTGCCACGCATTCATGTGGCTGGCATGATAAATCAGAATTTAGCGAGGCTCCAAATGCCCAGGACATTTGCTGGATCCTGCAGTAGAGTAAGAGGTTGGGCTGGAAAGGAAGACAAGTGTCCTGCAGGCTCACACATTACTTATGAGATGTTTCCACAAAATGGGGAATTCTGCAAGGAATCACAGTCCCATTAGATATTTGAAACCAATTAATTCATTGGAATGAATGAATGTAACAGAAGCAGCAATCAAGCCCTGGCCTACCTCTATTCTTGATGAATTGAGTGATCTGCCTTTCATTTTATCTGCCTTCCAGGGGAGAAAAACCACTGCTGATTTCCATCTTTATGGTTAACACACACAAAGACCAAAATACAACTTAGGAAGCAGAAAACTATGAATATGTAGATAACAGAAGCAGACTTAAGAACAATCATTTTGGAATTAGCACAAAAGAATTTTAACTAGTAAACAAATTTTTTTTTTTTTAAAAAGTAAAAGAAACAAAGTAGAATGCATGGAAAATGTCAACAGAGAATAAGAATCCTTAAAAAGAATAAAAATTACAATAAGCACAAAGTACTTACTTTAGCACTATTATGAAATACAAGATAAGCCAGGTCCAGAAATCAGGTACTGATCAAATAAGCTATATCCAGTCCATGAAATACCATAACACCATTAAAAATGTGGTTGTGTGATATTCAATGATATGGACAAATGTCTGTTATGTATTAAGTGAAATAAGCAGTTAATAAAACATGCTTCATAGATTAAAAAGACTAAACCAAATGTTTAAAAAAGAGTTCTCTCTGGTGGTAGAATTATGAATGATTTTTTATCTTCTTTTTTCTTTATGGTGGTTTCCTGAATTTTATACAATGTTATGTTTTATAAACATAAACATTTTGATTTTTTATAAAATTTGATTTTTTATAAACATCTTGATTTTTTATAAAAATCAGATTTTATATAAAGATCAACTGGCTAAATAAAATGGCTTTAAGGAACAACTTAAATTTACATAGATAGTGTCATAATGGGAACTTAAAAAAAAAATTAGGTATTAAAAAAAAAAGAAAGCATGATGTCAAAGAAGGAAAACAAGAGTCTTAGGTAAATGGGAATCTGAGCTTTCTTAACATTAGCATTCTATGCTCCCAAGATCTTCCATTCAAACTGTGGAACTCTACCAATATTACTAACCTAAGTACTTTGAAAATACAAAAATAGAAATAAAAAGTCTTGACATATTTTTCAAACATCAAAGAATCCTTCTGTAATATTTATATATAAAAAACTGTCTGACAATTTACAAAGAAACATAATGTACAAATTAGTATCCAGTAAACTGCAAAAAGACTGCATCGTCTTCCAAAAACTCCAAGTAAGAACTTCCCTGGTGGTTCTATGGATGAGAATCTGCCTGTCAATGCAGGGGATATGGGTTCGATCCATCATTTGTGAGGATTCCACGTGCCATGAATCAACTAAGCCCAAGCATCACAACTGAGCCTGTGCTCTAGGGCCCAAACCTGCAACTCCTGAAGCCCACGTGCCTAGGCTCTGTGCTCTGCAACAAGAGAAGCCACTGCAAGGAGACACCACAGGCTGCAACCAAGAGTAGCTCCCACTCACTGCAGCTGGAGAAAGCCTGCATGCAGCAATGAAGACCCAGTGCAACCAAAAATAAATAAAATGACACACATTAAAAAAAAAAAAAACCACAACCTAAATAAGACGTAAATGGTAGCGCCTTCTTACAGGATCCACCGCCTGCACCGCTGTGTTCGTTACCTGATCAGCAAACTGGGTCATGTAGCGCTGTAGCCTGGTCTGGTTGTCAGTCTGCTCACACATTTGTACCAAGATATCAAAGTCACAGTATTTTTCTGCCAATGAAGCAGCCCATGGGTACTGGCCTAGTGTGACTGTGGGAATGAGAACAGATGGGAAGAAAATCCTGTTAGTGAAAACTTAATATGTAATAAAAAATAATATTCCTTGAAATTTTGCCTTTATTCCTATTACTTACTAAAAGTACTTAATGGAAACCTTTCTAGTTACTGGCAGTTAGTTTCATAATCCATATAAACTCATTAAAGATGTATATTCAGCCCTTCCTTCATCACTGCCCACCTAAGATGCTACTCCCCTCCTTCACATAGCAAGGCAAGCTCGTCCTCAGAATCTTGGCTGTGACAGTCTGGCTATGTCCTCTGCTGCAGTCTCATCACCCATCCACACCCTCTAATGGCCCTTATCTGCTCTGCCCTATGGTCTAGCCATTCCTATGAAGGTCTCAGATGGTAACAAGTTCTTTGAGAGCCGTCTCCACACGCTGATAATTTATTCCTTTGTAAATCATCTTCAGCATTGTCTAGGAAACCAGGTAAGTAATGACAATAAGGCCGAACAGATGAACACAGAAAGACATACATACGAAGTGTTGCTTAAGTTCTCAGCTACAACTGGGTTAACAATGTTGTACTGAATACCACTGCCTGAATGATCTGACTCCTCCATTTGTTCTGTAGACTCAAAGACCCACAGCCCTCACTATTAAATATGCACTTACGAAGTGGAGATAAGAGATCTGATCTTTTCTGTAGGTATTCCATTTCCAGACTGCTATATCTTTCTTGATCACTGGATTTGTCCACAGACTTGAGCTGAGAAACATAACCATCCAAGAAGCCATCAATCAGTGCTACTAACTGCTCTGTTAGAACGTTTCGGAGGTTGCTGTCTGCCTGAGGATAAACCATCTTCAGGACAGTCGTATGCTGGCGCATTATTGCTGTTCGGATGCCAGCAGGACCGCTGGTTGCTGTGAAATCACACAAAATAATAGGACAAGTAAGGGTTCCATAATGGCTACAGGGAAGACCAACTGCCTAAAAATTACATCCTGTCACCTTTGATGGAAAAAGAAATCAAACAGGGGGTCAGTAGACACTTGTCTATGTACTGCTCAAAACCATCTTCTCTATGGAGATGGCCTCAGCAGAATCAAGTAAACCGGACTCTTCTTCCTTCTAAATTCCTTTAATGCTACTCCACTTACTTCTGTGTGTTAAATAAACATAAAATATAGTCACTACTTTCAGGGCCTGCTTCTATGAATAACTATACATACTAAAACCTAGTAGATGCACAAGTATCAGTTAAAAAATTAAGCTATAGAGACAGCTGCAAATTATTTCAAGGGAATAAAGTGATTTTTCATAAGATCTGCTCATTTTGGAGATGTCACTTATGTTATTTTTTATTTCATTTACAAACTTGTACTAGGAGAATAATATGACTTCCAAAAATAACAGACCATTAGAAATATATTTTGGGACATCCTAGTGGCTAAGAATTCACCTGCTAATGGAGGGACACAGGCTCAATCCCTGGTCTAGGAAGATTCCACATGCCACAGAGCGGCAGCCCAGGTACCACGACTACTAAGCCCACACGCTGCACCTACAGAAGCCTGTGTGCCTAGAGCCTGTGCTCCACGACGAGAGAAGCCACTGCAACGAGCAGCCAGTAAATGGCAACGGAGAGTGGCCCCTGCAGCCACAACCAGAGAAAAGCCCGTGTGTCCTTGTGTGCGACAAAGAACCGGCACAACCCCCAAAAAAGAAAAAAATATATAATTTGAGCAACTGCTAATGAATCTGAAAATTGGGATCAATGCTTGCAATCTCACCTGTCCATGGAATATACTCAGGTTCTTTTTCTCCTGACTCTTCTCTTCTATACAAGGAGTTTCTATTTTGTCGATAGTGACTAGCAGCTTGGAGCATGTCCTGGAAAACGAAATGTGTTATCACATGCCGGAAATGAGGGATCCCAGGATCCCTGAGATTATCTGAAACATCAAGTTCTATTATTACAAAAAATTACTCAGCACAGGCCTGTAGGATTACTTTTTGATTCTTTCTGCATTTGAAATTTGTTTTACTCCATAATCTAACTTCAATTTTAGAAAATTATGGTAACCGAAGTAGGAAAATCATCACTATAATATCCATGAGGTAAAATTAAGTGGAATGTTTTAACTGAGCTTTTGAGTAATTAAAAAAGAGAAACTTATTTGTTGTTTCTCAGTTGCTAAGTGGTGTCTGACAATTGTTTAGAAAATTACAATAAAATTAATACATTTACAATGATATATATGTCCTTCTCCAAAATAAAAGGTTTATTCTACCAAACAGAAACTTTCAATATGCATAAGGCACACACTCAAAATGTCTGCTAATTGACTGATAAAATTACTGATGTTTTCCTAACTTTTTGGAATTAACAAATGGCTAACCCATTATGGATTGCTGGTGATGCACAGTAGGAATATGGAAACCACTTTCTCCTCTGTCCACGGTCTGGGCTTTGATTTGCTAGAATCTTCATATGTTTGTACCTTGAGAATACTGTTCACATTGATCACCACCTCCGCCCATTCAACTGATTCCATGGACGTGTCCTTCAAGACTTGTTCCTCGTGCTCCAGTAAACACTCACAGATGGTATCTACCTGGGACGCCTGCGGAGGACAGAGACAGCACCCACTAGTAAGAGGAACCATGCTGACAGTTGACCATCACAACTGCCTAGACTCGACCCAGCAGGCTTTTCTCACTAAGTTACATCCTCTGCTTAGTAGTCAGAGGGATGGTCAGTGACAAAAACAAATTTAAAAACCAAGGAAAGCTAGAATCTCCTAACTTTTAAAAGGCAGCGAGCCCAAATAACAGTCTGCTAAATAAGCAAATTCTGAACTGTTAGCAGGTAGACTTTTTATTTAAATATCAAGTCACTGAAATATTTATTAGAGTTATGAAGGCTCAATGCCACCTTTAAATAGTATTAGGTTACAAATAATGTCACATTACACTGTAAGACCCTAAACTAATGAATTAAACAAATGAACCAATGGATAAAAATAGTGATTCAACTGGCTAATGAACAGGCTAATTTCTTTCTTTGAAGAATTTATTTTCTTTAGACATAATAGAAATGTTTATAGAATAGTAGTAGCTACGTTGGAGAGGGTGGTGGCAACCCACTCCAGTACTCTTGCCTGGAAAATCCCATGAACAGAGGAGCCTGGTGGGCTGCAGTCCATGGGGTCGCTAAGAGTTGGACATGAGTGAGCGAATTCACTTTCACTTTTCACTTTCCTGCATTGGAGAAGGACATGGCAACCCACTCCAGTGTTCTTGCCTGGAGAATCCCAGGGACGGGGGAGCCTGGTGGGCTGCCGTCTATGGGGTTGCACAGAATCAGACACGACTAAAGCGACTTAGCAGCAGCAACAATAGCTACATAGAAACTAAATATATAACTTATAACTGTTCTTTTCTTTTTTATCATTAATTATTAACACATAAAGGTAACTGAGGAAAAATGTTAAGCACTGAAACATTTGCTTCCAGTTTCAGCTCACAGTTAAGCTTTCACCCTCCTTTATTTATCAAGTGGATATTTACTTGGTAGTTAGCATTGGGCACGCAAAGATAAGAAGAAATGGAAATCAGATTTGTTGCCCTCAAGGAGTTTACAAACCAGGTGAAGGAACAAGACATAAACACATGCACAATGCAGCCCAAATAAAATCACTGTCTTGCAAATCTTGTTCTTCCTTTAGTATTTCTGATGTCACTCAAAGTCATCCTAACAGCCCGAGCAATAAACCTCTGGCACAGTGAATTTGTAAGAGTTTTTTACACTGTTAATGTGAAAAAGATAATGAAAGTAAATGTGACATAGAGGCAGAAAATAACATAAAAGCAAATAAAATGCCAAAACATTTGCTAAATAACCCTTATCACATATGTTACGTGTTCACTGGTTTCAAACATTGCTCATAAGCTGTACCAACACAGTTGGAAGCCCTGTTCTGAAGCTGTGAACTCGCTTTTTAAAGCCCCAGGAGGTGTGGGGCTGCTTCCCAGACTGGAGGCAAGGTGGAGGCTGCACCTTCAAGCAGAGTCTGATCTTTTACCTGGACTGCAAGATCACCTTGCCCACCAATCAGAGCCTAACGTGGGTTAACCAGTTCATCTCTTAAAATGCTAACACCTGTCTGTAATGTAATTTACCACTTCCAAGTGGATGGACAGGTAAAAAGAAAAAAAATTGATACATATTAAACTTATGTGTTCCTTCTTCAGTTCTCTTGAATTCTTTTTTCTTGAATTCTCTGTTTTTATTATGATTATGCCATGTGGAAGGACCTTTAGAACTTTACCCAAAGACCAGTAAATGTAAAGAGAAGTGAAGATAAATGGTGATGTAAACAATCTTAAACATTATCATTTTCTATATGGAGTATTCTTTTGAGGACCCAATCATATTTAAAATTTTTTTCTCCTGTCATATCCTACGGTACTACTCATCAATTATGTATCCATCTAACTGATAAGTTTCAGACTCTTCTTTTTTTCCCCAGTTAACTGGAAAATGTACACATACTCGATTAACCAGTATGCTTAGTACTTTGATCTAAAAGTTGAAAAAGGAATCAGGCTCTTGCTCAATTCAATCTGTCATTAATAATTTAAAAAAAAAAAACCTTTATCATGTAAAATTATGTATGAATAAAGACAAAAAGGTGGAGAAGGAAATGGCAACCCACTCCAGTATTCTTGCCTGGAGAATCCCATGGACAGAGGAACCTGGTGGGCTACAGTGGGTGGGTCGGACATGACTGAAGCAACCTAACACGTAGCACATCCTAGATGCTAGCACTGATTACCAAAACTTAATTTCCATTTTCCATAGCTCAAAATCTTAAAATCCAGGGGATGAGCAATTAAATTATTTTGCTTCTGTTTACTTTCTCTGGTGACAATTCCATCATGCCTTCAATAGGAAAATGTCCAATTCTGGCTAATTTAGCACTGTTATGCTTATCTTATCCAAGTCCACCTAAGTAGTGCTGTCCCTTCAGAATATTATGAACATAAGTGATTTGATAATTTGTTAAATTACTGAGTGCACCTTCCCAATAAAAAAGAAACTGGTCAGGAGCACTGTTTCTGACTGACCTGAACTGAACTGTGCTCACGAGCCACTCTCCCTCCACTACAACTGAAGATCTGTGCAAATGCACCAACCCTGCCATGTGGCTGAGGCAGGAAAGGACAATTAAGACATTGTATCTGGAGGACAAATCAACCTTCTCCTGTCCCATCCTCAGTGGGGCATGAAGAACAGTTACGGGACATGTGATGTCCTGTGATGCCACAGGACCTGGAACTACCCTTCTCTTTATGGTGACTGTAATTTAAAAAATGACCCTGTTTTGTGTATTTTTTTTCTACAACATATTTTTAGTGCATCTTTTTCCTTATTAAATCCAATATTCAAATAAAAAGGTGAACATGGGGGAAAAAAGACAAAAAGGGAAACAAAAAATGACAGTAGTTTGGTTAGATAATAAAATCTGAGGTGAATTGTCTTGGTTTGTTTTAATTCAGATTTCAGGCATACTTCCTTGATTAAAAAACAAAACAAAACAGAAAAGTGTTTTGCCTTACATTCCCTAGAAAACAAGCCCAAACGTATAAAAATGATGTCTTCTTCAAACTAGATACATTTATGGAGTCAACAGATCTGAACATAGTTCAGTGTCAAATTATTTTCAGGTTACAGTACATCAAATATTCAGAATAAAAAAGACTCTTGGCAGAGGCTACTAGTTGCTAGATTATAGCTAAATTGTAGGAGGAAGGAAACAAAATTAGAGGCACCAAACAGAGAAGTTTCCCAAAAGCAAAAAACAATTCCACATTCCATAGAGTTGGGGGAAGGCTAGCACTGTCTCTAAACTCAGATAATGCCACAAAGGTAGGAGGGAGTTCCAGGAAGGACTATGAAGTCCAGAAGCAGCCTATCAGCATGCCCAAAACATTGCTGCAGGTGGCGCAGAGCAGGGCCTGTGGTCCCCACTGAGACAGCCGGCCCCGGGCCGTGGTATCAGTGTTCACTCATGGAGACGGGAGGCAGCCCTGTCCTTCACAAGGCTGGGAGCGCTCACTCAGGTACCAGAGCTGTGGGCTGACTTCCAGCACCTTCATCTCTTCTCCCTCCCAAGTTTACAGGAGGTTTTCTTTTTCTCTGAAAATAAATCTGAACCTCCAATTAAAATAAATAAATTTATATTAAAAAAAAATAAAAATGAAGTGGAGGGACTTCCCAGGTGGCCCAGTGGTTAAGAATTCGCCTGCCAATGGAAGAGACAAAGTGGATCCCTGGTCCGGAAGGATTCCACATACCACAGGGCAACTACTGAAGCCCTCGCATCCAGCGCCTGTGCTCCACAACAAGAAAAGCTCACACACAGCAATGAAGACTCAGCACAGTCAAAAAAAAGATGCAGAGCAGGATCCTAGCAGGCGGCTGAGAAGAGTTTAGAGAAGGGACTATCTACAAAGCAATGGGCAGGAGTAAGGCCACCCAGACAGGACAGCCACGACTCGCTCCAGGCCTGAAGGGGCACTGGGATGGAGCAGTTGCTGGACACACACAGAGGGCAGTCAAAGAGGAGGCTGGTCCAACAGCAGGCACAACAAACAGGCAGAAGCAGCAAGGAAGGAAGGTGGGGACGGTGCTCCAGGCTCTGACCCGACGGTGCTGCCGCTCCATCAGAGCCAACAGGAATGGAGGGGCAGGGGAGCCCACTGTGGAGACGCCCTCCAGGGCAGAGTCAAGAGGGGTGTGGAGAAGCACAAAGACAACATCAGACATGACAGAGAGGACTTTGTCATCAGCTTCCCAAGCTCTCATTTACAGGGAAAGTGATCAATGAGTGATGCTTCTGAGTGATAATTTAACCAGAAAACATGGAGTTCAATTCAAAACTCCACGAGATCTTCTGTCCTCAACCCTCTCCTTGCTGGGGGTCCATTCAGTAAATGGCAGTGCTCCAGAGTCACGCTAAGGGGAGGAGGGGGCTCATCTCACCTCTCTAAAGAAGACATCTGCAGGGGTCAGGTTGGACGGGACGTCACAGTCCCTCTTGTTCAAAGCCATCAGGATCACTGTGTTCATGAGGTCAGGAAGCCTCGAGTGGTGGTTCTTGAGGATGATGGCGGCAGCCAGCTTCTCGGCATGCTCACAGAGCAGTAGCCGCGTGGCCATCGGCATCCCTCTCACTGGAAAAGTGCTGAGACGTCTAAAGAGGCCGACCTTGTGGAAAGACGAACATGTGTTCTTAGAGAGCATTCAAAGTAAAACAGAGGAGGATGCAGTCGTATTTCCACCAGAAGCACAGTGGGCACAGAGAGGCTGGCCCCAGTCTCCCCCAGAAAAATCTCCTGCTGTCTGTCTTTGGGGCTGTTACACACACACACACACACGCACACACACGCAACCAGCCAGGGCAATTTACACCTATAAGAAAGTACAGGTGTTTCTTTTCTAAGATTACAGTGACCCCAGAGATTCTGTCAACTACTGTTGTCTCTGCCTACCTTACTCCTCAAATGATTGCTTATGGTTATCAAAGAATTATAAAATTGTTCTTTTCTACCTACATTAATCAACTCCCCTCAACTCCAGACCTTTGGAACTAGAAACTCAGCAGTCTTCATGTTCCAGAACCCTAAAGCCAGGGGGAGGATGGGGTCTCTAACCCTCTGCATCCTCTGTCTCTTTACTTGATGCCTATTTCTGCCTCAAGAAGGAGAGTTTATATTTAAAACTATTTCCGTAGACACAAGTATGTAGTTGTACATTTTCCCTGATTATTAATGCAAATCTTTCAATGAAATAAGCTCTCAATATTTAAGGAAATATAAAGGCGTAGGCAGAGTGGGATTTTTAGATCTGGACAGACATTCCTTTGCAACAGACACTGCTGCCAGCAGCTGTGCGACTCCACAAGGGTCTGAGCCCAGGGAGGCTGTGACAAGGGCGGCCGCACCAGCTCCAGCTCCACTGTCCCCGCCCTCCAAGAACTAGGCGCTCCCTTAGTGTAGCGTGTTGGGGCCACGGATCCTCCCATGCCAACAAGCCCACTCTTCGGCAACATGACCTTGCCACTTCTCCCATCTACAAGCAGAATCAATTTCCCAATCCCTTTCATCTGGCCTAGTTTTGTGACTTATTTTGACCAATGACACTTTGGTGGAAACGACAATATGTGATGCCTGAAGCCTACAGCCTTAAGTTCACCTCCTCAGAGTGCTCCCTGAAGGAGAGCACTGGCATAGGAGGCCAGTCCAGCCTAGAGGAGGATGAGACTAGGTAGGAGGGAACCAAGAGGCCCCAGCAGATTGAACAGCACTGCCTGCCAGTCAGGCAAGATACCTGGGAACGTGCCAGATCAGTCAACCCCAAATGTGGTTCAAGGAAGGGGCCCATGGAAGTCAGCAGGACTACCTGTCAAACCCACTGAGTTGTTTCAACTTAGTACATCCTGGGGTGTTTGTTATGTATTAATAGTTAACTGATATACTTGACAATTACATCAGGAGAAAACGTTTTTTTTCCCATTGATCTGTAGCCCACCTAAAATACTAAGAAAAGGAAGAACTCAATGACTAAATAAAGTTGTCTTGTCACGACAGTAAGAGCAGACAGGAGCCAAACCGTGCATTAAAAGTGAAGCGGTATGCAGGATTAGAAACAACCAAGACATTTCTGGAATCCTCTAGAACCACACTGTCCAATAAGGTAGCCATTATTCAACCATTATTCAGTCAAAGTGGTGACTGAAATGTTAGTCAATTAAAAAAAACCTTCAGTTCCTCAGCTGCAGCAGCAATTTCAATTACTCAGCAGTTGCTGGGGACTGAGGCTGCCACCACTACAGAGTGCTCTGTTACGGAGCTGACTGCAGTCTTTTTAGCAGAGGCGTTTCTAATGTGGGAGAAAAACACAGAAAAATGGGAATAATCTAACTTTTCTGGATTATGCCTTGGAGACACAATTGATCAACAAGGCAAGGATGGGTGATTTTATGTAACAACTCTGTCTAGCAACAAAAACATTGTCTAATTTTGGGCACAATATAAACGGGAATTTCCCTCTCCCTTAAAAAAAGAGGAATACTTTAAATGAGTACTTGATGCTAATGGCACCTCGAAATTAAACATCTACATATTAGAAAAACCTGTCATCGCCTTCAGATTCTTCACTAACGATACAAAATCAACTCAGGAAAACCTAAACTTTACATAAAAGTACACAGTACAACTGAAGGAAAAGCAGGGTGTCATAAAATGTAACAAGAAAAGTTAAAATAACATTTTTGCTGAAGTATACTATTTTTCTCCTTTTCATCTTATTTCAATGCAGCTTTGATTCTTGCAGTAACAGGTCCCTACCAGCCCTGGAATTATTTACTTAAGTCAGCAAAGAAAATGGACAACAGCAGTCATGTCCCACCCAATGAAACACCTCAGAATTAGCAAGAAAGGGTCTCCTGCTGTCATGAGAGAGCCACAGAAGGCACAGCAAAGTCAGGAGTCCAGCCATTCAGGGTTCACAGCAACTGGGATGCTTACTTGGTGGATGAAGTCCATAAGGAAAGAGTGGGCTTTCATCTTGTCTTCTAGCTGGTGGAGAATAATCAAGGATGTGTTGCTGAACCCAGGTGCTTCTGGTGAAACAATAACAAGACAAACACGTGACACAACGTGGCTTGACACAAGTGGCTTGACAACAACTACTGCTACTAAAAGTGAGAAAAATCTGTACAAAAGGAAAGAACTGACCTTTCAATGCGATTATTAATTACATTACCCAAGAGGTTCAAAATCTATAGGAAACCTTTGGGGCTTTGATAAAATTCATACCACAGTTATTCAAAAAGAAATATATTACTATTGGCTTCATCACTTTGTATTATTCTAAGCCTGACAGTTCAAAACAGTCAAAGAAGGTAAGCACTGCTGTTTCCTTCCCAAGTCTCCAAGGAGCCTATTGCTACTTACTAGGTAGGAAATTAGGGAGAGAAAGGATTCTTGAGACAGTTCCATGGTCCTTGGGAACCAACGGGTAGCCCAATGCTGCCTGGAGGGTAAGAGGAACAATCTGGAGAAGACCCAGGGCAGAACATTGCCCATTTCTACAGGCCAAGGTTTGATCACTGCTGCTGTTAGAAAAACATATAATTTCTATTGGCCAAATTCAGGAGTTACACTAAAATTATCATTTAATTTGGGGCTGCTGCTGCTGCTGCTAAGTCGCTTCAGTCGTGTCTGACCCTGTGCAACCCCATAGACGGCAGCCCAACAGGCTCCCCCATCCCTGGGATTCTCCAGGCAAGAATACTGGAGTGGGCTGCCATCTCCTTCTCCAATGCATGAAAGTGGAAAGTGAAAGTGAAGTCGCTCAGTCGTGTCCGACTTAGCGACCCCATGGACTGCAGCCTACCAGGCCCCTCCATCCATCGGATTTTCCAGGCAACAGTACTTGAGTGGGGTGCCATTGCCTTCTCCGGTAACTGCCAAATGTTTACCTATGCCACCAATTTCCTTTTAGAAATAAAATGCTGACAAAGCTAAGTACAGCTAATTAATCTACTTCAGACAACATGTAGGATTTGCTCCAATGTTTCCTCCGTTTCTGTTCTACTATGCAGATCTGTTCTGAGCCCTTTCTGTGTGTATGTGTGTGTTTATGTAAGTAAAATAGATGAGGTAGGGTTTTTGTTGTTGCTGTTCCTTATTTTGGGTGTGCTGCATGGCTGGCAGGATCTCAGTTCCCTCACCAGGGACTGAATGAGGCCATGGCAGTGAACACTCTTGAATCCTAACCACTAGACCACCAGGGAACTACCTGCACTGAGTCCTTTTTAAAATCTGCTATAAGTAAAGTTACAACCTTTTACAAAATACTGAATTAATACTAAATTGTTTCATAAAATAAAAAAAAAATATGCACCAAGAAATGCCTGAACAAAAAAAGCAGAATATTCTTCTCGAAACAAACCTCCCTGCAACATTACACTTCAGATGCTCCTACCCTCAGGCACAGACTCAGCCCATCGCGGATCGGAAGCTGGGTAGTCATCCAGCAGGTCCACGCTGATTTGGGTGACAGCTTTGTCTAGCTCACAATCGGAGTCCAAATCAGAGTGAGAGCAAAACAGCTCATCAACTATCATTTGTGCATGACCTAAATCTTTTCTGAAATAAAATTAGGAAACAAAAGTATTACAACTCAAAGTACTAAATTCACCATGAAAGTTAATTGTGAAGTTAAAATCCCATATGTTAGCCCAAAGTTTATCACTTTTAGTAACATTTATTTAAAAGGGAGACAACAATTATCCATTCCTTAATTCAACAAATATATGCTGAACATTTACAATATGCAGGCTCCGGAGACAGAACAATAAATAAAACATCAGAATACCATCCCAAGACTTCACAAAGTCTACAGTGGCAGGAGGAGTAAGACAAGCAGGCAGTGACACACACATAGTCGGAAACTAACAGAGGGCCACAGAGCACACGGAGGAGAAACACAAACCACCGCGGGGCAGGGAGCCTTCTTGCAGGAGAAGGTGCAGGAAGGCTGGGGTGACTGCAGGAGGGAGACACAGCGGCAGAGACAGGACCCGGCACGCCTGCGTCAAGAGAAGTGAAGGCCTGGGGAATGGCAATCACCCAGAGAGGAGAGAGGGAAGAAGGGTCCAGCGCAGACCTCTCAGGAACACCAGTAACTGAAGGACAGTGTACAGGTCTCAGAAAACATGTGACAGAGTGTGAGCTTAGAAGGAAATGTGATTTGTTCCAGTTTTAAAAGATCATTCTAACTATGCTATGGAGATGGGAGATCAGACATGAGGGATAAAAATACAGTGAGGAAGTTACTGCAGAAATTTATCCAGGCAAGAGAGGACAGTAGTTTCCACTAGCCATAGCTGCAGCAGAGAAGGAGGTAGACAGCTAGACAGCTTTGAGAAAGAGATACAAGAGGGAAATTCTGGCCACTGGTTAGATCTGATATGTAAAGATGAGTCTAAACAACTGAATGTGGCTGGAACATAGGCTAGGAAAGAAAGAGTAATATTTGGAGAAGACATGGAAATAATCCTGGTTGTCAGACTGGGGGGAAAGCATGCTACCAGCATCAAAAGGGAAGAGGCCAGAGATGCTGCTAAACACTCTACAATTCACAGGACAGCCCCACAACAAAAATTATCTGCCTCAAAGGTCAATAGTGAGAAGACTGAGAAATGCTGCTTTAAAGGTATCATAATTTCATTTGTGAAAAGTCTTAATTTTTTAAAGACTATTGGCTGATACCATCCCAGAAATGATTACTTGTTAACCTCATGGTACTTCATGCTAAACAGTGTAAGTAGAAGGCACAGTTGTGTTAGAAGCCCAATAACACCAGTCCTAAGGTTACTACACTTATCAGCACTTCAGGTCAGGGACCCCTTTGTACTTAATCATCTTCTCCAGTAAAACATTTAGAAATGACTATGCTGGGTTGAATGGTGTTTCCCCAAATCCAAGTACACTCAGAAACTCAGCATGTAACCTTATTGGATACGAGGTTTCTGAAGATATGATCAGCTGAGTTACGATGAGGTCATCCTGGATTGGGGTGGCCCTAAATCCAATGACTGGTGTCATTACCAGGACGCGTGAGGACAGGTGCTCAGGGAAGACAGCCACGGGTGACAGTGGAGACAAGTGAGGGGTGCAGACGTGGCCCAGAGAGCCAGTGGCCAGCAGCCCCGAGGAGCCAGGGAAGGACAAACAATGGTCCTGGCCCAGAGTCTCAGAGGGAGCTGGCCCTGCTGGTACCTTCATCTTGGACACCAGGCCTCCAAACCTGTGACAGAATAAATTTCTATTGCTTTAAGCCACCCAGTTTGTGCCAATTTATTACAGCAGGCACAGGAAACTAGTACAATGACTCTATTACCATATACATGTTGAGATGAGACAAGACTGTCAGAGCTGTTAATTAAAGGATAAAATTATACAAGATAAAATCATAGTATTATCCAAATCTTGGGAGTCAGATTGAACACTATGCAATAAAACAAGATTAAAAGAATATTATATAAAAACAGAAATCAAAAACTGACCTAATGGTGCCCTCCTCTGGACAAGAAACTAAGCTTAGCAGACCGTCACTACAACGGCCCAGATCTTTCCAGACATGAGCGCACCGCCCCTTTCAAGCTGACGCCCCTGTGTGAGAGGGCGCCTCCGTGCATCAGACACCACTAGGAGTGGAGTTACGGGACCATGAGCTGAGAGTGAGGGGAATGGAGGCAGTACAGTATGAATGTCTCTTAAAAACAAAGATTTGCTGAACCAGAATCCCAGAAACGATAAGCGGTCTGTCCAGTCTCACACAGCTAACTAGGGGCAGAGCAACGGCTGGATCACAATTTTCCTGAGTGTTACTTCCAACATAAATGGAATGCACAACATTTAAGGAAGGTACCAGACACATACTATGCAGAATGTGTGTTGGGGACAAGCAGAGATGACTGTACCCAGACAGCAAGTGTGATGGAGTGAGTGCAGTTGTCTGCTCTACCCTGTGCATACCCTCTTGTGAGCGCCCTCCCCTGGGGGGCTCCCCCGGACCTCGCCAGGGCCCCTGGGATATTAGTAAACATGACCAGATAGAGACTTGAGGAGCACTTATGTAGCAATGCTTGCTCCCTCCTGCTCCCGGAACCCTGAGGCTTGAGAGAGGCCAGGGCAGCCTGCTAGATGAAGAGACACCATGTGAGGCAGATGGAGCTGACCAGTCAGGGCCCCCAAAATGTGGGCAAGTGTAGCCAGACAGGTGGCTACTGACCTCAGACCATGCATGAGCTCAGGCAGGACCAAGAAAACTGCCACCCGCAGCGTAACCCCGAACAGCCGAACTGCAGGACCAGAAGCTATATTAAGTAAGCCAGAGAGTTCTGTGGTGATTGCAACAGTACAAAACTCGACCACCAGGCCAACACTTCACAACAGCTAGGATGACCTTTTGTATGAAACTTCACTGCCTTCACATCCTACATAAAAGACGCTCACAAGCTACCTTTGCAACTCCTACTTCTGGTGCTACACTGCTGCAACACGCGCGAGGGCTGTGTTACGTCACGCTCTTCCCAGCCGGGCTGGAACCCTCCCCTGGCTACCAAAATCAGAGCCAGAGGTTGTTCAAGTACCAAGCTCAGAAAAACATCTAGGTGACGGCATCATTCCTTCAACTCACTCCCACTAGTCAACAAGTAAGTAGCAAATGTCAGTAAAGTGTCCTTGGACATCAAAAGAGCCATAATTTTAAAAACTTGTTATACCTGCAGAATTGCAGAAAAGCAGCTTTGAGCAATTTGGTTTTATCTTCCTGGGCAATAGTTTCATTCTTGGTAGAAGTATCAAAAACCACACTCTGTAAAATAATAAACTATAGTTTAGAGTTGAAGGTATAAGAATATTCTTAGTTACTACAAAAAAAATTAGACCAAGGTATGAGGAAAACAACACAGACACACAAGCTGTTTGCCACACTCTCTGTATCAATGACTTATATACTTAAGACATTTATGGGAACATCAAATGATTAATTAAAGTCCTACAGAAAATGTACATATAATTCAGGAATTATATTGTGAGTAAAATTATTTGAGGATTTCATCACAACACAACCTTTGGATAGGCTTACCCTTACATCACAGAGTATATTTGTAATCATAATGGTTGATTTCAAGCTTAAAGAAAAACTTACAGAAATTTAAAAGAAATGGAATACTGTTAAGATAGCTTCAGAACATATCGCAGGATTGTGAAAACTACATGATTACAAAATAATGAAAGTTTTTCAAAAAGTTACTTTCTGTGGAAACTGTTACTAAATCATTTTCATTTTGAATTACACAAAAAGTCTATATACTTTATGTATTCTTCAAACAGAAATTACTCAAAACGGTATTAATGCTTAAAAGAAGGATAAAAATCTCACAGATTATGAGCTTCAAGATGACAGCGAAAAAAATGACAGTTTTTACCCCACCCTCCCCTCAAAAATCATCCCAGAATACCAAGAAGAAAAACCCCCCATACATCTGTGGTTCCAGCTACACAAAGATGGAAAGCAGAGGGAAGAGCCCCAAGTGAGAGTGGGGAGGAGACCAGGCAAACTCGAGCGGTGTGGCAACAGATCCCAAGGACAAGTAACAGACAGCAGGCACAGGGTTTCTACATGTGACTGGGCAAAGCTAGAGAGAAAGACATCTACAGAGCTGCTGGAACATGCTGGGAGATTAAACCTGATACCAGGCAAAAGTAAGCAAATATACAATTAGTCCACTCTAAGCATCACATGAAGTTGTACACTAAATAAATATAATCAGCATACTACACTCTGGACTGTAAAACAACATTCACACTGCCATTAGAATGGAACAAATGTATACTGGAATGATAAAGGCAAGGCAGAGGAGTGTAAGTTACCCCAAGTCCTCATCTTCAATAACAGGAGGTCTACAGATGATGAAAAATAATGAATGAGAGACAGTGATATACACATATTACTTAGAAATATGGAGGAAAACATCAAAAAAATTAAAACACCTAAGAGACTTAAAAGTTGCTTCTGAATAAGAGGACAAAGGAAATGAGAGAGAGAAAAGAACTAACGTCTTCATCATAACTCTTAAAACTGTATGACTTTCAAACATTTGTGGGAAATAGTCCAATAAAAATGTTTAAATCCTTTGTAACAGGCTTCCTTGGTAGCTCAGTGGTAAAGTGAGAGACGTGGGTTTGATCCCTGGGTGGAGAAGATCCTCTGGAGAAGGAAATGGCAACCCACTCCAGTATTCTTGCCTAGGAAATCCCATGGACAGAGGAGCCTGGAAGGTTATAGTTCATAGGGTCGCCAAGAGTCTGACATGACTTAGCAACTACACAACTACAGCAAAATCAACTATATTTAAAAAAAAAAATTATGAAACCATGTTACCTCATTGCCTGGTCCAGCAACTGAAGATGCTAGGGAATCTTCAAGATCTTCTGCTAATATGGACACATTTTCCCTTGAAGTAATAGACACCAATCCACTGTTTCTAGAAAAAAGGATAGGTATACCCCCGCAGGAACCAGCTCCTAAAATACTGTCTCCTAAGAGAAAGGAAAATACGCAATCAAATACATATTACCAAACAATACCCTCCTAAATCTACTTCCCTAAGCAGAAGATCCTGCTGACAGCCCTTTACTGTGTTACTCCTACTCTGAACCCAGTTATAACCCTGCATCAAGTCAAGGCTCCTCGCTATCTGCAGAGGCAGGCTGAGTCCTCCATGGTGCTGTGCAAAAGCAGTGAGTACAGTGAGCCAAACAAGAAAATCGTCCCGTCTGCAAGACACAGAGCAACAGCTCGTCAGTCCTACTCTGACTTACTGAGTAAGCCAACAGCGGGGCAAGGAAAAGGTCTAAGTTTGCCTGCAGCCTTAACAGCATCCCACCCAACCAGTCAAGGCTCTGGGGCTGGGACCAGACAATCAAGGTGCCATGCTGCTGCTCACCTGGATTTTGTCCTTTGGCCCTTCAGATAAATACTATCTGCTTGTTTTTCCTACTCCTGGTTGGCTTCCCCCAACACCTCCCTCCCCCGCCGCCCACCACAGCCCCCTTGCATGAGTCCAGTGCCTGGGACTCTTCTCACCCAGGGGTCTGAACAAACTTGTTTAAAGAATATCAACTCAGAATAAGTCACTCTTACTGACCAGGAACAACCAATTACTTCTCTGAGCATAAGTTCTTTCCTTCTTGGCCTCTTCTGGGGAAAATGTTACTATTTTCTGTCTATAGTAAAACTGGGCTCTACCACCCTGCCAGTTTCTCAGCTACTATAGGTATGCTACTGAATCATCACAGGTATCACGCTTGAAGCAAAGCTTATGCGAAGAGAACAAAAACTTCTCAGAATGACTAATGAGTTCCTAATCCTACTTTCTAAAACTGATTACCCACCTTGTGTATTAAAAACAATTTTCTCCTGAGGAAGAGAAAACTTCCCAGTTCCTGTGGAGCACATGTAGACAGCATTTTCAGTATATAGACAGGCAGTCTGGTTTGAAAAGTTTGGGACCATCAACCGACATATAGTCAAGTCTTCAGACTGAAAATTAAAGATTGTATTTAATAAGAATTGAAACAAAAAATACTTTTGTATGACTTCATAATTCATACTTTTGTACACTATCTCATAAAAATGATAAAATAATTCACTGATTTTCCTTGTTAAAATTACCTGAGATGATTTACAAAACATGACAGAAATAAGTTTATAAACATCAATCAGAGAAATCATTTGCTGAGTTGCAAATAACTAGCAAAGTTTGAAAATGTTTCCATGGTGGTAAGATTTCAACTAAAAAGCCTATTAACAAACATGAGAAAAAATAAAATTAGTTCATTATTTTAGAATTTAGAGATACTTTTAAAACAATCCCTGATAAATACTGTTTCTTTCTTCACTGTCCAGATATCAAGCACAAGAAAACTGAGATAATTTGTTCATATATGAAATTAGAGAAATAGAAATAAGACTTAGTAAGTCATAAAATTAGCAAAAGCTCAAAAGGATACTTTGTTTATTAAAAGAATTTTACAAACATAAAAGTGGAATCCCATGATGTTTTAATTCTCAAACTGTCTTCTTTATCCCTTTCGCATTGTCTGTGAAAAATTTTAACACTGAGTGTGTTTTTGTTGTATAATCAGAACACATAAGATTTATTTCTATTTGAAATAAAAGATCAAATTAAGATTTCCTTACAGTAGTCAGTTATGCAAATTGTATTAAGAATAAGTTCAATAGAATTAGATGCTACACAAGGTTAAATGAAGTTAACCTTGTGTAGGCCTCTCCTAAATAACAGCAGTTATTAAACAATGTTAAATTGCCATCAAGAAGCTTAAAATTAGACAGCTTGTCTTTTTAAAAAATTTACTTATTTTTAATTGGAGGATAAATGCTTTACAATATTGTATCGGATTCTGCCATATATCATCATGAATCAGCCACAGGTATACATATGCCCCCTCCCTCCTGAACCTCCCTCCCACCTCTCAGCCAATCCCACCCCTCTAGGCTGTCTCAAGCATTTGTATTTTCTGTGTCATACAGCAAATTCCCACTGACTACCTGATTTTACATATGGTAATGTATATGCTTTAATGGTATTCTTTCAATTCGTTACTGCCCCCCGCCCGCCCCATCCCCTCATGTCCACAACTCTTTCCTTTTAACTATTCACATGAATTTTAATAAATATATAATGCAGTTACCTACAAATATGATCCTATTTGAGCAAAAAGAGGATTTTTCTGTAATATACAGCACATAAAACCAAAGTCCAATTCCCATCAAGTTTCTTCCTATTTTTCACTCTGCAGTTCATCATCAATGTTTTCTTTCTACTCAGTAATACAGAAATGAAAATCCCTTCAGAGCTACAGCAGGAGAAACATGCTGCTGCTGCTCACTGTCAAGGGCTCCCACTCTCACTTCTCTTTAGCTAAGGCTGAACAGAGGATGAGTACGAGATGGTAAACAGAATGCACTGCCTAAACACTAGTTGTTTAAAACGTATTTCTGGGAATTCCCTGGTGGCCCAGTGTGGACTAGGACTCTGCTTTAACTGCTGAGGGCCCAAGTTCAATCTATGGTCAGGGGACTAAAACCCTGCAAGCTGCACGGCGTGGCTAATAACAATAAATAAACAAAGGGATTTTACTTTAAAAAATGTATTTACATTTGACTGCACCAGGTTTTAGTTGGGGCGTGTGGGATCTTTTATTACAGCATGCAAACTCTTAGTTGTGGGATGAGGGATCTAGTTCCCTGACCAGGGATTGAACCTGGGTCCCCTGCATTGGGAGCACAGAGTCTTAGCCACTGAACCACCAGGAAAGTCCCCCAATAAAGAGATTTTTAAAAATTAAATTAAACATATTTCTAAGCCCTACAGGTGAATATCTCAAAGAATCTGACCTTGCAACAGTTAGGGAGAAAAAACTCAGCAAGTTACTGTCACTTGGTCATTTAGCTTGTAAACAGAAATCTTACCTGAAAAGGTGGGTTATACTGAGTGACTTCCACAGTCACTGCATCTGACATTTGGTAGCCATTATCTTCTACTGTTATCAGAGAGTAATAGACAAGGCAGGGGCTGTCTGCCAGGTGCCATGCTGCTGCCAAAATTAGGAGCCCATCGCTAATCAATGAAAAAGAAAGATATACTGTCTCTTTGGAAAACAGTTTGGCAATTTCTTAAAGAGATAAACATGCATTTCTATATGACCTAGCAAGCCCAGTCCTAGATATTTACCTAAGAGAAATAAAAACTTATCTTCACACAAAAACCTGTGTACAAATGTTTATAGTGATTTTACTCATAACTGCCTAAAAATGGAAACAACTCAATATCCTTCAACTGCTGAATAAACAAATCCTGGTAAAGCTACTCAGCAGTAAAAAGGAAGGAACCACTGAATGAATATCAAATTCATTATGCTAAGTGAAAGAAACCAGACTCCATAGGCTTTATACTGTATGATGCCATCTACACTATAGGGACAGAAAAGATGTCAATGGTTGCCAGGAGCTGGAAGTGAAGGAAGGGGTTGAAAAAGGAGTGTGTGCGTGCATACTCACTCCTGTTTGACTCTGTGACTCTACAGACAATAGCCCATCAGGTTTCTCTGTTCATGGGATTTTCCAGGCAAGAATACTGCAGTGGGTTGCCATTTCCTCCTCTAGGGGATCTTCCCAACTCAGGGATTAAACTCGTGCCTCCTGCATCTCCTGCACTGGCAGGCAGATTTTTTTTTAACCCCTAAGCCACCCAGAAAGCCCCTGACAAAGGAGTTCAAAGTAATTTTTGGAGTGATAGAATTGTTCTGTATCTTGATTGTGGTTGTAGTTAACTGACTATGCACTCATCAAAACTCACCAAATTATACACTAAAAAGGGTACAAAATATTTACCCTATGTAAAATATAACTCAATAAATCTGACGTAAAAAGACCAACAAATCATCAAACACAGGGATTAGCAAAGTGCAGCTCTCAGGTCAAATTGGCCACAGATGAGTTTCTGTAAATAAATCTGTCCTGCAAGACGGCCATGTCTGTGTGCTGTCTATGGATGCTTTAATACTACCACTGGTAGAGTAAAATAGCTAAAACGAAGACCACATGGTCCCTAAAGCCTAAAAATATAGTTTTGGACCCTTTATAGAAAAGGTTGCTAACCCCTGATCTAATCTGCTTTTTAAAGTTTACTTTTGTACAGAAGAAAAACATTTTGGTTTTACCTTTAATAACCAATCATAGAACTGCTACTGTATATTCAAGCTGCTGTATAGGTGAAAACAAACTTTTTTCCATCTTAAAAATGTATGTGGTCCTCTTAAGTCTATCAAAGTTGTTGCCCCGAACATAAAAAAAAATTAAATGGTCTCTAATCTCAACTCCTGAAATATTTAGTAGCATTTTTAACAACTTTCATTCAAGTTTCAGAAATATTAACAGGATGGCAAGCACTCTCTACCGACAACTAAAAATAATAAAGCAAGCTACTGAATAGATGACATGCACTTCACATCAAGCAGTCCTGATACAGCTCTCATTTTCCTTCTCCACTGTTTCCTTTTCCCAGCTCCCCAACTCTTACCATTTCTACCTGAATTTCCTCGAAAACTTCAAGGACACTGGTCCAAATTGGAACATACTGGCAGTGACCTAAACAGCTCGCGGATGACAGCTAAGAGGGCAGTGAGCAAAGCCACAGAGAACTCAGTCCTGAGAGCCCTCCTCTGCACTAGGTAGGGAGGTAGAGATGGTCATGCTGTTGTGAGTCAACTGAAGTTACTCCACAGACTGGATTGCTGTGCGGTAAGAGGTGCCAATGAGGCCCAGAGACATAGCTAATAAAGAATTCCTCAGGAAGGGCTGCTTAGATCAGCTTCATTTGACATCTCTATCAACAAAAAAACTTCATGATTAAAATAACATGAAGCTATTTTGGGTAGTAAAGATGATAGAAAGATAATTAATTTGCAAATCAGTAAAAATTTCAACAATTGATCAAGGAAGAGCAAAAAGCATGAGGGAGACACATGCTTCTTAAACAGAAGACACCTGTCCAGACGTGGAACAGTCTACAAGGGTCAGTGGAACTTGAGGATACGGAGAGTGATGACTGGATCATTGGGAGCAATGGTGGCAGGGGGCCAAGAAGGCGAATGAGAACTGCATCTCACAGGCCCCACAAGAATCAAGTCATGCTGGCACGACAGCATTCTGTGTCTGCCTCAGCACAGCAAGTCCTATGCATGCTTCTCTGTGCTCAACCTATGTCTCCATTCCGAAAATTACATGTGAAAAATGTCCACATCCTCTTCCCCACAGTTGGCTGCATCCTGGCACCAGTTCTAAACTTATGATGGAGGTCCAGTAAAGATAAATTAAAACAAGATAAACTGTATTTAATTAAAATATTTTTGGAAATTAAGCATACACATTATTTTTACTTCTTTGATAGTTTACATAGAAGTTTTTCAGAAATTACAAAGAAGGATCCTGACAAGTCTCAACAGCCCACGACAGAAAAATTAAACAGCAGAACTGTAAGCCAAGAAACAAGTAGAATTTGTTCCACTAAACTAAATTACTCTAAAACACATAAAAATTATCCTTAAAAAAAAAAAAAATTATCCTAACTTCCAGTAAGCTGTGTTTTAAAGAATTACAAATCATATGTTGGCATTCATTATAAACGATATCACAGAAGCTGTATTATAAATGGCTTTTCAGTTCTATATGACCATAATATTAAAGCTAAACAATAACATGGGATTAAGTAGCTTTATCAGACTAACTTGAGATCTTAAGCACCACTAAGAGCATTGGTTCTAAGAGGAAATTCACTCTGAGTGACTCAGTCATAAACAATGACTGAGTTCTAACTTGTACCGCCAGGACAAAACCTCATCCATCCTTCCTTTATTCAATACAGCCACAAACTCAGGCTAAAGCTTCAGCAACAAAAAAAGGACTGGAGAAGAGCCCCCAGAATCTCCACTGAGTCAGCAAAGACGACAGCATGGAACACACCCAGCAGCGGGGCAGGCAGCTCTCAGAAGCTCCAGCTATGCAAGCAGAACAGATGATCCCTAATAAGGGCAGACAGCTAATGGGACACTCAGTGGAAGGCCGAAAACTGCCGACACTTGTGAAATGCATTAGCACTGCCAGACAAAGTGATTCGATAAGGCAGAATAATATAAGATTAGGGTTAGACACATCAGAAGAAGAGATAGCAAGGGTGCTTATTATTCTATAACAAACATCAATCTGGTTTTCCAAACGACTACCTATGTTCTGCATGACAAATGAATTGCTTACCAGTTTTGCTTCAAATCCAAATATCGAATGTTGACCCCTTCTTTAATAGCTTCATAGTTACTTTCAGATCCCTACATGAAAATATCAACAATGTAAGCTCCTTCAGTATAAGAATCATTTCTTTTCACCTTTATATCCCCAGCACCTACGAAACTGCCTCATCCACAGTAAGTCAAACTTATTGAATGAGTAATGTATGCATTTTAAAAATTAAGTAAACCAGTGAGTCCCAATACTTCTAAAGACTGAATACTCCATCTCAGCTTATCTGATGACTAAAACTTGGTGTATTACACTGAAATGTGTTCTAATAAATACAACTAAAGGAACTAGCAATCTTATATAAATAAAAATGACAGAGATGAATGTTACTGTTCCTTACCCAGATAGCATCAATAATGTTTTCCTTCAGGACTCTATTTATATCCCAACTGTGTGCTTGTTTTTCTGAAGAATCATCTAATTCCCATTTACTGATGTTTGAACTTGTCAGGCTATAAAAGCTCGCTCGCTCTCTATCCCAAAGGACACTTGAAAGCTGTATGGAGAGGAGAAAAAAAGTTTATAGATTATTAAATTCTAATGTCAATGATGATTTTCCTGAAATTAAAAAATTGTATATTTTATAGCTATTTGATTAGTAATCCTAGCAGAATTCTCCATTTAGGATTCAAGGGAAGAAGTGATCCTGAAATAGACCTTGAGAGTAAGGAGGATTTTCACAGGCAGAAGGCCCAGGAAGAGCCTGGGAGAGTAGGGAGGCAGGAAAGTCAGAGACTCTTTAAAGAACAAAACACAGTCCTGCTAAACTGGAATGTGGATTATAGCTAGGAAAGAAGCAAAACTAAGGTTCACACACAGCACAGTCTTGAATGTCAGTTTGTAAACCAAGTAAGCTAAGGAGATAATATCCATAGCTTGTGAGCACGAGAGCTGTGTTACAGGAGAAGGAATCTGGAGGGGTGTGTGTAGTTCCACATGGTTATATCACTTCATTTTCCTTGCTTCTGAAGAACACATCTACCCCAACTTAGAAATTGCGTATACATGACTGCTGAACTAAAACCCTAATTGCCTCCACACACACACACACCGCCCACCTCCCCCCCTCCCCACCAGGATTTCATACCTGGGTCTCTGAAAAAAGGTGACAGTGCCATTAGAAATAGGTCAAAAGAAAAATGAGTTTTGTAAGTCAATAGGAGAGAAGAGAACATGAGCAATTTTTTTCTAGATATGTTAAGGCTTAGGTTCAAAGACCATTTAAAGAAGCAGATAATGATAGCAATCTGAAATCAGAGGGAAAAGCACAGTTTAATAAAGGATGTGGTACCACAGTATTTAACAGGGCTAATGCAAAGGGACCTGCTGCATAGCACAGGGAACTCTGCTCAGTGTTACGTGGCAGCCTGGTTGCAGGGGGAGTCTAGGGGAGAACGGATACATGTGTATGTATGGCTGAGTCCCTTTACTGTCCACCTGAAATTGCCATAGCACTGTTACTCAGCTATACTCCTATAAAATAAAATGTTTAAAAAAAGCTGGGGTCAGGGGAATGTGCTCTTAGTTCACACAGATGTGTGGGCATGCATCTGTCGCTGAGCAGCTTTGAACTTTGGGCAATTTTGGTAACCTCACTGAGGCCATTTCCTCAATTATTTAACACAAATGCGACATGAAGCTCTATACATTACAGATCACAATAATTACAGGAGATCACACACACAGGGCACCTGGCAGAGCAGATGCCCCCACATGTTAGTTCCCAGCATCGTCACTCACTACTCCAGAGTCTGAGGCAGAGCCCAGCAGACATCATCCACACACACAGCTGGAGGCTCGGGGGTGGAAACACACTTTTGGTTACGTCTAGAAAGCAAAACTAATCCTTAAACACATGCATAACTTTACATCATAGTTTTAATTCAAAAAATGAACTTATGAGATAATCTATAAAACTTAAGAATAATTAATGTTACAGAGGATGCAAGAGGGTCAGTATGAACTCATCTAATCATCATAATAAGAATGCTTCACTGAAAGATCAAAGTTTTCATCTCACGGACACCACTGCTCATACAGTGGCAACGCTAACTTCATAGGAGACTGCCAACTTACTGATTTCACTAAGAAACAAGCTAGTAAAACAAGGTTATTTTATCGACTTACAATGAGATCACTACTAGGAGATAAAATTCCCAGAAGAGAAGAAACCTTCCGACCAATTCCTGAAAGCACACCTTGTCCTTGAGGCAGGATATGCTGATGAATTTTTCCTATACTTTCAGGTATCAGGCGGATTAGTTGGCCCCCCGATGAGGATAAAATAAAACTTCCTCCCTGTGAACAAATGTGAAATTAGTTCAGTTAAGCATTTAAGACTAAGAAAAGAAAATGAACACAAATCACTTTGATATGCTTTGAGGGAAATCATCGGTACCTCCACATAAATCTAAAAGAATAAAAAAAGAACAGAGCAATCCTAAAAAAATCATTTATTTATGAATCCATTCACTTAATACTGCACAGAAAAACTTCATAGCCATTTTTTTAATTGCATTTTTTTTTAATTCTGATTTTTAAGTTATAGGTTCACATTATGTAGGTTCAACAAATCAAGAATCAGATTTTACTTCTTTGGTAAACTAGCAGAATATGTATTAGCAAACCATTCTTCCTCTAAGAGTTTCTGAATCACTCTCTAAAGATGGTTCTGACAGAAACGAATACCACTGGCTACTATGCTCCACTGATAGGTCAGAGTCCTATAAGAAGGGCTTCCCTCGGTTTAAGTGCTCAAATCCTGCTGCTGCTGCTGCTGCTAAGTCGCTTCAGTCGTGTCCGACTCTGTGAGACCCCATAGACGGCAGCCCACCAGGCTCCCCCGTCCCTGGGATTCTCCAGGCAAGAACACTGGAGTGGGTTGCCATTTCCTTCTCCAATGCATGAAAGTGAGAAGTGAAAGTGAAGTCGCTCAGTCGTGTCCGACTCTTAGCGACCCCATGGACTGCAGCCCACCAGGCTCCTCCATCCATGGGATTCTCCAGGCAAGAGTACTGGAGTGGGGTGCCATTCTTTCCTTGCCTCTTTTTTGATCTCCTCCCACCCCTACCTGTATGATCTGCTCAAAATCACAAATTTTTAAGTCATCCAAACCTGATTTCCAAGCCAAATGACAGTTTCCCAATAAATATAAAAGAATATCCATCGTATACCTGTACTGCTGTTAGGAAACTGTAGGTCTTATCACCTCCCAGATCTATGAACGTCTCTGTGTAGGTGTCTTCACTCGCAAGGCTTGGCCAATAGCGGATGGATCCTTCTCTGGTGGCAACCATGACAGTAACAGCCTGAAACAAGATCATAACACTCAACAAACACAAGATAAGGAGCCCAAAGCGGTAGTCTGATGACACTGACATAAAGAAACCAGGGCAATGCACTACTAATGAACAGAAATCAGGGGAAAAAATTCTTTTTTTCCATATTTAAAAAATTATCATACAGTAAAATTGACATTTTCTCCTGTTTTATAATTCTATGAATTTTTATACCCTGGTTTCTCTTCAGATCATACAAAATGTTTCACTTTTTACAGTCCTATGAATTTTAAAACACATGGTGGGTCAGATGGTAAAGGATCTACCTGCAGTGTGGGAGACCCAAGTTCAATCCCTGGGTTGGGAAGATCCTCTGGAGAAGGGAATGGCAACCCACTGCAGTATTCTTGCTTGGAGAATTCCATGGACAGAGGAGCCTGGTGGCTACAGTCCATGGGGTCGCAAAGAGTCAGACATGACTAAGTAACTAAAACTTTCACTTTTAGACTCCTGTAAGTCCCACCACAAACAGGATACAGGAGAGTCCATCAGCACCAAAGCTCCGTAACACTTTCCCTTTGGTCACACCCTCCCCTACCCTCACCCCTGGCAATCCCCATTTCCATTATTATAGTTCTGTCTTTCTGAGAATGCCAAACAAACGAAATCATATAGAATAGAACCTTTTGACAATGGTTTATCTCATTTAGCACAATGCCTTTGAGATTCGCCCATGTTGTTTCATGGATTAATAGCTCATGTCTTTTTACTGCTGAGCAGTATCTCATCCTATGAAAGAATCAGTTTATTTACCCATTCACTTGCTAAAGGATATTCAGATTGTTTCCACCTTTGGCTATCACAAATAAAGGTATATAACATTAGTCTATTGTTTTGTGTGTGTGTGTGTGTGTGTGAACATAAGCTTTAATTTCTCTAAAATAAACAGCCAGGAATGGAATTGTTGGTTCATATGGCAAGGGCACTTTAACTTTCTAAGAAAGTGAAGATCAGTGGCTGCACCATTCTGCATGCCTATCAGCAACGTATGAGGCTCCAGTTGCTCCACATCCTCACCAGCAGGTGGCAGTGTCAGTGCTTTTAATTTCAGCCACTGTAGTAAGAGTGAACTGGTATCTCACTTGTTTTATCTGCATTCCCCTATTTGACATCCTTATATTCTCTTTGGTAAAGTGTTCAAGTCCTATGCCTTACTTTTTAAATTGGGTTGTTTGTTTTCTTACTAAGTTTTGAGAATTCATTTTATGTTCTGGGTACAAGTCCTTTATTGGATGTTTGATTTATAGTATTTCCTACCAATCTGTAGCTCTCTCTCCATTTTCTTCTCAGGGTCTTTGGCCAAGCCAAGTTTTAAATTTTGATTAAGTCCAATTTATCGATTTTTCTTCTTTTATGAGTCACATTTTTGGTCATTTCTAAGAACTCTTCAACTAACCCCACGTCATGATGATTTTTTTCCTGTTTTCTTCTAAAAGTTTTTAGTTTTACAATTTACATTTAGACCTATGATCCATTTGGGGTTCATCTTTCCATGAGGTTTGAAGTGAAGTGAAGTCGCTCAGTCGTGTCCGACTCTTTGTGACCCCATGGACTGTAGCCTACCAGGCTCCTCCGTCCATGGGATTTTCCAGGCAAGAGAACTGGAGTGGGTTGCCATTTCCTTCTCCAGGGGATCATCCTGACCCAGGGATTGAACCCAGGTCTCCTGCATTGTAGGCAGACGCTTTACCGTCTGAGCCACCAGGGAAGTCCATGAGGTTCAGGAGGAATTTTTTCTTCTTCCTAAAGATGGTCGATGGTTCCAACACCCTTTAATGAGAAGACTATCCCCACGTCACTGAATTTCTTCTGCACCCCTGTCAAAGACCAGTGCACCGTCTCTGCGTGGGTCTGTATGTCTACACTGTTCTGTTCCAGTGCCCCGTGTGTCTACCTCTGTCACAACCATTCTGTCTTGATTTCTGCAGCTTTACAGCTATGTTTCAAAACCCAACTGGGTGATCCCCCCAACTTTACAACTCCCTTATCTTAAAAAAATGTACTTCAGTAAGCGTTTAAGTCACCCACCTGAGTAGAATGTGCTTCGCCTGAGGTAGCAGAGTAAGAGAGAGCCACCAAGTCAGCACTCCAGTGGAAATCACTAGGTGGCAGCTGAAGTTCTTTGCAAACAGATAACTATAAAACAAATCCAAACAAAAAATTTTTCATTTCAAATCCAATTTTTGAACATGCACCTGACTTCACTTTCTCTGCATACTTTAGATTCTAATTCACTGCTAGAAATACTATTCTAGAAATACTTTCTTCTCACAACTTTTTGATCAGGCTTCCATCGTCATTTTCACTAATTTTAAAAACAAAATATTTTAAGAGATACAGAATCAGGAAAACTTAACAGCTAGACCAGACCCTTAACAGAAACTACTCCAATCTCTTCCCAGATGAAAAAAAAGTCCATTGTTGAAAGAACTGTGTGGAATTCCTATGGAATTTTCCCAGTCTAATCTTGATTTGTTGAGTTGACATTTAAAATTGGCATGACTAGAGTAAGTATTCAAAGTCGCCTAGAAAATATTTCCGAGACTCGGCCAGTACCAGGCTTCCTCTGCTAACTCAGGATGCCACTGCAGGACCTCTCCTTCACCTACGCCCCTAACTACAGACGTGGTTTTCCAGACAGCAGGTGTACAGAGACCAGTACACTCGAAGAGTTTAGGTAAGGTGGAGCCTGAGTCCCAGTGGAACAAAGGCCCAGCGAGCATGAGTACTGCAAGAGAGTATGCCTGATCTGGAGTGCACAGAAAGAGGCTGCTGAGAGCACAGCAGTGAACACACAAATGAAAGCCCCCGTGTGAAAAGCTGACAATGAAGAGTTCAGTTAGCATTCTAAAAATTGGTATAATTCTTTCCTATTTTCTTACACATGATTCAGTAGATTCAGTGCAACACATTCCTATCCTCTTCAAAACTCAGTTCATTAGTTTATGTGGATGGCATTTAGTCTTAGACTTCACTGCACAGAGTGACTAGCATGACATTCATTAAAAATGTCAATGTCTTTAACTTTATTAAATGTAAATAAAATATATCTTGTTTAAAATCATGATAAGGAGAGAAACTTTTTTCCCAATACACAAAAGTGTATGCATGCTTGGTATTTCATATTACTATAAAAATGCAAATCTATAATGCTTGAGTCGATTCAAATTACAGATTTCCAACAACTCTAAAAAGTTAGGGTAAAAATTCAGAGCCAATTAGGAATTTTCTCCTCTCTCTCCCTCCAGCTCTTTAAAGAATCATTACCTTAGTGATAGGTGACAGAGCAATCTTCCAAATAATGAGTTTCTCTTTGCAGACCAGACAAGCCCATCCACCTTCATCTATGTGAACAGTCAGCTGATCATCAACTAAAAAAAAACAAGGTACGTAATTAATCTTACAGTATGAATTAAAACTGCGAAAATTTCTCACACCAAAATCTTCCTTACTGCCATACTCTTCACCCAAAAAAGTAACCACCACACACACAAGATTAACTCACAACAAAAATACTCTTGAATAATTCAAGAGTTATTAATATCCAAAATAAGAGATCCATTTAACTTTGACAACCACTCATAACTATATTGAAAGGTAAAAACTATGTTCTGGTCTTAGGTTTAATATTTCTTATTTTTTGTTACAAATTTATCTCACTTTTTATAATATTTAGTAAAATTCATGATTTTATTTTGATAAAGCAACACAAATAATAAACCCCTCATTAAATACATAAAACATTTCAAGGAAAAATCATGTTCCTGCAAAAGAACAAGATTTTCAAAATAAGAGCTCTTTGAATGTATGATAGATTACTTTATTACATGCTAACCTAAAGGGGTTAGATTTCCTCGGTTTCACCTGTTGTTTCAGTTATTTGCAGTCAACTGGGGCCTGAGATATTAAATAGAAAATTCTAGAAATAACACTTTAGTGACGAAATCTGGCAGTGTCCCGCTGTCCTGACGGGGACGTGACTCACTCCTTTGTCCAGTGTATGGACGCTGTGCCCGCCACCCAGCCATGAGCCACTCAGCAGCAGTCTAAGTTATCAGAGTCACCGTCTTAGTGCTGCAGGTGTATGGACGCTGTGCCCGCCACCCAGCCATGAGCCACTCGGTCTAAGTTATCAGAGTCACCATCTTAGTGCTGCAGCCCTTGTGGTTCAAGTAACTTTGTTTTACTAAAACGTGGCCACAAAGCACAGAGAAGTGATGTGGCAATGTGGATATTCTCTTACTGTGCCTAATTGATACACTAAACTTAACCATAGGCATGTATATATAGGAAAAACAGTATATACAGGGTTCAGTGCTATTCTCTTTCAGGCAACCCCTGGGGGTCTTGGAACTTATGCCTGTGGCTAAGGGAAGACTATTCTATTGCTGCTGTAAGTTTTGGTGCTAAACCTGTGTAAATGCATTAACAGTCCTAGAAATTTAATCAATATGAGCTTTGCTCTTCATTTGAAGACAGGATAGAGGGGCAAAATAAAAGGCACCAATAAGGCACAAGCTAAAATATAAATATCAAACCATACCTAGGTTGAGTGTGGGCTTTTTGCTGAAATGGAATACCTGATTGGTGTTTTCTTTCCCTAAAAGCACCGTGGCAGCTCCAAATCCTCCACTGGTGAACACTTGAGGACCTTGACTCAGTACACCAACTGACTAGGGCTTGGAAATTTCCATGTGAGGATGAGATCTTCTCAAGTTTACATAGTCTTCAGTTTTCACATCCTGATTTCTAGAAACTCTCTCCTCTGAGCCTGTGTACTATTTGTTATTAACATGATCTGATGGCATGAACCAGGAGTGTGTCAAAGGCTTAAATGCAATTTAAGCTTAAATTTTTAGAAGGGAAAAGAAAATATATATTTAAACCAGGAACAATGCATGACAGAGGTTAGAAGTTCAGCTGTCTGAAAATAATTGTACCTGAAGCTCCCATGGACTCATTGGTAAGATGTGCTAGTTCAAGTTGATAAGAAATGTTCCCTTTTATGGAATGGAGTACTTTAAACTGTTTTGACTGTCATTCCAAGTATGAAATACATTTCACAGCATGATGTAGTCATACACAATTTAAATAAAACGAGATACACTCTGACACTGTGCAATCTACTTTACTTCATTTTTTTAAAAAATGTTGGTCATGAGCCACTAAAGTGATTTCAGTCACTACCTGCAGTTTGAAAAACACTGTTCCAGGAAATCAAAGGATGCTCTGAACTTTGCTCTTAGAGTCACCCCAACTTCTCAGCCTTAAGAGCATCTTTCTGAAGCTCGTGCTGACCACATCTTCCACACTTCCACTCTAATTCTCTACCAGTTGGGTGTCCCTGGTGGTCCACTGGTTAAGAAACTGCCTTGCAATGCAAGGACACAGGTTCCACCCCTGGTTCTGGAAGATCCCACATGCTGCAGGGTAACTGAGCCCATGGGTCACCTCTTTGGCTGCACTCTGGAGCCCATACCCCACAACTACTGAAGCTAGCGTGCCCTAGAGCTTGTGCTGTGCAATGAGAGAGGCCACTGCAATGAGAAGCCCATGCACTTCAACTAGAGAGTAGCCTCTGCTCGCTGCTAAAGCAAGCCTGGGAGCAGCAATGAAGACCCAGCACAGCCAAAAATAAACAAATATTTAAAAATAAATAAAAATAATAATTTTCTGCCAAGAGAATCTTCTAATGGTGCACAAAACTGATAACATGAATTTGGCCAGAGCAGCAGCTCAGCCTGGCATGGTGCAGAGCAGTCGGCTTGAGTGCTCACCACAGCGAGGAGGGTCCCTTGGACATACTGCCTTCTGCTGCTGCTCAAACCAGGACAAGCCTCTGCCCTTCTCGCCTGTTCTACCACCGTGCCACCACTCCCCGTGCGGTCAGCACACACCATGACAAAGAAAGACAAGAAGTCCTTCAAACAGAGCCTGGCCAAGTGGAAGCTCTTCATCTAAAACCTGACCATGAGAGTTCCTGGGGTGCATTGCTAAGACCTGGGGTTTGATCTTGCTCTTCCACCTACTCTTTTATGGGAGCCTGGCTGCACTCTTTTCATTCACAATGTGGGCTATACTTCACTCTGAACAATGAGATTCCAAAATATATCATGACCAGGTTCCAAGTTCAGGACTTACATGGTTTTTCCAAAACTAGTGATGGTACTGGATTTTTCATCTGGCATGCCTAATCCAGAGTCCTCTAGAAGGTACACTATGATCTTAAGAAATTTCTAAAGCCATATGGCTTAGAAGAACAGAATCTCACAGAATATAACAATGGAAACTCTTCTGAGCAGAAAGGTCCAGATTATACTGCATGTCAGTTTCCTCTTGCCTTCCTTGAAGCATGCAGAGGTGTGGATGATGCCAAGCTTGGCTACAACACAGGAAACCTTTGTATTCTTGTGAAAATGAACAGAATGATTGGATTAAAGCCTCAATGAGAACCAAGGATAGACTGTATTGCAAAGAATGAAAGCCCAGCAGTTCTACCAACTTATCTTCCCAGGGGAAAGATAGATTTAAAATATTTTTCATGTTACAGGAAAAAACTGGATGGGAGCTATCTACAGCCACTAGGTGAGCTATCTTTGGCAATAAGGATGACATAAAAGAAGTTAACAGTTGAGTGCAAGACTGATGGATCACCCAACCTAAAAACCTAAAAACAAGATTTCAAGACGAGTTGCATTCAAGATCACCATACATGCATAGTAGGAGGATATCTCCACAGGGTAAGTGTTGTGTTGTCATCTTTATCCTGTATCAGCCAGACCTGCCATTTCAGAATTATCGAGACCACCTTTGGAGAAAGGTGGAGCGGTACATGACACTGGAGTAACAACATAACGTTCTTCCGGATCATAGTATTCCATGTCCTTCAAAGTAACTTGCCTGTTGCCTCTGCTGCCTTTTGAATCATGTAAAATCACCAGATAGGGACTGTACCAGATAGGGGCTGTGAACACCTGATTCTGAACACGTAGGACAAGGGTCTTGTCCAATTTTTATGTGGTTTAATTGCCCAGTGTCTAATGCTTCAAGTTCTGTGCTATATAAATATTTTATAGATTTAACACTGGTTAACTGTCATATTTTGATGCCACCAAAGTTTTAGGAGATAAAATGGTACCTGATCAACATCAAATGACTTTACAGCTAAAAGAAAATTGGTGGGTGGAAAAGTTCTTATGTGAGAAGGAAAAAGGAAAATAAAAGTGAGCATGAAAGGTAAAAAGAAAATTATGCATACAGCTTCTGGGGTACTACACAGATCCAAAATAGAGGTAAGACTTTATTCTATTGCATTATTAAACCCAATAATGTGAGGCAGTAGGGCAGTAGTTTTTGGATTTTTTAAAAAACCTAAACTTCATATACTCAAACAACTTTTGAAATTGGACTGAGTTTTGCATACACAGTATGTACAATCATAAATACTTATTTTGATTGTGCTAAAATGAGCTCATTCTGCTTCCCAAATTTGTTATATTTCTCAAACACAATGAAAAACCAAATAAGTCAACTATTTCTCCCCAAGGAAGTGAAGGTACACCAGTGAAGTAAAGTGAAAGTCGCTCAGTCATGTCTGAATCTTCGCGACCCCATAGACTATACAGTGCATGGAATTCTCCAGGCCAGAATACTGGAGAGGGCAGCCGTTCATTTCTCCAGGGAATCTTTCCAACCCAGGGATTGAACCCATGTTTGCTGCATTGCAGGCAGATTCTTTACCAGCAAAGCCACAAGGGAAGCCCAAGAATACTGGAGTGGGTAGCCTATCCCTTCTCCAGTAGATATTCCCAACTCAGGAATCGAACCAGGGTCTCCTGCATTGCAGATGGATTCTTTACCAGGTGACCAGAGAAAACACAAATTTCTATCTTCATGCCAGACCTAGGCTTCATTTGAATTGCTAATAGAGACAAATGGAAAATGACACCCACCTTCAGTCAATGTTAAGGCTTCAATGACTTTAACAGGGAGAGAAGATCCAAATGTTTTCACATCATAGTTCACAGACTCAGTTATGGAGTGGTGTGGGAATATTCGTGTAGGTGTTCCTCTAAAGAAATGAGACCATATTATTTTACTCATAACTTAAAATTTTTCCATTATTCATTATAACGTTATGTATATATTTTCACAATGGAGAGAAAATCTTTGATAAACAAGAAGAAAAATGAAATAGTGAAAAACTATTTTAATAGTGAAAACTTCTGGTTCATGTATACTGTGTAAATGTATTTTTCATTAAAAAAAAAAAAAACTAACAGAATCTGGCTTCAATTCTCATGCTTCAGTAATTAGATCTATGATCTAGTCACTTAAACGCTTTATAATTCTGCTTCTTTAACTGTGAAATAAGAAGGTTGGACTAAATCAGTATTGTTCAAATTATAGGTCATTTTGAGGGTTTCATTCAACATTTTTGAAAAACAAAATAGAATATAGAGTCCAGTTTATTATACTCTGTGGTCAAAAATGTTTTACAAACATTGGGTTACATCATCTTTAAGCTCTCATCAAATCTAGAAATATAAGATTTTACTAGATATACCATCAAAATCAAGAAATTAAGTAGGGTCATGAGTATCTGCTGTTACCTCTTCTTCAATAACAGATACAGCAGTAGAGATTATATTTCCTTCTTACCTTCTTCTTAACATTCAGAAAAAGTATAAATATATCAATACAAAAGTTATTCTCTTATCATAGGATTCTCTTATCATTAAATGAGTGCACATACAGAGTGGTTGACAGCATTATTTCTGACTGAATATAACAAAGGTTTTTCTTTGACTTGATCACCGAAAGTTAAGAAGAAATTAAAATAAAAAGATGAAAACAAAGTGTAACTTTCATTCACTGACTTTTGTCAAAAGGAGTAGAAAACAATCACAAGATTAGCATTTGAAGAGCACTTTACAAATGTCAAGGAATACAAGGTATTCTTTAAAAATCACTTATCCTTTAAAATATTGCAATTTTCTATACATAAATTTTAAATATGAGTTCAAGACTCAATATTCCCATTTTCTTACAGAGGCCAATTCATTTTTGATAGACGAATTCAAAGGGAACCACTCAAGAAACATATGTGCTTCGAGATTAACTATGAAAGGGGAGATGCAGAGCATGGTCTCACAAGTGACGTGCACTGGTGTGCCACACTTTTATTTGGTAACATAACAACTATTCTTATTTCGTTGCTTATGGAAAGTCTTTCCCCTATTAATTTAGCTTCAGGGTTAACTTCTGTAACTAAAATCCCTTTATCAATCAGCAGATGTTAACAGGGAGTTAGTATGTTAGGCAAATATGATTCTACAGGGTTTGAGGCTTTCATTGCCACCATCACTTTAATCTGCATCGTGGCATTTTATTTTGACTCCTTGGGCAGGCTCAGATTAGGTTCATTACTGCCATTTCGCAGATGAGGAGACCATGTGTGACCTACACTAGATTACAGGGGTAATAAGAACAAGGCAGGTAACCACCTGATTCTAATCACCAGATTCTAATTCAACATCTCTGTTGCTGTTTAGTTGCTAAGTCCTGCTGGACTCCGCAACCCCATGGACTGCAGCCCCCCAGGCTGCATGGAATTTTCCATGGAATTTTCCAGGCAAGAAAACTGGAGTGGGTTGCCATTTCCTTCTCCAGGGGATCTTCCTGACTCAGGGATCGAACTCGTGTCTCCTGCTTATCAGGCAGACTCTCTACCACTGAGCCACCTGGGAAGCCCCTGTCCATCTCTCAGTCGTACCCGACTCTTTGCCACCCCCATGGACTGCAGCACGCCAGGCTTCCCTGACTATCACCAACTCTCGGAGCTTACTCCACCTCTGCTGCTGCTGCCTCTACACAAAGGTAAATCCATGCAAAGTGTGTGAAGCAAAGACTCAATTGATGAATTAATCAAAGCGAGGCTGAAATAATCACTCAAGGGTGCAAGGGTGACGGATGTCTATTTTCCCAACACTCTGGCGTCCCTCGCCGTCCCTGGTTTCGTGGCTTCTGGAGGCCCGTGAGCCTGTGAGTCGACGAACCCAACCCAGGATGACCACTCACCGCGAGCTCAGGGAGCTCCGACGGCCGGCCGGAGAGAAGAGCACGGGGGAGCTGAGAGAAGACCCCAGAGTCAGACCCTTCCTGCTGGTCGCCCGGGGCGTGGAGCCCGGCCCGACTCCGCCCAGGGGGCCTCTTCGAGTTCCGGTCCCCGGGGTCCGCGGAGAGGAGACTGCCGGGAACATGATCCAAAGGACAGGCAACAGACAAGGCACGTTCAAGCCGTGGGGCTAAAGCGCAGCCCGCGCGCGGAGACCGAACACCTGATGGGCGGGAGGGCGCGCGATTAAGACGTCAAAGAGCAGCGCCAGGCTGTGTGGTGCGCTGTGATGACGTCCAAGCTCTGCGCGAGCCTCAGGGCGCGGTCGAGACCCCAGCAAAAATTGAGAGGTAGGGTGCGCTGTGGCGACATGGAGATGCAGCGCTGAGTATCGAGGCTTGGCCGGGCCAGCAGGAGAAACCGGAATGGGGCGCGCTTTGATGATGTAAAGGAGAACGCCGAGCCGTGGGGCGTTGTGAAAGCTGCGGACCCTCGAAGTTGACGGGGAGCCTGAGCGAGAGGCCCTTGAGCGGAACAGTGGAGGAGATAGAGTCCAGAGTTTCCAGGGAAGTGAAACTGGAAAAGCACGGGCTCTTCTCCGGTCTGGAGGGTGGGGCTGCCCCTCCAGCAGCTGAAACGCAAAGCCCCGGCACTCTGGTCCTTCTTGAACCTCTTGGGAAATGAAAAGACTTCATTCCCTGGTCCAAAATAAGGGAGGAAAACTGTAAAAGCTGACACTGGTTTCACATTTAGTGTTATAGATGTTATTCCCTAGATTTGTCATTTCTCCTTCATGCTAGTGACATAACAAGTCTGTATCTCTAGCAGGCCCTGATAAAAAACCATAGGCTTCTGACAGCTCTGCTGCTGCTAAGTCGCTTCAGTCGTGCCCGACTCTGTGCGACCCCATAGACGGCAGCTCACCAGGCTCCTCCGTCCCTGGGATTCTCCAGGCAAGAACACTGGAGTGGGTTGCCATTTCCCTCTCCAATGCATGAAAGTGAAAAGTGAAAGTGAACTCACTCAGTCGTATCCGACTCTTGGCGACCCCATGGACTGCAGCCTACCAGGCTCCTCTGTCCATGGGATTTTCCAGGCAAGAGTACTGGAGTGGGGTGCCAATGCCTTCTCCGTCTGACAGCCCTAGTGGACGGCTTTCACCTGGATATCCTGCGCATGCCTCACAATCTACTCATTAAAAGCTGAATTCAGGTTTTCTTTAGGACCCCTGTTTCACTACCACCTCTGCCCCGTTGGATAAAATTGGTTAGTTGACCAGTGCAAAAAGAAGAGCTCTATTCTAGACTCATCCTTCACACTTTCCTCCACTGTAGCACCTGGGACACTGTACTCCTGAGCATCTCTAGTAGAAACCACATCTGCATTGCCTTTGCCCTGGTTAAAGTGCTCACACTTCCCTCTTTTTTATCCTTTTGCCTTTTTTGGGGTCTTCTCGCCTCTGGATGGTCTTCAACACTGTCCTTCCAGATAAGTGGAATATTGCCTGCCATATAAGTAAACAAAGGATGTCATAGTCATCAGTGATTGCTTCCACCATGTAAGCTGGTGAGCCCTGAGGAAACTCAGGCTATGAAAACACAGGATACTGACCCCTAGCTAGCTGAGGTGAGTACTGAATGATAATTTCAGTAAGCCCAGCCTTTTGCATTGTCCCATACTATGTGACTTGACATGGAGTCCAGATGTATGACTGTTGGAGGATGGTGAACAGACAGTCATTCATTCATTCTTATTGACTACCTTCCATGTGCCAGCCTGTATGCTAAGTGCTAAGTTTCTAACTGTAAGCAAAGCAGACATGGGCCCTGCCCTCGTGGAGATCACAGGCCAATGAGAAAGACAGGTCCTGAACAAATGAACACAAATTTATTTACACAACCACGAGTTGATATGTGTACAATGGAAGAAAAGAGGAGGGTGTCTGATAGAGAATGACTGGGTATCTGACTTTGGAGGAAGATCTACAAAGGCCTCTGAGAGATGTCCTTTTCTCTCAGCCCTCAGCCAGGCAAAAAAAGAGGAAGAGTATTTGAAGCAGTGGATCCTCTGGCAAAGGACCAGAAGCAGCAAAGAGCCTGGTAGATTCCAGGGTCTTTAGACAAACCAACCAATGACAAGTGACTAAAAGTGGAGGAATCTGGAGAAATAAGGGCCCGGGAAGGGCCTTGTAGACTATCAAACAAGATCCTAAAGGAAACAGATAGCACTCTCGAGCTGGGTAGAGAGTTTAATAAAGGTAACGGAGAAGGCAACGGCAACCCACTCCAGTACTCTTGCCTGGAAAATCCCATGGATGGAGGAGCCTGGTAGGCTGCAGTCCATGGGGTCGCTAAGAGTCGGACACGACTGAGCGACTTCACTTTGACCTTTCACTTTCATGCATTGGAGAAGGAAATGGCAACCCGCTCCATTGTTCTTGCCTGGAGAATCCCAGGGACGGGGGAGCCTAGTGGGCTGCTGTCTGTGGGGTCGCACAGAGTCGGACACGACTGAAATGACTTAGCAGCAGCAGAGATTGTATAGAGCCCTGAGGCTGCTAAGAACAAGTGGGCCAAGAAAAGAAGGGGTCACCAGGCCATGGCTGTGGATCAGGAGACACAACCAACTCAAGGCCACCCAGAAGGAGGGAACAGCTGGAAATGGAAGTGCCCTGACCTCAGTGTGAGGAGGCCAGAATGTGAAGGAGGAGAATACTAGGACAGTCCTCTTGGTGGGAGGGCCCACCTCCTGGAGGAAATAGTGGAGAAGGCGAGTAGAACAGAAGATGTGCAGCACATATACCTGGGGCAGCCAGCCAGGTACTTGTTTATCCCTCCCTAGTGCTGCCATTTCCCTATTTATCTTTTCACCTCATTTTATCTAGTGTAGCCACTTTAGACGGAGAAGGCAATGGCATCCCACTGCAGTACTCTTGCCTGGAAAATCCCATGGACAGAGGAGCCTGGTAGGCTGCAGTCCATGGGATTGCTAGGCACAACTGAGCAACTTCCCTTTCACTTTTCACTTTAATGCATTGGAGAAGGAAATGGCAACACATCCAGTGTTCTTGCCTGGAGAATCCCAGGGACGGGGGAGCCTGGTGGGCTGCCGTCTATGGAAGTCCAGAAGAAAGAATAGTGTAGTGCAAAGGCCTCTCCAGCCTAAGCACCACCTGGAAGGCTGGTTAAGCTGGACCGATAAGCCCCACCTCGGTGTCTGACTCATTGGGCTGAGGGCTAAGAATCTGCATTTCTAAATTTGCATTCCCAGGTGTTATGGAGATGTCTGTCTTGGGACTTTTTTTTTTTTTTTTGTCTTAGGACATTTGGGTAACTCAGTTCAGTTCAGTCACTCAGTCATGTCCGACTCTTTGTGACCCCATGAATTGCACCACGCCAGGCCTCCCTGTCCATCACCAACTCCTGGAGTTCACTCAGACTCATGTCCATTGAGTCAGTGATGCCATCTCATCCTCTGTCGTCCCCTTCTCCTCCTGCCCCCAATCCCTCCCAGCATCAGAGTCTTTTCCAATGAGTCAATGCTTCGCATGAAGTGGCCAAAGTACTGGAGTTTCAGCTGTAGCATCATTCCTTCCAAAGAAATCCCAGGGCTGATCTCCTTCACAATGGACTGGTTGGATCTCCTTGAAGTCCAAGGGACTCTCAAGAGTCTTCTCCAACACCACAGTTCAAAAGCATCAACTCTTCGGTGCTCAGCTTTCTTCACAGTCCAACTCTCACATCCATACATGACCACTGGAAAAACCATAGCCTTGACTAGACAGACCTTTGTTGGCAAAGTAATGTCTCTGCTTTTGAATATACTATCTAGGTTGGTCATAACTTTCCTTCCAAGGAGTAAGTGTCTTTTAATTTCATGGCTGCAGTCACCATCTGCAGTGATTTTTGAGCCCCCCAAAAATAAAGTCTGACACTGTTTCCACTGTTTCCCCATCTATTTCCCATGAAGTTGGGTAACTACTGTGTGGTAATTAAGAGGGCTTTCCCTGGTTGCCCAGTAGTAAAGAATCCACCCACCTGACAATGCAGGAGACTCTGGTTTGATCCCTGGGTTGGGAAGATCCCCTGGAGAAGTAAATGGCAACCCACTCCAGCCTGGGAAATCCCATGGACAGATGAGCCTGGCGGGATACAGTCCATGGGGTCACAAAAGAGTTGGATACAATTTAGCGACTCAACAAGGAAAACAACAGTAATTGAGAGAATGTATAGACTCTGGAATTAAATGAGACTTGTTTCAAATCCCCACCTTTTCTCTCTACTATCTGTGTCACCTTTTTGAGTCTCTGGTAAGTTGCTAGTAGTGCCCCCTTGTGAGAATTAGAGAATAGAAATATCACATTTGAAGATGTCAAAAAAACTGCAAAATCAAATAGTGTACACTTTTAGAAATTTGAAAAAAATAAATCATAACAAAGATATATAGGCAGCATTGTTTATGACAGCAGAGAATATGGAAAGATAAATCTAACAATAGATTTATAATATACTAACATTATAGAATGCTATAGGTTAAAAAGAACACATGTGGATGTGTGTAATGAATACTTTAAAATGTAGGGAAATATTGTCATCAAATTTAAAAACAGGTTGGTTAAAAATTAATATGTCCAATGTAAGTCCATTTTTGTTTTATTAAAAACAAAAATAAAAAGAAAAATCCCTCACAAGTGCAGTATGTGTGTGTCTATGAGATGCTCAACCTACATGTGCCTCCCTCTGCCCAGCTTCCTAAAATGCAGCTCTTTCAGTGAGGACCAAACTGATTGATGTAGAACTCATTACTGCAGCCATCAATAAGAAAGCAGTCAGGATTATTTCTTGCAGATGTGGTAGGACTGTCAGAATTCTGTTTTCAGCAACACAGTAATTATGATCCTCTTCCAATGGGAAGGCCGGGGTGCAGTGATGAACTTATGGTGGATATTATCCAGGGCTCAGCGGTGAAAAAATCACTTGCAATGCAGGAGACACAGGAGCCACGGGTTTGATCACTGGGTGGGAAAGATCCCCTGGAGGAGGACATGGCAGCCCATCTCAGTATTCTTGCCTAGAGAATCCCACGGAAGCCTGGCGGGCTGCAGTCCATAGGGTCACAAAGAGTCGGATGCGACTGAGCATGTATGCGTGCAATCATTTCCAAGGCATCCCTTTAATCTCATCTAGTGGCAAGGGAATTTTTTGAAATAACTCTAAATTTCAGCATAGTTTAAACATCCTTCAAGCAGTGAAGAACATGTGTTGTTATCACCAGTTCTGGGGGCTGCAAACTCTTTCTGTCAAGGGACAGAGAGGATGAGTCCCTGGCTTACAGCCTGTTGCCAAGTAAGTATGGCTGCACCCCAATAAAGCAACTTTTGAACAATGAAATTTGAATTTCATGTAACTTTCAAGTGTTATGAACTTTTAAAAACCATTTAAAACTGTAAAAACCCTCGTTAGCTTCGCAGGACATACAAAACAGGTAAGAGGTCACAGCTGTAGACCACCAGCACCAACTTCCTGAGGAAGGCCCAGCCAGCATTAGCACAGAGCCCAACAGAACAGAAGGTGCTCTGTAAATGTTTATTGAGTGAGTTGAATGGAGATTACCAGCTAAGCCCGACGATGTCTCAGATGTAAAAACATACAAAAACATCCCCAAACAAACATTTACAATGCAGTTCCCACAAACTTCCTTCACTAGTGTACTTAATGTTTTGTGACATTTACATTTGTTTTCATTTGTTTTCTAACAGCTTTGGCACTGTTATGGGAAAATGGAGCTTAAATGGAGTTCCTAAGTAGAGGCCTACTTCATAAAGGTCCAAATACAGGGCACAGCCTATAATGGCTTAATTTGTGACTATTTCATGGGAACCAGCAAGGTCCAAGGTTAGAGACACTGCAGAGAGGAACCTGGATGAGCGGACAAAGCACTCGGTTCATTAATGTGTATTTTATCTTCACATGGAGGTTTTCACATAGTTTAAGCTTTCTTTCTGCTCATCTTTATATTGCCCACATGAGTTACATGTCCTTCAGTGGCTCCCATGCACACACAATGAAAACTGTTTCCCATGTGGTGGTGATGGCCCCTGTGCCAGCCCTGCCCATTTTTCTGGCATCTTCCTGTATGCGGCATCAAGGCTGGCTGCATCAATGCACAACCTGCCTGTACTTCCATCCTCATCTGTGAGTAGGGATAGGTATTTATTTAAATTACAGGGTTGTCCAAGTAACCAATTGTGGTAACATGTGCACTCTGAAAATAAAGAGTGGCACCAAACTCTATCTTAGCTAAATGTCACAGAGGTGTTAACTGTTCTCTTGTAATTAATTTTTTTATATACCTGACGGCTCCTTCTACACTGGAACCTTCTAGAGGGCAGAAACTACACCTCACTCATCTATCATCAGTTCTACAGCACAGTTTGTTGTCTGACACATGGCAGGAGATGCTCCCTTACTGTGCTGAAGCAACTAAACAATGTTTATAAATAACAAGTGAGGACATTAAAAATCTTAGGGACTTCTCTGGTGGTGCAGTGGATAAGAATCTGCCTGCGAATGCATGGGACACTTATGATCTCTGGTCTGGGAAGATCCCACATGCCAAAGGGCAACTAAGCCTGTGTACCACAACTACTGAGCCACAGGATCAGCCCTTGAGAAGCCCCAAAGCCAAACCAGAGAGTAGCCCCAGCTACTCTCAACTACAGAAAGCCCATGCACAGCGACGAAAGCCCAGCACAGCCAAAAGTAAGTAAGTAAAAATTTTTTAAAAGATTAGGATGAAAGGAATGGAACTTATAATTACTCTCACTTTCCTAGGTGTGTAATGTTTTTTTAGTCTTGAATCTTTATAAATTCTAGTAAGAAACTGAATGTAGTAAAAAGTTTTACAAGAAATGACAAACACAGATAAAGTTCACTATAAATTTTAATCCATCATATAAAAGGGAATACCTTGTATTAGAAAATAAAATATAATGATCACATTCAATTTTGTAAATACTATGGCACAAAGAGATTTCCTTCAGATCCAACCTTGTAGTTGTGTTTTGTCTGCTTTTTGAGAACACCACCATAGTAGTAAACCTTGAAGAACATGAGTAAAGCTTGTTAAAGATGACTGTCACAGAGGTACTGTTTAAATTCAAAAAGCAGAGTTCATTTATTCACTGAATTCATTCATGAATTCCCTTATGTAGAATAAAAGCTGATGCTCCATGCTTATCAGGACGTAGTGGTTTCTCCCAGTATAATCAGGAAGCTAATCACAATACTTAGGACCTGAGAAAACTTCCTTTTCAGTCATATCAATGTTGTTACTTCTTAGGTTCTGACATTATCATTACAGAAAAGTACTTTTTCTTGAGGGAACGGCAACTTAACAGTGCTGATATAAATACAACAAATCCAAAGCAACGCTGAAAACATTGCTTGGGAATTTTTGAGAAGTTTAGCTTTAACTGTAATAACAAATAAAAGAAAGATGGTTAATTATATCCTCTTTTCAGACGGTGAAAAGCTCTTAAGGTTTCTTGACATTTTGTAGAATGTATAAGCTTCCTTCAAATGTTTTAAGATTGAAATTACGGCTATATTAATAATTTTGGAATTTAGCCTCATTGAATGAAATTTCATAACTATTTAACTGAAAAAACACTGTAAAATTTGACTAGGAATTATAAACTCTTAAAAGATAATTTTCAAGATACATGCCTACAGACAATCTAAGTGTAAAATTACATATTTTTTGATAATTCCTGGCAGTTCATGCCTCACTTCCCAAATACACGAATAATGAAAACAGAGTTCTCATATTCAAAGGATGGGGCTTCTTCCCTTTTTAAAATTCATCAGGCTCTCAAGTGCCAAAAATGCGAAAAACTGCACACATGGCAACACAGTCTCAGCCCAGAGGAACACATATTCCTATACTTTCATCCCTTTGAAGACAGAGGAGACAGGGAATATAAATGACCCCGCCTTGCCATGTGACATTACCTATTTCTGTATATATATATTTCCTAAAACAAATCAGTCCTGAATATTCACTGGAAGGACTAGTGGTGAAGCTGAAGCTCCAATACTTTGGCCACATGATGCGAAGAGCTGACTCAGGGGAAAAGACCCCGATGCTGGGAAAGATAGAGGGCAGGAGGAGAAGGGGACGACAGAGGATGAGATGGCTGGATGGCATCACTGACTCGATGGATGTGAGTTTGAGCAAACTCCAGGAGATGGTGAAAGACAGGGAAGCCTGGTGTGCTGAAGTTCGTGGGACTGCAAAGAGTTGGACACGACTTAGCAATTAAACAATACATATATAGTTTTCTTTATGAGATTAGCAGGATAAAATAAAGGGTTAGATTTTTCACCGTCTCTCATGCTACCTGGTAAGATGAGACCCAAAGTAGGTAGAGTACTACCATGAGATACACAGTGGTTGGTGAACTGGCCTAAAATAATTAGGCTTTTTATCTGTAATTCTCCTTTAAAAGTTGTCGTATGACAACAGCTTCAATTTATGACAGCAGATAAAAGAAAATGAAGTGCCATGCTCTATTAATCAAAATATTCTAAGATAAAATAAAATACAAAACCTGAAAATAACTTCAGTGCTCTAGACCATTTAGAAAGTTATAATTAATAAATTCTGAATAAAAAGGTCTTCAGAACAGATCCATCTCAAAACTATTTTACAAACTCTGGAAAAAATAGGCAGATTTCAAAGGACTTGAACTCTGATTTACAGATTTCATACAGTCTGAGTTTTTTTTTTCCCCTTGCAGTGCAGCTTTGCTTTAAAACCTCTCATACCAGTAATTGCTTCTTTATGCTGAAATAAAACTCTGTTTGTTCATTAATTTCCTGTACATCCCATCTGGTTTCAAAAGCAGCTCTTCATGTTTCCCACACTCGATGATTCTCCCCTGGTCAAGGACAGCTACCACGTTGGCGTTCTTAATCGTGGACAGACGGTGGGCAATGATGAACACTGTCCTTCCTTCCATCAGTCGGTCTAGAGCTTGCTGTACGAGGTGCTCATTCTCAGCATCCAGGGCACTAAAGAGGAGAGCCCACAGGAAGGCAAAGGCGTCAGTGCCACGCACACTGTTCACGCGTGTGTTTCCTGGTACACACACGTGAGCCCCTCATAAGCAGCTAACCTCTACTGTGATCAAAACTGCAACTCCCTGGGTCAACTGTCTAAATTTTATAAAGTTACTATCAAAAAAAGAAGCTCTGAACCCTTGATCTCCAGAGAACTGCCATGTAAGTTAAAAAGGATTCTTCACATCTGCCGATAAGTGATGAAGGATTCATCACAAAGGTCTGAATTGGACCTAGAACCCTCAACTCACAATTCATCCTGTTCCCTGCCTCCCAACTGACATGCTTAATTCATATCCCACCCCTTTAAAGTGTAAGGTGTTCTCAGCCATGTCACTTGAAATACAGAAGAGTAAGTTTGTGATAAAGAAAGAATTTGATTTAATATAATTACACATTAAGATATCCTCACCTGGTTGCTTCATCTAGGAGAAGAATTTTGGGATTCTGAAGGAAAAACATTAAAAAGATAAGAAAGATATAATTTTATTAGAAAAAAATAACTCTCAGAAATAAAAAGAAATAAAGTATTGATACATGATACAACATGGATGACTCCTGAAAACACCGTAATGAAAGGAGCTGGACATAAAAGTCTATGAGTCCATTTACAGGAAATGTCCAGAACAGGTACATCTGTAAGGGCAGATGTGTGGTCACCTGGGGTTGGGGTAAATGGGGAAATAAGGTGGGTGGGTGTGTGTCAATGTTATTTTGGCGATGAAGAAAAGGTTCTAAAATTTATTACAGTGATGGATGCACAACTCTGAATATACGGGCACTGAACTATATGCTGTGCATGGGTGAACAATCTAGCGTGTGAATTCTACCACAATAAAGCGTCTACAAAGGATGAAAGACAGTTCATATGTGCTTGAGATGAGCTTGTAAATGGAAGAGTTAGAGATGACTTTAAACCATTGTCACCGTGATCAATGAACCGGATGTTTATAGTGTAGCTTTATTCTGCAGGCGAAACAACTAAAAGTATTAGATGGGGCTCTAAAGTGAGTCAGATAGTCTAACTCTCGGGGTCCTCTTGGAGTTTAGTTGGGAGCAGTACACACAAAACTGAAAAGAAAGAAGAGTCAGCCAGTGTATGTAACAGATAAATTCTAGCCTTGCCGAGGAATCTATCCACAAGAAATGAAAACATAACCACACAAAAACTTGTACACCATTCAGAGCAGTGCTATTTCTCACAGCCCTAAACCAGAAATAACTCAAGTGTTCATTAACCTATGAGTCATAGACAAATTGTGGTCTGTCCTACGAAGGACTGGAAAGGAGCAAAGTACTGATACGGCTACAACACGGAGGAATCTTAGAAGCTATACTAGGAAAGGAGGCTAGAAGCAGAAGACCACTGTCTGATTTCATTTACCTGAAATGTCCAGAAAGGCAAATCTAGACAAAGTGAAAGTAGATTATTGGCAGGTGGGGCTGGGAATGCAGAAAGGTTGCTCAGGTGTATCAAGGTGATAGAAATGTGCTAAAACTGGATTATGATGGTTGCACAACTCTGTAAATTTACTAAAAGTCACTGAAAAGTACATTTAAAACTACTCAGTTTTATGATATGCAAATCATGCTTCAGTAAAGCTGTTGTTTTTTTTTTAAATCACCTTTAAATCTGAGGAGAGTACTTATTTAACAAAGGAGAAGGCCATCATTTCCTAAAATATGCCAGTGCCTGTGAGTTTCAGCTTCTCCGTTTCCTCTCAGGAGTCTCGTGTAAGCATTTCAAGTCTGTACCATTCAGTTTGTTGTGCTCATTCTCAGTCGTGTCCTTTGTGATTCCACGGACTGTAGCCCTCCAGGCTCCTCTGTCCATGCGATTCTCCAGACAAGAATACTGGAGTGGGTTAACATTTCCTCTTCCAGGGCATCTTTCTGACCCAGGGATTGAACCTGCATCTCTTGCATCTTCTGCACTGGCAGGTGGATTCTTTACCACTGAGCCACCAGGGAAGCCCAAGATTCAGTTGAGCAGGTTATTAAATACTATACAAGTAAGTATACTTATACTGTTTCGGTATTTTGATGTAATTAGTTTCTCCAGTTAGAGACTGTATGCTTCTTTAATTTTATTATTTTTTTTATTGAAGTATAGTTGATTCACAATGTACCAACCTCTGCTGTACAGCAAAGTGACTCAGTTATAAACATATAGACATTCATTTTTCTTTAATACTCAGTATGCTACTTGATGGAAGATCTATGTGTTAAACTTTTCTCCCTCTGATAATTCCAGCACTGTACTGAGCTCCTAGTACACAAGAAATACTTGTTAAATTTGAACACAGTCAGTGGAATTCCCAACTCATCTTTCACCAGAGCTGTCCACAATATACCTACCCACCTCCTCCAAAAAGAAAGGAGAAAAATTGTACATTACTAATTACAAGGTCCCCAGTTAAGAACAATGCCAAAACCCCTCAACCAAGTGGCTTCAGGCTTACCTTAAGCAGAGCACGGGCAATTGCAATTCGCTGTTTCTGTCCACCTGACAATGACAATATATATATATTTTAAACTGAAGGTCTTAACAAAAATTCTTGGTAATAGGCTTTACTGATACACTATGTGACAATCTGAAGGTATCAAGTTGAGATAGATGAGAGAAGAGAAACATGTTTGAAATATATTACCTCCTCATCACTCTAGAGATTAAAATAAGAATTATTATCATGGCTAACGCTGAGGGATTTCTATGTACCAGGCATTTCCTAAATGCATTACACATATTATTTCATTTCATCTCAAAAACAAGCCTGTGAAGTAGATTCTATAATGATCCCTTTTCACAGATGAAAGACTGTGCCATGAACACCCTGCAGGAGGACTCACAGCTGGTCAGTGCACTGCCGAGGTCTGCACTGTGCATTCAGTTCAGTTCAGTCACTCAGTCGTGTCTGACTCTGCGACCCCATGAACCACAGCACGCCAGGCCTCCCTGTCCATCACCAACTCCCGGAATTTACCTGAACTCATGTCCATTGAGTCGGTGATGCCATCCAACCATCTCATCCTCTGTCATCCCCTTCTCCTCCTGCCCTCAATCTTTCCCAGCATCAGGGTCTTTTCAACTGAGTCAGCTCTTTGCATCAGGTGGCCAAAGTATTGCAGTTTCAGCTTCTTCAACATCAGTCCTTCCAATGAACACCCAGGACTAATCTCCTTTAGGGTGGACTGGTTGGATCTCCTTGCAGTCCATGGGACTCTCAAGAGTCCTCTAAACACCACAGTTCAAAAGCATCAATTCTTTGGCATTCAGCTTTCTTTATAGTCCAACTCTCACATCCATACATGACTACTGGAAAAACCATAGCCTTGACTAGGCAGACCTTTGTTGACAAAGTAATGTCTCTGCTTTTTAATATGTGGTCTAGGCTGGTTATAACTTTCCTTCCAAGGAGTAAGCATCTTTTAATTTCATGGCTGCAATCACCACCTGCAGTGATTTTGGAGCCCCCAAAAATAAAGTCAGCCACTCTTTCCAATGTTTCCCCATCTATTTGCCATGAAGTGATGGGACCGGATGCCATGATATTAGTTTTCTAAATGCTGAACTTTAAGCCAACTTTTTCACTCTCCACTTTCACTTTCATTAAGAGGCTTTTTAGTTCCTCTTCACTTTCTGCCATAAGGGTGGTGTCATCTGCATATCTGAGGTTATTGATATTTCTCCCAGCAATCTTGATTCCAGCTTGTGCTTCCTCCAGCCCAGTATTTCTCATGATGTACTCTGCATAGAAGTTAAATAAGCAGGGTGACAACAGACAGCCTTGACGAACTCCTTTTCCTATTTGGAACCAGTCTGTTGTTCCATGTCCAGTTCTAACTGCTGCTCCCTGACCTACATACAGGTTTCTTAAGAGGCAGGTCAGGTGGTCGGTATTCTCATCTCTTTCAGAATTTTCCACAGTTTATTGTGATCCACACAGTCAAAGGCTTTGACATAGTCATTAAAGCAGAAGTAGATGTTTTTCTGGAACTCTCTTGCCTTTTTGATGATCCAGTGGATGTTGGCAATTTGATTTCTGGTTCCTCTGCCTTTTCTAAAATCAGCTTGAACATCTGGAAGTTCACAGTTCACGTATTGCTGAACTGTGCATGGGTTGTGCTTATCACCACACACGTTTGCTCTCCCCTCCCCCCAACAGAGTGCCTCTTGTAGTAGGAAAGGAAAAGGAAACTCAGGAGAGTTGGGGTTCAGAGCAGTGCGTGAATTGGATGAGAGCAAAGGCAGCTGGAATGGTAATGCCCTTGTTTGCCTGAAGCATGACTCTGTGCTTCCACTCTCACTGGCTCTCTCTCCCAGCCCAGGGAGCAGCTTGCATGTGTGGGAGCTGTGCATGTGTGAGACCGGGGGCGGCAGAGAGAGCAGCCACTCCAGCCCCAACCCCCTGCCTTGTCTGTCAGCTCCAACTTTACCAAACAAAGTGGGTGGGGTGAGCAGGGGAAATGCAGAAGGACAGAAAGTGGTGACTCCCCTCCTCAATTCTGTTCCACTGGCCCTCTCCTCTTCTCCAGGGCCACTAGCCTAACTTAAAGCTGATGGAGTCTCACAGCAGGACACTACTCATTCCTTCTACCTTAGTTCATCATGTGAGAAAACTCAGTTCCATTCTTGGTAATGAATTTTATTGGCTGAATATACTTCTTATTTCATCTAAAAGAAGTTAATCATTCAAACTGAAACGAATGGTACTGCTGAAAGCTGTCCTCAACCAGGCAATCCCATCCTCACAATGAGGGAGGGAGGAAAAACCCTTTCTATCTGAACTTCTCTGGTTGGTGGGGGTCCGAATGCTCAGTGTGGGTGGGCAGAGCGGCCAGTAAGGGCTTTAGTCAGCTTTGAAAATCCCAGGTGCCAATAAGCACACAGGGCGTCTGTGGCTAGAAGCACACCCCTTCCTCCACAGTGGACTGAAACCTTCGGTTACTTCACTGGGAGACAGAGCCTGGGAATCCTGGTGAAGGGAAGGACACACAGACTCTGCCCCCAGAGAGCAGGTGATGCACCGGTGGGCAGAGCACAGGCACTCCCAGTTCTGCACCTCCATCTTGTAAGTTCCCAGCATCCTGCCCAAGGACACGCTGTCCCAGAGACGCAGAAACAGTTCTATGGCCATAACTTACCCCATCCATCAAAAGCAGGTTTTCATCTACTGCCTATAGTTTTAACAAATCATACACAACAGTCTTAGAACATTTTTGTGTTAAACTATCTATAGCCTAAGTTCAAGCAAAAAGTTTAGTGCTGGAAGGGATTCCTGCTCCAGCCCTCACTCTGACATGGAGGCCTCTGGCCCTGCTCGTGCAGATCCAGTTACAAAGATCATCGTGAAAGGAAGCACTTCTCAATATTTGTAATAAAAACAAAATAGAACTGTGTTTAACCAAAATTTTGCTTCTCTATTTTTTGGGAGGGGACTCCAAAATCACTGCAGATGGTGACTGCAGCCATGAAATTAAAAGACGCTTGCTCCTTGGAAGAAAAGCTATGACCAACCCAGAGAGCATATTAAAAAGCAGAGACATTACTTTACCAACAAAGGTCCATCTAGTCAAGACTATGGTGTTTCCAGTAGTCATGTATGGATGTGAGAGTTGGACTATAAAGAAAGCTGAGTGCTGAAGAATTGATGCTTTTGAACTGTGGTGTTTAGAAGACTCTTGAGAGTCCCTTGGACTGCAAGGAGATCCAACCAGGCCATCCTAAAGGAGATCAGACCTGGGTGTTCATTGGAAGGACTGATGCTGAAGCTGAAACTCCGATACTTTGGCCACCTGATGCGAAGAGCTGACTCATTGGAAAAGACCCTGATGCTGGGAAAGATTGAGGGCAGGAGGAGAAGGGGATGACAGAGGATGAGATGGTTGGATGGCACCACTGACTCTATGGACATGAGTGTGGGCAGGCTCTGGGAGTTGGTGATGGACAGGGAAGCCTGGCAGGCTGCAGTCCACGGGGCTGCAAAGAGTAGGACATGACTGACTGAACTGAACTGAACTTACTTCTCTATCCATTGGTCCCACTCCTGCACTTGAAAGCAGCAGAACTGTTTCTCTTTCCCTGCCGTAACTCGGCCCCCATAATGCGACCTGACTCGCTGCCTGAGCTGACATCACAGGGAGTCCCACCACTGGAGTCCCAGTGGTGCCACAGGCCTGCGAGCTCCCACTGTCCAGAACAGGATATGATGGACTCTGCCTGGGTCAGGTCTGTACCAGGGCCTCTCTGTGGTTATTACATTTTAAAAGAGTTGTTTTAAAAAAAAAAAAAAAAAGATGACTATGTGACAGAGACCACATGTAGCCTACAAACCTAAATCATCTACTCTCTGGCCTTTTATAGAAAAGCTTGTCAGCCCTGGGTCTACACACAATCTCCTCCAGCTGCACGTCTACTCTGACTCAGTCTCTGCCTCCCAGGACAAGTCATCCTGCCATCCAGTATCTGTCTTACTTTCAAGGATCTTGAATTGTAAAACATCTATTCTCAGATGAGAAAAAGCAGCTGTGGCTGAATACTGCCCAGTGGGACATCCAGTGTGAGCCTGGAAACACCTCTGGGGTGGAAAGTGAAGGGAATTGGGGAATTGTCACATACAAAAGAGATCTAAGAAAACAAAAATGTTCATTTAATAAACTCTAAGGACAAAAGCCTTTAAAAAATTAAAAAATAACACTGTGATAGGAAATGTTTGGAGAGTTTTTTGGAGCAGAGACGTTTTGCAATGAAGAGTAACAAAAACGCACCTGAGAGGAGAACGCCCTTTTCTCCGACCACAGTGCTGAATCCTTGAGGGAAATTTTGGATGAAAGCAGCTGCATTGGCTACAGCGGCTGCCTGCTCTATCTGCTCAGCGGTCACTGAGGCGGGGTTGTCTGCACCATAAGCAATGTTCTCCGCAATTGAGCAAGAAAACAAAATTGGCTCCTACACATTGGAAAGAAAACATACTTATTGAAAATTTCAAAAGGCCAGTAATACAGTGGAGCTTAGTACAATATTTACATCTAAGAACTTTTCCCAGAGAAAATATACTGGGTATTTTTGGGAGGTTCTATTTTCTCATTCTCCATCAATTTACCCCACAGTGTCCAAAAAATTCACGTTAGCATGAGCAGGACTGACTTTACCATCTGAAGATCACCACTGCAGGATCCTGCCCTCACCCTGCATGTAGCAGATGCTCTGTAAATGCAAGTCCCCTTTCCCAAGGAAGACCTCGACCCCGTCTGCGTTCTCCAGCTGCCTGCCCTCCAAGGACAAAGGGAGAATCCATCTCTTTCTGTCACTTCTTGAAACACAAAGCAGATGGGAAAGTGGCATTTGCAGAGAATTGTTCTGTGGAATTGTCCTAAGAAGCTAACAAACTCCCAGCTTCTTCCTCTATCCTTAATGAGGATGGCACCGCTGTTACCCTAGCACTCCCGAGCCAAGCCCATCACTGTCCCCAACCCGTCCCCAGAGGAGTGGGCTGAGGGGAGGTTCACTGGAGGGAGAAGCCCAGGAGTGGGGGAAGGCTTGGGTTTGTCTGTTGTGCACAAAACTTGGTAATAGAAATATAAATAGCTTGTCAAAATCCCCCTGCACTAAGTGGTCTTATGAAAAACAGCTTCATCAAAGAGACCATATTAATGTTCTTGAAATCCTCTACCTCTTTGCAAGGGGACCTGGCTCTTAGCATAGTTTTTGCTTGCTTATCTCTGAAACCCTTCAGGCAAAACAGTAGACCAGCTACTAATGAAAATGAGAACTGAGAAAGAGTCAAAAGAAGCTAAAAAGCTGTATCTTTTTCTCCCCAATCTTCTAGACTACCTGCATTACAAGTAATGACAGTCTCTACCTTTGGAAAAAGATAATGCTTCAGGTGGTTAAAATGTTTAAGGTCTTCAGGAAACAGCACTAAAAACATAAACAACCTGCCCAAAGAGGTTAGTTTACTACCTCTGAAAAACATCCATTCCTTTTCTTTTGAAAGGTTCCAGACCAAGAGAAAAGGAAATGACAAAAGCAATTTTAAAAGAAAGTGTAATAAAAATGGACCCTTCTCCTCTTACCTGACTCACTGTCCCAATCTTGGATCTCAACCAGACTGGGTTTAGCTGACGGATGTCATGGCCATCAAGGCTGATTGTTCCTTGCAGGGAAGAAGGGAAAGAGGTCAGTGGGTGCCATGGGGCCAGTGACTGATACACACACAGATAGGATCTGGCAGCAAAACTCCAGACTCAGTTTTTTAAAGATTAGATACTCAAAATCTCCAAACAGAATCTAAAACCAGTGGGTTTCAGTGACTTTCAGAGCTGGAAGGGATTTTTCCGGATCATCTGTACCTACTCTCTCCCTTCGATGGGTGGATGACCAGCCCACCTAGCTCATCCGCCAGCTTGCCTTCCCTCCTGTGTCAGTGCAGATGTAGAAGAGTCTGCTATCTGACTGACACGATGGCAGTGTTTCACCATCAGATTAATTCGTTGACCCAAGCTGACAGAATTTCCTTTACACCCTGAGGGAACGAAATCATGCCTCTTGATTACGATGAGTGACCAACACAAGAAATCCGATTCTTTCTCAGTTAGGTATATGGAATTATACAAGCCAAAAATAAATTTTCACACACCTACAAAAAACCCAAGGTATTGACTTAGAAAGCCTAAGCGCTCTGTACAGGCTCCACAAGGCAGGAATATAAGTGCAGATCCTTTTCTCCCTGATCTGTCCACTGTGATGAAGAAACCAGAGACTCAATGTTTTGCATCCCTCTCGCTAGGATTTTCCTAAGCTCAGAATTTTATAGCAAGTAGAAGGTAAGTCCAGGCAGTGATTCCAGAGGCAGACAGTGTAGTGATATCCACTAACACACTTGGTGGTTTTGCACATCAGATCATTATCTGGCACACAACCAGCTCTCACGGTGTTCTAACCAAAAAGACTATAAGACCTGCTCTTTAAATTCATGATTTTAGGGAATTCCCTGGTGGTCTAGCAGTTAGGACTGCAATCTCTCACTGCTGAGGGCCCAGGTTCAATCCCTTGTCGGGGAACTAAAATCCCACAGATCACATGACCAAAAATAAATAAACCGATTTTTTATTTTACCAATGGTTTTTTTCTGTGGACAAACAACGTTTCCTTAATCCAAAAATAAACCAACACACACAGAATATCTTCTCTAAACTCTGATATAAAGAAGGATATCAACTACGTGTGGTGAGGGATGTTACCTTGGCACACTAACATCACACTAATGATTGTGTGATCATGTCACAATATATACATCATTTCACAATATTTACACATAGTGAATCATTATGCTGTACACCTGAAACTAATGTCAATGTTAGTTAATGTTAAATGTCAATTATATCTGTTTTTTAAAAGATATAAGTAAGTAACAGAATGTGTTCTTTGCTCTAAAAGATGCTATAATGCAGTTAAAAATAAACACCAAAGTGAGAAAATATCTACTACTTGAAGAGAGCATCAGTGGAGCAGCACAGGAGTGACTCACTGACAGCCACGTGCCCTGTCTGCATGCCGGCCCCGGGTGGGAGGGATGGTGGGCTTCAAAGAGACCCGGGCGCCTGCACAAGCTTGGACGGCGCAGGCAGCACGTTCTCCACATGCTGCCGTCAGAGTCCCACAGAGGCACCTTTCTGATCCCCACTCCAGGAGCAGAAGACACAGCACAGGAGACAAGGACGTGGACACAAAGGACAACATGCCCGACAGGCCTTCTGGGTGAGCTCACAGCCCAAAAAGTGACACCGCTGTCTAAGGGACTTCCTCCCTGGGAACAGACCCTCTGGCACTCAGAACTCACACAATGCATGGCCTCTGCACACTCAGACCCTCTCCCAGGGCTCAGGAGTAGAAGGGCTCGAGAGAGGCCCCTGTCCCACAACACGCTGAACCACTCACCAGAAGCAGGGTCGTACAGTCTCAGCAGGAGGGAAATCACTGTGGATTTGCCAGCACCACTTGGGCCAACCAGTGCTGTGACAGATCCTGATGGGATAGAAAGGCTGAAATCCTGGAATATGGGCACCTCTGGACGAGCTGGATAGGCGAAATGCACATTCTTGAACTCCAAAGCACCCTGGAAGCTTTTCTCATTCAAAACAGCTCCCTCTGAAAGGTAAGACGGGACACAAATCACTCAGCGCCAAGCACATGTGCACAGCTGAGCCCAGGGCCCCACCGACCTGACCACGGCCTCGGCCCGGCACAGCGAGCTCTGGAGTCTGGGCACTTCGCAGGCCAGTCAGGAGGAAGCTGAGTCCCGTGCTCCCGAGCCTGCTCTGTACCAGCAACACAGCACACTGGCCACTGTGCTGGAGCCTCACAGCCCTCAGAGGCCCAAGTCCACATCCCAGGCCTACTGATACAAGCAGCAGCTGACGAAGCTTCCGGCCAAGAGCTGCCAGCTGAATCCAATGGCCTTCTCCCTGTGGGCTGCCTCTGCAGGCCCCTCATCCAGGGTTTATCTCACCTTCTCTAAAGACTTGTTTTAAGAGGATGATGAACAGGAAGGCGCTGCACAACAGCCCCAGAGCTCGAGGGGGTCAGAGGTCAGTTCTATCCGGGGGTGACCCTGCTCTTGACTGGGAGAAGTGGCTCCATCTCTCCCAGTTGGCCTCATTCCTACCGGTCTATCACAGTGGAGGACGCTGGCATTCACTACTGCCCTGGGGCCAATGAGTAGCCGACAGTGATCGCTGCTTCTTCCACTGAGCCTGACTGCTCGGCCCAGGCCACAGCTGCCCCAAGCACGGGCTTCCAGTGAAGCAGCTCATGAAGGAGATGGTTCGAAGCCAATTAGCATCAGCGTCCTCCACCCAATCCCCAAAGCCAAGCAACTCAGAGGCTTTTCTATGCATGAACCCTCTTCCTTTTCTCCCTGCCCCCAAATGTCAAAATCACTAAGGAAGACAATTCTGGTGGCCTGGCCAGGCCCCTCCTGTCTGCACTCCTGAGCGGCACACACTTCCTCCTGCTGTGTGTGGTAACACGTCACCTGCAGGGAGGGAAACGGTGGGGGCACATTGTGCGGTCAGGTCCCCACCTCCAGGGACACCCTGGGGCCCCCAGCAGCACCCAATAGCAATCTGTCCTCACTGCCCACCCTCCGATGGCCCCATCCGTCCCTGTCATGGTAAAGATGGTGTCTAGTTCATGCTCATCCTTCCCAGGTAGGGCAGGAAGCTGGTCTCACTGTCCTAAATCACACATGTTTAATCCCAGCAAAGAAAAGCAAACCCAGTTCAGACCCACCATTGAAAGGAAGCTCAGGTTCTCTCTCGAGGAGCTCCCAGAGGCGGCTTCCGGCACCCAGTCCCTTCATTAGCTCTGAGTAGAAGGAGCTGAGACCTGAGGATGAGAAGCAAAGGCACACATCCATCATCGGCCAATAAATGGCCCTCTGCTACCCCAATTCTCTGGGTACAGTAGCAATAGCCTGCCTTTAACACAAAATCTGTCACTTTCAGGAGAAGGCAGCAGCGACCCCTCCAGTACTCTTCCTGGAAACTCCCATGGACGGAGGAGCCTGGTAGGCTGCAGTCCATGGGTCCGTCAGAATTCCCTCTGTCTCATACCCTTGTTTTCCTTCAGCTTCTCCTCCTCCAATTTCATTATCTCTCATAAGGCTTTGGTCTGATCAGGGGATTTACAAATACATATATAGTCACACTAGTTAACCACTGAATTAAAATCACAATGTTACAGAAAAGACTGCTTCGTCAAAAGCATAGCAATAAAAATAAAATATAATGCTTATCTCATATTAAAAAGGAATACAAGGTACCCCAACATTCATTTAAAAGACACGTCCACAAAATCAACCCATCTTTCAGACTCAACAAATACAACATTTACTAGGCTAGAAACTGAAAAGAAATCTGGCAATTTTAGATACACTAACAACCTCTGCTTAAAAGTCATCTTTGAACTATGATTTAAAACCCCACATTCACTGGTCCATGTCAACTGCCAGAACATATACTTTGTAACACTTTCCCTCCGTAAGGGTGCTGAAGAAATGCAATTCAAATATCCTAGGGTATATTGATATTTGTGTAAGATAGAGTGGACTAAAACCTTCAGGTTAAATTAAGGATGCATCGGGCAGAAACAGAGCCACATAAATATAGTCAATGACCCTTCAATAGTTGAGCAAACGCGATTCAATGGAGAAAGGGTAGACTTTTCAACAAACGGTGCTGCAACAACTAGACTTCCGTGTGCAAAAAACAGATCAGGACACAGGCCTTACATCTTTCACAAATTAACTCAAAATGATCTAAACACAAAATGCAAAACCATAAAGCTCCTCGAAGACAGCATAAGAGAAAAACCTACATGACCTTGGGTTCAGAGATGACTTTTTAAGTATATTAAAAGCACACTCCATCAAAGAATATGTTGTTAAGTTAAAGTTCATTAAAATGGAAAACTTCTAAGAAAGATCAAGTCAAATGTGGCAGAAAGCACAAGACTGGGGGCCAGGAGGAAAGCTGACGATGGCTAAGTGTGAAACGGGCACAGAAAGCTCCCAGAGAGGGCAGGTGGTGGCCAGCAGATCTGTTCGGAGCGGGGAACATGACCACACGGTATGCAACCCTATAGCCCGTCAGACCCAACCCCAGGGATGCAAAGAAAGAAGCAAGACTATCATCGCTCCAGCATCCTGAACTGGTCTTGTCTCGCAAGTCACTCGGCACCAGAAACATCTTGGCTCAGATTTTTCTTCAAGACCAGCCAGCAGAAGTAAAATGTTATTTTAAATAGATCTCTGGAACTCTCAGTCCAGAAAATATCCTTACTTGCCTGCAGATGTCTAAGGAAAAGCCTCTCCTTTAACCAGGAGAAAACTCTGGAACCCTGAAAACAAAAAGTTGAGGTGACCCTGTGGGATACCTGAGCTCCTTTAACCAGACTTGAGGCTGTTGATCTAACCTTTCCATCTTGGTTTTCAAAGAAAGGAAGGAAAACAAAAAGCAGGAAATCATTTGCTCCAGGTTGGCTGGGGCTTTGCAGACTCCACACAGTTCTGCCTCCAAGGAGCTTGCTTCCCTTCACTCAGGGGTGGACAAGGAAAGCAGGGCTCTGAGAGACTCTTTACAAAAGCAAGCAACTGTGTCTCGTGGACTTTATCACTTCTATTTTGGATTGTTCACTAGTTTTGAACATGGTTGGCTTCTCCCCACCAGCAACCTGCCCATCATGAAAGCATCACCATCAGAGGATGAGGTTCCTGCACATACCATCCTTCCTCCCCAGCATCCATGCTACAATGAAAGGGAACAGGTTGCTCTGCATGCTTGCTGGGAACAGATCCACTGAGACCCTGTGCTCTGTGAGCTCGGGGGGGCAGGGGGCCTGCAAAAATCTAACACCTCTCAACCCAGGGAGGATCACACTCGTCTTTATTCTGTCCTTCAAAGTCAGGTTGGAGTAACATTCTAGGAAATGATTTTACAGTTAGTTAATTGATGAGTGGTGGAATAATGGGAAAGTTAAGTTTTCATTTCGGAAACTATAACCTGATTTTTCATTAATTCCCCAAGCCTATTTAAATTATATACCTCCGACGCTTACTCCAACCCAGAAAGCATACATGAGGAAGGAGGAGAGTTCACCCACTGTCATGTGGGCACTGCCCATCAGCAGCCCTCCTTTGTACAGGACAGAAAGCACGATCAGGTTCCCAGAGAGCCCAGTCTGTTAAGGGAAGAAAACACAGAAGTCAGGTGAGAACCAAAGACCCCAAATGCAAAAAGCATTCACACTGTGCAGGATTTCCTTTATGCATTTAACCATCAGGCAAGATTTTCCCAAAATACATTTTAATCTGAATTTTAAAATCCTTTCTTTTTTTTCGGCTATACTGCACAGCATATGGGATTTTAGTTCTCTGACCAGGGATCAAATCTCTGCCTCCTGCAATGGAAGCATGGAATCTTAACTGCTGGAAAGTCAGGTTAAGTCCTTCAAAAATATTTTTGAAATATCATAATATTGAAGGAAATAATCTCATAAACATGGAAACCTAGATACTAAGCTACCCATCAGACTCCTATTTTACTCAATCTAATCAATTTGCAAAGGAAAAAAAATGATATTAAGGATGCCTCCCCTAAGTGGAAGAAACTGACGTATTCTACCATGGTGGGCTGGGCAGGCTGCACTGAGAAGCCAGATAAGATACCGGACTTATCTGCTCTGATGTGCATTATGTACATAGTGTGTAAGTGTGCCTCCTCAGGGCTTCCTGTCTGTTCAGTTACGGCCATCACTGAATCACCTCTACCATCTTTCCACTTTGAAAGTATCGTGACTCTGCCATCATGGTGATTTTCTAGCTCGGTGTCCTATGTGAGTTCCTTGTGATCAATGTGGTCAACTTTCTTATAACCCTTTCTGGAACACACTGAGATTATTTTGGCTAATCCTCAGTGGGTTGAAAACTGCCTACACCAGAATGACCTGGGGCTAAAGGACAGATCGTCAGCCCCATTCTAAGAGTTTTGTGGAGCTGGGGATCTGCGTGTCTAACCAGGTTCCAAGTGAAGCTGATGTGCCCGGTCTGGACCATACTCTGAATCAGGGCCTGATCCACAGTTTTGGTCTCACCACCTTTCCTTTAATTACATTTACTTGTTCTCCCCCTCCTTCACCAAAATATTTTTAAGAATGGTAATTCTTAGTTCTGAGAGAGAAGGGAAGTATTTTCTATGTATGGCAAGAGCCATACATAGAATAAATAAAATCATCCAATACAAATCTCTCCTGATCACGTCTACACTTTTCATTCTTTCCAAAATAATCAACTTACTGCTCCAAAGAAGCCAGCCCGAGCAAATGCCTCTTTCCTTGCTAATTGCATCACATGGTCCACTTTGCTGGTGTATTTCTCTATTTCAGTCATTTCTTTCCCAAAAGCTCGAACAGTTCTTATGTTTCCAATACGTTCCTCAGCTAGCTGGGAGAATAATACAAACATTTCAGGGGAAGCAAAATTAAAATGTGGTTTTCATGTTTAAGATACTATCAACAGAAAACTGCTTGTCATATGCAACTAAGTGAAAAACAGACTACAAAGCAGAGTATGTGAAGAATCCTGCTTTTGGAAACAAATATGTATCCATACATACACACATCATATATATAGGTAGATAGAAAAATAAGTGAGAAGGTTGGCAGATAAATATATTTTTATGCAGTGAGAAAGATAAGATAAAAAAGATAGACTCCAAAATGTTAATAACATCCATTCGGAGCTAGGATTATGCATTTTTTCTCCTTATATTTCTCAAAATTTTATTTTCATAAATATGCATGGTTTTTATAATGAAAATACAATGATTATTTTTAATTTTTAAAAAAGACAAAACTGGACAGCATCACAAGGACAGCACTACAAAGTTCCATTTATTGTTAATAAAGGATAGAGTATCATCCAGAACAACTATTTTCAGAATATGATTAGCCTTTTCATCCTACAAAAAACAGAGACATAAGTTCATATGATGCAGTTAAGTGGGATCAGTGCTGAGGTGTGGGTAGAAATTGAGTCTAGAACGCAGAGTACTTTGGGTTCTAGGATCTGCAGGGCTAACACGAGGAAAAGGACGTACGTTTTGGAAAGGTTAAACACATTCTTTAGGGTCTGCCCACTGATAACCTGGCTCTGAGTTCATCCAAGTGGAGACCACACCAGGGAGGGGCCTTTACCTGAGTGGCTTGTGCCAGGGAGTCCTGAGTGACTTTGGTTAGTTTCCGTAGGTATCGGCCATAAAGCACAGCAATGATGGATACTGGAGGCACCACACTCAAAACAAAAGTGGCCAGTTTAGGGGAGACAAAAAACTGTCAAAAAACCCAAAACATACGTGTTACAAAGAGTAGCAAGATACTCTCACTGCCCACTGTAAACATGTGTATGTTTAAATTAACAGGTAGGCCTAAAGGTGCTGTTTGGTAGAACTTTTCAGACATTCTCGGTCTTCACAAAGCCCCACAAATATTCAGCCGCCATGCGGGAGTAACATGATAGACAGCCTCTGAGGCTGTGAAGGCCCTTTGCCCTGCAATGCTGTACCACCACCGGCGCAACGCTGGGCCAGTGCTATGCAAATCAGACCACACTACTCAACAGAGCAGTGGGGACGGAGGAAGGAGACCCCTTCTGCTCCATGCTGGCCAGACCACACCAGGAGTTCTGTATTCAAGTCTGCATCAGGGCTTCTGAACAACCAGAGCAATGTCTCCCTGAGATGACTCAGATGGCAGCAAGACCAAAAATCCCCACATCACGTGACAAAGTTGAAGGAGGACTTGCAGAGGTGTGACAACCAAGTTAGAGCTGTTTCCACAGCTCACAGGACTGGAATCTCAGGCAAATGGATCTGGACTCAACAAAAGGAGTCTCCTAACAACTGGAGTTGCCCAAAGAGTAAGGAACACAATAGGGTTTTCCTATAGCCAAGCCTGCAATTAGGTGGTTATATTTTAAATGGTATTAGCATCATTATTCATTATAAAATAGTATCATCAGTGGAAGACTCTCTTAAAATGCTGGGGAAAGCTGCAGACTGAAATGTAAAGTGAAGGATGGATCAAGCAATCATTCACTTGTTTACTCATTCAACAACTGAGCACCTAAGGTCTACAGGCAGCAGACACTGTCCTAGGCACCTGGAGGTAACTGACTCACGGGGAGTTCCGTCTAAGGCAAGAGGGAGGTGGGAGTCAGGGAGAAAACAGGGGAGACAGAGAGAGAGAGAGCCTGGAGTGCCCCGTGGTCTTGAGGCTCTGAGGCAGCAATGAGCTCAGTACCTTGACCTCTGGGGATGGGCCACCCTGAACAGACAAGCAGGCACTGGGGTGTCAGTGGCCTGCAGGACACAGGTGGAGCAGTGAGGCAATCGAGTAGGTCTGAACACAACACAGCCCAGGCAAGCTGTCTGCACGACAGGGCAGGAACACCCCTTGCTGTCCCTGAGCCTGGGGATGGTCTCAGGACCCTCCCTCCCTGTGCTCCAGTTCCATGCTTAGAGATAACCTTCTGAAGGATGAGGCAGGTGCTGTCACGGAAAGGAGTGCTGCAGAATCAGGAACACACATCTCAATGGTGGGAGGAAGACCCCACATGTAAACTACTAAACTGACAGTATGGTACAGACATCATTAGGTTCTTGGAAGCAGGCTTACCATAGTTGGGTCCAGGGACCCATGAGAAAGAATGGATATGTCAGTCCCTCCAGAGCTAAAGGCCAGATCCCAGGGCATGCATCCTCACGAGGCCCTGCTATAAGCTGAGCATCTGCTGCTGCTGCTGCTGCTAAGTCGCTTCAGTCGTGTCCGACTCTGTGCGACCCCATAGATGGCAGCCCACCAGGCTCCCCCATCCCTGGGATTCTCCAGACAAGAACACTGGAGTGGGTTGCCATTTCCTTCTCCAATGCATGAAAGTGAAAAGTGAAAGTGAAGTCGCTCAGTTGTGTCCGACTCCTAGCAACCCCATGGACTGCAGCCTACCAGGCTCCTCCATCCATGAGATTTGCCAGCCAAGAGTACTCGAGTGGGCTGCCGTTGCCTTCTCCAGCTGAGCATCTGTGTCCCCCCAGAACTCACAGGCCTTACACCCCCACGGGGCTGGATGTGGATGGAGCCTCTAAGGAAGGAATTAAGGTAAAATGCGGTTATACGGGTGAGGGCCCTGATCCTGTCTTTTTAAGAGAGTAGCCGGCTCTCTCCACACAAGCACAGGCGAAAGGCCACGTGAACAGAGCTCGCAGTGAGAGGGTGGCTGCACGCAAGCCAAGGGAAGCGGCCTCAGAACGAACCTCCTTTCTCAGCACCTCGACCTTGGACTCCCAGAGTCCAGAGCTGCGGGAAATACACTTCTGCCGTTTGAGTCCCCACTCGTGGTACTGTTATGCAGCTCAAGGTACTGAGACAGGCCCCCTCTGACGCCCTGTCCTTCAACTGCTACTCTTCCTGAGCCCCAGACTATTAATATCTGGAAACGGTGCTTTATTTAGTACAGGAGGGCCTTCTCCCAGAGCTTTGCTTCTCTCTTGGCTGAGTGTACACAAGATTTCAAAGCTGTCTTCCATTCTGTATGGTAGACCTTACAGGCTCACTCTGGCAACACAGCCTTCTGCTCCAGACTGAATGCTCTCTGGGACACTGGTCAGAAACTTCAGCTTTTCCACCTATGAGGAAAAATCAGCCACAGTCTTCATTCTAGGGTCTAGAACTGCACCAAGATGACAGCATTGATGGCTACTGGTCACCTGAGAGGTGGTCAGTGTGCTAGGGAACTACACTTTAAATTTTAACTTTAACTAAAACTAAATTTTAAAACCTGATATTCCATTTCTATTCAGTTACCAATAAAGTTTTAAGTATGTCTGGAGATTTTGGTGTGTGCTTTTCAACCACAAATTTTACAAAATCTAAATACTGATTATTTCCAGTGAAAGCTTCCAGACTTAGATGTTCTGTAAGTATAAAATATACAGTATATTTTAGAATCCTAATATGAAAAGTGTCTCTGCTTTTCAATATAGAGATATTTTTCATATTAGGATTCAACAAAGGTCCATCTAGTCAAGGCTATGGTTTTTCCAGTGGTCATGTATGGATGTGAAAGTTGGACTGTGAAGAAAGCTGAGCACCGAAGAGTTGATGCTTTTGAACTGTGGTGTTGGAGAAGACTCTTGAGTGTCCCTTGGACTGCAAGGAGATCCAACCAGTCCATTCTGAAGGAGATCAACCCTGGGATTTCTTTGGAAGGAATGATGCTAAAGCTGAAACTCCAGTACTTTGGCCACCTCATGCAAAGAGTTGACTCATTGGAAAAGACTCTGACGCTGGGAGGGATTGGGGGCAGGAGGAGAAGGGGACGACAGAGGATGAGATGGCTGGATGGCATCACTGACTCGATGGACGTGAGTCTGAGTGAACTCCGGGAGTTGGTGATGGACAGGGAGGCCTGGCGTGCTGTGACTCATGGGGTTGCAAAGAGTCAGACATGACTGAGAGACTGAACTGAACTGAATATGAAAAATATTTGATTAATAATTTTTATATTAAATACATGTTGAATTGATAATACTTTGTTTATATTGAGTTAAGTAAAATTATTATCAAAATTAATCTCATTTCACCTTTCTTTCTGTTTTATTAAAAAACTGTTTTGGCTACTCCACACAGCTTGCAGGATTGAACCTAGGCCCTCAGCAGTGAAAGGGTGAAGTCTTAACCACTAGACTGCTATTGAATTTCCTCTTTTTCCTTTTGGAAATGTGGCTAGTGGAGAAAGATCAACAACTTCAGATATGCAGATGATACCACTTTAATGGCAGAAAGCGAGGAATTAAAAGACCCTCTTGATGAGGGTGAAAGAAGAGAGTGAAAAAGCAGGCTTAAAACTCTATATTAAAAAAAACCTAAGATCATGACATCCAGTCCCATCATTTCATGGCCAATAAAAGGGGGAAAGGTGGAAGCAGTGCCATATTTCCTCTTCTTAGGCTCTAAAATCACTGAGGATGGTGACTGCAGCCATGAAATTAGAAGACAATTGCTTCTTGGGAGGAAAGTTATGACAAACCTAGACAGTATATTAAAAAGCATAGATATCACTTTATATATAAAGGTCCATATAGTCAAGGGTATGTATGGTCTTCCCAGTAGTCATATATGGATGTGAAAGTTGGACCGTAAAGAAGGTAGAACACTGAAGAACTGATGCTTTCGAACTGTGGTGCTGGAGAAGACTCTTGAGAGTCCTGTGGACTGCAAGGAGATCCAACCAGTCAATCCTAAAGGAAATCAACTCTGAGTATTCATTGGAAGGACTGATGCTGAAGCTGATGCTGCAATACTTTGGCCACCTGATGTGAATACTGTGGCCAACTCACTGGAAAAGACCCTGGTGCTGGGAAAGATTGAAGGCAGGAGGGAAGGAGGGTGACAGAGGATGAGATGGTTGGATGGCATCACTGATTCAATGGATATGAACTTGGGCAAACTCCGGGAGATGGTGAGGGACAGGGAGGCCTGGTGTACTGCAGTCCATGTACAAAGAGTCAGACACTGCTTGGCGACTAAACAACAATAACTAGAAAATTTAAGTTGCACACGTGGCCCCACTACGTTTGTCCTGGCCACAGGAGAAGGTGTGTCTTCAGACACCTGGTATGAATGGAGGCAAGCAGATGTGAGGGGCTCCAGTCCACAGCTAAGGAGAAACAGATGTGATGGGTGGAGAGGGTAAATGATTGCAGAGCTGCCTGTCTGTGCAGAGGGAGCCCATCCTGCTCCTGACAGGAGGAGGACAGGGACAACCCTCAGGTCCTGTAGAGATGACTGACAGTAGTAGTTTCCTGCCTTTGAGGACAGATGGCTGGACAGACTGACAGACTAGTGCTCCTCCTCGGTCCAGCACTCGGCACCCAGGGCTCTTCCTACCTGGGCTCATTCCCACCCTCACACGTTCTTAGAACCCAGGCAACAGGGCTTTTGTAAAAGCCACAGTCTGTTCTCCAGATAAGAAGTGAAGGTTCAGGTGCCAACAAGTCAATGGCCCCGGGTCCCCAAGGCCTCGGCACAGTACTAAGCACAGCTCACCGGAGTGCGGCTCACCCTGCCAGGGTGCTCGGACGGGACACAGCAGCTGAGGGACGTACCATCATGCCGATGCCAACAGAGGCCTGCGCTCCAGCCCTGAGGCCATCTGAGAGGTTCTCCGTCACTGAGCGCCCCAGGACGGCTGCGTCTGCGGACAGACGGTTGATCAGTTCTCCTGTGCGTGTCTTGTCAAAGAAAGCCACCTCCTGCTTCAGCACTGAGGAGAAGAGAGAAGCCCTCAACCTATTCACGATGCGCTGACCTGCAAGGCAAAAGAAGCTGCATCAGTGGGGGCTCAGCTGCATACCTGCAGCTGCCCAAGTACTGGCCTGGTGGGAGACCAGACACAGCCACGCGCATGCGCTGCTGGCCAGCGCAGAGCTCCCCGTAGTGACCACGGGCCATGCGGCCAATGACAGAGCACAGTGATCAACAGTGGAGTCTACACTTTTATCACACTAACTTCTCACAGCCTAATGCTGCTTCTCTTTCACAATCCTTTCCTGGATTGAACTTTCAAATGTCAAGATCTGGTTAATTATCTACAGTTTATCAGCTAAACGGCCAGCCATCGACGTGGAGTCGGGTGTCCCAGGCTCTGTCACCATGGTGGTGTCACTGCCTATCAACTAACAGGCCTCACAGCAACACTGAGCAGCATCACCCAACACCAAGGGCAGGGGCTGCCCCCGAGGGCAGCTCAGCGGGGATGGAGAGAAGGAAGGGACAGAAAGGGTATCCAGGGAACACACAGCGCTACTGAGCAGCATCACCCGTCGCCACGTGCAGGGGCTGCCCCGCGCGGGCAGCTCAGCGGCTGCGCACCACCACCCAAACTCCTGGAGGCACACAGGCAACTGAGCTCTAATGCTGGGAGAGGAGGGGTGAGCACAGAGTCCCTTGTCTACCACGATCCCCAACCTGGGGGGCGGGGCCAGAGCACAGGGATCCCACGAGACCCGCCCCACCCAGGCCGCCCAGGAGCAGGGTCCTGGCACCTGACGTCTGCATGAGGTAGACACGGACGGCATTGGCTGCGGCACCACACAGGAACACGCCTCCGAGCGCCAGGCAGAGGCGAGTCAGGCTGGAGCTGCAGTCTGCAGAGGGGTTTGTGTAGATGACGTCAATGATCTTCCCCAGGAAGAAGGGGGCGGACATGGTGATGACACTGGACACCGCCAGAAACCCAACTGCAGCTGGAAAACACAAGCAACTCTCCGGTTCATCGGTGCTTTGCCCAAGGAATAGGGCGCTGAGTTCATCAGCTTCTTTCCCGAATAAACTTTTCAGAGCGTGTGATGCTCAGAGGCTGGGAGTCTCCTCCCTTTAGCTCCTGGACCCCTGACTAAAGAGGAGAGCCAGATCTGGTTCTGGGGCCATATCAGGCAGGGTGTCTGTAGAGGGCACTAATCCTACCCAAGTATCCAGACCAGACGACCTGGCTTCACCCTGGTCTGTTCCTCTCTTCTTCCCCAGCAGTAACTGAGAGCTAACCACAAAAATCCACTCTGGTCTCCCTCCTGCCTCTTGATCTAGGGGTTCCACTCAGATGACATTTTTCCTACATTCATGCTATACGTAGTTATTCCTTGGCATCTAACTGTATCTTAGCTTGAAGATCAAACTATGCAGGTAAAGCTCTTGATTATGTCTAATATTTCACAAGACTGTAGGCTATGGAAAGCAGGTATGGGCATCTACTACATATGTGATACCTTCCTTCTTAATATGACTGCTTTGGGAAATAAAGTACCAGAGTATCACCACGATTATAAAAATAGGCAAGAACACAACTGTTCACACTCCTTAAAAAAAGACAAAAGCACAGAATCCTTTCAGAAAAGAAAATACTGAGAAAATCCAATTAGGAACAGCATGTGTCACAGATAACTACATTCATAATAAGGAATGCAAATTTAACCACAAAGATGTATCATTTTTCATCTACTGGATGGCAAAGCTCAGAGTCTGACAACACCCTGTTAGTGAAGCTGCAAGGAAGCGGCATTTACACTGTTAGTAGCTATGCAAACTGGTACAGTTGCAGTGGAAGGTGATGACATCCTACTGGTCAAAATGTAACTGCACACTCCCTTTTGTCCACCAATTCTATCTCTAATGTGTAGATACACTCCCATATGTGTATGCAAAAAAAAGGTACACTCAAGGGTGTTCATTAGGGCATTGCTTATACCAACAAAAGATTCAAAATACTCCAAACATTCCTCAGTGAAGAAAAGTTAAGTCAATCATGGAACATGTATTTTATACATATTATGCAGCCATTAAAAACAATGAGGTGACTCTATGGAAAGCAACATGAGGCAATCCACTAAGACACACTGTTATCAAGAAAAGCCAAGGACACAAATGTTTGTGGGGCTTTTTTGCTAGTTAGTTCTTAAGTTCAGGTAGGCACAAAACAACCCTAGAAATTCTTATGTCTGCAATGTACACCTGGTACCTCTCCACTGGCATCCAGTTTAAGAAAGTAAATAGAAGCTTTCAAGGAGGATCATGGTTTCAGACCTGCATTGTGACCAAAGACTCTGCCCACCTACTCCTACTTCCTTTGGCCTTATCTCTCACATGTGTTCACCTCAGTAGATCTCTTATACATCTAATTCTGTTCTGACATCTGCTTGTTGGAGGCCCTAAACTGACACACCCAATGACCTTTCAAAAATAAACACACACATCCACATGTTTACGTTTACAGCTGAGCCATGGTCAAAGAACTTCCCAGGCAGCGCTAGTGGTAAAGAATCCGCCTGCCAATGCAGGAGACATAAGAGACGCAGGTTTCGATCCCTGGATCAGACAAATCCCCTGGTGGAGGGCATGGCAACCCACTCCAGTATTCTTGCCTGGAGAATCCCATGGGCAGAAGAGCCTAGTGGGCTACGGTCCACAGGGTTGCAAAGAGTCAGATGTGACTGAAGCGACTTAGCATGCACGCGTGCACAAAACATCTCCAGGGAAGTAACAAACAAGTAACACATTCCTTCTGTAGAGTGGCACCAGGTGACTGGGGCAGGGTGCATATGTATGCCACTGTGAACCTTCCAAGTTCAGTCCTCCCGGGGCTCCCTCTATATCTCCTGACCCCCCCCCCCACCCCCACTGCTAGCACCATCACTGATCAGTCAATGGCGAAGCCCCTAAGTGGACACAGTGTGGGGGATGGGTGCTCCCAACACCCTGCAAATAGCTTCTGTATGTCTTGCCTAAAGCTAACACTTCGGTGAAAGACTTCACTTTTACAAAACGTTAATACAAAGAGTTAAGAGCAAACTCTGCCAATCGGTAGTTCAGCTGGCAAACAGCCCTAGGAGAAATATGAGCTTGTTAAGTCAGGAATACTGCCCATACTCTCTCCCTCCTGGGGGTCTTCTAACACCTCCCCTCAAAGGAGGCCTGCTTTGCAACCCCATCTATAATACAAACCCTGACACACCTTTCATTCTCTTTCCACCATTTCCCAGCCTTTGGGAAGTTTCACTGATCTACTGTATCTTTCCATTAGGAGAAAAGATTTCTATTTTGTTCACTGTTATATCCTGACTGCCTACAGGGATAGGCATATAGTACAAGCTCAATAAATACTGGCTGGATGAATGAACAAACTGAACTTTGGCAAAGGAGGGAAAGAAAAGCATGTAAAAGTTCAACAACAGCCTAAGGAGAAATATAAGATCTGGTAGGTAGCTCAGAAAGTCCATGTGGAAATGACTCCTTTACAGGAGCCAGGAAACCCTCATGCCTGACTGCATAATATAAACCTGGCCAAGTGCCATTTTATCTTGGTGTAAGACTCAGGATCTTGTTTCAAAACTCTGTGTTCCTGATAGCTGTGCTCAGAGGACTGAAAGCCCAAGGGTCCCGGGAGCATGTGTAGCTCAGGTTCTGCAGGGCACGGCCACAGAAACCAGTGTCCTGGCAACCCAGGAATTAACCCGGAAGGCCTGTTTCATCTGTCATCAGCAGGTAGTCTCTCTAGTCTGTTTCTTCCCTTTGGCAAATACTTCCCTAAGTGTAACGTATATGCAAAGTGCTACCAGGGTTCATCTCTCCCTCCCGCCTCTAGTTTTCAAATTCAGTTATGATTCCAAATAAGAGCCTGCACAGCATGAACACACACTAGTTCTTACATAGTAATGTAATGATTACAAAAAGAAAGGAATTTGGCTGAATTAAAATTTGTTCTAGGGACTTCCTGGTGGTCCAGTGGTTAAGAATCCACCTGCCAATGCAGGTGACATGGTGTTCGGGAAACTAATTCCACATGCAGCAAGGCAACTAAACCCACGGGCCGCAACTGCTGAAGCCTGGAGTCTGTGCTCCACAAGAAGCCACTGTGATGAGCAGTCCTTGCACCACAATTAGACAGTAGCCCCACGTGCGGAAACTAGAGAAAGCCCACTCGCAGGAACAAAGATCCAGCAAAGCCAAAATAATCAACCTTAAAAAAAATCGTTTCAGGATCTCCCTTTTAAATAAAAAAAAAATTATTATTGCCATTTGCCTCTTTCTTCTACAAGTTCAGTTTAGTTCAGTCGCTCAGTAGCGTCCGACTCTTTGCAGTCCCATGGACTGTAGCACGTCAGGCCTCCCTGTACATCACCAACTCCTGGAGTTTACTCAAAACCATGTCCATTAAGTCGGTGATATCATCCAACCATCTCACCCTCGGTCGTCCCCTTCTCCTCCCACCTTCAATCTTTCCCAGCATCAGGGTCTTTTCAAATGAGTCAGTTATTTGCATCAGGTGGCCAAAGTATTGGAGTTTCAGCTTCAGCATCAGTCCTTCTAATGAATATTCAGGACTGATTTCCTTTAGGATGGACTTGTTGGATCTTCTACAAGTTAAATGTATACAAAGTAAAAAAAAATTTCTGCTTTGGGTTAGCTGGATTTCTGTTAAGGTTTTACTAAACAACACCATCTCTGACATTCATGAATCATGTATTTGCACCACAGCTATTGTCTCTGATTCTTCCCCAGACCGGATGAGCCAAATAAACCACAATCCTTCTGGATAGTCTCCATCTTTTCCCATGGTTCATTCAGCATTTGCTTACTCCTCTTCCTTGCTTGACTGTCACTGTCTCTTAAGTATTTTCAAGCATTTTTCTGTTACCCTAAGTCTATCCAGTCATGGCATTCAAAGAATGAGAGCAATCTCCTTGAAAAGAAAGAAGGAAAACCTGAAAGGCAGGCTGCTCGGAGAAGGGCTGTGGCCAGTACCCAGGTCCTGGACCGGCAGGTCTGGGGGCGGCAAAGGTTGTACAGCCTGTCTACGCTAGACACAGGACAGCGCTTTTAAGGACTCATCTGCCCACGGAGCTAGGCAGGTGCAGCAAGCCCCATGTCACTCACGGACTAAGGCACTAACTACCCACCACTATCTGAAGCATTTGCTACGCACTGTCTCCTCCAACAATGCTCTCACCATCCTCATTTTCCAGAGAAAAACTCAAGCACTTAGAGGGAGCTTGCACAAGGTCACCCAGTTCATCTACTGCAGAACCATATACTGAGACAAAAATCTGTCTTCTTCATCTTCCCACAGCCAAGCTGAGAAAACAGCAGGGACCTCTGCTGGGGAGGGTGAGGCCAGCCAGGGAGCAGAAAGGCTGCCGCTGCCGCTGCCGGATAATGTTGATGTGGGGACTGTGGTGCAGAGAAAAGGTAGGAGGCTCCAGGCTCTCAGAGAACAGGGCCGCTGCAGCAAGGCAGGCCTAACAGGGCCTCAGGCTGGGTAGCGAGACAGTATTTTATTTTATTTTTATTTTTAAACTTTACAATATTGTGTTAGTTTTGCCAAATGTCGAAATGAATCCGCCACAGGTATACACGTGTTCCTGAGACAGTATTTTAAATGACTCACTGCGGCTGTAGAGTGAAATGAAAGGACCTGAGGCTGCCCTGCTCCAGGCAAGAGGGGAACTAAGGTAAAGTGGGGAGGAGGGGCAGCGGGGATAGGATGGTGACAATGAATGCAGACATTCTGAAGAGCTAGACTCCACAGGACCTGAGATTTGGGGAGACGTGGGGAGTTCTGAAGTTGGGACTGGCAGGATGAGTGCCCTAGCTGTCATCTAGCTGTCTGACCTCGACTGAGTCATTCAAACTCTCTGCACCTCAGTTTATTCATCTAGAAGCTGGCAATAAAAATAACCTTTCCCTCAAGGAAGTGTGAGAAATGACACACAGACATGATGTCTCCAGCCCAGTGTCAGTATCCAGTCAACGATGAAGTGAAGTGAAGTGAAGTTGCTCAGTCATGTCCGACTCTTTGCAACCCCATGGACTGTAGCCTACCAGGCTCCTCGGTCCATGGAATTTTCCAGGCAAGAATACTGGAGTGGGTTGCCATTTCCTTCTCCAGGGGATCTTCCCGACCCAGGGATCGAACCCAGGTCTTCCGCATTGCAGGCAGACGCTTTACCATCTGAGCCACCAGGGAAGCTAAGTCAATGATAAGTATCCACTATTATCTATCAACATACTAGGCTTCCTAGCTTGCGCTAGTGGTAAAGAATCCACCTGCCACTGGGAGATCCCTGGGTTGGAAGATCCCCTGGCAAAGGAAATGGCAACCCACTGCAATATTCTTGCCTGGAAAATCCCATGGACAGAGGAGCCTGGTGGGCTACAGTCCATAGGGTGGCAAAGAGTCAGACACGACTGAGCACACACACACAGTATCTATATTACAGCTGGCACCGCAAGTAGTCAAGACTGACTGGTGCCCCTGCCAGCTGTGTCCCACTCTCTGAGAGGAGGGACAGAGGAGGAAAGGAGTTTTCAGTGTCCACAGAGAACACAGGAGTAGAGGGCCCGGGCAGGTGAGAGGCTGAAGTGAAGGAGCCTGGCAAGTAGCTAAGCTGGACAAGGCAAGAGGTAGAAAGGACCAACAGGCAGCAGGAAGTGGGGCGCTGAGGAAGCCTCTGAGTCTGTGGAGTGACCTGGAGACAAAGGTCTGGGCAAGGCCAGAGTGCAAGTGACAGACCTGGCATCTGTGCCGCAGTAACCACAATGGGGCTGCCCATGGCTGGCACTTCTGTCCAGCACACATGCCATGCGAGCTGCCCATAGAACTTAAAATCTTCTAGGTGCCACATTAAAAAGAAACAGGTAATATTAATTTAATAACATATTTTATTTGATCCAATATATCCAAAGTATTAGTCACCAATGAACATTAAAACGTGAAGAAAATTCACATTTTTTCCCCATACTAAGTCCCTTCAATATCTGGTATTTCACTCTTGAATCAATTCCGACTAGCACGTTTCACAGCACAGCTACAGGATGTTCAGGTTTTCTCTGAAATGTGGTTATTTCCGAAGCAAATACACTTGCAGGCTTTCTGGAACAATTTTGTTTCTGAGGTTCAGCCTCACTGCGGCACCAGCACTATCCCTGTGAGAACTGTTCACTCCCGACCTGGGCTGCAGGATGAGCCATCCTAAGCATGCCTCGCCCTCTCCTTGCTTACCACCTCCACTGGTTTCCTCTGTGTCTTCATACTGGTCACTTAACGGTAATATTCAACTCTGTAATATTCAACTATGAATGTGGCAAAAGCTCCTGGCGGGCATCAGGTTCTAAGAACTGTCCTCATCTCAAACCACACAAGTCCTTATCCATGTTTCAGTGAACAGCTTGGGGGTGGAGGGCTGGACATGCAACTTCCACATTTGACCAGTGACCCACCTGGGATATTGATATTCCCTGATAGCTCAGTTGGTAAAGAATCTGCCTGCAATGCAGGAGACCTGGGTCAGGAAGATCTGCTGGCGAAGGGATAGGCTACCCACTCCAGTATTCTTGGGCTTCCCTTGTGGCTCAGCTGGTAAAGAATCTGCCTGCAATCCAGGAGACCTGGGTTCAATCTCTGGGTTGGGAAGATCCCTTGGAGAAGGGAAAGGCTACCCACTCCAGTATTCTGGCCTAAAGAACTCCATGGACAGTCCATGGGGTCACAAAGAGTCAGACACAACTGAGTGACTTTCACTTTCTTTCTTTCCACCTGGGAATTATGAGCAAGACAATCTCCGTGGTGCCCACTGCACCAAGACTCTCCATCATTGTCATCCCACTACCCCTTCAGGCCCTGGGCTCACTCCTAGCTCCCAACTCCATGCACGGTGCTCCCACCCTCCCACTCACTGGACGCCCCAGCAGCCTCTTCTATCTGCCAGACCGGGAGCACAGCTCGGACCAGTTACCTCTTATCCCATCAGCCACAGGGGCTCCTCAGTGAGCTCCTTCATCTTTTAAGACTCCTGTGACCAAGACGATAAGACAAATTATCAGTGAAAAATGACTGCAGAGCAACCTTGTAGGCCACAGCTGTTGGAAGATATCTACAAATTCCAACACAAAGAGAGACACAGGGAGGAAGGGCCAAGGGGCGCATCAAGGACTGTGGTTCCTTCAGAAGAGAGATGGACATGACAGTCTTCAGCAGATACCTACAGGCGTCTCAGACGGCAGACCCTGTTTTTAAAGTTTCTGATACAAATCACTTAAGATCAAAGCTTTCTGGTCACACAGTTAAGGCAGCATGTTCAGGAAACTGCAGAACACAGATGAAAACACTGCTATTCAATCATATAGTTAAATTTCTGAAGAAGAATTTTTGTATTCCTTTCTCTAAAAATTAACAAACATTGGAATTCCTTCTCTTCAATTCAGTTTTTCAGCCTCTTGATTTAAAGTAAACACATACACACACACACACACACACACACACACACGTGTGCTCGTTATTTCCAGCATTGCAAAGAGATGGGCCAACATCTAAGGCTGCTCCTACAAGGATAAGTTACAAATTAATGGTGATCCCCCTCAACGTTCTCTCAATCTTACAAATGTCAACATTCAGAGTGGCTGCAACATAGTATATAGACAATAGTATATTGTCTTTTGAGGCAACCCTATGTCCTTATAAGGAGCTTTCATCTTGTTAAATACAATATGTATATATTTTGTTGTGAAAGTGAAAGTCACTTAGTCCTATCTGACTCTTTGTGACCCCATGGACTATACAGTCCAAGGAATTCTCCAGGCCAGAATACTGGAGTGGGTAGCCTTTCCCTTCTCCAGGGGATCTTCCCATCCCAGGGATCAAACTGAGGTCTCCTGCATTGCAGGCAGATTATTTGTTTGAAAGGTGGGAAAAAATTAGTGTACCAATCCAAGACTTACTCCTTCAAATTATACATTCACACTTATTCAAGGCAGCAAATCTAACTAGCTCCCCTTCTTAAAATAAAAGGAGGTACAGCTCTTGCTTCCTTAAAGGCTGTCTTCTGAGCAGGCTAACAGACAGGACATGTAGGAACAGGTACAAAGGTACAGGGAGCGTGACCATGCGCAGAGGCAGGGTTGGGCCACCTATCATGGCCAGAATGCGTGGGCGCCACAGAGCCTGAGCCTGATACCTAAAAACTTCCTTGACATCTAAAATTTCAGAAACAAAACTGGATTTCCTACACTTATTTTTAATTACATATGAAGATGATGAACACACCCTGCAGTGCTCAGGGTTTCTAAACTCAGGTTTCCACCTGGGCCTGGTCGGACCATCACTTATTCCTTCTTTGAAGGCACTCTGTGCCCTATTCTGTGCCACACACACGCTAAGGACTAGACACAGAAAGATGAAGCAGACACAGCTCTTTTCCCAAGAAGCTCATAGTTCAATGAGAACTTCTAGTCTTCAAGTTTTTCTTTTAAAAGAGAAACAAGGAAAAAAATTTTCCATCAAAAATACACGCACAACCAAGTGACAACATTATTCTCTTTATACCTCCGTAATACCAAGAACCCACTAAGCTGTAAAAGTCAGTGAGAGGTAAAATGTTCCCACTCTGTTGCCCTCCTCTACCACACCAGCCTGCCCTATATCACAGATCACTCTCTAGGACTATCCTTCCTAAAGCAACAGATTTGTAACAAAAAATGTGGGATTCTCACCTGCTTCAAGTCTAAGAACATTACAAGCCCTCTTTCCCAACCCTCATCAAACCTGCAGTTTTATCTCTAGTCATATGATCTTTTCATTAATGCCTCTCCCCTACTAAACTGCAAGCCCCAGCAGGAGCAAGAACCAGGTTTTCTTCTGCTCACCAATGAAACCCAAGGGCCTAGCACACAAGACTCAGTATTTATTAAAAGAAATGAAGATTTGGAGAAACCTCAAAACCGTTTAGATCTTACAAGGACTTTGCATTTAAACATTTCTCCATTTATGGCTAAAAATGAGACTATACAAAATCTGAATTTTGTTTCTAAAAATATTCATTTTTACTTTCTAAAATTACTCAGTTAAGACTTAGTTGGGTTGTGATCTGCAGTTTCTCAACCCTTCTAGAGTTTACCGATCACTGACCATAGCCAGTGCTGACTCTTCTGAAGAGCTTAGTAACTTCCTGCCTACCACTCAGTGAGGCAAAAACAGGACAAACCTGACAGGTTTACATCGTTTTGCTTCATGGAGTAAAAATAATGTTGGCTGCTTAAGAAATTAACCTGAAGCAAATAATGTGTTTGTTTGTTTTTTTTTTAGTGCAAGGGCATATTACAAAATAAGTTCACTAGAGTCTACGATTAATTTTACAAAGACAGGGTAAAAACAACCAACCAACCAACCCAGGTCACTTGAGAACACTGGCAAAGTAAAAGCGAAAGACTTGACCACTGTAACAAGGAGATGCCGCTCCACTTGTATATGCTACACCTTGTCCGCGCACCTGCGGATCCACACCGCTACAGCAGGCGCGCTCCGTCCGTACCCCCAGGGAGGACGCCCAGGTAAAAGCACCCTGTCCTCTTCACCGATTCCAATGGCCCCAGGCCCCCTGCCGCCCCCTCAGTGCCCCTCTCGCCGGCCCCGGACCTCGCACGGGAAAGGTCGCCGGTGACCGAGAGGAGGGCCCTACCTGCCAGCCTCCGGCGCTCGGGCTGCGCCAGGCTCAGGAGCTTCTGCGCCTCCGAGCGCCTGGCCGCCGCGGGCCGCAGCAGCGGGTCGTGACCGGGAGTCGCCGCGGCCGCAGGCAAGGCCGGCCCGCGCCGCCAAGCCTCTCCCGCGGCCCGCGCGACCAAGGTCGAGCAGCCAGGGAGCGCTGAGCGCGGGAGCCTGGAGGCGACGGGCCCGGCTAGCGCCCAGCACCTAGACAGCCCGGGGTGCCGCGACCAGAGCGCCAGGAGCCGCGCCAGGCCCGCGCCGCCCGCGGGGCCGCCGGGACCCCCGCCCGCCCACCGCCGCGGGGCTCGCGCGGCCCAGCCACCCGCGAGCAGCGCCGGCTCCACGCCCCCAGGCCTCGCAAACGCCGGGTGCGTCGACAGCGTCCTGGTCTCGGGGGAGCGGGCGGCTGCGCCGCGCCTCAGGAGCAGTCGCAGCGGCCAAGCCGGGGGACCGCGCATGGCGCCGCGTCCGACCGTGCGCCTCGGTCCGCCGCCCCCTCCGTTCGCCGCCGCTCGCCCGCCCGGTTAGCCGCCCCCGCGCCCGCCCCATCCCCGCCCGCGCGGCCCCGCCCCGGGGTGCCGAGTCCGGCCCCGACCACCCCGGGGGCCCCCGCCCGTCTCCGGCGCCCGTCGGCAGCGCCCCCAACCGGGCGGCCCAGAGCCAGCGCGCCGCCGGCCCCGCGGTGGAGGAAGCGGAAGAAAGCGCGATGTGCCGCCGCGCTTGCGCACTGCCCCGCAGGGCGCATTTCGCGCCCCTGGACCGCTCGGAAGAAGCTGGGAGCGGCGCGCACCTCTGGTCACGCGGGCGCGTGGGAGAGCGCAGGAGCGATCACAAGTACCCGGCTTCTGACCGCAGAGGGCTACTGGTGTTCGCGGGCTTGGCGGAGGGTGAAACTCGGGTAGCTCTGAGAGGAGAGGGGTCATCTCATAAGGTGGACAGACGTGCACTGAGCAGAGGTGGCCCGGGTGCGCCGGCTGACTGCTCCCGGTAAGACCAGGCAGAACGCGGTGTGTAATACCCGAGTGCGGAAAGCCCAGATTAGGGTCAAAACCCACCGGGACGCAGGGACTTCACGCCCTGACATCCGTACTCTAGGGCCTGGTCCTTATCTAAGAATAATGTTTTAGGAAATGTGGGTAGCTTTTTGTTGACCAGTCAGTATTTTAAAGGCTGGGACTCGGATGAGGCCAGTGAAAGTGAAATATTGCCTCAGTTGCAATATTTATGGCTTCGGGGGGAAAAAAAAGGTTAATAATCAAGATAAATATATTTTAGTTCAAATTTTTAAAAAATCAAAATTAATGCAAAAGTCCATAATGAACAATGTATCAAAATTTCAAATGAAGGATCTGTCCCCGCACTTGGGCCAGCCCACCTCTCTCTCCCACGTTGATCTCAGCCCTCAGAGTTTTGTTTACAAAATAAAGCAATTAGCAGCTTTGTTTGCAATTTGTTTTCAAAATTTTTTTTTCTTTAGAATACCATTTATCTTGATTATGGAGCTATTTAGAGTTTCCCTAAATTTTGCCCCCAGGAGAGTGCCTCACTTACCTCTACCTGGGGCCCTGGTAGGTCAGGAATGTAGGACTTCTGAGGTGAAGTACCCATAATGGAGAGGTAATGTAGGATTAAATCCCACCCTAAATCCTGTGAAGACAACAGGAATCCTCTAAATTCCATCCTCTAAATTCCAACCTCTTGAACCTAGAGGGGCATGGAGTCCATAGTTCACCACTCCACCCCCACCGCCTCTCCCTGGCCTCTACCTTCTAGAATGCAAGGTGTAATATGACTGAAGCTTACGCTGCTGATTTATAAGTAAGCAAGTCCTCCTGAGACTTTGTTAGATGACTTCTGAAAGCAAGGGAGATATAGTGCCCCATACCCCACATCAAGTCAAATAATGACGTCCCAGTGGGAGAAAAAGTGGCAATTTTAATTCAAGTCTAATCTTCCTCTTCTCTTTTCTACTTTCCAGAAAACTGTTGATGCTGCTGTCTGGGAAAGGCTTTTTCTTTCTGCCTTCTCCAGAATGAAGTCCAACATTTTCAGCCAGCACTCTCTAGGGTCTGGAGTCAAAAAAGAAAATACCTGAAGTGTAGCTCATGAAGATACCATAACTCTCTGTGTTGCCTGCACTTCTAACAATCAGTCAGATGATAATCTGAAAATTATCCCTGACAAAATTGTCATGCTTGAAAAAAAAAACCCACCCACCTATCATGATATATGAGGAAGATTTTTTTTATTTACTAACATAGAATCTAGAGAAAACACCCATGGTTCTTTTAAAAAAACACAGTGGGGGAAAGAAGCAGGGAATAAATATTGGCTAAAGGATCATCTGGACTTATATGATCATCACACCAAAAAAAGGAAAAAAAAGTGTTCAGTTCAGTCCCTCAGTCGTGTCTGACTCTTTGCAACCCCATGGACTGCAGCATGCCATGCCTCCCTGTCCATCACCAACTCCCGGAGTTTACTCACACTCATGTCCATTGAGGCAGTGATGCCATCCAACCATCTCATCCTGTCATCCCCTTCTCCTGCCTTCAATCTTTCCCAGCATCAGGGTCTTTTCCAAGGAGTCAGTTCTTTGCATCAGATGGCCAAAGTATTGGAGTTTCAGCTTTAACATCAGTCCTTCCAATGAACATTCAGGACTGATTTCCTTTAGGATGGACTGGTTGGATCTCCTTGCAGTCCAAGGGACTCTCAAGAGTCTTCTCCAACACCACGGTTCAAAAGCATCAATTCTTTGGTGCTCAACTTTCCTTATAGTCCAACTCTCACATCCATACATGACTACTGGAAAAAATCATAGCCTTGACTAGAGGGACCTTTGTTAGCAAAGTAATGTCTCTGCTTTTTAATATGCTGTCTAAGTTGGTCATAACTTTCCTTCCAAGGAGTAAGCGTCTTTTAATTTCATGGCTGCAGTCACCATCTGCGATGTTTTTGGAGCCCCCAAAAAATAAAGTCTGCCACTGTTCCACTGTTTCCCCATCTATTTGCCATGCAGTGGTGGGACTGGATGCCATGATCTTCGTTTTCTGAATGTTGAGCTTTAAGCCAACTTTTTCACTCTACTCTTTCACTTTCATCAAGAGGCTCTTTAGTTCTTTACTTTCTGCCATGAGGGTCGTGTCATCTGCATATCTGAGGTTATTGATATTTCTCCCGGCAATCTTGATTCCAGCTTGTGCTTCATCCAGCCCAGCATTTCTCATTATGTACTCTGCATATAAGTTAAATAAGCAGGGTGACAATATACAGCTTTGATGCATTCCTTTCCTAATTTGGAACCAGTCTGTTGTTCCATGTCCAGTTCTAACGGTTGCTTCTTGACCTGCATACAGATTTCTCAGGAGGCAGGTCAGATGATCTGGTATTCCCATCTCTTTAAGAAGTTTCCACAGTTTATTGTGATCCATGCAGGCAAACGCTTTGGCATAGTCAATAAAGCAGAAGTAGATGTTTTTCTGGAACTCTGTTGTTTTTTCAATGATCGAACAGATGTTGGCAATTTGATCTCTGGTTCCTCTGCCTTTTCTAAATCCAGCCTGAACACCTGGAACTTCACCGTTCATGTACTGTTGAAGCCTGACTTGGAGAATTTTGAACATGGCTAGCATGTGAGATGAGTGCAATTGTGCAGTAGTTTGAGCATTCTTTGGCATTCCCCTTCTTTGGGATTGGAATGAAAACTGACCTTTTCCAGTCCTGTGGCCACTGGTGAGTTTTCCAAATTTGCTGGCATATTGAGTGCAGCACTTTCACAGCATCATCTTTTAGGATGTGAAATAGCTCAACTGGAATTCCATTACCTCCACTAGCTTTGTTCATAGTGATGCTTCCTAAGGCCCACTTGACTTCACATTCCAGGATGTCTGACTCTAGGTGAATAATCACACCTTGGTTATCTGGGTCATGAAGATCTTTATTGTACAGTTCTGTGTATTCTTGCCACCTCTTCTTAATATCTTCTTCTGGTTAGGAAGAAATGGTTAGGTCCCTACCATTTCTGTCCTTTATTGTGCCCATCTTTGCATGAAACGTTCCCTCGGTATCTCTTATTTTCTTGAAGAGATCTCTAGTCTTTCCCATTCTGTTGTTTTCCTCTATTTCTTTGCATTGATCGCTGAGAAAGGCTCTCTAATCTCTCCTTGCTTTTCTTTGGAACTCTGCATTCAAATGGGTATATCTTCCCCTTTCTCTTTTGCTTTCACTTCTCTTCTTTTCTCAGCTATTTGTAAGGCCTCCTCAGACAACCATTTTGCCTTTTTCCATTTCTTTTTCTTGGGGATGGTCTTGATCCCTGCCTCCTGTATGATGTCACGAACCTCCATCCGTAGTTCTTCAGGCACTCTGTCTATCAGATCTAATCCCTAGAATCTATTTCTCACTTCCATTGTATAATTGTAAGGGATTTGATTTAGGTCATACTTGAATGGTCTAGTGATTGGCCGACTCTAAATACACACACACACACACACACACATATCCAATATACTGGTTTGGCCAAAATGTTTGGGTTTTTCAGTAAGATATTACAGGAAACCTGAATAAATGTTTTTGTCAATCCACTATATTGGCAATTTTATATATATATATATATATATATATATATATATATATATATATATATAATGCATTTCCCATTTTAAAATAAGGATATGCCTTCCCTGGTGTTCTAGTGGTTAAGAGTCTGCCTGCAAATCCTGGGGACATGGGTTTGATTATTGGTTTTGGAAGAATCCACATGCCTCAGAGCAACCAGTCCCAGGCACCACAACTACTGAGCCCTTGTGCTGCAACTGCTGAGCCTGTGCACTCTAGAGCCCACGGGCCACAATAAGAGAAGCCTACAACACAACTAGAGAAAGCCCAACCAGAGCACTAAGACCTAGCGCAACTAAAGTAAATTAAAAATGACAATAACGTTTCATTACCTTTTCAGAAGTTAGCATAAAATCCCTTGGCCACTGAAAAAGGCAAGAAATGTTCTAAAATGTGTTCGGGAAAAAAAGAAAACAAACCACTTAGATGTGAGTGGATTAATAGTACAAAATTCCTCAGGAAAACAGGGAAAGGCTGCACATTAATTCTGAGAAGACAAGCGAAAGTTCAAATGCTACCCACAGTGAGACAGAGGACTCTTGGTGGAGAGGTAACTGAACCAAGTAGCAAAATCTGGCCCTTGATGAATAGACTCTTAATAAATTAGGTGGCCAACAGGTGTCAGATTCAAAAAGGACGTCCTTTGGTCGAAACTTGAGATCAGTTGAGATTACTTTAGGGATAGCTCTACCTGTGGGTTCTTGTCTTTTTAAAAAGGCGGCAAGGTGGACAGCAGGAGGCACAATAGCCCAGGAAGTGGACAAAAGTATCCCCGGGCCGACAGTCTGATCTGTAATCTGATTGTAGGGGCGGGGGAGGGGGTGGTCATTTCACCTTTCTTAGTTCATTTCTTTTTTTCTTCAGCTTGCAGCTCATCCTGTCAGGGACAGGGTGGCAGGGTGATGACTGAAGGAGGAGCATGCAGTTCAGTGAATCACAAACGAGGAAAGGGGTAGGATCCACCAGGGGCAGAAATGCTTTGTAAGTTCCTCTGAAATCTAAACTTTTGGTAACTCTTCCGCACTGTGTGCTTACAGCCAATGCCCATGTGGCTCAGGTAGGCTGAATGCTATGGATAAAGAAGGGGTCAAAATCTTTGACTTTCATCTTCTCTCACCTTCTACCAAAATAATCTAGTGAAAGGTTGTTATGGATTAAATTGTGTCCCTTCATAAAAGGTATGTTTAAATCCTAGACCCCAGGACTTCAGAATGGGACCTTACTTGGAAATGGAGTTATTGCAGATGTAAGATGAGGTCATATTGGATTAAGAGTGGTGTATCCTTATAAGAAGATGGCCCTGCAAAGACAGAGACCCACAAGGAGGATGCCCTGTGATGACAAAGCGGATATGGCAGTTACACGCCGGCACGCCAGGGAATGCCAGAGATGGCCACCAAGCCACTAGAAGCTGCTGAGAGGCAAGGAGGGACTCTTTCACAAATATCAGAGGGAGCATAGCTCTTAAAAAGCCTGATTTCAGACTTCTAGCCTCCAGAACCATGAGACAGTAAATCTGTTTTAAACTATCCAGTTGTTGTTGTTGTTGTTGTTGTTGTTTTGTATTAAGGTAGCTCTAGGAACGGAGAAGGCAATGGCACCCCACTCCAGTACTCTTGCCTGGAAAGTCCCATGGATGGAGGAGCCTGGTGGGCTGCAGTCCATGGGGTCGAGAAGAGTTGGACACGACTGAGCGACTTCACTTTCACTTTTCTCTTTCATGCATTGGAGAAGGAAATGGCAACACACTCCAGTGTTCTTGCCTGGAGAATCCCAGGGACGGGGGAGCCTGGTGGGCTGCCGTCTATGGGGTCGCACAGAGTCGGACACAACTGAAGCGACTTAGCAGCAGCAGCAGCTCTAGGAAAGTAATACAAAAGTCAGTGTCTCATTTGATACTGCAGTACATGCTCACTATTTGTCAATTTCCTCATTTTTGGCCTCCCCCAAACCCAATTGAATTATTCAGGCTACTTTAAACCATCAGTTTGCAGATCCCATATGCTACAATGCTTAACTTTGTTTTACTAAAAGTATGTTTAGCAGCTCTCCAGATTTTAGGCTACACGAAGAACCTTGCATGACCTAAGGAAAGGTCAGGACTGTAGACAGTGCACTTGATTCTATACTCTTTGTAACATTTAGGTACAGTATTTTTTCTTATGTTAAGAGGCTGATATTGTATCCAGATATATAGGAAAAGTACCCATACCCTATGACTTTTTTCATTCTGCTCTAATTTCATCTCATGCTTAAAGATGCAAAGTTGACTATGGGGTATATGATGACTATATTTTTTTGATCCAAAATGTAAGATCTCAATACCATCACTCCCATTCCAATTTGTGGATTCTAACTCTAAAATTAGATGCAGACCTAATTGAAAAATACGGAAAGAAAATGAACAGACACTTCACCCCCAAAGGAAATTCAAGTGACTCAGACATAATACAAGAAAAAAAAGATGTTCTATCTGATTTATAATAAACATGAAAATTAAAATGATAAGCAGTTACCCTAGTCCATTACCAATTTAGCAAAGATCAAAAAGTTCAGTTACATTGTATTGATGAGGGTGAGTGGAAATATAGGCAATGCTGATGAAAACTGTTGCACTATTTATGGAAAACTCATTACTCTTGCCTGGAAAATCCCATGGATGGAGGAGCCTGGTGGGCTGCAGTCCATGGGGTCGCTAAGAGTTGGACACAACTGAGCGACTTCACTTTCACTTTCACTTTTCACTGTCATGCATTGGAGAAGGAAATGGCAACCCACTCCAGTGTTCTTGCCTGGAGAATCCCGGGGGCGGGGGAGCCTGGTGGGCTTCCGTCTATGGGGTCACACAGAATCGCACACAACTGAAGTGACTTAGCAGCAGCAGCATTATGTATATTAAAAACTTAAATGTATGTGTCCTTTAACCCTGAAATATCTCCCCTATGACCTCAAAAGTGAACTTTCTTTTCTAGAGAAGTTTTAGGTTCACAGCAAAATTGAGTGGCAAGTATAAACGTTTCCCATGTACCACCTTTGTCCACATACATTCCCAACCTCCCCTACCACCACATTCCCACCAGATGGGACATTTGTTACAAAGGATGAATCTGCACTGACACATCATTATAATCCAAAGCCCATAGTTTACATTAGAGTTCATTCTTGGTGTTGTACATCCTGTGAGTTTGACAAATGTATAGTGACATGTATCCACTGTTATAGTATCATGGAGAGTATTTTCATTGCCCTAAAAATCCTCTACTCTTTGCCTGTTCATCCCTCTCTCTCTGTAGCTTCCAACAACCACTGATCTTTTTACTGTCTTCATAATTTTGCCTTTCCCAGAATACAATACAGCTGAAATCATGTAGTATGTAGCCTTTCAGATTAGCTTCTTTCACTTATAACATGCATTTAAGTTTCATTCATGTCTTTTCATGGCTTGATAGTTCATTTATATTTATTATTGACTAACACTCTATTGCCTGTTTGTACCACAGTTAATTTATCCACTCACGTAGTGAAAGATATCTTGGTTGCCTCCCAATTTTGCCAATTATAAATAAAGCTGCTGTAGACATCTGTGGGCAGGTTTTTGTATGCATATAGTTTTCTACTTCTTGGAGTAAACATAAAGGAGAACAATTGTTGGATCATAAGAGTATGTTTAGTTTTGTAAGAAACCATCCAACTGCCTGCCAAAGTGTTTGTACATTCTGCGTTCCCACCAACAATGAATGAGAGTTCCTGTTGCTCCACACCCTCGTCAGCATTTGCTGTTGTCAGTGTTTTGGATTTTAGCCTTTCTAATAGGTGTGTCACTTAGAATAATGATGTGTACAAAAACATTTATTACAGTATTGTTTACAATAGCAAGGCTGTACATTTTGGTCCAGCTTCAGGACATTAATTAAATGAATTAAATTGAGGTACATTCAGGCAATGGAAGACCATGTAGAGACAGCTCTGCATGGACCAGTTTGGACCCATACCCTAAGATATACGATGAAAACAGCAAGGTGCAGAACTGCATGTGTAGTATAGTATATCTGTGTAAAAAATAAAATATAAATACACTGACAGCTACTTATACTCACATTCACAGAATATGTTAGGAAGGATACACAAGAAGCAGTGATTCCTTCTGGGGAGAAGTGAATGGTATATAAGGGTAAGTGTCCTTCTGTAACTTGGATTTTTCACCATTATTCAAAAATCAAAGAAAACAATTAAAGATAATCTATGTAGAGATAAAGGAAGAAGAGAATTTTTAAGATACTAAGGAGTACCTAACAGAAAAATGTGGAGGAGTTCCTGGTGGTCTACTGGTTAGGATTCAGGGCTTTCATTGCTGTGGCCCAGGTTTAATCCCTGGATGGGAAACAGATTCTGAAAGCTGGGCAGCATGGCAAAATAAAAAAAGAACAAAAGAAAAGAAAATGTGGCAAGTTGTTTCCAAATTTTTAAAGAGTAATTAATTCTCGTATCAAATCATAGAAAAAGATAGGTTTCTTAATTCAATTTATGGAATTCATTAGCCATTATGAATAGCAGCTTTATTCATAATTGCTGTTAAAGATATCCACAAAATCAAAACACAGACAAATGGAAAATTTCTTAACAGCAAATCAAATCCAGTACAATGTTAAAAGACTTAAGAAAATATTATTAGTATTAAACTAACACAATAAAAATAGAACTGCCACTTTGTACAATACACACCTGATTTAAAAAATACTATATCAAACCAGCATGTGTTGGCAATTTTTCTCTGGTTCCTCTGCCTTTTCTAAATCCAGCTTGTACATCTGGAAGTTCTCAGTTCACGTACTACTGAAGCCTAGGTTAAAGGATTTTGAGCATAATCTTGTTAGCATGTGAAGTGAGTGCAACTGTATGGTACTTTGAACATTCTTTGGCATTGTCTTTCTTTGGGATTGGAATGAAAACTGACCTTTTCCAGTGCTGTGGCCACTGCTGAGTTTCCCAAACTTGCTGGCATGAGTGCAGTACTTTAATAACATCATCTTTTAGGATTTGAAATAACTCAGCTGGAATTCCGTCACCTCTACTAGCTTTGTTCGTAGTAATGCTTCCTAAGACCCGCTTTAGTTCACGCTCCAAGGATGTCTGGCTCTAGGTGAGTGATCACACCATTGTGGTTATCTGGGTCATTAGAGCTTTTTTGTACAGTTCTTCTGTGTATTCTTGCCACCTTTTCTTAATCTCTTCTGCTTCTGTTAGGTTCTTGCCATTTTTGTCTTTTATCATGTCTATCTTTCCCTTGGTATCTCCAATTTTCTTAAAGAGATCTCTAGTCTTTCCTATTCTATTGTTTTCCTCTAGTTCTTTGCATTATTCACTTAAGAAGGCTTTCTTATCTCCCCTTGCTGTTCTCTGGAACTCTGCATTCAGTTGGGTATATCATTCCCTTTCTCCTTTGCCTTTTGCTTCTCTTTTTTTCTCAGCTATTTGTAAGGCCTCCTCAGACAACCACTTTGTCTTCTTGCATTTGCTTTTCTTGGGGATGGTTTTGGTCACCACCTCTTGTACAGTGTTACAAACCTCTGTCTATAGTTCTTCAGGCACTCTGTCATTCAATGGATCTAGTCTGTTGAATCTATTGAACATTCAAAAAGCAAAGGTCATGGCATCCTGTCCTATCACTTCATGGCAAATAGATGGAGAAAAAGTGGAAATAGTGTCACATTTCATTTTCTTAGGTTCCAAAATCACTGCAGATGTTGACTGCAGCCATGAAATTAAAATATGCTTGCTGCTTAGAAGAAAACCTATGACCAACCTAGACAGTTCATTAAAAATCAGAGACATCACTTTGCCAACAAAGGTCTGTATAGTCAAAGCTGTGGTTTTTCCAGTAGTGATGGATGTGAGAGTTGGACCATAAAGAAGGTAAAGCACTGAAGAATTGATACTTTCAAACTGTGGTGTTCGAGAAGACTCTTGAGAGTCCCCTGGACTGCAAGGAGATCCAACCAGTCAATCCTAAAGGAAATCAGTCCTGAGTATTCATTGGAAGGACTGATGCTGAAGCTGAAGCTCCAATACTTTGGCCACTTGATGCAAAGAGCCAACTCATTGGAAAAGACCCTGATGCTGGGAAAGATTAAGGGCAAAAGGAGAAGGGGACGACAGAGGATGAGATGGTTAGATGACATCACTGACTCAATGGACATGAGTTTGAGCGAACTCAGGGAGAGAGTAAAGGACAGGGAAGCCTGATGTGCTGCAGTTCACAGGGTCTCAAAGAGTTGGATGTGACTTAGTGACTAAGCAACAAAAACAGCATGTCAAACCATCAGCTTCAGTTATGCTTAGTAGTGAAATACTAGAGGTATTTCTTATCTAAAACAGAAGGAAGACGAAGATGCTGGTCATTCCTGCTATTGTTACATGTGTGCTGGAGGTGCCAGCCATCGGAAGAGATAGCAATCAATGAGGTGTCATTATCAGCAAGAAAAAGATAAAATATCATTATATGCAAATGATAGTTGTGTCTCCTTCAAAAACTAAGGGAGTCAAGTGAAAAAATAGTAAAAGAATTCTACAAGGTAGTTGAATCCAAAATTGACAAAAACAATAGTGTTCCTTTATGAAGGTAAAGAATACACTGCAAAAAATAGCTTTAAGAATTGCAATAAAAATATAAAACATCTAGGAGTCAAAAGCAACAGGCAAGACAATTGTGAAGATAATAAAATTTTACTGAGAGGAAAACAAGAAGATACAAATGAAATAGGAAATAAAAATTTTCCTGAAGTAAAGACTGAATGATGATATGATTATAATGTAACTAGTCTCTTGATAAGTACCAGATCCTGTGGTGAGTCCACCTTCCAGTGCGGGGAACTGGGGTTCAATCCCTGGTTGGGGAACTAAGACCACACATGCCACGGGGCAACTAAACCCACGCATTGCAACACTGATCCAGAACAACGAAAAATGAAAGTAAACAAGTGGAAAAAAACTCTGATCACCAACTGTCTTTTTTTAAAAAAAAGTCAACCTAAGATCACAAGAGAAAGGAGAACCTAAGGATGAAACTAAGTTTTTAAAAGAGAGACAGTGTTCTAGTGGATCAAACACTGAGTACAAGGCAAGAAACTAAAAGTGAGCTGGACCAAGGTAATTGCCTCCAAAAGGGAAAAGGAGAAGAGGGGAAGAAAGTTTAAAAGGAAAGGAAAAGTGTTCTTTGAAGATTTGGTGGTACAGAGAAAAAAAGAGAGAAGGAAATTTGGTATTGTAAGAACTGAAATCAAAGGTCGTACAATTTTTTTCTCTTCCTTTCCTAAAGAAAGTCATTCATTAAAGAAAGTGAACTTCGTTGCACTGACAGGAGAGGGCGGTCCTGAGCTATGATCCTGTGATGTAAGCCTAAAGCACCATTCACGGAATGGAGAATTTTCATCAACACAAAATTATTGTAAGTGGGAAACAGATAAGGAAAATAAAATCATTTCAACTGATAAAAATTGAAAGTGAAATTGTTAGTTGCTCAGTCATGTCTGATTCTGTGAACCTGTGAACTATATAGCCTGCCAGGCTCTTCTGTCCATGGAATTCTCTAGGCAAGAATACTGGAGTGGGTTGCCATTCCCTTCTCCAGGGGATCTTCTGGACCCAGGGATCAAACCCGGGTCTCTCGCATTGCAGGCAGATTCTTTACTGTCTGAGCCATCAGGGAAGCCCTCCTTCCCCCCTAAATGAGCACAAAGCATAAGAAAATTATAATACAACAAAGAAAAGCAAATGAATTATCTCCAAATAAGCATTTGGGATATGAAGAAAATATTGAATAAGAGATTAATGAACTAAGAACAAAATACACAAAAAGTAGGAAATGAGTTGATTGAACTCAAAGCTCATCTCAAATTAAAGAAAAAAATGCCAAAGTGCCCAAGCCCAAGGGAGAATAGTTTAAATTTTAAAAATCTCATGAGAAGTATTAAAAGTCAGAAAAACCTCAAAGGATAAAAATGAGAAAAAGAAGTATAAAGGGCCAGAGAATAAATGGCTGAAATGGAAGGTAGGTAATAAAGGTCCAAAATTTCTATAATTAGAGAAGCAAATCAAAACAATAGACCAGAACTAATATTTCAACCTATAATCCAAGAAAAATTCCAAAATAAAGATAACTTGAATCTACTATATAAAGAACCCACGTGGAAGCTCCCTGCTGACCTCACGGTTAGGTTTCGAGGCCTTCACTATTGTGGCTCATGTTCAATCCCTAGGTGGGTAACAGAGATCCTGCAGGCTATGATGCAGCCAAAAAAAGAAACAGATAAAATACTAATCTCCATCATTCTTTATAAGAAAGAACCCACAACTATTTGAGAAAATTGACACAGAATGGTCAATTCTGAGACCTAGCATAGTAAATTATACCTTAAAGAAAAAGTTCTCAGAGCCTCCAGGCAAAAATGTTAAATAACTTGCAAGGGCAGGACAATTAGACAGCCATCGGACTTCAGACTTCTCCCAAGTAACACACAAGGCAGGCAATCGTGGGACAGCACTGAACAAAATGTGAACGAAGATTTCAGTCTGTGCTAGTTGCCTGCAGCTGTCATAGTCAATTACCAAACTTGATGGCTTAGAACACTGGACATTTTTTCTCTCAGAGTGCTGGAGGCCAGAAATCTGAAATCAAGGTGATGACAGCATTGGCTTCTTCTGGTGGCCCTGAGGGACAATCTGTTCCAGCTTCCTTCCTGGTTTCCAGCAGGTGCCAGCAGCTCTCCATATTCTTGGCTTGTAGCTGCATGACTCCAATCTCTGTCTCTGGCTTCACAAAGCCTTTCCCTCTGTGTCTCTGTGTTTAAAATCTCACTCTCTTTTTTCTAGAAGGACATCAGTCATTGCATTTCAGGTTCATACTAAACCCAGGATACTCTGATCCCAAGACTGCAGATATTTATTTATTTATTTCAAAAGGGCTTCCCAGGTGGCGCTAGTGGTAAAGAACCCACCTGCCAATGCAGGAGACATAAGATCATGCGTTCGATCCCTGGGTTGGGAAGATCCCCTGAAGGAGGGCATGGCAACCCATTCCAGTATTCTTGTGTGGAGAATCCGATGGACAGAGGACCCTGTTGGGCTACAGTCCATAGGGTTGCAAAGAGTCAGACATGATGGAAGTGACTGAGTATGCACACATGCATATTTGCAAAAATCCATTTTCCAAATAAGGTGATGTACAGGTATCAGAGGTTAGTACTTGAACATCTTTTTTTGTGGGACACCATTCAACCCACTATGTTGTCCTTCAAGTCTTAAAACTATAGAAAAATTGTTTTGAGTATGCAAAAGCTTGGGAGATATGGAGTTTATGAGTTCCTTTTGAGGAGTCTATTAGAGGATTAACTTCAACAAAGAGATGTTGGGGAAATCTTTTGTAAAGCCAGTATAGCATTTATACTGGTTTCTGCTTAAAATGATAGCAAAAATAATTACAGATTGATGTCACTTATGATTATCAAGGCTAAGATACTTTATTATTTGCTAGGGCTGCCTGAACAAAATACTACAGACTTGGTGGCTTAAACAACAGAAATTTATTTTCTCACAGTCCTGGAGGACAGCAAGTCTGATTTCTTCTGAGGCCTCTTGCTTGCCTTGCAGACAGCCACCTTCTCCTTTAGTCCATACATGGCCTGGCCTTTCTTCCATATGCATGCCTATCTGGGTCCAAATCTCCTCTTTTTGTATGGAAACCAGTCACATTGGATTAGGACCCACCCTAAAGACCTAATTTTAATTTGTCACCTCTTTAAAAACTCTGTCTCCAAACATTCTGAGGTACTGTGGCATAGGACTCAGCATTTTCAGTTCAGTTCAGTTGCTCAGTCAGGTTCAACTCTTTGCGACCCCATGAACTGCAGCACGCCAGGTCTCCCTGTCCATCACCAACTCCCAGAGTCCACCCAAACCCATGTCCATTGAGTCAGTGATGCCATTCAACAATCTCATCCTCTGTTGTCCCCTTCTCCTCCTGCCTTCAATCTTTCCCAGCATCAGGGTCTTTCCAAATGAGTCAGCTCTTCGCATCAGGTGGCCAAAGTATTGGAGTTTCAGCTTCAGCATCAGTCCTTCCAATGAACACCCAGGACTGATCTCCTTTAGGATGGACTGGTTGGATCTCCTTGCAGTCCAAGGGACTCTCAAGAGTCTTCTCCAACACCACAGTTCAAAAGCATCAATTCTTTGGTGCTCAGCTTTCTTTATAGTCCAACTCTTACATACATATATGACCACTGGAAAAACCATAGATGGACCTTTGTTGGCAAAGTAATGCCTTTCCTTTTTAATACGCTGTCTAGGTTGGTCATAACTTTCCTTCCAAGGAGTAAGCATCTTTTAATTTATTGGCTGCAATCACCATCTGCAGTGATTTTGGAGCCCCCAAAAATAAAGTCAGCCACTGTTTCCACTGTTTTCCCATCTATTTGCCATGAAGTGATGGGACCAGATGCCATGATCTTAGTTTTCTGAATGTTGAGCTTTAAGCCAACTTTCTCACTCTCGTCTTTCACTTTCATCAAGAGGCTCTTTAGTTCTTCTTCACTTTCTGCCATAAGGGTGGTGTCATCTGCATAGCTGAGGTTATTGATCCTGGCAATCTTGATTCCAGCTTATGCTTCCTCCAGCCCAGCATTTCTCATGATATACTCTGCATATAAGTTAAATAAGCAGGGTGACAATAGACAGCCTTGACGTACTCCTTTTCCTATTTGGAACCAGTCTGTTGTTCCATGTCCAATTCTAACTGTTGCTCCCTGACCTGCATACAGGTTTCTTAAGAGGCAGGTCAGGTGGTCTGGTATTCCTGTCTCTTTCAGAATTTTCTACAGTTTATTCTGATCCACACAGTCAAAGGCTTTGGCATAGTCAATAAAACAGAAATAGATGTTTTTCTGGAACTCTCTTGCTTTTTCCATGATCCAGCAGACGTTGGCAATTTGAACTCTGGTTCCTCTGCCTTTTCTAAAACCAGCTTTGACATCTGGAAGTTCATGGTTCACATATTGCTGAAGCCTGGCTTGGAGAATTTTAAGCATTACTTTATTAGTGTGTGAGTTGAGTGCAATTGTATGGTAGTTTGAGCATTCTTTGGCATTGCCTTTCTTTGGGATTGGAATGAAAACTGACCTTTTCTAGTCCTGTGGCCACTGCTGAGTTTTCCAAATTTGCTGGCATATTGAGTGCAGCACTTTCACAGCATCATCTTTCAGGATTTGAAATAGTTCAACTGGAATTCCATCAGCTCCACTAGCTTTGTTTGTCATGATGCTTCCTAAGGCCCACTTGACTTCACATTCCAGGATGTCTGGCTCTAGGTGAGTGATGATACCATCGTGATTATCTGGGTCGTGAAGATCATTTTTGTACAGTTCTTCTGTGAATTCTTGCCACCTCTTCTTAATATCTTCTGCTTCTATTAGATCCATACCATTTCTGTCCTTTATTGAGCCCATCTTTACATGAAATGTTCCTTTGCTATCTCTAATTTTCTTGAAGAGATCTCTAGTCTTTCCCATTCTATTGTTTTCCTCTATTTCTTTGCATTGATCACTGAGGAAGGCTGTCTTCTCTCTCCTTGCTATTCTTTGGAACTCTGCATTCAGATGGGTATATCTTTCCTTTTCTCCTTTGCTTTTGGCTTCTCTTCTTTTCACAGCTATTTGTAAGGCCTCTTCAGACAGCCATTTTAATTTTTTGCATTTCTTTTTCTTGGGGATGGTCTTGACCCCTGTCTCCCGTACTATGTCATGAACCTCCATCATAGTACATTAGGCACTCTATCTATCAGATCTAGTCCCTTAAATCTATTTGTCACTTCCACTGTATAATCATAAGGGATTTGATATAGGTCATACTTGAATGGTCTAGTGGTTTTCCCCACTTTCTTCAATTTAAGTCTGAATTTGGAGTAAAGAGTTCATGATCTGAGCCACAGTCCGCTTTGTCTCGTTTTTACTGACTGTATAGAGCTTCTCCATCTTTGGCTGCAAAGAATATAATCAATCTGATTTCCGTGTTGACCATCTGGTAATGTCTATGTGTAGAGTCTTCTCTTGTGTTGTTGAAAGAGGGTGTTTGCTATGACTCAGCATTTTAGGTGGACACAATTCAGTCCTTGACAGATACCAAACAATGTATTAGTGGATAGAATCAAACACCGCATTAAGAAAACAATGCATCAAGACTTCTCTGATGGTCTACTGGTTAAAACTCCATCCTCCCACTGCAGGGAGGCACAAGTTTGATCCCTGGTTGGTCACATGCCACAAAATATGACCAAGAAAAAATGCATCATGTCCAAAAACAATTTAATCCTGAAAGGCAAGGTTGGTACAGTATTAGGAAATTCATTAATATAATATAGTTGACCCTCGAATAACATGTGAGTTTGGGGCACTGATCCTGTCAGTTGCAAATCCAATAATTTATAGTTGACCCTTAGTATATATAGTTTCTCTGTGTCTGAGGTTCCTGCATATCCCCAGTTCCCGTTTGAGGATATGGAGGAATCCAATCATGGATTGTGTAGTGCTACACTGGTGGCTCAGACAGTAAAGAATCTGCCTGCAGTGCAGGAGACCTGGGTTCAATCCTGGGTCAGGAAGAGCCCCTTGAGAAGGGATTGGCTACCCATTCAAGTATTCCTGCCTGTAGAGTTCCATGGACAGAGGAGCCTGGAGGGCTACAGTCTATGAGGTTGCAAAGAGCTGGACACTACTGAGCGACTAACACTGACTTTCATAGTATTTACTACTGAAAAAAATTTGAGTGTAAGTGGACCCCTGGAGTTCAAACCATGTTGTTAAAGGGTCAACTGTTTATCATATTAACAGATTTAAGGAGAAAAATAATATTATATCCCTAGACTGTGAAAAATCATTGACAGAGTTCAACTCTTATTCCTGATTTAAAAAAGAAATCCTAAAAATATAAATTGATGGATACTTTCCATATATATATATATATATATATATATTTATATATAATATCATATATCTTTGCTCTAAACTGCCATCTCACTTAAAGGGAAAATACTAGAGGCATTTCTATTAGGTCAAGTAAAGGAAAGGATGTCCATTATCTACATGAGTATTTAACATTGTACTAGAGGTATTAGCCAATGCTAATTAGAAAAAGAAATCAGCTAGAAGTAGGAGAATTGGTTAAAAAAAGAAGTAAAAAGAAGTTTACTTTTATTACTAGGGATAATACAATAGTATCCCTAAAAAAACCTCAGAATCAATGATAAAACTGAGTCAACAAAAGGTTTCGTTAAGATAACAAAATACAGTAACAGCATACAAAAAAAAAAGAGCCTTCAGATACACAATTAGACAACTTAATATAGTAAATGTATTTAAGGATGAATATTAAACATAAATATAAATATAAGGATACTTTGAAACACTTCTAAAAGATACAAAAATGAATTTTAAACAAATGGAAATACATCCAGTGTTCTTGGATAGAACATCTGAGTATCATAAACACATTAGTTCTTTGTAAGTTAATTTAGAAATTTAACACAACCTCAATAAAAATACCAATAGTCTTTCTAGTTTTAATCAATTTGATACTAAAGTTCATGTGGAAAAATAAACACACAAGTAGGAAAACTTGGCCAAAATTTATGGAAAAGTATTGACCTTACCAGTAATCAAATGCTAATTAAATCTATGAGATATCAGTCTGTTAAATAACGAGTTATATTAACCAGTATCATAAACCAAAATATTTAAAAGTACAATACCCCATTTTGTGGAGAATAAAAAAAAACAGCACATTCATAAATCTATTGGTGGAATTCTTAATTGTACAATCTTTTTGGAAGACTATTTGGCAACATGTTAAAAAATTTTTGACAAATACACTTCATTTTAACATTCTACTTCTAGGAATGCAGCCTAAAGAAAGTGTTAGGAATTTGCAGCAACCTGAATAGTCCATAATTCAATGGTCCATAGTTCGTCAAATAAATTTTGGTACCTCCCTAGAATGGACTACTTTGAGGCCATTAAAAATCATGCAGAACAATATTTCATGACAAGGGAAACATTTATGACAAATTATTAAATGAAGTAAGGAGATGACATTAATAGCATCTTAGATTTGATCCTGATTCTGCAGATGGAATCAGTTGGTTAAACAGGTGGACATTGCTCAGTTTTCTCTGAGGGTGCAGTTACCTGTAATTCCAATATATAGTTTTGTGATTATTGGTCTTCTCCAAGTAGCCATCAATAAAATAAGAACCTTTTAATTAAAAAGCAATCTCATATGTTCCTACATGTATCTATGTATCTATGCCAAAATTCAAATACCTAATAAAATATTTGACATGAGGATGTTTTAGTTCTATCTTCCCAAACAGTAGTACTTCACCTTACTATCAGGGTTGATTGGGGGATGAAAGGAGTGTGTGAATTGGGGTACTGTCTTGATTTTTAGTCTTTTTGGACTGCCTGAAATCTTCCTTTTGCTTAATCAATGAGGATCATCATTGTTCATTGTTGCTGAGTTGCTAAGTTGTGTCCGACTCTTTGCGACCCCATGGCTCCTCTGTCCTCCAATGTCTCCCAGAGTTTGCTCAAATTCATGTACATTATCAGTGATGCTATCTAACCATCTCATCCTCTGCCACTTCTTTCTCCTCCTGCCCTTAATCTTTCCCAGCATCATGGTCTTTTCCAATGAGTCAGCTCTTTGCATCAGGGGGCCAAAGTACTGGAGCTTCAGCTTCAGCATCAGTCCTTCCAATGAATATTCAGGACTGATTTCCTTTAGGATTGACTGGTTTGATGTCCTTGCTGTCCAAGGGACTCTCAAGGATCATCATGCCTATTTACAAGCCATGCACTGCCTGTGTTCTCCTAATAGACTGCCTTGAAAGCTGTTTCCAAAGTAAATTCCTTGAAATATGGTTCCCAGGGACATCAATGGGCTTCATGAGATTAGGAAAAAAGCTTATAGGGTTTTGACAGCTAAGTAAGTTTTGGAAACAGTTGTAAAGTTTAATTTTCAAAAAGTTACAAAGTCATTTGTATGACTATTTCATATAAATCTAAAATCACAATGTGTCAGGGATTGATTAAGTCATTAATGAGGGGCCCAGCAGGGTGGTAAAGCTTCAAGGAGCATTTGAGGAACAAGAGTCCATATGTTAATCAGGAAAGACTTTTTTTTTAATGTAGAATGAGATTGCTCCATTACTACAAGCGTGGATAATTTCCCACAGAGCAATAAATAATGGTTTTGGATGTTGTCTCTACTCTTAAGACAAATATCATTTTCTGTATTATCAATTTTCTTCACATTAATCTCCTTTAGAATTGTAAAATAGCCTGATCAATACTAAGAAGATTTTTCTAGGAAGCTTGTTAGAAACTTTGAGCTGGACACAGAAACAGCAGCTAGTAATCCCCTTTGCCTCTTTCCAAATTTTGGATTACTTTTCTTTTTTTTTCAGTTTTATTTATTTATTTACTTTACAATATTGTATTGGTTTTGCCATACATTGACATGAATCAGCCATGGGTGTACATGTGTTCCCCATCCTGAAGCCCTCCTACCTCCTCCCCATCCCGTCCCTCTGGGTCATCCCAGTGCACCAACCCCAAGCACCCTGTATCATGCATTGAACCTGAACTGGCGATTCATTTCACATATGATAATTTACATGTTTCAATGCCATTCTCCTATATCATCCAACCCTCGCCCTCTCCCACAGAGTCCAAAAGACTGTTCTATACATCCGTGTCTCTTTTGCTGTCTCGCATACAGGGTTATCGTTACCATCTTTCTAAATTCTATATATATGTGTTAGTATACTGTATTGGTGTTTTTCTTTCTGGCTTACTTCACTCTGTATAATAGGCTCCAGTTTCATCCACCTCATTAGAACTGATTCAAATGCATTCTTTTTAATGACTGAGTAATATTCCATTGTGTATATGTACCACTACTTTCTTATCCATTTGTCTGCTGATGGACATCTAGGCTGCTTCCATGTCCTAGCCATTATAAATAGTACTGTAATGAACTTTGGGGTACACGTGTCTCTTTCAATTCTGGTTTCCTCAGTGTGTATGCCCAGCAGTGGGATTGCTGGGTCATATGGCAGTTCTATTTCCAGTTTTTTCAGGAATCTCCACACTGTTCTCCATAGTGGCTGTACTAGTTTGCGTTCCCACCAGCAGTGTAAGAGGGTTCCCTTTTCTCCACACCCTCTCCAGCATTTATTGCTTATAAACTTTTGGATAGCAGCCATTCTGACTGGCGTGAAATGGTACCTCATTGTGGTTTTGATTTGCATTTCTCTGATAATGAGTGATGTTGAGCATCTTTTCATGTGTTTGTTAGCCATCTGTATGTCTTCTTTGGAGAAATGTATGTTTAGTTCTTTGGCCCACTTTTTGATTGGGTCTTTTATTTTTCTGAAATTGATCTGCAGGAGTTGCTTGTATATTTGTGAGATTAATTCTTTGTCCATTGCTTCGTTTGCTATTATTTTCTCCCATTCTGAAGGCAGTCTTTTCACCTTGCTTATAGTTTCCTTTGTTGTGCAGAAGCTTTTAACAAAGGAGGCAAGAATATGCAATGGAGAAAAGACAATCTCTTTAACAAGTGGTGCTGGGAAAACTGGTCAACCACTGGTAAAAGAATGAAACTAGAACACTTTCTAACACCATACACAAAAATAAACTCAAAATGGATTAAAGATCTAAACATAAGACCAGAAACTATAAAACTCCTAGAGGAAAACACAGGCAAAACACTCTCCGACATAAAATCACAGCAGGATCCTCTATGAGCCACCTTCCAGAATATTGGAAATAAAACAAAAATAAACAAATGGGAGCTAATTAAAATTAAAAGCTTCTGCACAACAATGGATTACTTTTCTTAGTGAGCACCTTAAGCCAAAGCTAAACAGGTTTCCTTCTTACTGGGTGTTGATATGCATATAACTGGTATGTGAAACAATCAGTATTTGTAACATACTTGAAATTCAATTTTATTTTCGTCTTCCACAGCCCTTATAAAGTTTATTGAGCAGAGGTAAACTTCCCTTGTTCTTAGAAGAAAAGGCAGGCAGGCACAAGGATTTCCTGCTATTCAGAGGTAACAGTACATTCTAACTAAGCACCAAACCTCCTTACCTTCCCCACTGTGGATCAGGGCAGGTCCCTGTGGATCAGGACAAGGCTTTGTTCCATTTTCCCTGTCTTGCAGTCAGCCTCTTATTCTCTCCCAGTCTTCCTGCACCCGCATCCTATCCAGTTTCTTGGTCCTCCTCCAGTGTTGGAAAAGGATGTGATAGGTGGAGAGGCATATGGAATAGGAAAGCCCCTCTTTGAACTGGCACAGTCTTCAGGCTGCCTTCTGCTCTCTGGGCAGGGTAGATGTTTCAGTGACATTTAATGAGTCAGTTGCCTCTTACAGTGGTACCACGGGATCCCAGGAGGGTCTACTGGGGACCCTTGTTCCGTGATCCAGGCTGATGCAACACTATTGGAAGTACTCACTTGGTCCTCTTTCCTCAGCCTTTAGGAATTGAGGCTTGGGTCCCCTCTGGCCTCACAGAGTATCTGTAGGGCACATGATGACCACATGAGGGCACTCTCTGGCATGACCCACGTCTGGTCCACAGGACGCATTTGTGATCCCATCCTGACAAACGCTGGGAGTGGAGGCTAATCCCAGCACAGTTTTGCTCATCTTGCGCACACATCCCATTTGAGCATTTAGGTTGAATCAAGCACTGGTCTTCCACATCTCCAAATTCAGGGTATGCTTTCCAGGCTCAATAACTGCCATACCACACACTCACAGAATGAAAGGTGGTAGGGGAAAATGTTACCCTTGTATTAAAGAAACATGAGTCAAATGTAAGACTGTATACTATGAGACTCCTAGAGGAAAACAGGCAGAACACTTGTCCACATAAATTGCAATAGTATCTTTTCTGATTCATCTCCTAAAATGAGTTCATCTCCTAATGAAAATAAAACGGGAGAAAATATTTGCAAATGATGCAGCTGACAAGGGATTAGTTTCTAAAATATACCGACAGGCTCATGCAACTTTTTTATATTAAAAAAAACCCAACCCAATCAAAAAATGGAGAGATCTAAATAGGCATTATTCCAAAGAAGACATATCAATGATCAACAGGCATATGAAAAAATGTTCGACACTGCTAATTATTAGAGAAATGCAAATCAAAACTATAACGAGGTATCATTTCACTCCCTTCAGAATGGCTATAATCAAGAAGTCTAAAAATAATAAATACCGGAGAGGGTGTAAATAAAAAGGAACTCTCCTACACTGTTGGTGGGATTGTAAATTGCAGCCACTCGAGAGAATAGTACAGAAGTTCCTTAAAAAAACTAAAACTAGAGTTACTATATGATCCTGCAATCCCACTCTTGGGCATATATCTAGAGAAAACTATAATTCAAAAGGAAACACAAATCCAAACATTTAGAGCCACACTATTTACAATAGCCAAGACATGGAGGCAAACTAAAGTCCACTGCAGATAAATAGACAAAAAAGATATGGTGTAAATATACAATGGAATATTACTCAGCCATAAAAGAGAATTAATACCATTTGCAGCAATATGAATAGACCTAGAGGTTATCATACTAAATGAAATAAGTTAGAGAAAGACAAATATCATATGATATCACTTATATGTAGAATCCAGAAAAATGATTTTCAAAACAGAAATAGACTCACAGACATAGAAAAGTAATTTATGGTTACCAAAGTAGGGAAAGAAGTGAGTAGAGGAATAAATTAGAAGGCTGGGATTAACACACACATTTTATATATATATATATATATATATATATATATAAAATATAATCAACAAGGCCCTACTTTATAGCACAAGGAACTATACTCAATATTTTATAATAGTCTATTAATATAAGGGAAAAGAATCTCAAAAAGAATATATATATATATCGGAGAAGGCAATGGCACCCCACTCCAGTACTCTTGCTTAGAAAATCCCATGGATGGAGGAGCCTGTTAGGCTGCAATCCATGGGGTCGCTAAGAGTCGGACACGACTGAGCGACTTCACTTTCACTTTCACTTTCATGCATTGGAGAAGGAAATGGCAGCCCACTCCAGTGTTCTTGCCTGGAGAATCCCAGGGACAGGGGAGCCTGGTGGGCTGCCGTCTATGGGGTTGCACAGAGTTGGATACGACTGAAGTGACTTAGTGTAGCATATATATATATATATACACACACACATATATATTACTGAGTCACTGTGGTGTATCCTGATACTAACAAGACATTGTAAATCAAATATATTTCAATAAAAAAAGAATACATATGATTTACTTTAGAGTTGGATTCACTTTAGAATCCCTGGGTTGGGAAGATCCCCTGGAGAAGGGAAAGGCTTCCCACTCCAGTATTCTGGCTTGGAGAATTCCATGGACTGTATAGTCCATGGGGTTGCAAAGAGTTGGACACAAGTTGGACACACACTTTCACTTTCAATAATTTATATTATGCTAAGATATAGAGAAATAATGGTGATATTTACTTCAGAAATTCCTGGTAGATATCCCATTACTTTTTTTGTATGCATAATTATTAGACTCACATGTATTGGCAACATGGGTAAAACACACATGATGTAATTTTTAGGAAGAGTACCCTCTCCAGAAGTTGAGGTGTGAAGAAGGCTGCTGTAGAGACTGAAAATGTAGACTTGACTCCCAGCCATGCCAGGTGATAGCTTAAGATTGCTCACATTCTTTTGAGAGTCAGTTTTCTCATCCATAAAAATGTGTGTAATATCATAGTGAGGTTTGAATTAGGTACTAGAGCCCTTTCAAACTGCAGACAATGCATTATTCTTGCGTGCAAAATCTGAATTTAAACAATTCTGTTAGTGGCCTTCTTCAATTTCCTATTATTCACCAACTTCCTAGATTTATCAGTTGAGAAAACACAATGGAAATTTGTCACCTTTGAGCTTTAAGCATTTCTAGTGTCAACTTTATGGGCTCATGGTTTTTCTGCAAGGTTGACCCACAAAAATGTGTTCTTTCAGTGTGGGATGCCCAGGGCTCCTGGGAGGAGGGATGCAGGTGCCAGGAGGTGAATTCATAGTCACAAGGAGGTCCAAGGTGGTGGTGAAGTACAGTGTTAACAGGTATACAGTGCGACTCTCAGATGAATACAAAAGGAACACCTGTCAGAGATTGTATTCAACCTGAGATTAGTGGGGAACCAGCAAGATGACATGCTTGGTTCAGAAGGGAATTTGAGAAGTAGAGATCTGCAGTCAGTCCAGGGAATATTGAAATGAACTGGCCAATGGGTTAATGTCCTAGAGGACAATAACCTCTGGGCCGACCTTTTCTATCTGATAGAAATCTATATATTGCTGCTTCACAGTATTGGGGCTTCAATGAAATGATAAATAACAAAGTCAAACATGGTACATCCTGCTAGATGACTGATTCTTTGTGTAAACTGAATTGACATGTCACCCACCTTTTTAACTTTTGTGTCAGTTGTGGCCTCTGGAAGCAGACACTGAACGTAAGTGAGTTACTAGCGGTGTGTAAGTTGAATCATGTTCTGGCTGCCAACAAAAAAGATATGTTGAAACCCTATCCCCCAACACCTGTGAACGCGACTATTTTGAAAGCGGATATTTGCAAATATAATTAAGATGTAAATTGGAGGTGGTCACTCTGGGGCAGGGTGGCCTTTAGTCCGATATGACTGGTGCCCTCAAGAGAAAAGAAACCACCACACAGGACAGAGCACTGTGTTCAGGCTGGGGGCAGAGATTGGGGTGACCCAAGCTGGGAACACCAAGGGTCGCTGGAACCCGAGCCCTGGAAGATAGGAGAGAGGCAAGGGCCCATTCCTCCGGCAGCCTACTGATGCCTCTGACACCTCGAGTTTGGACTTCTGGCTCCAGAACTGAGGCACTACAGACTGTTGTGGGCAGACACCCAATTTATGGCCACATGTTCACGGAAGGCGGGGAGTGAGGTGGAGCTTAGGAAAGACTGAGGAGAAGCAGCAGAAGCAAAACTTAGCAGGGAAAGCTTGCGGGTCATAATGGGGGCCTGACACAAGTGGAAGGAATGGAGGAAGGAAGCAGAACAGGCAGGCGGGCCTTCGCATAGGATGTACATCTGACAAAGGCTCGCTCAGCTCAGTGGGAATGCTGGGGTCGATGCTGTCCCTTCAAGGAGTCCAACTTTGGGCAAACAAGGTCATGCCCAGTCCTTGACTGGGAGTTCCTGGAAGAGCATGATGGCAGATTGAAGGCTGGATGGAGCCCCCAGACACTGTGGCTACAGTGTCACTGCCAGTGAGTTCTGTCTTGGAGAGAGGTTTAAGAACACAGCTCCTGGCAGCCCTGGCTGCCTCCCATGCCACAGGGCTTCACACTACCTGTGGTTTGGGGAGCAGCTGCTCCAGGGCACTTGGGTGTGTTCATCCCCAAAGGGGCTCCTGACCCATGGAGGGTAGCATGTCACTCCTTGTGGATTTGGGGCCACAGCCAGCACACACTGGCTCCTCCTCCACTGGCTGTTCTAGTCCCCCTGCCCTCACCTGTCATTTCTGCTAGTCCTGGAGACTGGCTTGCTGGTGTGACCCCAGCCCTCATTTCTGAGAATACAATCTTCTTCCCAGCTTGGGGTTGTTTCACTCAAGCATTTGTGGGCATAACGGGGAAGGGGGAGTCCATAGGCCAACACAGGCTGACCACTTGAGTGACCACTGCCCTGTGGTCAGGCAGCAGCTCTGCTTCTTCCTGATGCTCACAGCCAGGTACTCCTGCCAAGATGGGGGCTTGTCCTCTTACCTCTGGGTCTCTGGACACATGGGTACCAAGCATCCAGATAGCAGCCGTATCCACTTGTTTCTGTACACACTTTGTTTTGTGACAAGGGTGGGCTCACTTTGGGACCCCTGACTCTGCAGAGTGCAGAAGGGTAGGGATGGCAGTGGGCTCTGAAGAAGGATGGTGAGCAGGCCACTCCCATGTCCTTGGTTCTTGGATCCTTGGATCCAAGACACAGCTGCACAGAGGCCTCAGACCCAGAACATGAGACCTGGAAGATGGCGTCTCATTCTGGCAGAATGTTGTTTCCAGCTGGCTCCTCTGTTGTGCTGGGGCAGGGCCTCCCCTCAGTGCCTGGGTCCTGCCTGTGCTGGGACACGTGGGATGCTGAAGTGGGTCTCTAGGGTGAGCACCAGGTGGGTCAGGCACTTCACAGCCCCCAAGTTTGGGGCTGGCTGTAGTTCTCTGGGAAGGAAGGGCAATCCTGCTTGGAATAGGGGTTATTCCTGTAGGACAAACTGTGAGCCTTTCCAGGGTGATGTAAACTTGCCACGAAGTAGGTGGTTGGTTGTATCAAAAAATAGTGCTACCAGGGAGGTGGTAGGCTGGACGTCCAGACAGTGGTAGCTAGATCAGGCTTGGCCAGTGAGAGTCCACATGATGGGCTGCATGTCAGCTGTCCATCTCTGGCACTGTGGTTATTCCATATTTGTGTCCATCTCTCCATTGCCGGGGTGGCTGATGATGAAGATTGGCTGACATCCACAGGCTGAGTTGGTCATCGGTGTAGCTGATTGGTGCCTCTTCTGCAGTGGATGCTTTCTGCTGAGCATGGCTTGCTCTTCCCATTTCTTCCCACCCTGAGCCCAGGCCCTGATGGCCATCCACGTAGGGGTCCTCCATCTCCAACCTCCTTGTCCTTGATCTTCCATGGCACTGAAATAGCCAGCCAGGTCATTCACCACTGCCCGTGAGCCCGTATATATTCTCATTCTGGGCCCCCTTTCTTTTGCTCAGTGCACATAACCAGGTACACTGTCCTCTAGGAGATTTCCCCTTTCTGCTATCTCTCAGGGTCACTCCTGAGTGTGGCTACAATGAAGCTGCAATCCATTTTCTGACTTGAATTTTCTCATTGAGCCACCCCCTCATAAATCGAGTCTGGGCACTTTCTTCCCGCTTCAGCTGTTTGTAGGGAAGCCCCCTCAGAGAGCCATCCCTGTCAGCTGAGGGAGGGGTGCCACTGCAGCCATGGTGGGTGGGCGTTTGGCTACTGCTCACATGGCTCACATGTGCCCTCTTGTCTTGCTCGGGCTCAAACTGGATGCACCATCTTGTGACGGGCTGTCTCTGGGCTCCCCGACCCTGTGAACTGATGCATCTGACACCACGTAGCACGTGTTGGACGGTGCTGATGCAGGGCCCTTGAGCCCTCCCAGAGCCTGTAGCATGAAAAGTGGAACGTGTTAGTCACTCAGTCGTCTCCCATTCTTTGTGACCCCATGGACTGTAGACCCTCCAGGCTTCTCTTTCCATGGGATTCTCCAGGCAAGAATACTGGAGTGGGGAGCCATTCTCTTCTCCAGAGGATCTTCCTGACCCAGGGTTTAAACCCAAGTTTCCTGCATTGCAGGCAGATTCTTTACCATTAGAGTCATGTAATCAGGAGCTATTTTTCAAGTAGCAGATAGGACAACCTTGTTCCAGAGCTAGGCTTGCATCGTGCCTCTCCCTTGAGCTGACCATCGGCTCCTCACAGCCTCATCTCCACTAGCTTCACGACTGTTGGATCATGTGGCCCGAGCAGAACTGTTTTGCCTGCAGCCTGGGCCTGGTGAAGAGCTTTTCCTGTTCCATGCCCCATGCACATTTGTGTGATGGGGTGTGTGGACTAGAGGGGTTGTCCTGAGGGTGGAATGTTTCACCAGAATTCAGAGAGGCTTCTCTCTCTGCGGGGAGGAATGCCAGGAGCTGCAATTGGCCTTTCACTTTGCACATGTGTCCCAGCAGGCCCCTGACCTGATAGGTGAGCTCCTGAATCTTTATGGAGATTATCTTTGTGTCTTATCACAGCTCCAGCATGCTGGCCACTGCTTGCTTGTCCAGCTGGACCAGCTTGACATCAGCACTGCATGTTGTATATGCCTAGAAGGGTTGGTTGCCTTCTCACAGGTTGGGTCATTTCAGTTCAGTTCAGTTCAATCGCTCAGTCCTGTCCGATTCTTTGCGACCCCATGAATCGCAGCACACCAGGCCTCCCTGTCCATCACCAACTCCCAGAGTTCACTCAGACTCATGTCCATCAAGTCGGTGACGCCATCCAGCCATCTCATCCTCTGTTGTCCCCTTCTCCTCCTGCCCCCAATCCCTCCCAGCATCAGAATCTTTTCCAATGAGTCAATGCTTTGCATGAGGTGGCCAAAGTACTGGAGTTTCAGCTTTAGCATCATTCCTTCCAAAGAAATCCCAGGGCTGATCTCCTTCAGAATGGACTGGTTGGATCTCCTTACAGTCCAAGGGACTCTCAAGAGTCTTCTCCAACACCACAGTTCAAAAGCATCAATTCTTCAGTGCTCAGCCTTCTTCACAGTGCAACTCTCACATCCATACATGACCACAGGAAAAACCATAGCCTTGACTAGATGGACCTTTGTTGGCAAAGTAATGTCTCAGCTTTTGAATATGCTGTCTAGGTTGGTCATAACTTTCCTTCCAAGGAGTAAGCGTCTTTTAATTTCATGGCTGCAGTCACCATCTGCAGTGATTTTGGAGTCCCAAAAAATAAAGTCTGATACTGTTTCCACTGTTTCCCCATCTATTTCCCTTGAAGTAATGGGACCAGATGCCATGATCTTCGTTTTCTGAATGTTGAGCTTTAAGCCAACTTTTTCACTCTCCACTTTCATTTTCATCAAGAGGCTTTTTAGTTCCTCTTCACTTTCTGCCACAAGGGTGGTGTCATCTGCATATCTGAGGTTATTGATATTTCTCCTGGCAGTCTTGATTCCAGCTTGTGCTTCTTCCAGCCCAGCGTTCCTCATGATGTACTCTGTATATAAGTTACATAAGCAGGGTGACAATATACAGCCTTGACGAACTCCTTTTCCTATTTGGAACCAGTCTGTCGTTCCATGTCCAGTTCTAACTGTTGCTTCCTGACCTGCATATGCACAGGTTGGGTCAGGCACATAAAATGGTAGAAACACATGACCTACATCTCTGTGGTCTTAAAGCAGTAAATGAAATATTAAGAAAAATAGTTTGCCAATTTTCTGCTTTTGTATGGGACCAGATCATCAGGTCAGAGAACGTATAACATGAAAAAAAATGAGTTAAGTTTTAGACAAAGTGTTGAAATTTGTCACCAAATTCAATTTTGAGCATTGTTTTAAATCAACTGACCTGCAGAAGAAATTTGTTTTTACTTAATAGGCTAGATCTAGGGCATTCACGGAGAAGGCAATGGTACCCCACTCCAGGACTCTTGCCTGGAAAATCCCATGGGTGGAGGAGCCTGGTGGGCTGCAGTCCACGGGGTCGCTAAGAGTTGGACATGACTGAGCCACTTCACTTTCACTTTTTCACTCTCATACATTGGAGAAGGAAATGGCAACCCACTCCAGTGTTCCTTCCTGGAGAATCCCAGGGATAGGGGAGCCTGGTGGGCTGACGTCTATGGGATCACACAGAGTCGGACAGACTGAAGTGACTTAGCAGCAGCAGCAGCAGCAGGGCATTCAAGTTCTTTGGAACTGCTTAAATGCCTGGGTACAAAAAACCCCCACGAAACAAGTTACCAGGAAGGCTTAGGAAATGCTGTTAGTGTTCTACCTACACGCCAACATTTCAGGTATCTGAGTACCTAGTCACACATCTGACCTCTCTGTTAACTGAAAGATCGAGGTACTAGTTAAGCAAATCTGGAAGTGTGAAATAGTTACCCTACATGACACAGTTTTGGTAACCTCTTCTAGAAGTGGGCACCACCCACAAATATTGAAAAGGCTTAGTTGATGTAGGTTTAAGTGTAATACATTTTTTTTTACATTATCTTAAAATTCCTGGACACACTTAACATTCTTCTCTTTGAACTTGCAGGATACCACACCAGTAGACAGTGCCCTGTGCTGCATCACCCTTGCTGACCTTCTGGAAGTATTTTAGGTATTTGTTTTTGATAAGAGGTCAGATCTGCAGCATCACGGCTCACAGGAATTTCGTGGGCTGTTGTGCACACGTCTGAGAAGCAGATGGATTTTACGGTGCTGACATTCCACCCGTCAGCAAACATTTAAGCTCAGTGCTGTCTGAGTGCCTGCTGAGACCATGGCCTCTCTGGTCTGGAAGACGGAAGTGCCAGTCCTGTGCCAGCTCATCTGATTTATCACAGAGTCTCTGGTATCCAGCCTGACGCCTGGCACACAGAGTATAGTCTATAAGTGGTACCTTTTATTATGATCCTGCTCCCTTCTTTTTTATCTACTCCCCTCTCCCCTCCCACCTCCAAATGTCTCAGTTACCAGAGCATTGCCCCAAAGAGTTTCTTATTTACCATAGCTTTGCTTTGAACATTGCTTACAACCTAAGGCCCAGTCCTGCTGCTGCACTGTGGGGCTCCACAGAGAAGAACCACCTTTCATCTCCTCAAAGGGTTCACTCTTTGCATTTCACCAAGAAGATGAAAGGATGGGGGGAGTAAGGGAAGCTGTCCAGGACCTTCAAAAAGGAGCGAGCCAATTGCGCAGTGGTAAAGAATTCACCTGCCAATGCAGGAGACACAGGAGACTCAGGTTCAATCCCTGCGTTGAGAAGATCCCCTGGAGGAGGGCACAGCAACACACTCCAGTATTCTTGCCTGGAGAATCCCCATGGACAGAGGAGCCTGGTAGGCTACAGTCCATGGGGTTGCAAAGAATCGAACATGACTAAGCACGCCTGCAACCACTGACTCTTAAGAACTATGTTATCAGAACATAAGACCGTGTGAGAATAAGTCCAAAAGCATCCCAGTATAGCTCAGAGCAGAGCAGAGTCAGGTGAGGCCAGGAAGGGATGCCCTGTGGCTGCCAAGGCACCTCAGGGGTCTCAGAAGGGCACTGCTTCTCATGGAAGCCAGAGGGAAGCAGTGTGGAGAGGTTACAGGGGGCTCAAGTCCAGGCTGAGGGCAGCAGGGTCACTGGGGCTGTCCCAGACAAGATGTCAGCATCAGGGCAACTCTCTAGTTCTCTTGTTTTTTCCTTCATATTTTGAAAAAAATAGTCTCAAGTTCAGAGAGGCTAAAAGTCACTTGCTCTGGGAAACATATCGGTCATCAAAGCTGAATGATGTGAACAAAACCTAATACAGTTTTAATAATAATCCCAGTGATTAAACCTATGTGGGTCCTGAAGCTCATTCTTTAATCTACAGCCTGCCTCCCTTGCCCTTTCTTTTCCTTGACTCCTGCTGCCAAGCTTCTCTCTGCCAGCGACGTGCCTCTTGCTCACCTCTCTCCACTCTGGGCTTCTCTTGCCAGCATTCAGGAGGCCTAGACAGCACTGACCCATTTGCCTGTGATGGCCCCACTCAGGGGCTGTGAACTTCTTTGGTGGGGTTGCTGCATGGCTTGTGAGGTCTTAGTTCCCCAGCTAGGGATCGAACTCGCAACCAGTGGACCACCAGGGAAGTCCCTTGTGGGCCATGAACTTAATGCATGTGTTGTGACCAGTATTAAAGTTAATATCTCACAGCACATCACACACGGAAATGGTTTTCTATGTGCTGTATTCTTTGAGTCTACAATGGAATTTACAAAACACACTTTTGAACATTTCTGGAATCAGGAGAGGATGGGCCTCACAACTGGATGGCAACGTACCTGCCCTTGGCCAGGTAGCAGTTGTGACATGTGAAGTGGTTTGTTAGTCCAGGTGCCAGGCCCTCAACGCTGCAGTCACTCATTAGTTCTGCCAGCAAAATATTTAAGGATGATTTAGGAAGGAATAAGAAGCCTGTTTGCTTTCAGAAAGCTTCTATTGACACCAAGATAAAGAAGGTGCCAACATCAAGCCTTGCCAGATGGGTATTGATGGCCTGGGATGAAATCCTAGAGACAAGACTCTGCCGTTTTCTGAGATGTTCCATCTAAGGTGTATTTGAGGTCAAAGAGGGGCAAACTTAGACACTGATGATTGACTCAGAAAGTTGGGACTCATGGTGAGGAAGCTTTAGGAAAACTGATACCAATGTATTTCACTTCAAAGACTGTATAAGTCTGAAAGTGCTTCAAATAAACATCAGTTCAATTCAGCTCAGTTGCTCAGTCGTGTCTGACTCTTTGCAACCCCATGGACTGCAGCCCACCAGGCCTCCCTGTCCATCACCAACTCCTAGAGCCTGTTCAAACTCATGTCCTTCGAGTCAGTGATATCATCCAGCCATTTCATCCTTCTCCTCCTGCCTTCAATCTTTCCCACCATCAGGGACCCACCAATGAGTCAGTTCTTCACATCAGGTGGCCAAAGTATTGGAGTTTCAGTTTCAGCATCAGTCCTTCCAGTGAATATTCAGGACTGATTTCCTATAGGATTGACTGGTTGGATCTCCTTGCAGTCCAAGGGACTCTCAAGCATCTTCTCCAACACAACAGTTCAAAAGCATCACATAAACATAAAATAAAACTTACAAACAATGATAAAGCATAGTTCATCATTTGATGAGAGTTTAAAAATGCCTCGTAATCAATGGAGTCTTAGGTTCAATGAAACCCTGTATCTATGCATTCTCTGTCACAGTATAAAACGTATTTTTTTCCTGCAGGTTGAAGTCTAAAAGTTTAAAAGCCTTGCTTTGGGAACTTTCATTAAAATCAACAAAAACAAAAAAGCAGGCAAACGAATTCTGTCTGCTTTCACACGTCTGTTTCTGCCCCTTTTAAGACGTCTCCTGCACTAGCTCCACCCTGCACTCTCACCTCAACTTTTTACTCCTTTGGAAATGTTTTAAACATAATGGAAATAAGGCTCAGCTGCGCCACATAACACATAAGCGACAGTTCTCGAGTGCCCGCGGGGGCCACCGCTACCTAAGTCACGCCCGGCACGCTGGTGGCCCCTTCTGACCTGGACTCCAGCCCTCTTACAGTTTGTCTTTGAACACATATTAGAAAATACTATGGTTCGTTCTGTGAGATTTGAACTCTGTGTACACGGATCCATTCTGAGGACTTTCTCTTCACTCAGCACTGGGAGGGACATCCACTTCCTTGCCTGTAGCTCTGTCGGGTTTTCCTGTTGCAGTTTATCACCATGTGACTACTCAATAATGAACGTTTCCTTTCTCCTCAGGAGCACTGAGTTTGTTTTCAGCTCTGGGGAATGGAGAACACTGTTGTGTGAGTTTCAGGGTCCACTCCTGGGCAGTGTGAGCCTGCAGTCCAGACAGCGGTGGGATGATAGGTGATGGCAGAGTCTGCCTTTCTCCAGCTTCGCTGTGTGATTCCAGACCGTGTCTGAAAGACGTCAGGAATATCCATTCCCAACCTGTGTTAGGAGGGTCCCAAAACACCAACACTTAGCACTGTTGAGCTTTTATGGTGGTTAGTCTGATGTGTCTATAATAGAATCTCACTGTTTTAAATTGCATTTTCCTGAGTAATACAAGGATGAATAATTTTAAATTTGTTTACCGACCAATTGAGTTTCTTTTCTGAAGTGTTTCTTTTTAAGACTTTTGCTTTTCTTCCCCATTGACTGTAGGCTTTTTTTCTCACTGGTTTACACGATTTCTTCGTAATTTAGAATTCTGCAGACTAATATGTTAGCCAGATAGTCTCAAGAGGTTAAATTCATTAAATTAAAAAAAAATCACATCCTCAGTTACACTATCACTATTTCAAATGCTGAAATGTGCTACTAGCTACCTTACTGGACAGTAGAGAACAGGATAACATTCCCAGCCTCACAGAACGTTCCACAGGACAGAACCAGAGCACATTCCCAGCCCCACAGCTGGTTCTACTGCAAAGTACAGCTCTAGACTTTTGTCTCTGTCCCTCCCGTGTTACAGGTACCAGCTTCCATTCATACCCTGTCCATTATTTCTTTTTGTGGTTCTTTTGATGAATGGATGTTTTTAAACTTAATCAATCCTTTTTTTCTTTCCTGTCTCAAAGTCATGAGGATATTCTTTTAAATGCTTTGTGTTTCTGCCTTTCACATTTAGGTTTTCACTTACCTCAAATTGATTTTCACATGTAGTGACGTAGGGGTCTAATTTTAATTTTTCCCCTGTGGATAGCCAGTTGTCTCAGCACTGTGGTCCAGTTCTGTCCTTCTTCCCTTTTGTGTCACCTTCACAGTGTTCATATTTGCTTCCTATTAGCTTTTAACTTTTCGAGCAGTTTCAATGCTCTAATTCATTATTCAATCATAACTTTTAGTGCTCCGCCCCCACCCCTCAAATCTAATGGATATTCTCGAATCCTTATCTCATTTGAATTCTTGGTAGTAAGCTGACCACTCTGATTTTGAAGCATTTTCTCCTCTAGGTTTCTGGAGGAAAAGCCCACGCCTGTTTTTCTTCCTTTGTTGGCTGTAACTCCTTTCTGACCTATAAATGTCAAGAACTTCACGTTTTAAGCCCTGATTGCCTCCTGAGTATTCTTGGCCACCACATCTATTTCCAAACTTTCCAACTACATGTCAAGGATTCTTGCCTGTGTCAAGGCCTGGCTCAGTGATTAGCAGGCCTAATTTAAATTGGAGGTTTGATGTCAGATCTACAAAGTAAGGTCACATGCCCACGGGACATTGATGAGCCTGCTGTCAGTAGCCCTCTCACAACCTTGAGGAAAGCCGGCCTGTGATGAAGGCAGCCAAGAAGAGCAGTGGAATTACAGACAGAGCAGAATCCTTAGTGAGATGCACATGAGATACCTGACCTCTCCACTTTGTTATATGAATGAATACGGTTCCTTATTTTAAAAGCCACTTGGAGTCCTGTTTCTGTTCCAAGTGGCAGAAAGCACTGTAATGAAGACAACCTCTGAACTAGCCTCTCAGGCTCGACCTCTCCTGAGCACAGTCATCTGTCCCTCTCCAAAGGCCAGTCTGACATCTTCACTTGGTTCTCTCATAAGCACCTCAAACCTAAGAGGTGCAAACTATCTTTTCCTTGAAACTCTTCTTCCTCTAGTAGTTTCATCACAGTGGGTGGCAACACTAGCCACCAGAACCACAGGGATCAGCCACATATCCTTTCTTCTTTCCTCCCATCCCATCCAGGACAGAGTCCAGCCAAATCCCACTCTGAAGCACTCAGTGCATGTATCCTCTTCTCTCCATGTCTTCTGTGGCCACTCTGGCCCCAGCCGTCTGCCTCTCTCCCCTGCACAACTGCAGTGAACTTCGTTGGGCCCTCTGTTCTGTGTTCCTTGTGCCTGCCAGTGATCACTTTTTAAATCAGTAATTCTGTCATTGTCTGTACTGTACTAGTTGAGAGAGTGGACTGTGGAGTGGGACAGATGGGCTGGTTATCTACTGCTACACAAGAAACCATCCCAAACTCCAGTGTGGGTTGGGAATCTGTACACTTACGCAATGCCTCTGCCTCCAGGTCAGCCAGGAGCAGTCTTATTTGAAGGTTTGGCCAGGCAGAGTCTGCACCCAAGCTCAACTGTGTGGCTGTTGGCAGAGTTAGGTCCTCACTGGCTCTTGGTTGGAGGCTGCTCTCAGTTCATTGCCCCAGGGGCCACTTGGTAGGGCAGATGGCTTCCATCTCTCAGCGGTGCCCTGCAGTGCCTGGCATTTTGGGTTCAGTGAATGATGCCTAGTTACCCAGACATTGAATTCCAGTTGTATACGTGATGTCTGTATGCCTCCTGTTGCCAGTGATATCAAGAGGGAAACTTTTATATCCTGCAGTGGCTCCCACCACACCAGGGATAAAAGCTGAACTCCTGATGGTGCCCAAAGCTGTGCCAGTTATGTGTGGGCTTGTTACACTGCCTCAGCCCTGCTGGACTCCTTGGTGTAGTGGGTTCCCTCTTGAACTCCACCTGGCTAACTCCCAGCCACTGTCCAGGTCTGAGCTGAACTACTTCTTCAGATCCCTGGGTATACTCTTCCATAGCATCCATAGTATAGTACAGCATGCACTACAGATTGAAATTACGTTTCTGGCTATCATTTGATTAATACCTGCCCCCTTCTCTAAATTCACGCCAGGGACAGTATCCGTTTTATTTCCACCCACTAACACATTTGATCATAACAGACACATTAGGGTAATTTTTTTTGAATTTCAGTCACTCACAGGGGAGTATCCAAAGTATTGAAAAAGCAAGAGAGTTCCAGAAAAACATCTATTTTTGCTTTATTGACTATGCCAAAGCCTTTGACTGTGTGGACCACAATAAACTGGAAAATTCTGAAAGAGATGGGAATACCAGACCACCTGACCTGCCTCTTGAGAAACCAGTATGCAGGTCAGGAAGCAACAGTTAGAACTGGACATGGAACAACAGACCGGATCCAAATAGGAAAAGAAGTACGTCAGGGCTGTCTATTGTCACCCTGTTTATATAACTTCTATGCAGAGTACATCATGAGAAATGCTGGGCTGGAAGAAGTACAAGCTGGAATCAAGATTGCCAGAAGTATCAATAACCTCAGATATGCAGATGACACCACCCTTATGGCAGAAAGTGAAGAAGAACTAAAGAGCCTCTTGATGAAAGTGAAAGTGGAGAGTGAAAAAGTTGGCTTAAAGCTCAACATTCAGAAAACGAAGATCATGGCATCTGGTCCCATCACTTCATGGCAAATAGGTGGGGAAACTGGAAACAGTGGCAGACTTTATATTTTTGGGCTCCAAAATGACTGCAGATGGTGATTGCAGGCATGAAATTAAAAGACGCTTACTCCTTGGAAGTAAAGTTATGACCAACCTAAACAGCATATTAAAGTGAAAGAAAGTGAAGTTGCTCAGTCGTGTCCGACTCTTTGCGACCCCATGGACTGTAGCCTACCAGGCTCCTCTGTCCATGGGATTTTCCAGGCAATAGTACTGGAGTGGATTGCCATTTCCTTCTTCAGGGGATCTTCCCAACCCAGGGCTCGAACCCGGGTCTCCCGCATTGTAGACAGACGCTTTACTGTCTGAGCCACCAGGGAAGTTAGACAGCATATTAAAAAGCAGAGACATTACTTTGCCAACAAAGGTCCATCTAGTCAAGGTTATGGTTTTTCCAGTGGTCATGTATGGATGTGAGAGTTGGACTATAAAGAAAGCTGAGTGCTGAAGAATTGATGCTTTTGAACTGTGGTGTTGGAGAAGACTCTTGAGAGTCCCTTGTACTGCCAGGAGATCCAACCAGTCCATCCTAAAGGAGACCAGTCCTGGGTGTTCATTGGGAAGGACTGATGCTGAAGCTGAAACTCCAATACTTTGGCCACCTAATGCGAAGAGCTGACTCATTGGAAAAGACCCTGATGCTGGGAGGGATTGGGGGCAGGAGGAGAAGGGGACGACAGAGGATGAGATGGCTGGATGGCATCACCGACTCGATGCACATGGGTTTGGGTGGACTCTGGGAGTTGGTGATGGACAGGGAGGCCTGGTGTGCTGCAGTTCATGGGCTCACAAAGAGTTGGACATGACTGAGCGACTGAACTGACTGATCCAAAGTGTCCTTCAGTGGGTGAAACTGACAAGGAATGTCTGCATTCTTTAAGCTCCACAGTGAAGATTTTCTGTTCCCCACAAAGCAGTTTGAGTCATCTGGCTGCTATGTAGTGACAACAGTTTGGAGTCTTGGTGTCAGTCGGGCAGAGATACAACCAACACTCTTCTAAAACATGCAACTGAAAGACAACTTGAAGTACAGACTAATCTTTTAATTCATGTACTTAATACCAATCTGGGCAATAGCAAAATCAGAAGCCTACATATGCAAGTTTTTTTTTTTTTAAATACAACCAAGACATTTTAAATACAGGCATAAAACAAATGAATAACTAGTAATCATAGATATCCTTAGAAGCTGGATCTTGAACATAATTTTAAATTGTTTTCTGTTTTATGTCTCATTCCTTCATCCTAATTTTTGCTCTTTTGGCCAGTCTATTGCTAAATTACAGAGATTTTTCTAAGAAATTTCAGCTGTTTTTTCCCCCCACCTTACACACTTCGCAAAGATTATCATTGTGTTTTAAAGTAACTTAATATTCTCAGGTGTCTTTCATGTATATGTTTTTTCTTACTGCCAGTTCTTGATCCTGCTTATTGTTGACCTGACAGAGAAGCATGAGTCTTTTAACTATTGCCAGAAACATTGTTACTACAGACCTCAGGCCACGCTTTACCTGGTTCTGTGGGGAGGAAGGGAAACTGCAAGAAGCATGGACCCTGAGCCAGACTGCCTAGTTCAGATTCTGATCTCATCAGTTATTAGCTGTAACCGATGACCCTTGGCACGTGACTTAACCCTTCAGTGCCTCAGTCTTCATCTGTAAAATGAGGATAAAAATGGCACTTAACTTACAGGGATGTTATGGAGATAAATTAATTTTCATAAAGTAATTGGAGTTTCTGGCAGATAGAAGGCACTATATACATGCCTTTTAAATAATTTATGTTTCCTTTCCAGAGTTTTTTAAGTTTTTCTATCTTCAGGGCTATATCCTTTATCTAGAACTTGAAGATTTGAAATATAGACCCTCTCTATAATACATCTGAGACGTGACTATTCCGTGTTGGGTACAGATAGATAAAACAGTTCTTCCAGGTATCTTAGTATTTCATCTACAAACTGGTAATATCTCTAGTCCTATCTGCCTCACAGGATTGCTCTGAAGATAATACAAGAAAGGAACCTAAAGAATTGAGTGTAACCATGTTCTTAGGCAGCTTGTGGACATAAGGACACATACAGACCCTTACAATATTTCTAAGATTCTGGGAAAATAGTGAGGGGCATTCTATAAAGTTAAATTAGTTCACATTAAAATTAATCCAGAAAAGAAAAGGGCCAAAGATGCAGATCATTAAGAGCCTGACATGAAATCACAGTGTGTATGAGATCCGTAGTATGAAGGCAAACTAAGGCATTTATGTGTTTAATCAAAGAAATTCTGCATTAAAAAACAAACATGAAACCTAAAATCAGTGATATTTTCACTTCTGAGAATGATTCAGCTCAATTTAGGAATTCATGGTTTCTAGCAATATACCACACAATCTAAGAGCTCATTTATTATAGATAAGAACACATTTGAATCCCAGGCTTTACCAGTAGACCATGTGGAAGGTGATGCTGTCTGGCTAAGTTGCCAAAGATTTCTTACAATGTCTCAAATACATGAGTTTTTATGAATAAGAAACATTTCCTGTTAATTAGTATTTTAGGCTCAAGTTAAAAAAAAACTTTCTGGGCATAGAATTCTAGTGTCCTTGTCAGAAAATTATGTTTTAAAAGTACATTAAAAAATTTCACACATCATTTACATCTTTAAATAAGTCCTTTACCTGAAATGGTACAATAAATGGTTGGAGTTAGTTAAATGACATCATTTGTAATGCCCCTTAGGGATTTTATCATGGGGTCTTTAAAGAAAACGCAAATAGGATCTCACCAAATAACTACAGATAAAAAAATATATGTCATCTCTGGTCAGCAACTGGCAAGCTTGGATGTGTAAAAAAGTGTTAAATGCTTTCAATAATCCCTGTGAATGCCAAGAAGAAACACAATTTGAGGCCAGCTGAACAGAATACAAGGGGAGACAGGAGGGCAGCTGGGGAGTCCAGTCTGCACGACTGGCTGTCACTCCAAAGACAGGTGCCCTGTGCCTTCCAGAACGGCCCGCACACCCGCCTGTTAAAAGAGATGCCAACACTGTTTTTTGGAAACTAAACACATTTTAATAGAAAACAAAATACAAAATAACTCTTTTCAGAAAACAGAAATATTTAATCCTTTTCACAGACTGTTTATTAAACTGCTATTGCAAAGCAGGTGGGAGGGATGATCTCAGGAGGAAAAGATGCTGGAAAAGCCACACCTCGGAATCATTTGGAAATTCAACATTTTTTAATTCTTTCACTTTTAGACTTTCCACTTCTAATTACTTTCATTTCTTTACCACAATCCGTCCTTTCGGGGGAGAGAATTGTTAACAGAAGTGCAGCCACAAAAAGAATCTTTCTTTCCCACCATTGCTGCAAGAGCCCAAGACTTTCTCAGTCAAATGTGCCCACCCACTTCTAGAAACATGTCAGCTGGAGTGATCCAACTGTCACCCAGGAATTTTCCCTTTCTCCCAATACACTGTATGACCAAGTTCTCTGAATTCCCTGAACCTCAAAATTCCAAGTATCACAGCCAGTGCCAGGAGTAAAACCTGAAAGATGAGAGCAGAGAAGGCCCCCTCTGCCAGTGCTAGGTTTCCTCTTCTCAGTAATAATTATAATAACAATAATAAAAAATCCTGGTTCTCTGTAATCACAGAAAAGGAAAGACATTTGCCAGGATGACCCTGCCCCCTTTCCTAATTCTCACTCCCACTTTCCTACCTGGATAGAGTCCCTTCCACCCAGTGACCCTGCGGCACTGCTCCCAGGGAGGGTGCCTGGCAAACATCCTCAGGTCAAGTGCAGCCCCAGCGAGGCAAGGGCACCTTGGCGCCAGAGATAGGGAGGGCCACACGAGGACACAGTGGAATCTCCGTGATTCCTATCTCACATTTGCTCCCCATCACCACCCTTCCTGCCCCTATCCTTCCACACTTCGGGGCTAAGTCGAGAGTGGTGGTTTCAGGACATCTGCAGGGCAAGGGAGGACACGGGGAGTCTTTCACAGTCTGTTAGTGATTCCATCTGTCTGTCCTAAGACTTGCCGTCTGGAGCCCTTCGCACGCCCCAGTCTGTCATATCAAAGATCCAAATCAATGTTCCTGATTTTCTTGTGTGATTCCAGTCACCAGCAGGAGGTTGCAGGCCATGAACTGCACGCTCAGCACATTGCTCATCTGGCCGGTGTAGACGCCCACGAGCTCGCTGGATGAGCCATCGGCAGGTGTGCTACAGTGTGAGCTTCTGATGTCCCAGACACGCACGGAGTTGTCCATGGACGCTGACGCGACCAGGCTGCTGTCTGGGCTGAAGGTGAGGCTGGTGATGTTGTCCGTGTGGCCCCGCAGCTCTTTGTAGAGGGTCCCGGATGCCAAGTCCCACAGCTTCAGCCGCTGGTCCTCGCCTGCTGATGCCAGGTACTTACCGTTGGGGGAAAAAGCCAGGGAGAGCACAGGGCCGCGGTGGCCCGTGAAGAGCCTCACGGAGTTCCCCTGCTGAGTGCTCCACAGCCGCACCGTCTTGTCGGTTGAGCCCGTGGCTAAGTAGTTTGAATTGGGGTGGAACTTGACGCAGTCCACGTCTGCCAGGTGCCCGGCGTAGATTCGCAGCGGGTACGTCCGATCAAATGACCACAGCCGGGCCGTGCGGTCGTGGGACGCGCTGGCGAAGTACAGGCTGTGCGGGCTGATGTCCAGGTCCCACACGGGGTAGGCGTGGCCCTGGTACAGCACGGTGTTGGTGAAGCTGCCCAGGTCCCAGTACCTGATGGACATGTCTTCAGAGCAGGAGAGCAGCCCCGAGCTGTCCGCGAGGAACCTGGTGCTGTACACTGGCCCACAGTGTCCCCGCAGGACCTTCATCTCTGTGCCTAAGTTGTCGTCCTCGTCATCCTGGGGGTAGTGGGGACACACACAAGAGAAGAGAGTTTAGCGGTCTGCCATGGAAAACAAAATGTCCAGAAACAAAGAGACCTGCTTGGGAAATAGCATCTACCCAGTAAATGGCTCTGTCCTTCAGGGCGACCCCAGGATAGCGCCTTGTAATTGCAGAACTAAATGAAAAGTCTCCTACAACTTACAAACTTGCTTTCTTTAAATTCACCTTGCAGCTAACACTATAGTGAGGCTACTACTGCAGAGTAACGACCGTGGACCTTTCTCTTATGCTAAGGACAGACTTCAAAAGTCAATCACTCGAAAAAATTTATTTTTGATTTTATGTTCTTAGATTCTTTTATTCTACAGGCATGTCTTCCCCTGTCAGTCTTGACTGCTTTGTAGGCCACAGTGCTCCCTGTTTCTAGTCAAGAAAAATCACCCCCAGAGCTGGGGTCAATGATGGAGGCAGATGTGGCTTCACTTCAAGATGCATACAGAACCACTGTGGGAATTTAGCCAAAAATAAAACCTGGACATATCACAGAAATAACTGTGGGCCAGGAAAGTGCAGTCATCAGTAACTTACACCCATGCCCTGTAACCAGACATGAACGGTTGGTACCCAAAAAAAAGAACAGTTTTGAAACCGTGACCTTCTGGATGGGCTCAAATATTTCCCCAAAGTAAAAAAGGAGGCAAGGATTCAGAATTCCTCTCAGAGTCAAGTGACTCTTGTGATTCCTGGAAATAAACCCCTATGTGTGGGGATAAGAAAGACAACTCCTGGTAAAAGGGGCAGGGGCCGGGGGGGGGGGGGGGGGGCGCCCCCTGACACACGCCCAAGCATATTCTGTGGGTTCAAATCTACTTTCTTTTCATTCTCTCGCAGACAAGCTCCTTACAACTGCAACTATCTCAATCCTGGAATTCATAAAGTCAAATGAGTTTCAGTTATACACTGGAGGAATAGAGTTAAGATGAAGCTTCCTGAACCAAATGGGCCTTGCTGGCTTAGAAATACATACCTTTGTGAGCCTTTGTACAGAAAAAAGCCATCCTTTTACGAATGCCTCCAACGTATACATTTTTGAGAAATGAGAAAATAAACATTGATGTTCATGGATATTCAAAATGGCTATTCCAGATAATCAACATTGAAAACACATAAGCATTTGGGAGCTTAAGGTTCTACTGAGCATTACCAAGAATATTAGTAATTTTCCTTTCCAAAGAGGTTACAATAATATTTTAAAATTTCAGGAATGACTCACTGCTCTACACCAGAGAGTTTATTGAGGCGTAAGACGTCTTCGTTTGGAGCAGGAAGTCCTGGCAGTGGGTCCTGCCTCTGAGTGCTCAGGGGCAGAGACAGGAGGATGCACTGGGAGGCAGGTGGACTTCTCAGGGGCCCCATGACTGTCCTGAGCCTGTGTAAAGTGCCTGTTGACTCTATAAACCAAGAAATCAGGAAACGAGAATAGTCCTGCAGGCTAGCCCTATCAACTCCCTGCCAGGACCACAGCTTAAAATAGTTTGGACACATTTTCTTCTGTGGCTCAGCCAGCCCCACAATGGCCTCAGTGCAGTTGAGCTGAAACCCTGAAACAAGCAATGGGTCACCCAAGCCTGACCACACAGACCCCTCCCATCCCTCCCACGCTAATAGGACAACACCCCAAATGTTCTACAACTGTCTAACCCCGCCCCCCACCACAGTAAATTCTACCCCAGATGCATCCCAAATATGAATTTTTAATTTGTAAAATACATTCATGTAATAATAAACTGTATTATATACATTATAAGATATGCTTAAAATAGAAATTTTAAAAGAACAAGAAAAAACAGCTCTTTGAATACTACAGTCTGCTGATGCTGCCTTAGACCAAGGAGCCCTGAGTCTGCTTCTGGACTAGTGTGTCCCCAGTGCCCTCGTTACAGCGCAGTGAGTCCTAGGTCAGGGTGCTCTGGGATCTGAACACGCCTTGGGTTGTCTCCAATAAGCTACCAATGGAGCCGAAAGAAATTAAATATGGCTGGGCTTGGGAGTGGGTAACACCTGGAAGCAGGTGAGACACTGCTACTGTGTGAGCAGACAGCAGCCTGATGGAGGAGAGAAAAGGTGGCTGCTGGGCAGTGTAAATGGACATGTGCTATATGTGTAAATACACAACGGTTTCCAAGGCTTAAGACAAAAAGGCAGAATCTAACAGATTTCATTAAAATTTTGAAAATATTGCTTATATGCAGAATGATAATATTTTGGCTACAATGAATTGAAAATACATTATTAAAATTAATACCAACTACTTCTTACCTTTTTAATGTGATGACTAGAAAAACTTAAATTACACATACGGCTCACACTATATTCCTATTGGCTAGCATAGATCTATGACAGTCTGGTACACAAACTACAGAACTGAGTATTATTGACAACACTGACTTTACTTTTCAAACTTAAAGATGACCAGGTTGGGGCAGAATGACCAGACATTAAATGAACTGAACACAGGAGCTGCACTGCTGGGCTGAGGTTGCAGGGAGGCTGGTGTCCTATCCACATAACTGGAAAGGAGGGTAAGTTCTCCTTTTTGGTCCTGTGGTTTTATCATGCTGCATAAATATTAAAAATACGCAACTGACAATCGACAAGCTCTCTCCGTTGTCCGGTATGGCGCAAAGTGGGAGAGAATGGAAACTGTAATCAGAAATATTCCAGCGAACAAAAGCCCAGGACCAGACGGCTTCACAGCTGAATTCTACCAAAAATTCAGAGAAGAGCTAACACCTATCCTACTCAAACTCTTCCAGAAAATCACAGAGGAAGGTAAACTTCCAAACTCATTCAATGAGGCCACCATCACCCTAATACCAAAACCTGACAAAGATGTCACAAAAAAAGAAAACCACAGGCCAATATCACTGATGAACATAGATGCAAAAATCCTTAACAAAATTCTAGCAAACAGAATCCAAACAACACATTAAAAAGATCATACATCATGACCAAGTGGGCTTTATCCCAGGAATATAATATCTGCAAATCAATTAATGTAATACAACACATTAACAAACTGAAAAATAAAAACCATATTATTATCTCAATAGAAGCAGAGAAGTTTTTGACAAAATTCAACATCCATTTATGATAAAAACCCTCCAGAAAGCAGGAATAAAAGGAACATATCTCAACATAATAAAACCTATATATGACAAACCCACAGCAAACATTATCCTCAATGGTGAAAAATTGAGAGCATATCCCCTAAAGTCAGGAACAAGACAAGGGTGCCCACTCTCACCAGTACTATTCAACATAGTTTTGGAAGTTTTGGCCACAGTAATCAGAGCAGAGAAAGAAATAAAAGGAATCCAGACTGGAAAAGAAGAAGTAAAACTCTCACTGTTTGCAGATAACATGATCCTCTACATAGAAAACCCTAAAGACTCCACCAGAAAATTACTAGAGCTAATCAATGAATATAGTAAAGTTGCAGGATATAAAATCAACACACAGAAATCCCCTACATTCCTATACACTAACAATGAGAAAACAGAAAGAGAAATTAAGGAAACGATTCCATTCACCATTGCAACAAAAAGAATAAAATACTTATGAATATATCTACCTAAAGAAACCAAAGACCTATATATAGAAAACTATAAAACACTGGTGAAAGAAATCAAAGAGGACACAAATAGATGGAGAAATATACCGTGTTCATGGATCGGAAGAATCAATATAGTGAATATGAGTATACTACCCAAAGCAATCTATAGATTCAATGCAATCCCTATCAAGCTACCAACGGTATTTTTCATAGAACTAGAACAAATAATTTCACAATTTGTATGGAAATACAAAAAACCTTGAATAGCCAAAGCAATCTTGAGAAAGAAGAATGGAACTGGAGGAATCAACCTCCCCGACTTCAGGCTCTACTATAAAGCCACAGTCATCAACAGTATGGTACTGGCACAAAGACAGAAATATAGATCAATAAAACAAAATAGAAAGCCCAGAGATAAATCCATGCACCTATGGACACCTTATCTTTGACAAAGGAGGCAAGAATATACAATGGAGAAAAGACAATCTTTTTAACAAATGGTGCTGGGAAAACTGGTCAACGACTTGTAAAAAAAATAAAACTAGAACACTTTCTAACACCATACACAAAAATAAACTCAAAATGGATTAAAGATCTAAACATAAGGCCAGAAACTATAAAACTCCTAGAGACATAACAAAGGCAAAACACTCTCCGACATAAAATCACAGCAGGATCCTCTATGCCCCACCTCCCAGAATATTGGAAATAAAAGCAAAAATAAACAAATGGGACCTAATTAAAATTAAAGGCTTTTGCACAACAAAGGAAACTATAAGCAAGGTGAAAAGACTGCCTTCAGAATGGGAGAAAATAGTAGCAAACGAAGCAATGGACAAAGAATTAATCTCACAAATATACAAGCAACTCCTGCAGCTCAATTTCAGAAAAATAAATGACCCAATAAAAAAATGGGCCAAAGAACTAAACAGACATTTCTCTAAAGAAGACATACAGATGGCTAACAAACACATGAAAAGATGCTCAACATCACTCATTATCAGAGAAATGCAAATCAAAACCACAATGAGGTACCATTTCACGCCAGTCAGAATGGCTGCTATCCAAAAGTCTACAAGCAATAAATGCTGGAGAGGGTGTGAAGAAAAGAGAACCCTCTTACACTGTTGGTGGAAATGCAAACTAGTACAGCTACTATGGAGAACAGTGTGGAGATTCCTGAAAAAACTGGAAATAGAACTGCCATATGACCCAGCAATCCCACTGCTGGGCATACACAATGAGGAAACCAGAATTGAAAGAGACACGTGTACCCCAATGTTCATTGCAGCACTGTTTACAATAGCCAGGACATGGAAGCAACCTAGATGTCCATCAGCAGACAAATGGATAAGAAAGCTGTGGTACATATACACAATGGAGTATTACTCAGCCATTAAAAACAATACATTTGAATCAGTTCTAATGAGGTGGATGAAACTGGAGCCTATTATACAGAGTGAAGTAAGCCAGAAAGAAAAACAGCAATACTGTATACTAATGCATATATATGGAATTTAGAAAAAAGGTAACAATAACCCTGTATGCAAGACAGCAAAAGAGACACAGATGTATAGAACAGTCTTATGGACTCTGTGGGAGAGGGAGAGGGTGGGATGATTTGGGAGAATGGCATTGAAACATGTATATTATCATATGTGAAACAGATTGCCAGTCCAGGTTCGATGCATGAGACAGGGTGCTCGGGGCTGGTGCACTGGGATGACTCAGAGGGATGGTATGGGGAGGAAGGTGGGAGGGGGGTTGAAGATGGGGAACGCATGTACACCTGTGGCAGATTCATGTTAATGTATGACAAAACCAGTATAATACTGCATAGTAATCAGCCTCCAAAAAAATAAAGTGGAAAAGAAAATATTACTGATAAAATGAAAAAAAAAGTGGGAGAGCAGTCCTGCTCTCCACTCCGCCTGTCTCTACCACAAGGCGGCTGCCAGCAGCAGGGTGACAGAAGCAGCAGTACTGGGCCATCAAACAGATTCCCGAGGCCAATCAAGATTACCTTCCAGTACAAACGGCAGAAGCTGAGGGCAGTGCTGTAAATCCAGCTGAATTGGGGGTAATTTTATGCTTACACAGAAGATTTTGGTTATTGCTCTTTTTTAAAAAATGAGATAAAATTCACATATTATAAAATTCAGTGGTAGCTGGGGGGGATCTTAAAAATTTTTATTTTAATCTAATGTTCTTTCTATCTTTGCAGCTATCTTTCTGCCTTTGCTATCTTCCTTTATATTATTTTTTAATGCCTAGACTAATCCCCAAACCAGTATCATATCATCAAAACTAGTAAGGTCAGCAGAAATAATTTTTCTAAACAGAAAATTCAGAGTAGATGAGGGCAGTATCCCTCACTGCATGTGAAGAGCCTCCAAGAAGCTAAAACTGTCCCCAATGAAAAGAAACTTGATAATTCAAATATGCAATGAAAAGTATTCTGGAAGGCACTACAGATTGTAGAAATCAAAGTTTGTGCATCAGAATTTAGATTCTTTATTCATCATAACAAACTCCTCTAATTTTCCTCTCTCAGCTTCAAGAAGCAAAGACTCAAAGGCCATGCTAACTGGAAAATGACTCAGAAAACAGGAATAGGTAAAAAAGGCTGACTTTATACATCCAATATTCTTGACATCGTATCAGCAACTGGAAATTAACTTGGGTGACTTTTTAAAAAAACCCTTAACCTTTCAACCTAGTGCAAAGAATTTTCTATCCAAAGTAAGCTGAGTCTGAGCTACCTGAATTCCAATGGTGATATGACAAAGGTATTCATCCTGCAAATTCTGAGGCACCACTCTCAGGCAAGGTGAACTCTGTGAAGTTCCATGTCTATTTCCCTTTGCCCTCACTTTTTCTGAACCAGTGCTTCTCAGTGACTTGAAACTCAGGCCACTAGGCCTGCCCTTTCCAATGACCACCCCCAATCAAAGCAAACAAAATCATTACACAGACTGCTGGACGAAAACAGGGCACCCTGGGAGAAGTCAGAGGACTGCACTGCTGTGAAAGGCCAAGGGCACCCAGGGTTGGGGGGAGGGGAAAGACAAACAGCATCCTAGTTTACCCTTGGGAAACAGCAATATACCTTTTGACCCAGTAAACCTACTTCTGATTACTTATATATGTACACATGCACACTCACACACATAGCTAAAGGTCTTTAGGCTCAGCAATGGTATCCACATTTCAGGTAGTAATACATACTGACCATTCCTTAATGATGTTCAGCTCATATTAACATTTCCCTCTTGGCCAAGGTTGGCCATTAGCAGGAATTCACTGGTTACAGGTTACTAGGCATTAGTCTGGCATTAGTTATATTATGAGGAATATAATGAAGTCCATTTGCTGTAAGATCTGTCATGTTTGGTAAGAATACTCGAAGCACATTAGTAAGGCAGGTGCAGGGAAGAAAAATCGATATGCCTACCTCCTCCTCTAGGAAATCACAAGCCAAGTGGATGCGGGACACATCTACTTGATGGGGTTCGGACTTTAACTTCTTGGAACGCAGACTCCACAGTTTTATACAGGAGTTGTCAAAGCCTGCTGCAAGCAGCTTGCTGTCCGGGGAGACCTCTGCAGTGTTCAGCAGCTGCTCTGTGTTGTAGAAGGCATAGAAGTAGATGGTGGTGAGGGAGGGGGGGCCGTCCTTGACGCGCTTGATGCTCTCCTGCAGGAGCTCCAGCGCGGCCTCATTCTGCAGGATGGGCGCTGGCATGTCGGCGGGCTCCAGGCCGCCACCCTCGCCTCGGAAGGAACCACCACTGGTGTAGAGCTGGTAGTCTGTCCTCTTGGCGGGCTGCACGTCCAGATGGATGTGCCAGGCGAGGATCCTGCACAGCGCGGTGTTGTTGTCACTCTGGAGGTAGCGGAGAAGGTAGTTGTAGCTGTCTTCCTGCAGACGAACCACGTATTTGTTGTCCAGGAAGGCTCGCAGCCGGAAGTTAGACAGGATGTCCTGGATGGTCTGAGTGGTCTGGAGCTGCTCGATAACATCCTTCTGGCTGGCATTCTGCAGAAACATTCCATGGAAGCGGCTGTAAAAGCTTTCCACTGTGCTCTTCGGACTGTTCTGGATCAGGGTGAGATGGAGGTAGACAAAGAGAGGGTAGAGGAGAGGCATCACTTCATGGCTGTGCTGGGAGTCAGAATCTGTAAGGAAAAACAAGTGAAGCCTTTATAACCAGCATGGTCTCCTGTGGAGCGCACAGTCCCCTTCTGGCCAGGACCTTACTTTCTGAGGCTATGGATTGAAGCATAAGCCCAACACAAAATTCTGGAAACTTGAAGCCAAAGACTTTGGACCAAGGAAGGAAGATCAGACCCAGAAGGCCAGCAAACCTGGAATTTGATGCCCAGAGGCTAAACAGTGTGCCTCTTCTCACATACATTCAAAGGAGCTTGTATCCAGGCCTTTGGGTTAGTATTTTCCCCAATGTATTAGCGTTGCTTAAATTGGGATCTCAGGCCTTGGAGAGACCTTACGTGGATTCTGGGGAGACCGAGTTCTTCACAGAAACTTTAATTTGATAATTTAAAAAGTAAACACAGGTAAATTCAGAATTATCTGGATAGTCTTTAGCAAGTACTGGCATACAGTTTTAGTGCTCTCATCTCCTGCAATAACATCAAAGTTCTTAGTTTAGTGGGTTCACTTACACATACAGCCCCCTGGTTGGCATGTCCCAATGCTAAGACGACATTGTTCATCCCTAAGTGTCTCACACCTGTCAGTGTACTTATTTTGATTTTGTTGGTTAAAAAGGACAACTTCTCTTTGCAGTGATAATTTATAAGAGGAATATTTTCATGTCATTAAAACTAAATAATTTACCAATGTGAGACTTAAACACCATGAAACCACATGACAAAGAATGTTCAAATAAGTGTCCAGTTTTGTCACAGGCTAATGAGAATAGCACAGAGGTGTGTGTGTGTGACACCTAAGTGAGGGAGGGCAGAGAGCTGTGACAGAGCAAAGGTTCCACGGCCACGTGGACAGAGGCAAGTGGCCAGCAAGGAGGGACGCCTGTGCACCAGCACCTCGGGGCAACAGGGGAACATCAGCCCTCGGTCCATGTGGAGCTGCTGCTGCTAAGTCACTTCAGTCGTGTCAGACTCTGTGTGACCCCACAGACGGCAGCCCACCAGGCTCCCCCATCCCTGGGATTCTCCAGGCAAGAACACTGGAGTGGGTTGCCATTTCCTTCTCCAATGCATGAAAGTGAAAAGTGAAAGTGAAGTCGCTCAGTCGTGTCCGACTCTTAGCGACCCCATGGACTGCAGCCTACCAGGCTCCTCCGTCCATGGGATTTTCCAGGCAACAGTACTGGAGTGGGGTGCCATTGCCTTCTCCGCCATGTGGAGCAGTGAGCTATTTATGGCAAAATCCATCTGTTATATTCACTGGCTAATCTGAACTTTATTTTTTGTGATTTTACTTGTACTTTATTTGTAGATGAGTTTAGGTTCAAACAAAATAAAGGAAGCATACAAGTTTCATATCTAGTGTAATGTCTGTATGTACCTAAGTAAATTAATATAAAAATGCTTTAAGTTAGCACTTATGTAACATTCTGATATTTTCTTTTTTTATTCCATGGAAAGGAATCCAGACCTGTCTCAAGACTCAGGAATACTGAATTAGGGCACTTATCTCTCTAATCAGAAGGGAGATGATTCCAGCATGTTACCTCTGCTTAATGCTCTATTTCATCTTACCACAGGTGAATTAACTGCATAGTATGTGCATTTAAGGATAAACATGCCCCCACTCAAACGCATTCTTAGAAGATGAACTTCAATTACAGCGATCCCACACTGAATTAGGGCTGCTGCCCAGCTGCTGTAGGCTCCTGCCTCTGAGCCAACAGGTGCAGGGTTTTCTGGTGCTGGCCCTGGGTGACTGAGCCTGACTGCCGAGAGGAAGCTGCACTGCTGCTCCACAGGGGGAAAGGAGAGCGTGTCTGCAACAGAGGAGGTCACTAACGGCATCTTAGTGCTACCATCCCTGAGGTGAAGGTGAATAAACAAATGTAGCAATCCAACCAAGGCAGGACTAGTAGTGGCCCAGACCCTTCAGGAACGAAGGTTTGTGTCATCCCACCATGTAAAGAACCAGGACCAGCTGAGGTGCTAACTAAAGGTAAAAGCAATACTGAATAGGGAGTAGAAAAAGGTAGTTAAAGACCAGCTATGACCATGTGACCAGTTTCAGACCTCAGAACTGTACCTATCATGAGTACTCCTCCTTATTATGAACATGTTGGTGTGAGTATCTGTACAGAAGCAAATACCTTTGTTTCCTTTCTTTTCTTATCCCCTTACCATAGAATATAAGTTACACTGACTTTGCATCATAGTATTTACTCCTTTTTTTGGCTGTGCCACATGGCATGCAGGGTCTTAGTTCCCTGACCAGGGACTGAACCCATGTCCCCTGCAGTGGAAGCACAGAGTCCTGACCACTGGACCACCAGGAAGTCCCTGTATTCAAATCACGGAGTTTCAGGAAGAGTAAACATTACCTGTGGACTTTGTTTCTTCTTCTGAGAAAGTGATTGGGGAATTCTTGGTTGTTGTTCAGTTGCTAAGTCTTGTCTGACTCTATGTACCCCCACAGACTGCCAGACTTCCCTGTCCTTCACTATCTCCCACAGTTGGCTGAAGTTCATGTCTGTTGAGTCAACAATGCAATCTAATCATCTCATCCTCTGCTGCCCCCTTCTCCTATTGCCTTCAATCCTTCCCAACATCAGGGTCTTTTCCAATTAGTCGGCTATTCGCACCCAGTGGCCAAATATAGCTGTACCGAGTGTTAGGCAGAATTATGACCTTGTTAATCATCTTTATTTGGAGATTAATTATCTTTTAAGAAGTTGGGTATGGGTGCCAAGTTCAGTGGGTAGACTTATGATGGTTAATTTTATGTGTCAATGAAGCTAGGACACAGTGCTTAGATATTGCGTCAAACATTCTAGATGTTTCTGTGAAGGAAATTTTTTAGATGAGATGAACATTTAAATCAGTAGACTAAGCATAGTGGGTTCCCCTCCATATGTGGGTGGGACTTATCCAATCAGCTGAAGGTCTTAGGAACACAAAGAGGAGAAGAGGGAATTCTGCCAGCAGACTGCTTTTGGACATGAACTGTGGCTCTCCTGGGTCCCAGTCTGCAGGCCTACCCTGAAGATTTTGGACTTGTCAGTCTCTGCAATCATATGAGCCAACTCCTTAAGATAAATCTCTTTCTTTATATATACATTCCATTCTGTTGGTTCTGTTTCTCTAGAGAACCCTGACTAATACAGATTTTGGTATTTCTTTGAATACTGTAATTCTTTAGAAGACCTCTGGAAAATTTCAATCTCAAAATACTAACAAAAAGATTCAATTTTATCAATTAGACATTCAATATGTTCTATTGGGGTGAAGGGCTGTTTTCAACTCCTTACAATCTTAAGTTTCAGGCTTATTTTTGAAAATGAGAGGTATTTTAATTTACTAAGCTCAGAATAAAAAAAAAACACAAAACACTAGCCATCCAGAAATAGGGATGCGGTACTTTAAAAATTCCCATCAACATATCTGGAACAAGGTGAGATTAACTTGAAGTTTTAGCTCAATTTTAATCTTGTTCCCTTGTAATCATAATATACACCTTATGTTTTACTGAAAGGACACTAAGTCAAACAAACACCAATTCTCATTCCCTGGCCTTTCTCCACAGGGTTGGGCCTTCAGACACAACCCAACACCTTCCTTTGTTTGTAGGCAGCACCACTGACCTGACCCTTCCCATCCATGCCTGTGAGCTCCTCTTCCTACCTTGCTCTTCAAAGGCTCACCTCACTTTAAGGAACTAACACTGCGTGTGTGGCTTCTATGAGCCAGGCACTTACACCCAAACTGTATCTAAGAGTCCCAGGTATCTGCAGGTTCAGATCAGAGTGACTGACTCCAGTCTATGCTCTTCCTACTGAGTGTCTTAGAGAAAAGGCCCTCAACAGGCGAGCTCACAGAACCTCTCACCCCATAGCTTCTAGAGAAGAAACATGCTGCAGGTGCTACAGCCTTGGTACTCACTTTCTCCATTATTTCCTTTAGGATTTTTCATCTCCTAGCCTTTAATTTGTACTTTCCCATAGCTGATGCTGAGTTATGTACCTTACATGCTATGCAGCAGGATGCCATCATCCTAACCATTTAAAAAGTAAAACCTGACTTATTTCTGCCCAGTATACCACCCCCCACCCCCCACTCCAAGCCCGTCATTCTCAGCTCTCCTTCCTTTACTCCTGGATATCTCACCTTGACGATAGAACTATGGACTCAAAACACCGCTTTCCACTTCCGCAGCCCTGTCTCCCTGCTCAGGGCCTCTGTGCACTTGGGCTGGCCTCCATCGCCCCGTTAACACACACTCTGTCCACTGCTCCCCTATCCACAGTCACACCCAGGCCTGTCTCCATCACGCAGGATGAAGGTCACACGTCTAAGCCTGTGGTCAAATCCTGCCTCCATTCTGTCTTTATCTTCAATCTGAAAGCCCATTTTCAACAAAGGGCTTCTTCAAGGTTCCTGAAAACATAATCACCACCTCTGCCACTCTGTCCATGCCTCTGCACAGAGCCCGAATCCTTCTACTTCTCTTCCACAGATGTCTGAAATCCAAGTGCTAATGTAAAGCCTACCCTCCTAAAGAAAGCCGCCTCTAACTGCCACACCCCAATCTCTCTCTCCCTTCACTTCAAATGCAGACTCAATACCCCATGACTGGTTCCATACTGGTTCATGAAAACACTTCCCCTACTGTCACATTTCATGCAAAAACTGTGACTTTTAGCCCTCTTAGGATTAATCACCAATTCAGATTAATGACTATATGTTATACTTCTATCCTGGGGCTCAGGAGATAATTATTCATTTGATTTGGCTGACTACTCTTCAGAGACCTGATGGTAGAGAAAAATGTTCCAGGAAAAAGCATTCTGTAAGGAAAAACCATATATATTCTCCCTTTCAAAATAACCTGTGACCAAGGACTGAAGAATTAAATTATAGACAAACAGGCAACTTTCTCAGTTTTGAAACAAGATGAGAAATTACACAGGAAAAGGCTAATAGAGACTATCTCAGTGACAGATTTGGAGCTTCCCAAGTTGTCTGGCTCCGTCATCAGAGGGCAGGCCCCCCACCAACACACTCTACTGTTCCCCCTAGCCCCAGTGCAATCAGTGCCTCATGTACATACAGTCTGAATGGATGCAAGACAGGGGCTAAATGAGGCCAGGCATTTCTTTCTAAACCAACTTCCTCATCACTAGATTGATGAGAGAACTCATCTAGAAAGGGGAAATCATAGCTGTATAAACCAAGTGAAATAATTTTCTAAAAACAGATTTTAAAAAAAATTTAAAAATTGCTTAAAGCCTCAAAAACCAATGCCAATAGTTAAAAATATCTCATCTCCAAGTTCTTGCTTACCTCTGATTGAAATTCTTTTTATAAATCCAGTTTTTCTTTTTTTATCTTTAGCCGACACAGAAAGCAACTAATCGCTGTTCTCAGAGATTTAACATTCATACGATATAATGATCTTACTGGAGTTTCTTTCTTTACAGTTTAAACAGAATAGATTCTTTTTATTAAACTGTTAATCTTCACAATTTTTTAATTTCTGTAACAATTGAACAGACTATTCTCTATTTATGAATCCCATCACTCAACATCTGTGAAACTGATAAGATAACCCTCTCTAGGGTTTTATTTTGTAACCTTTATCTCCTGAAACATACTGGTCATTTTGCCCAACTACAGAATGCAGGAAATGTGGATTCTTTGCTTTAAAACACTAGCCACTATGAGGGTGAAGTAAAATTAGAACTCTCAGTGTATAATCAGGTATATTATTTTTGGTTTATATACTTGATTGCTTACTAAAATTATTAACTCAAGGATCGTTCAAATAAGGAAAGAAAAATAAAAGAACTTCAAAGTATTTGAACTATAATTTTCTACTAACCAATACGTGACTAATTACTCTCCATCTGTTGAGGACAGAGAAAGTTTTGTATTTCTTGTACCTCAAGATGTTTTGTGTAAGGAAAGTACTCAACAAAAGACTTTGATTAATAACCAGAATTAACGTAGTCACTTTTATTGTAATCATCTTTCCAACATTAAAATTATAATCAGTTGTCTTAGGACTAGTCAAAATCACTTGGTTTTGTCTTTGAATAGCCTTGTTTATGCTACATATGAGGAACTAAAGGCACCAACAGGCTACATGACTTCATTTTTAAAAGTGACAAAGTCAAACAGTGAATTATGAAACCTCATTATAATTAATTCTACTGGTTCTGTATTTCCACGGTTATTACACCACCCACAAACTGGTCTAAATTACAACTTTTAAATTTTATGTTGCTGATGCATGAGTATTATTACTCTCTTGCACTTTTGGAAATACGGGAAAAAGGCGATTTTGAGATGTACTATCTTACTGGCAGTGATAGCAACGTCCATTTCACATCCGCTGCATGTAAGGAGGCATCCTTACAGGGCTGACTGAGCCTCCACTTATTCAGCACAAGTCACAATCACTGTGCTGAAGGCCATGGACTAGTGAATAGCATGCTCAGAGCCCTTTAACCTCCTGATTTAACTCTCTCAGGAGTTCCAACAAACTATAAGTTTGAATACAAGACTTGTGTTCAACTACCTTTGGATCCCTGGCACCTAAAACATAGCTGGAACATAGCAGGTTCTGAGGGAAATGTGCATCACCCCTTTTTGATAAAAAAGGGTGCTGGTGCTGAGTACTTACCGGTGAGAAAATTCCGCAGCCGTCCGAACTGTACTTCATATTGCTGGGGCTCTGCCTGGCAAGGGGCTGCGGACACTATGTTGGCACAACCAGATTCTGATTGGACTACAGAGGAAGAGATAGACAAGATGCGTACAGAAAGACAATCATTAGCCTAAAATGTGGCAGGATGGGTGGCAGCTGGTGTTGAGGGGCATCAGTAGCATCGGGCATCTTAGTACATTTTCAAAGGACATTGGGGCTTCTGGTTAAGTATGACTGACACATCTACCTGCCCTTCCTGACACCCAGTGACGTGACAGCAGAGGAACAAAAGGTATAAAGCACAGGATACACAAGCTGGATGAGAGGAGAGGTGCAGAGACTCATGAAAGACTCCTCTGGACGCATCTGAGCCTAGGACCTGGTACTGCACCATCATGTGCCCTGGGATGGGTCTACCTTCAACCTGGGTGCTGGACATTCAGGGGGCCCTTTCAATCTGGAAATTTACATCTTGCAATTCTGAGAAATTTTCTTGAATCATTTTGTTGACTCTCTCTTGTGTTTTCTTCTGGGACTCCTACAATTTCTAGATAGGCTTCCAGAACTGATCCTTTAACCTCTCCCAGATTCCATTTTTTATCTTTCTGCTGTACTCTCTGGAAGGCTTTCTCAACTTTCAACTCTTCTACTGATTTTTCAGTTGTACTGTCATGTAAGTACATGTACATACATAAATATGTGGTTTTGAACTGTGGTGTTGGAGAAGACTCTTGAGAGTCCCTTGGACTACAAGGAGATCAAACCAGTCAATCCTAAAGGAAATCACACTGAATATTCACTGGAAGGACTGATGCTGAAACTGAAGCTTCAATACTTTGGCCACCTGATGCGAAAAGCCGACTCGTTAAAAAAGAACCTCGATGCTGGGAATGACTGAAGGCAGGAGAAGGGGACGACAGACATGAGTTTGAGCAAGCTCCAGGAGTTGGTGATGGACAGAGAAGCCTGGCGTGCTGCAGTTCGTGAGGTCACAGAGTCGGACATGACTGAGCAACTGAACAACAACAACACAAACATTTGAACGTTCTTTTTTCTCTCAAAATAGCATTCTCTTGTTTTAAGACTATCAGTGATGGTATTTCTGAGGTTTCTCTTCTTTCTGCTATTTGTTTTCTCCAAGATGCTTCTCATCATTTCTTTTCACTTCCATTTTTCACGTGAAATAGATCAGTTTCTTTCAAGGTCTGAACCAACAGTCTCTAGTTTTCTGAAAGTCAGCATCACAGAGCTGATAAGAACTCTGGGCGTGGGTTTATCACCCAAGAGGACGTGGATGGCATCTTCCTGGTGATGTCTTTAGGTCTCTTTTGTTGGGCAGGGCGGATTCACCAGGGACAAGCAATAGTTAATCACTTTCCTGGTCAGTAGGTGCTTGGCTGCCAAAGTTCTCAGTAATGTGAGGAGGAAGAAGGCTGGAATCTCAATACTCAGGATGTAAACATATACTTCATCACCATTCTGTGAGTTCATGCTTTCCAAAAAGAAAAGCAAAGTTCTCCTACCCTTTTTTCTGGGGGTGGGAACCTCAGGACTGGGAAAAGGTGGCTGGGGACTGAGGAGCCATCTTTAGCAACAATCTGGATGAAACACTGACACACATGTAATTAAGCACAGATGTAATTTATGCAACAAGGAAGCAGAGTCATGACATACAACACACGGAGATGGAGAGATGGGTGAGAAGAATCAGTGTCCCCTATGAAACTCAAGAGACTTGATGGAAGGCTGCACATGTAGGAACAGCCTCCTTCTCCTGCTGCCCCTCCATGAGGAAGCCAGTCTTGAGTCCTTAGTCACAAGTGCTCACCACATTCTCCCCTCACTCTTCTGAGCCTTTCAGCTCAGGCTGTCCTCACTTCAGACTGGATCATACCGTAGCCTTCTGAGTAGCTCCCCTGGTTCTCATCTGGCCCTTCCTCGGTTAACATGGACGCCAGAGTCATCTTCCAAAAATCCACATTTGGTACCTTGGATGCTCCCCTTGAACTCTCCCCCTGATAAGCTCCTAACGGTTCTTTGGAAACTCAGCTCATTCTTTCTATGATTTACTGACCCCTGACTATATGCTGGGAACCACTAGACCTTTTGGGAAGCCTTTTTGACCTGTTGATCTACCTGTAAAGAGTATGTTCTTTGTTTTCATGGAGGCTGAGCATCCCCCTCACAGGACTCACCAAGTCACTCTCCCACGAATGCTGATTTACCTGCCTCATTTCCCGACTATGATATGAAGCACCTCAGAAGCCAGGATCAAGTCTCAACTCTCTCTAGAACTTCTCAGCACCTGGCCACTGGCAGGCCTTCAAGATGGTCTGCTGAATGCAGACATAATTATTCAGATTACTCAATTAAATTATTCAGGATAAAATTTTATGGTAATCACATTTCATGCTTCTCACTTTTCCTGGCAATTTTCTAGAATTTCTCCTGATATGCCATTATATCTAAATCAAGACAACTGAGAACACAAATTTTACAGTGGTTGCCCTACTGTCTATCAGCAGCAGCACAGGTTCCAAAGAAGACAAGGCAGTAGGCGCTTACCCAAGACTGTGATGACAAGCTCAGAAGGACTTACTCATGTCTGGTACACTGGCCATCTTACTAGAAACAGTAAGGCATTGAGGAATCTATTCCAAGTCCATCACCTGGCCCCTCCTTTGTCAGGGGAACCCATCTGAGTCTGAAGGTGAGGGAGAGTGAGTGAGTCTGACATGGAAGACAAGGAGGCAGATGCCTGCTGGGCTTCTTACGAGGAGCCAGGGCTGAGCGAGAGAAGGCACTGTAATCTCAAGCTTCACCATTGGCCATTTAAAGACACTTATAACCAATCTAAAAGTACTGCAGGAAAAATTTCTCAAAATTTTTTTGAAAAAATCCAAATCCAATTTCAAAACAATTTCAAACAACAAAAGCAAAAACACATTGTAAGTCTCAGGAATATGTGTATGATGCCAACATTTCCAACCACTTCCCAAAGGACTCATTCTGGAGAACCTAGCCTTCCATGAATGAGGTCCAGGTGAGATGGGAGGGGCCCATGCAAGAGGAAAGAGACGACCCTGGCCCCATTCAGGGAAGGAGAAAGTTGCACACAACATCAGGAACAGCTCAAAAGCCCTGGGATTCCAAGGGAGGGTGTGTTATGATGGGTTTTCAAAGAGGCACTTGGGCCAGCTGCTGCCTCTGGGAGAAGGGCAAGGTACCTGTGAGGCTGGCGGCCATCTCCTCAGTGCTCTGCGATAGCCGCAGGCCTTGCTTCACCGGACCGTCCGCATCCCCGTACTGCCGGCGTTTGAGGTAGCAGGACACGGCCATCTGGATCTGCTCCGTGCGGACCCGTTTCATGACCTGTAGGGGAGTCACACGGACAGCTGGATGTCATGCATGGGTAGGGGCCATCGAGCCGACTTGAGGGCCTTCATGACCAACCTCATGGTCTCTCCCACCTTATATACTGTCCCAATGACCACCTGGCCAACTTCAATCATGGAAAATGAGAATACCCTAGATATTAGGTTGGTACAAAAATAATTGTAGCTTTTGTGTTGTTAAATTTGCTGTTTTATACTGGAATACATTTTTAAATAAATGTGGTTATAACCATTCAATATCACAGTAATCCAAGTCTATGTCCCAACCAGTAACGCTGAAGAAGCTGAAGTTGAACGGTTCTATGAAGACCTACAAGACCTTTTAGAACTAACACCCAAAAAAGATGTCCTTTTCATTATAGGGGACTGGAATGCAAAAGTAGGAAGTCAAGAAACACCTGGAGTAACAGGCAAATTTGGCCTTGGAATACGGAATGAAGCAGGACAAAGGCTAATAGAGTTTTGCCAAGAGAATGCATTGGTCATAGCAAACACCCTCTTCCAACAACACAAGAGAAGACTCTACACATGGACATCACCAGATGGTCAACACCAAAATCAGATTGATTATATTCTTTGCAGCCAAAGATGGAGAAACTCTATACAGTCAGCAAAAATAAGACCAGGAGCTGACTGTGGCTCAGACCATGAACTCCTTATTGCCAAATTCAGACTTAAATTGAAGAAAGTAGGGAAAACCACTAGACCATTCAGGTATGACCTAAATCAAATCTCTTATGATTATACAGTGGAAGTGAGAAATAGATTTAAGGGCCTTGATCTGATAGATAGAGTGCCTGATGAACTATGGAATGAGGTTCGTGACATTGTACAGGAGACAGGGATCAAGACCATTCCCATAGAAAAGAAATGCAAAAAAGCAAAATGGCTGTCTGGGGAGGCCTTACAAATAGCTGTGAAAAGAAGAGAAGTGAAAAGCAAAGGAGAAAAGGAAAGATATAAGCATCTGAATGCAGAGTTCCAAAGAATAGCAAGAAGAGATAAGAAAGCCTTCTTCAGCGATCAATGCAAAGAAATAGAGGAGAACAACAGAATGGGAAAGACTAGGGATCTCTTCAAGAAAATCAGAGATACCAAAGGAACATTTCATGTAAAGATGAGCTCGATAAAGGACAGAAATGGTATGGACCTAACAGAAGCAGAAGATATTAAGAAGAGGTGGCAAGAATACACAGAAGAACTGTACAAAAAAGATCTTCACAACCAAGTTAATCACAATGGTGTGATCACTGACCTAGAGCCAGACATCCTGGAATGTGAAGTCAAGTGGGCCTTAGAAAGCATCACTACGAACAAAGCTAGTGGAGGTGATGGAATTCCAGTTGAACTATTTCAAATCCTGAAAGATGATGCTGTGAAAGTGCTGCACTCAATATGACAGCACATTTGGAAAACTCAGCAGTGGCCACAGGACTGGAAAAGGTCAGTTTTCATTCCAATCCCAAAGAAAGGCAATGCCAAAGAATGCTCAAACTATTGCACAATTGCACGCATCTCACACGCTAGTAAAGTAATGCTCAAAATTCTCCAAGCTAGGCTTCAGCAATATGTGAACCATGAACTTCCTGATGTTCAAGCTGGTTTTAGAAAAGGCAGAGGAACCAGAGATCAAATTGCCAATATCCGCTGGATCATGGAAAAAGCATGAGAGTTCCAGAAAAGCATCTATTTCTGCTTTATTGACTATGCCAAAGCCTTTGACTGTGTGGATCACAATAAACTGTGGAAAATTCTGAAAGAGATGGGAATACCAGACCACCTGATCTGCCTCTTGAGAAATTTGTATGCAGGTCAGGAAGCAACAGTTAGAACTGGACATGGAACAACAGACTGGTTCCAAATAGGAAAAGGAGTTCGTCAAGGCTGTTTATTGTCACCCTGTTTATTTAACTTCTATGCAGAGTACATCATGAGAAACGCTGGACTGGAAGAAACACAAACTGGAATCAAGATTGCCGAGAGAAACATAAATAACCTCAGCTATGCAGATGACACCACCCTTATGGAAGAAAGTGAAGAGGAACTCAAAAGCCTCTTGATGAAAGTGAAAGTGGAGAGGGAAAAAGTTGGCTTAAAGCTCAACATTCAGAAAACGAAGATCATGGCATCCGGTCCCACCACTTCATGGGAATTAGATGGGGAAACAGTGGAAACAGTGTCAGACTATTTTTCTGGGCTCCAAAATCACTGCAGATGGTGACTGCAGCCATGAAATTAAGAGACGCTTACTCCTTGGAAGGAAAGTTATGAGCAACCTAGATAGCATATTCAAAAGCAGAGACATTACTTTGCCAACAAAGGTTCATCTAGTCAAGGCTGTTTTTCCTGTGGTCATGTATGGATGTGAGAGTTGGACTGTGAAGAAGGCTGAGCGCCGAAGAATTGATGCTTTTGAACTGTGGTGCTGGAGAAGACTCTTGAGAGTCCCTTGGACTGCAAGGAGATCCAACCAGTCCATTCTGAAGGAGATCAGCCCTGGGATTTCTTTGGAAGGAATGATGCTAAAGCTGAAACTCCAGTACTTTGGCCACCTCGTGCGAAGAGTTGACTCATTGGAAAAGACTCTGATGCTGGGAGGGATTGGGGGCAGGAGGAGAAGGGGACGACAGAGGATGAGATGGCTGGATGGCATCGCTGACTGGATGGACGTGAGTCTGAGTGAACTCCGGGAGTTGGTGATGGACAGGGAGGCCTTGCGTGCTGCGATTCATGGGGTCGCAGAGAGTCGGACACGACTGAGCGACTGATCTGATCTGATATAACCACATTTTTATAAATGTGGTTATATATTATGTTTTAATGACATTTTCTCACATTATTTTTTTTTGCTAATGACTTTATTACTTGCTGTTTATATTTATTTTAGACTGTGGAAATGAGGTGTGACAAAGTTCAAAATGGGTCATAAAGCAGTGGAGAAAACTTGCGCCATCAACAACGCATTTGGCCTAGGAACTGCTAATGATCAATTAGCTAATGTGGTGGTTCAAGAAGTTCTGCAAAGGAGACAAGAGCCTTGAAGATGAGAAGAGTAGTGGCTGGCCATCACAAGTTGACAACGAGCAGCTGAGAGCAATCATTGAAGCTGATCCTCTTACGACTACACAAGAAGCTGCTGAAGAACTCATTGTCGACCATTCTACAGTTATTCGGCATTTGAAGCAAATTGGAAAGATGAAAAAACCTGGTAAGTGGGTTCCTCAGGAGCTGACCAAAAAAAAAAAAACAAAACAAAAAAAAACACATCATTTTGAAGTATTGTCTTCTCTTAATATACACAACAACACACCATTACTCAATCAGATTGTGATGTGGGACAAAAAGTGGATTTTATATAACAACCAGTGATTGTTTTATATAAATATATATATATATTTATTTTATACATGTATTATTTATATATATATTTATACGTTTTATATAACCAGCTCAGTGACTGGACTGAGAAGCAGCTCCAAAGCACTTCGAAAAGCCAAATTTGCACCAAAAAAGGGTCACAGTTACTGTTTAGTGGTCTACTGCCTGCCTGATCCACTACAGCTTTCTGAATCCCAGTGAAACCGCTATATCTGGGAAGTATCCTCAGGAAATCGATGAGATACACTGAAAACTGCAATGCCTGCAGCCAACACTGGTCAACAGAAAGGGCCTAATTCTTCTCCATGACAACTCCTGACTGCAAGTCATACAACCAATGCTTCAAAACTTCAATGAATTGGACTACGAAGTTTTGCCTCATTCGCCATATTCATCTGACCTCTCGTCAACCAACTACCACTTCTTCAAGCATCTTGACAACTTTTTGCAGGGAAAACGTGTCCACAACCAGCAGAAGGCAGAAAATGCTTTCGAAGAGTTCATCAAATCCCAAAGCATGCATTTTTATGCTACAGAAATAAACTTTTTTCTTGTTGGCAAAAATGTGTTGATTGTAACAGCTCCTATTTTGATTAATAAAGATGTGTCTGAACCTAGTTATAATGATTTAAAATTCACGGTCCAAAACAGCAATTATTTTTGTACCAACCTAATAATAAAGCCCCACAGGGAGAATGGTTACATGTATATGCATGGCCGTTCGCTTGAGTCCCTTTGCTGTTCACCTGACACTACCACAACATTGTTAATCGGCTACACCCCAACACAAAATGGTAAAAAAACAGAAGCCCCACAGATTCCCCCCCCAAACTCCATTCAGATCAGTGTGTTTACATTTCAGTCATGTTGCTTACCTCTTTCACTCTTCATCTATAACACCAGGTACAGATAAGCATCAGAATAATAAGAGGATATGTATACATATTAGAAAAGTTCTCAGGAATTCTTTTGATTTTATTCTTGGCTGTGCTGGGTCTCCGCTGTCTTGTGTGAGCTTTCTCTAGTTGTGACAAACAGGGGCTACTCGCTATTTGAAGAGCACAGGTTCTCACGGCAGTGACCTCTCTTGTTGCAGAGCACCAGCTCTAGGGCACGTGGGCTTCAGTGGTTGTGGCTCTTGGGGTTAGATGCCCCATGACACATGGGTACTTCTTGGACTAGGGATTGAACCCACATTCCCTGCACTGGCATGTGGACTCTCAACGGACCACCAGGGAAATCCTGTCATGAATTCTTAGAAGGGAGGAAATGCAGGGGTAATATTCAAACTAATCTGAGGTGGTAATTCAAGCTAGTTTGAAATTTCCCCTTCAAAAGGACTATCTTCCTTCACTGCTAAATTTATGATCAAGAAGGACAGAAACTCCTTGGACTTCCCTAGTGGTCCAGTGGTTAAGACTATGCGCTCCCAATGCAGGGGGCCCAGGTTTAACCCCTGGTCAGGGAACTAGGGGCTTCCCTGGTGGCTCAGATGGTAAAGAATCTGCCTGCAACGCAGGAGACCCGGGTTTGATCCCTGGGCCAGGAAGATCCCCTGGAGAAGGGAATGGCAACCCACTCCAGTATTCTTACCTGGAGAATTCCATGGACAGAGGAGCCTCGTGAGCTACAGTTCATGGGGTCACAGAGAGTTGGACATGACTAAGTGACCAACACTTTCACTTCAGGGAACGATTCCACATGCCATAACTAAGACCTGATCCAGCCAAATACACACGCGCACACACACACACACACACACACACACACACACACAGAATATCAGGAACCCCTGATGCTGCTATTGGCCTCAAACACTCCTCTGCCTGAAGTGAAGAATACTGCAGTCCAGATGAACACTGACAGCTGGATGAATTTTCTAGGTTCACTCCAGTGATGTAAAAAATATTTTCTTCTTCAGAATCAAAACATGGTGTCCACTCTGGAATGCAAACAACATTATCCGTACACAAGTGATTGTCCCCATCAGGGTAACTTTCTTTAAATCAAGAGCTTCTAATTTTTTTGTCTGTATGTGGAAGATGTGTTTTTGATAATTTATTTGGATATGTTTAAGTTTTCAGTTTCAATTATAGGCATTGGACTTCTCTTTTGTGATTTCCTCCATTTGTTTTAAGATTTAAAATACCTCATATTCCAAAAATCTGTTATTCTTTAAATATTAAAAAATTTATCCATATATAATTGTTATCCATTGAAATTTCTTTCACTGAATAACTAAATAACTGTTTTATCCAGATACTGCACCGAACAAGCTGTTCCAAAATCACTGACAAATAATCCTTGCAAACTGATTCATGTTGACTCTTTCAAAACATAATCTGAAGATTTTTTAAAACATAATCTGAAGATTGACTTTTCAATTGCATAAAAGTCATACAACAGAACAAACAGTAAAGGCTGGAGATATGCATATACAAAAATACATATATTTATATACAAATATAAAATGTTGCTGCTGCTGCTGCTGCTAAGTTGCTTCAGTCGTGTCCGACTCTGTGCGACCCCATAGACGGCAGCCCACGAGGCTCCCCCGTCCCTGGGATTCTCTAGGCAAGAACACTGGAGTGGGTTGCCATTGCCTTCTCCAATGCAAGAAAGTGAAAGTGAAAGTGAAGTCGCTGAGTCCTGCCTGACTCTTAGCGACCCCATGGACTGCAGCCCACCAGGCTCCTCCATTCATGGGATTTTCCAGGCAAGAGTACTGGAGTGGGGTGCCATTACCTTCTCCGACAGATCATTCTAAGTAGCATCTAAAAACCTAAGGTTTTTCATTAATCATCATGATTAAATACTCTGTGGAAATATAAATCATAGCTTAAAAATATATGAACCAGACTATTCTCGGTTTTGGTCATACATGATATAATTTTAAAACTTGCAGAATAACTAAAAGCTGTGCTCTTTCCCATGGAAATAATATGCCACAAGAATAAGGCTCACAGCTGGGGGCTTAGGAAGCAATGTACAATCTGGGAGGGGATAGGGTGGAGCAGAAATCATACAGTCTGGCAGCCAGATGACACTAGAAATTGATCTTCTCTAACATCAGCTGAGACCTCCATAAAGTCCCAGAAGTCTTTTCTTGTCAATTACTTTCTTTTCCCATAGCTTCCTACCCCCAGCCACTCCAAACCTGCAGTAATCTCCTTACTCAGCCAGCCAACATCAGCGAGCTGTTTACTTAGACTTAAGATTCCTCAACTCTTGTCAAATCTAAGTCATTTTCCCCTTATTATCTTTACATGGTTTCCAGGATGCTGAATACGCCACCTCCCATGCAAGCGTGTCTTCTGGCTCCCCTCTTCCATCCTTCAAACAAAACCAACCAAACAAGCAAAAACTAGTGGTCATCTTCTCTTGGCTCCCCCAACCTGACCTCTAAACGGTCTTCATCTCCTTCTATTCCAGACAGGATTCTGTCTTGTAGCCACTGTGCTACATCCTCACTGCTGCTTTTTGACAGCACAAATCACTTCTCACCTGGACTATTCCAATACCCTCCCACCTCTAGGCCTACCTCAAACACCCTTTTGAAGGTGGTCAGAGAAAAAGACAAATCTGATTATGCTACTCCATGCTACAAACCATCCTCCACAACCAATGCAGCTGCCCTCTCCTGCCATCACTGTTTCTTAGTTGCCCCAGAACAGGGCTTTTATCTTGCAAATTCACATTAAAAATAAAGTGAGCTTTGTCTAGCTCCTGCTTGAATTCCCAACGGTTTACTTTGGGCACATGATTTCTCTGTATTTTTATGAACCAAGAAAGCCACAAATATTTAATTCCTACTTCAACACTTGTTTTAGGGCTCAGAAAACTTATTTTTATACAAGTTTGTTAACGTGGAAGGGTATGGCACAATCTATAGAATGGCTACCTATATCTGCTGCTGCTGCTGCTAAGTCACTTCAGCCGTGTCCGACTCTGTGCGACCCCATAGACGGCAGTCCACCAGGCTCCCCCGTCCCTGGGATTCTCCAGGGAAGAGTACTGGAGTGGGGTGCCATTGCCTTCTCCAACCTATATCTACCATGTCTGATTTTATAAAGAAAACTTTTCACATGGACTCCATTTACAACGTCTGCACACAGAAGAAACAGGATATTGTGCTCTCAGAATAAGGGGGATACAGTTTCCTATGTTTATCATTCTCTCTCAAACTGGATTCAAATGAGGTTCTGGAGATGCTTTAGTGACATTAAACCCTCGTGTGTGTCTCAGTGGAAAGATCACTTTTTTATTCTATAGTACTGCCCATGGGCTTCCCAGTGGGCTTCCCAGTCTGCCAGTGCAGGAGATGTGGGTTCAATTCCTGGGTCGGGAAGATCCCTTGGAGAAGTAAATGACAACCACTTCAGTATTCCTGCCTGGGAAATCCCATGGACAGAGGAGCCTGGCGGGCTATAGTCCATGGGATCACAAAAGACTGGGACACGACTTAACAACTACAACAACAGTACTGCCCATAGGACTTCCTGCAATGATGGAAATGCTGTACCTCTGCACTGTTCAGCGCGGTAGCCACCAGCCACAAAGGGCTATTTAGCAATTAAAATGTGACTAATGCAACTGAAGAACTGAAGTTTTCATTTTAATTAAAGCAACCACACGTGGCCAATACTTACTGTATTGAACACAGTTCCAGAGCATGGTATTATTTTGTGAAAATAAAGCAGCAGTATCATGACTTAAAAATGTCAATTCACAAAGTTTTGCAAAATACTTCTGATTACTGAACTGCCAAATCTCCAAAAGTTTAGTATTTTGCTTGTAAAAATGGTACTACCTTTTTCTTATTATCAAACCCTATAAGGTTACTAAGATACAGATACATTTAAATACATCTTACCAGAAAGATATCTTATCTGATTGCTAAACAAAGATTTATGAATAGGAATTTTCTATAATATTTTCTAAAGCTTGCCAATACACAAAGTTCTTTAAACCATCTTCAAGTTAAAAAAAAAATGAGAAAGGAAAAAGGAATTTGTTTCAGTAAACAAACAGAGCAGCAGTTACTGTCTGTAAAACATTCAAATAAAAGCAAGCTCAAACCTAAGACAACTTTACCCTTGCAATAAGAAAATTAATAAAGAAAAATATTTGGTTAACTTAAAAAAAAAAGGTTCCATTCCTGGATCAGGAAGATTCCCTGGAGGAGAGCATGGCAATCCACTCCAGTGTTCTTGCCTGGAGAACCCTATGGACAGAAGAGCCTGGCGGGCTCTAGTCTATAGAGTCAGAAACCACTGACCAGCAGAGAGGCAGACACCACTGAAGCGACTTAGCATGCAAGCAAGCATCCATTTATATCTTCAACATCTATGCCTCTGTGGTCACTTTAGCCACCCTGAATCATCAATTCCATTTTCTAGAACACATCACCTTCGTATCTATCAAATCACCTATGACAGAGCACTTCTTGAACCCGCACATCACTGGAAATGTCAACAAAGCCATCAATACCCATTCAGGTAGGTATACCTGTTTTACTTATCACTTATTAATACTATACTGATTGTATAAATAATCCCAAACTAGCATTGACTGAGATTGTTTCAGTCCAGTACATTTCCCAAACGGCACCTTAGTTGTTGGAAAGCGTAATTACAGTGTTTGTAATAGGAGACACTTAAGCGTGTGGTGACACTTTCTTTTAAGTGGGATACTTTCAGGGATATTTTGTCAACAAAGGTCCGTCTAGTCAAAGCTATGGTTTTTCCAGTAGTCATGTATGGATGTGAGAGTTGGACTATAAAGAAAGCTGAGCACCGAAGAATTGATGCTTTTGAACTGTGGTATTGGAGAAGACTCTTGAGAGTCCCTTGGACTGCAAGGAGATCCAACCAGTCCATCCTAAAGGAGATCAGTCGTGGGTGTTCATTGGAAGGACTGATGCTGAAGCTGAAACTCCAATACTCTGGCCACCTGATGCGAAGAGCTGACTCACTGAAAAAGACCCCGATGCTGAGAAAGATTCAGGGCAGGAGGAGAAGGGGACGACAGAGGATGAGATGGTTGGATGGCACCACCGACTCAATGGACATAGGTTTGGGTGGACTCCAGGAGTTGGTGATGGACAGGGAGGCCTGGTGTGCTGCGGTTCATGGGGTTGCAAAGAGTTGGACACGACTGAGCGACTGAACTGAACTTCATGGGGGAGGTGGGGGGGAGATCCTGTCTTGTAGTTAGGCATATAAAATATATCCCTGAAGATCTTTTCAAGAGAAAAAGTTGCCCGGAATGGTCTCCAGGTTTCTTCATGCCTTCTCAAAGTGCTCTCCAAGCTTCCAGATTTGGATTAAAATACCTGCCTCCAGTAAGCAGTCCTTTTCCTTTCAGAGTCAAAGGCAGACACAAAGCTACCAGGACAAGTGGCTGAGCCTTCCCTACTTTCAATTCCACATTACTACAGGTATAATCTTTCCAAAAAGCTAATCTGATGCCATCTGTGCTGAGCTTAAAAACTTTCTCCTTCCTCCACCAGTGGGGAAGATAAAAAAAAAATCCCATCTCCATCTAGTCATCTCAAGGTTACTCTGATCTGTCTGTTTACAAAACAGGTGGGTACCACCCCGCTGTCTAGCCTTAGGGGCTTTGGTCAAATTCTCCTTCTTTAATTGGAGGAACCCCTCCCCTTTCCCTCTCCCCAAACTGGCACTCCTATCTGGTTTACCTAAGTCTCACTGAGGCTTCACAGCCCAGCTTGGCCATCTCTTCCTCAAGCCTGATTCTCTCTGTCCACCAAACCGTGGAACAAACTTCTATCCTGGGAATCACCACACTATTAGTTTCCTACACCACCATTATACTAATACCTAGCACTTACTGACCATAGGGGAGGGAACATTCCTCAGATGAGAAAGTTGAGGCTCACAGAAGTCAGACAGGTGCCGTGGGGTCCACAGTGCCCAGGTTGAGGGGGGGCGCTTGGGTCACCTGGCTGCTGGGTCTGAGCTCTTCCCCTTTATGTCTTGCTGCTCCAAGGGTTCTCTTGGGGAACAGAACAGTGAGAACTTACCACGTGCTTGTTGAAGGCATGATCAGAATAGTTACTACCTGAGAAGCTACCTGTCAGAGAGGCTAGAAGGGCTTCTAGCACTGTCCTGGGTAATGCTGTTTAACAGCATCTTTGGGGCCTCCTTCCAGCTGAATCATCACACAAAAACCCTTTCTCCAAACATGTCCTTCATAGGTATTATGAAGGATGTCTGTTTGCAAAAGTAAAACCAAAAAATTGGTTGACTGCATAGTTAAGGGAGGACTTTACCTAATTTTCCAGTGACAGAACCAAGTATTAACACATTTAGAGGCAGAAGCATCAAAATCATTCCCAAACACACTGATTTACTGTTGACAACCAAAACAAACAAAAAAAATGCTCAAGGTAAGCCCACTTTTTGGTTTCCCAGCTTAATACGGATTCTTAAGGCAGGAAATATTTATAATTCATAAAAATCAAAAGTTAGCATACCTCACATTTAATGCAAAAAACCCACGCCCACAAGGAACCTACCAAGTACGCTACCAAAAAAGTAATTGTAATAGCCGATAACTAGTATTAACAGAACACATCCTATTTGTCAGGCATTTTCATATACGTTATTCCTTTTTTGGGTATCCTTTAAAAAGTCCACTTTTAAGTTATCAGTCAATACCCCAAAAGAAGAAACGAATGCTCATAGAGATTACAGGTAGGTACATGGTTTCCACAGAAGGCCGATGTAGACACCAAGCCCATCCACTACGAGAAGCTTCCCTGAGTGTAAGGACACGGCCCGAACTCCTCTTCAGACTTCCACCCTCAAGCAGGGCTGGGACCCAGACCGAGATCGGCCACCGCAGTCCCCTTCCCCCTACCCGGCAACGCTGGGTCACCTAGGAGCACACAGTCCCCGCACGCCCCTCCCGGCGCGGCCCGGGTCCCGCAGGCCGGCTTTCAGCTCCGAGACCTCCACCTGCAAGGTGAGAGGTCAGAGCTCAGAGCTCAGCCGGCCGACGCTGGGGGCCGACCCGGGGCGCCCCCGCCGCAGTCTGAAGGGCCGCACTTCCGCCGAGCCCGGGATGCCGGCTTGCTCACCTTCGGCTCCCCGCCCACGCCTCGCCCAGGCGCTCCGCGGCCTCCGGGCTCCGCGGCTCACAGCCCGCAGCCGGCTGTCAGGGGTGCGGCCGCCTCGAGGGCGCCCTTGCAGGTGGGGACCGCCGCGCTCGTCAGCGTCCTCCCCGCCACCATGTGCCAAGTTTCAGCCCGACTTTGGCCTAGAGACACTCCTCTAGCTTAAACGCCCGAGAGAGCGGGCCCGCGCTCCGGGCGGGGCCGCCGCCCGCAGCCACGCCGGCCCGCCCCGCCCCCACCGCCTAGGCCGCGCCGCCACCCGCGCCCGCCGCCCGCACTCACTGAACATCCCAGGCGGCTCTCGCTTCCCCCGCCGCCGCTGCCGCCGGGGTCGCCCCGCGTCCGCCTCCGTCGCCTTCGCGGCAGGCTCGCTATCCGCGGCCGGCTCAGCCGGACCCCCGAGCCCCGAGCCCCGCCGCCCCCGCGGCGGCTCTGGGCGGCCGCCCCATGACTGACTAACGCGGAGCCGCCGCGGGCTGGGCCGGGCCGTTTGGGCCTCGACGCGCAGCTGTCTCCGCCAATGGGCGCGGCGCCTCGGCGCTCGGCTGGCTATGCCTGGCGCGCGCGCCACCCCGCCCCCGCGCTCCTAACGCCCCTCCCAGCGCCGCGCCGTCCAGCTCCGCGCGGCCGGCTTTGGGCGGTAGAAGCGAGGCCCTCACGTGGTAGCTCCGGAGTGGGTCCCGTTGTCGCTGTCAGTCCCCGTGAGGTTCCCACCCGGGACTGACCGCCGGGAGAGTTCCCGACTCGGGGACTGCCCTCCGACCAGTCCGCTGCCCCTCACGGCGGGGCCTGCGTGAGTTCCTCACCTGGGGTGGCCTACAGGTGAGTCCCCTCCCGGCCGACCTTCCGCCCCAATCGCGGCTCCTACCAGGTGACCACGTCCCTCCAGGTGAGCTCCCCACCAAGGCAGGGTCCTCCCCGCTGGTCGCTCCTTCGCGGCCTCTCGCCTGGCTTCTGGCTGTTAGCTTCCTTGAGTTCCTCAGGGTTCCGGCGTGTGAACGCGCAAAGACGGACGCGGCTTTGCTGTCCTCGTGGATTTGTGGTCCTCAACCCGACTTTCCACGCGCGTTCGCAGAGATCGTTGCGGTCACCGGGAGCCCAAGGTTGGCAGGCCTAGAAGAGTTGTCTGGGGCGTCTTTGTAGCCAGTTCTTCAGACGCTTTTTAAGTACTTGGTAGCTGTCGTGACGGTCGTGATGGCTGTCTAACATTGAATTGAACAGTTAAGTTAGTAACTGTTGGATGTATATTGGATGTTTTGACACACGGGCAGACTGACATCTTTTGACTGTTCTGGTCTCTGTAACAGAGGAAGGGTACTTTCATTCCTTATTCCCTTGTAAAGGTGCCTATAGAGAATTAGTTCTGAAGGTAGGTCTGGAGAATTTCGGACCCCTTAGATTAAAAAAATCCAGTGATCCAGCTCTCAGTAGATCAAACTCTTTTCGTTTGAGAGTATTTAAAATAGAATCGTGAGTCTGCGATTTTTTCTCCATATTTCATTGGTCCTATTTTGTTGTTATTTGCAGTGCTGTGGTCAGTCCTTCAGTCGTGTCAGACTCTTTGTGACCCTGTGGACTGTGGTCCACCAGGTTCCTCTGTCCACGGGGTTCTCCAGGCAAGAATACTGAAGTGTGTTGCCATGCCCTTCTCCAGGGGATCTTCTGGACCCCGGGATGGACTTGGCATCTCTGTGTGTCCTACATTGCAGGCATATTCTTTACCCACTGAGCCACCTGGGATCTCTTTATTTCAGTATTAAGTATCATGAAAAAGTTTCTCCTTTGAGTACCTGACTTGTTTACTTTTATATAATGAAAATGATTTAATCTGATATGTTTTCCATTTTTACTATGACTTTTAGGAAACTCAAAGCTACATTTACCTCAGTTTTATAGGATTATAAGTGGTTGGTATGTTTGTATTGCTGCTTTAGTCATAATTTTTTTGTATTGTATTTTTCTAGCGTTAATTGTATACGTGTATTCTGTAGAGTCTTTAGAAACAGTGTATTTTCGTAAGTTAATGAAGTTATTGTTGCAACTGAAATAAGTCTTTCTATTGGCACTGGGTTTATACTTTATTTCTTTTGAACTTGGAGAAATATTACCATTTCCAAATACTGCTTATCTTTTTAAACTGTTTAAAGTTTAAAACTCCTATGTATTAGGAGTGGATCCTAATACATACTCTACAGTATGTATGTATTAGGACATTTTTGCTGTAACAACCCTTTCAATCTAAAGCCATGTGTGAAAATAAAAGTAATTTGAGTGTTCGCAAGTAATATGAACACTTTGGGTTTTGTTTCAGTGAATTCCTGCACACTGACTTCTGAGGATGTCATATTGGATCACAGCAGGAGAACTTGTACATGTGTGTGTAATCCATCTTCTGTCTGCTTTCATGTGAAAAGCATGAAAGTTTTCTTCTAGAAAACTCATGGACTCAAGCATCTTATATATTGACTTCTGCCCAATGGTGTTTTAATTCATTGAAGAATTTTTTTAAAAGGAGTATAAGTTATGTAGACAATAAGGTACATGATGTTCATTTTTGGTGCCTATTAAGTTTGACCTTTATATAATGTATTATTTTCCATTGCTTTAAATTGTAGGTGCCGAAATGGCAGCTGTTTATTCTGGCATTTCTGTGAAACTTAAAAGCAAGACAACGTCCTGGGAAGATAAACTAAAACTAGCTCACTTTGCTTGGATTTCCCACCAGTGTCTTCTTCCAAATAAAGAACAAGTAAGTTTAATGCACAAGTTACATTTTTATGACCTAAACTAATGATCACTTATTAAATTGCATATTGATGTTTAGTTAAAATTTTAAAAGATTAGAGAAAAGGCTGAAGAAGGAAGCATGGTTAGAAAGTTAAAAGTAGTTTCAGTGAGAAAAAGTTAATAGATATTTCACTAACAAACTTTTTCTGTTACAAAACCTCAGCATGTCTTTTATGTTTGAAAATATCTCTTATATTCCAAATTATGTGGGTGTGTGCTAAGTTACTTCAACTCTGTTCAACTCTTTGTGACCCTATGGACCGTAGCCTGCCAGGCTCCTCTGTCCATGGGATTCTCCAGGCAAGAATACTGGAGTGGGTTGCCATGCCCTCCTCCAGGGGATCTTCCCAACCCAGGGATTGAACCCACGTCTCTATATCACCTGCATTGGCAGGCAGGTTCTTTACCACTGGTGCCACTTGGGAAGCCCTAAGTATGTGCATCAGTGAACAAATTTGGACTTGGGTTACAGGAATTAGGTTCTGAGTCTGTTGGCAGTTTCATTTATTTGTAAATCCTAAGTGATGCTCCATAAGCAATTCTTATTGGTGCTTTTTAAACATCTTTGGAACTTGATAAATCAAAGGTTGGGAAGTAGAGAAGCTTTAGCATTTGCAATAACCCAAGGGGAAATAGATTATAAAGTGATAGATTAGAAACAGATTAGGAAGCAAGAAAGACATCGTTCTTTGTTAACATTTCTCAAACTTATCTGACTAAGAAAAACTGTTAATATAGTGGAGACACCAGGATGATGAACTCATTAAATTGGATTAACATACAGTCATTTGGTGCCTCATCAGTAAAGAAGTCACCTGCCAATGCAGGAGACACAGGTTCGATCTCTGGGTTGGGAAGATCCCCTGAAGAAGGAAATGGCAACCCACTCCAGTATTCTTGCCTGGGAAATCCCATGGACAGAGGAGTCTGGTGGGCTACAGTACATGGGGTTGCAAAAGATATCAGACACAACTTAGTGACTAAACAACAACAATAAAGCAGTTCAAAATGTGTCAAAGATGGATTACCACTGTTGAAATGATGAGATCCACTTTGTACAGCACCAGCAGAACTAGTAGTGTCTAAATCTGCCTGAGGGTCACCTGACAGCTGTGGCAGGCAATTTGATCAAGGTTTCCCCTATCCTTCTCGGGAGAGTTTTTTTCTTTTAGCATTTGACTATTCATGCTGTTATGGACATTTCTGGTGTCTTGAGCTGAGGCCTCACCACCTTTCCTTGTGTTTATGAATAAGGAATCATGTCACAATAATGAAAACTATCCATGTTCAGCCCTCCTCCTAATACAGCATTTGTGAGTCATTCATAGAAGACTCTGTCTTCTGAATGCAATAAGTAGGTTTAGAGATGAAGCTGCGGGTAACTCAGGAAGCCAGGACACAAACTCTGGTCTCCTGACCCTGCGTCTTTGCTTTTGTGTGTCATTCTTTCTGTGGCCATCCTGAGCAGTTGTTGTGCTTTTACTTTTTAAAATTTAGAAGTGATTAGTTAGAAGAAACTGTTTCAATTGAAACTTTTTATTGGCCCCAGGTAAAGGCAAAATTAGTTTTTTTCTTTTTTATTTAATTTATTTATTTGGCTGTGCTGGGTCTTAGTTGGGGCACACAAGATCTTTGTTGCAGTATTCAGGATCTTTTAGTTGTGGCATGTGGGATCCTATTCCCTGACAAGGGATTGAACCCATGCCCCCTGCATTGGGAGCATGGAGTCTTAGCCACTGGACCACCAGGGCAATCCCCAAAGTTAGTTTTGTTTTTTTTTTAATTGATTATTTAATAAACATATTTTAAGGTACCAAAACATAGTATTACCAAAGATAAATTTTAAAGAAAGTTTTTCCCCTTGGCAGTTGTATTTGGTTATTCATGGGATGTCCCCATAAATGTCCAGTGTTTTTCTTGATAAAGAAATTCATTTATTTTTAAGTATATTTTTTTCCAAATTTAGGTACTGCTTGATTGGGCAAGGCAGTCGTTGGTTGCATTTTATAAGAAAAAACTTGAACTGAAGGAAGACATTGTTGAAAGGCTTTGGATCTATGTAGATAACATTCTACATAGCAGAAAACTGCAGAACCTCCTCAAGAATGGAAAGACAGTTAACCTTCAGATTTCCCTCATCAAGGTAATTAACAGTTTCCTGTGTTATCCTGTATGTGTTACATGTATCTCTGTTGATTTCCTGTTAATACCAGAGGCTTAATTGTCTTATGGTTAATTATATCAAGATGCAGAAAATACCAAGGTAGGAGGGGAGATGGCTTCCCAGGTGGTGCTAGTGATAAAGAATCCACCTGCCAATGTAGGAGATGCATGAGACGCAGGTTTGATCCTTGTGTCTAGAAGATCTCGTGGAGTAGGAAATGGCAACACGCTCCAGTATTCTTGCTGGAAAATTTCATGGATGGAGGAGCCTGGAGTCTTTGGGGTTGCAAAGAGTCGGAAACGACTGAGCACACACACAGCACAACAGCAGGGGAGAAGAAAAAATAGTACGTTTAGAGTTATAATAATGATTGATATTTATTGAATGCATATCAAATTCTCTATACCAGGTGTCCCTAACCCCTGGGAGTTAGGAACTGGGCTGCACAGCAGGAGGTGAGCGGTGGGCAGGCTTCATCGGCCATGGCTTTCATTACTGACTGAACTAAGCACTTTATATTATTTAATATTGAATAAAAGATTAGAAATTTTTCATAAGCTGGTTAATTACCTTTTTAATTACGAAAGGTATCCAGCAAATGATGCTACTTTCTAACTTTTTTCCCCCACCTTTTTGCTGGACTAGAGGGAAATCAAAGGTCAAAATCTAGATGAGAATTTCCTCAAAGGTTTTTGACTCAGTGGGCAGGAGAAAAGCAGTAGAGGCTGGGAACAGAGGAATTAAATGGTTGATGCCTTATGGTTTATAGGCTTTAGTGGTTCTTGAAATTATGCTCTGAATTATATCACTTTATAAAATAATAGGTCAGTGGTCACCAAACTGGATTATTCTGAATGGTCCTTAGGGGATGTGAGAAGAAACTATTTCATCTTTATATGATTTTTAAAAGGTCACCTTAATTTTTATGTATGTTTTATAATTGTATAAAATACTCATACTATGGTGCATGTGTGTAATTTATAACCTTATCAGGTATAAAAGTGGAAAAAGTTGTATAATCAGAAATATTTGGAGATTACTGTAGTAGAGTGCTGGCATTTAAGTACAAAGTATTTTTGGTTCAGCTTTTCCGGAGCCAGCAGTTATATGGATGGAGATAAACACATGTGTGTCATTGGGCTACTCATAACTTAGCACCTGGGATAAATTTGATATTCAGATGTTGTGAGGCTGGAAGCAAGTTGCATATCCCATAAGTGAATTTTGGAATCTGCCTGGCCCTCGTGATTTCTGTTTTTTGTGAATTTCAGAATTTTGAAAGCTATAGACTGGGTTTGCTATTACCATAAGTAGTAACTGGCAACATTTGTTTTCTTCTTTTAAGAATGCCTTTTGCTTTGGCTTTTTCAGGTACAAACAGTATTACTGATTATAGAAATGTGTTTTGGACCACAGGATCATAACCAAAGGCTACTGTCCCATCTACCTGTAGCATCTAAGTTGAATTATAGGTTTAGGTTCTAAGAAAACATGAAATCTTTGGACTTTAAGCCTTATAAAACTCTGCTATTTAGAAAGGGTCAGCAGATATATAAAGGCATGGAGCCCTTTTCTTAATTTATATTGGTAGGAGATGGATGTGTGTAGGAATTAAGACAGGTCCTCTGCCTTACTTTGATGTGCTAAGGAAAAGTCAGGTTCATTTAGATGTGCTAATCTGGGCATTTCTTTTTCATTAAGATCAGGGCAAGGAGTGAGTTTGCTCATTGTGTTGTGTTTTTTGAGTGTCTGTGGGTTTAGGGTCAGTGACAAGTTTCTTTTCTTTCTCAATACTCAGATCATCAATGAGAGGATAGCCGAGTTCTCTCTTTTGGGATCCCAGAGGAACATCTGTGTTGTGCTGAGCTGCTGCCAGGGTATCCTCTCGACACCTGCACTTGCTGTCATCTACACGGCCAGGCAGGAGCTGATAGTTGACCTGCTGAGCCAGCTCTGCTGGTTGGCCTGTAGGCAGCCAGGAGCCATAATACCCCAGTTGTTTGAAGTCATTCACCTGAGCCTCAGCCACTACCTCTCACTTCAGCAGCAGCAGGTCAACCCGAGACGCGCCTTTGGGGAGGTGACTGGGCACCTGCTCCAGCCCTGCCTGGTCTTGAGACACTATCTCTTGGGGGGCACATGGACTCAGGCTGGCCAGGGCCAGCTGCGGCCAGCGCTAGGCCGGGACATTAGGAATCAGATTGAGGCTGTGCTTCAAGGTGGAGCTTTTCAGCCTGAGCTGCTCCCTTCATACAAAGAGGAGCTCTTGGATCAGCAGCAAGGCGACTCAAAGATAGGGGCCATGAAGAATCTTCTAGCTCCCCTGGGCACTATGATTGCCAGGCTGGTGGATGCCGGCTACTGTGACCCATCCCTTCAGGCTTCAGTGGTGGCCAACTCTGTGGCCTTGCTGTACAAACTCTTTGTTGAGTCTTACCTCAAGGAGGGGAACCAACTGCTTTGCTTCAAGGTGCTCCCTCAACTTTTTGGCTGCTTAAGAATTTCACACCTGGAGGAGCAGAGGCAAGCCCTGTCCATGTCCGATTGGACCACAGAACTCCTGGTTGTGGAACAGCTTCTAAACTCAGTGGCCAGTAACACTATCTACAACATCGCTGCTGACCGAATCCGGCATGGTGAGGCTCAGTTCCACTTTTACCGTCATCTGGCTGAGTTGCTGCTAAAACACCCACAGGCCCTTGTGCCAGCCTGGTTCCGCTGCCTGAAGGTTTTGCTCTCCCTGAATCATTTGATCCTGGAGCCAGACCTGGATGACCTGTTGGCTTCAGCATGGATCGATGCAGAAGTCACAGAGTTGCGGACCCAGAAAGCCCAGGAGGCACTGATCCACACGCTCTTCCAGACATACGCCAAGCTCCGGCAGGTACCCCGGCTGTTCGAGGAGGTGCTGGGGGTGCTCTGTCGCCCTGCAGCTGAGGCGCTGAGGCTGCCAGTGCTGACTGCTGGCCCTGCTGCGGTGCTCCAAGAGTGCCTCCCGGAGCTGCCCCTGAGCCAGGTCCTGGACACGTGGGCCCTCGTGCAGGAGCGGTTCCAGTCTCTGGTCTTGTCTGGCTTGAGGGGTGACGAGGACATGGCCCTGAAGTCCCTGTCGCTGAGCTCGCTGCTGTGCTGTGTCATGGTCAACGCGCGGAGCCTGGATGCTGGCTCACCCCTGCCCGTGGTCAGGCGCATGCGGCAGGCCATGGACGGGATGCTGCAGGGCCTCGTGAAGCCCCTGCTGGACCTTCTTCGCAAGCCCTGGCCCTCAACGCCTGAGCTCTGGCAGCAGAAGGTTGGCGACTCTGCGCTTCTGCTTGCCCACACCTGGGCCCAGGTGGACACCGTGCTGCGCTTGAGCTGCAGCCCATACCGCTCTGAGCCCGGGACCTTGGCGGGCGCCACCCCAGAGCCCTCAGGCCCCCTTCCGCTACTCCCTGGCGTCGAGGCCAAGCATTGGGAGGAGATAGAGGAGTTCACGGTTCAGTCCGACTCCCTCAGTCGGTACTGCTTGGAGCAGCTCCACCTGCAGAGAATGAAGAACACCTTACTGCAAGCCAGTTTCCAGTCTGAAGAAGCCCTCTGTGCTCTGAGGCGTGATGCCGCCTACATCCTGGGCTCTGGGAGAGCGAGTGTGACCCGGGGGATGTCGGCTTCCTGGGATGGCCAGGTTGGGACAGTGAGTGTGCTCACCTACCCCATTGCCCACTGGCACTTGGTCATGTCCAATATCATGATTTTAATATCATATCTTGGTCCAGATGACCTACAGTACCTGGCCAGCATCCTGCTGAGAACTTTACCAGTGAGCAAAGCCCGGGAAGGCTTAGTGGAGGAGGAACCAGATATCACACTTGGAAAGATCTCCCAGGCCGTCCTCCACAGCCCTCTCTTCCCCGAAATGCAGTCCCTCCACTCTGCGTTCTTCCTGGGCTTGACTGCACGCTGCGGCAGCATCCTGTGTGCCGCTGCGCAGAGGGAGACAGCTCTTCTCCGCCAGCAGCTGCCCTGGCTCTTTGAAGAGGATTACATGGTCATGGCTCACTGGGAAAGCAGATTTGCCAAAGTTGGAGCTGAAGGTGTAGAACCAAGAGAAGAAATTGCCCAAAACATACTCTCGTTGGTCAGGGGTGACTCCCCCATTCAGTTGGAGGGGGAGCAGTTGGAGAGCATCCTGCAGCTTTTGGGAGTTCTTTCTGCTCTACAGCTGGACAGCCTCCTGGCACCCTATCATGTGCATTGTTTTCTTCTGTTACTGTCTGTGGCCGTCACCACACCAGGCAGCTCTTGCTCCTCCTCCCTCACCCTCAGGGTTTTGAGGACGTGCTACCAGCTTCTCGGTTGCCTGCAGAGAGGCAAGAGTGCCCAGGCTGTGCTTAGGGTCATGTATGTTAGCGATATCTTTGAGGTCACACTGACCTCCTTGTTCAGAGCCAGTAGGAGGTTTCTTGTGAGTGTGAATGACCCCTCTTGGCTGGAATTCCTCCAGGTGGTGGGAACGTTCTTAGAACAGCTCCTGCAGATGCTTATCCAGAGAAAGCTCAGTCTGGGGCTCAATTTTGGGAAAATCCTTGCCTTCCTCTCAGGGCACCAACTGCACAATGAAGTGACTTCAGGCCAACGGTCAGAAGATCAGGTTCCTCTGGGCCAGCAGCTCATGCTGGTGTCCTTATCTAAGGTGTGCCAAGTGCTGGGGCCTTTAGTCAAGGAGCAGAAGCAGCAGGACGAGGCCCCAGAAGTGCTGCCCAAGCTGTTGAAGGAGGTGGTGCTGCAGGCGGGGGCCCTGCTCCAGCACTGCATGGCCCCTGGGGCCCAGGGCCACCTCCCTCCCGCTGTCATCTCGTCCTTGGGCTCACTCTTGGAGGCTGATGTGGCCCTACGCTCCAGGCAAAATTGGACAGATGTTTCGAAAGGGACAGACAAAGCGCTGTCCGCCTGCACCACCCTCTACCAGACCATCTATGCTCAGATCCTGTTGGAATTGCCAGCCCTAGTGGGAGATCCCCCATCTTTCCAGGCAGCCGTGCAGTTTTTAACTCTGTTCTTTTTGGTCCCAGAACTACATCCTCAGAAGGATTCTGTGTGTACCTCCGTGTTTCATTCTGTGAGAAAAGTCCTTGCAGGTGAGATGTTTTCTCTTGAGCTACTTGTGTACTGTAGAGCTTTTGGTGAAAGGTCACTGGGTGGCAGCCAGGTGACTTTCTGCCCACCCCCTTTTTTGAAACAGGTGTGCATTTCAGAGGGTACTACACCAGGAGCTGGTAGAAGCCCTCCCTGGTGTTCATTTCTAGTGTCTCCCTTTGTGCATGTGAGCAGTTACTCACAATTGTTTCCCTGCTTTTTACACAAATAGCAGGCTTCTAGATGTATTGTTTCATGCTTTAGTTCTTTACTTATTTTGGAGGTCGTTCTAGTTTATAGTTTTGAATCACTCTTCTCTGATTGAGTCTTTCTGTCTTGGCCCCAGAAGTCAACGTAGACAGCTTCATCCCTATTTGTAGGCTCTCCAGTATCAGATCTTCAGCACCACCAGTGGACTTAAGAAAGATTAAACCTGCCAACCTTTTAAAATTGCAGGTGACTTAATTTATAGGGAACCTCATGAAATTCCGTGAGGGCGGATGTTGTCCCCCAGGTCTCTGTGGTCCTGGCCATTGTGGGGCCCTGAGTCCTGATTGGACAGCGGCTCAGCCCATGATGTCATTGCAGTGTTTTAGCTGGATGTCAGCCTTGCAGGCCAGCTAATCAGGACCAAAAACCCGGCCAGTGTCTTCATGCAGAATTCACTCCCTGCTGTCCCCAGGTCAGAGGTCAGCAGACCAGAGTCCATCCCTAACGTGATCTCATCAGGGCAGCACTGTCCCAGTTGCCGTAGACCTGTTGGCTTCTCGTTTGCTTGTTCCTGAGGTGGGGGCTGGTTAGGATCGTCTGAGGAGGGGCGGGGGCCGCCAGCCTAGCCCAGCCCTCAGTGCACACCGACCTCTCTGTGCCCTGATGGGAGGCTGCGGTGGCGAGCGGGGGCCGTGGTATGCTCACACCCACAGATGTCCTTGGGCTTTGTAGGAAGAGAGGCCTCCTGGGCCATGGCCAGGGCAGAGCAGGGCCAGGGTCTGCTCTGGGTATGGGCTGACTGGGGGGCCTTGGTCACATGTTCTGTTTCACTCTGTCAGCCTCTCTCAGGGAATGGTGTCACCTTGTTAATGGGTAAAATTCAGTCTTCTGTTAACTCATTTAACACGTTCTGTTAGAGCATTTAAAACCAATGTCCTAAGAAATGGCCGCTGGTGGTCTAAAGCTCTGGCCCCCTTCCCCTTTGTTAAATAGAATGGAGTGTCTTCCTTTATCCCTGAGACCCCTGTGATTGGAGGCAGCCTCTGAGTCCTAATTATGTGTCCCTGGACTTGTGGTACTTTGTACCCCAGACAGAGCTGGGTCAGGGGGTGAGGCCTCATACCCCACTGCACTCCCAGATCACCGGCCTAAGTATTGCCAGTGTTGCCACGGGGGCAGGCCTCACGCACCTGAGCTGCTAGATTCGCCTCTAGAAGGGACCAGGGTGGTGAGAGGTCTGGAGGAAAGGCCAAGGAGGGTGGCCCGGGGCTTTGGGCTAGGAGAGACAGGGTTAAGGTGACCACCTTGGTCCTTGGGGGTGAGTCAAGTAGGTCTCAGCTCAGAAAAATGAGAATTTATAAGAAATGCTGTCTGACAGGAGAATTGACTACCTCGATTCAGTTATAAAAAACCATCACTTTTAAAAATGCTTCCTATATGGGTGGAACTGTGTCCTCCTCTGGAGATGAATGACGTGTTGGCTTTGACCTAATTTAGTAAACAGACATTCACACAAGTTACCAGAGTCACAGGGTGATGAAAGGCTTTGAAGCAACCAGCACAGTGGACTCTGGCAGGCAAGGCCTCCTGCGGGAGATGGGTGAGGGGAGGGCAGTGAGGTCACGGTGCTGACGTTCAGCCGTCCAGTGTTTGACCAACTCTAGGAGTTGGTGCTGTCCCACCCATTTCACAGATCGAGAGAGTTGAGGCTCAGGGAGGTCGTGCCTCCAGAATCCTGCAGCTGTGGGACACTTGGACCTGGATGAGCCTTGGGCCTGTCCACTCGCCCCCAGTGCTGCCTGTAGGAAACACAGATTGGGGCACAGGAGGGACTTGCTCAGGGTGGGCTCATCTGCTGGCTGGAACAGTTATGCTGAGGTTGGATCGTAAAGGGCCTTGAGCCCACTGACTGGCTCTCTGATGAACCTGTGGACCCTGGGTGTATTTCGTAAGACTGTCCTGCATTAAGTAGGGGTACTGGGGTGACTGCAGCAGGTGGGCTCCATGAGCCTGGGCTTCTTTCCATCCCTTCAACATCCCCATCTATGTAAAAGACCACCCCACCCCTGAGCCCCTACTGAGTTCATAAAAGAATATAAGAAAAGTAGAAAAGAGTATGAAGCAATTGTCAGTCACCTGTCTCCCACAGTCCAGAGATAAGCCCTGCTAAACATCACCATCATCATCCTCTTGGACTCTCTACACGGGTGCACAGGTGCTGTGGGCAGGGCACAAGGGCCGGGTATGAGAGGGTGGTGTCAGGCTGTGAGTGTGCCCTGCTTTTTCACTTGCACCATAACTGTCCCCACGTCTCCGAAATGCTGGCCTTTACTGACTGCACACCATTTCATCTTATTGAAATGGTTTATTTAACCTGCCCCTTGTCTGCCATATCTTAGCAGTCTTGTTTCCCTCACAGATCCTGCAATTCCGGTTCAGATAGTTGAGGAGATTGAGCCTCACTTGGGAGCCTTGTTCACCCAAATGTTAGAGGCTGGGACGACAGAGGACTTCCGCATGTGGCTGCAGTGTATCCTCCAGGGACTGGACGTCAGTAACCTGTGGAGAGCAGATCTGCAGGTGGGTTGCTCCTTTGGCTTCAATGGGAAAAGTTAGAAATGGCTGTGTCAGTGCTGAAATGACACAAATGTGCAATATCAATCCGATAGCGACTGTAGGCACTGCGGGAGTTTGGGACGAAGCTGTGGACTCGGGAGCCCAGGTCCTCAATGCACAGAGGCTGTATTTTCCAAAGGGGAACTCTTTCAAATTACAACTGTGTTCTTATCATATGGAATACTATTGGACTTCCCAGGTGGTGCTAGTGGTAAAGAACCTGCTTGCCAGTGCAGGAGATGATGTAAGAGATGTGAGTTCCATCCCTGGGTCGGGAAAATCCCCTGGAGAAGGAAATGGCAACCCACTCCAATATTCTTGCTTGGAGAATCCCATGGACAGAGGAGCCTGGCAAGCTACAGTTCATAGGGTCGCATAGAGTCAGACACAACTAAAGAGACTTAGCATGCATAGCATGCACACACGCATAATATTGACACACAAAAAGTTAAGTTCTACTCTCCATTGTTTGATATCACTCACATCATACTTTTGAAAATGTTACTTGGTTTGGTTACATAGCCCAGCTCCCATTTGAGAATCTCTCAGGGTAGCAAGCTGCCCTTGGGCCCTCTGCCCCCAGCCTACTCGGTCATTGCTAACGAAGCCCTGACTTCACACTAGGTCAATGTGTCCAGGGAGCCTCTGTGCAGAGCCAAAGTCCTCGAGTTTGGCCCCCTGACCTGAGCACCAGACTGGCTGGAGGCTGTCGCTTGCACAGGAGGAGGAAACCTAGGGGCTCACTGGGTCCCAGGCTCTCTCTGCTTCAGAGGGCTTTCTTGACTCCTGGTTAGAATTGGCACCCAGAGGTGGGTTTTGACGTGAGTGGGAGGAGAGCTGGTTGGGGGCAGATTGGCGACAGAGGGAGCTTGCTTCTCCATGTGAGCCCTGCCCCCCTGCCCCCTGTCTGCAGCTCCGAAGGCCTAGCTTTGAGAAGGCCTCTGGGCTTTCCTTCAGCCAACCAGCTAATACAACTCATGAATTTCCATTTACACCTGTCAGGGACTGCCCTGGCAGTTCAGTGGTTAAGACGCTGTGCTTCCACTGTGGGGAGCTCGGATTTGATCCCTGGTCAAGAAACAGATCTTGCATGCAGTATTTATTTATTAAAGAGAAAGAAAGATACCCATCAGCTAGTCAGAGGAACGTCGTGGAAGAGGTGAAGACTGAGCTGAGTTCAGAGATAAAGAAGATTTGAATGGAACTGGGGATGTTGCTGTGGAGACGGGGGAAGGTGGAATGGATGTGAGTGGAGAGATGGATGGCAGGGGCTGGGGCAGTGAGCAGACCCTTGATGGGGAGACACAGCCTCCAGGGAGGTGGAGAGGGGAGTGGATCTCAGCAGAGAGAGAGGGGGGTGTCTGGTCAGAGGGAGCAAGGGCAAAGCGCAGAAGCTAGGATTTCGTGGTGGGGGAGACTACAATATTAGGAGAGGAGGAAGGGGCCACCATAAGGCTCGAGTTCACGGTGTGAGATGCCCACATGGGTCATAGTCACTTTCCGTCCCTTCTCATGGTTTAAAACCATCACCTGTCATCATGGCACTTGGTCTAATTGTTACACTTTGTCCGTGTTTTCTTCTGGCCCTGCTTTTTATCCCTGAGCACAGATGGATCTATTGGGTAAGGTACAGTGGCCTCCTCTTTTGACACCACCTTGATGAACTGGGCCTCTGATTAAAATGTCTGCAACCTCTTCTGTTTCACTGTCCTGGCATGTTTCTGTGTTTGGTTTAGTGAGGCGCTACAGAGAAGGCTCTTCCTTTGCCACAGTTCTGCCCACCTAGTTCATGTATTCCCTCAGGTGGTGTAAAGGGCGTCACCCTCAGGACTTGACCAGAGCCAAGTCTCATTCCCACCCCAGCATGGGACTCTAACGGGCTCTGCTTTGTCACTGCACCGTGACTGGCCTGCTTCCCGAGATGGGCCTCCTTCCGGAGCCAGCTCCTTCCACTGCTAATATTTTCCCTTGTCCCCTAGGCTGTGTTGTCGGCTGCAACGTTGGTTAAGTTACTCCTGAACTGTCCATGCAGTGAAGAGAAGGCCAGTTTATTCTGGCGCACATGCCCGCAGATGGTCACGGCTCTGATGGTGAGTACCTCTGGGTTGTGCATACCCCTGTCCCTGCCTTTCAGTCGCTTCTGCTTCTGTCATGCTCTGGTTTTCTTATGCAGAGCGTGTTTCTGGGCCTGTGTCCTGAAGTCAGCTGTGAGCACTGTGCTCACAGCTTGTGCTTACGTCATTATCAGCTCCGAGTCTAACTTGTGCTACATGAGCATAGCCCTGGATTAGCACATTCTCTGGGCATAGGGTCTAAGCCTTCTCTCTGATCTTCTGTTTTGTTGCTTTGTTGTTTCACTGGGAACCTGCATTAGTGGGCAAAGCCCATTTGTACTTAGGTATGGGTAGGGGGAGCCTCAGGAGGAAGAGGGTAGGGGTGTGGATGGAGATTAGGGTGGGACCTGGTCAGTGCTGGAGTCTGGACTTTCTTACCTCTGTCACTTGGGGTTTGGGGCTATTTCCCTGGAGATTTGCCTTCATTTTCTGTCCCTTGTTCCTTGCCCTGTAGCTGCAGACCCGAGAGGCTTGTCAGGAGCAGCCCTCAGCCCTGGCTCTGGTGGGGCCTGTCTTGGACGTCCTGGCTGCGCTGCTGCGGCAGGGGGAAGGGACCATCAGCAACCCACACCACGTCAGCCTGGCCTTCAGCATCCTGCTGACCGCGCCCTTGGACCACCTGAAGCCCCTTGAGTATGGGCATATCTTCTCGAGGGCACACAACGTGCTCTTTTCAATCCTGCAGTGTCACCCGAAGGTGAGGAGGGCAGGGTGCGTGTGGACAGGGAAGTGCAACCTTCAGAAGAACAGCAGCAGGACGAGCATAAGGATTTGCAAGGCAAACTTTTTGCTTCCAGTGGTTTCTAGGGCCCAAGTGGTTTCTCATGCACAGGAGTGTGTGACCTTCACATCAGGCTGTGTTGAATCTGACACTTGAAACATGTCTGTGTAGTAGGTGTTTCTGGAAGCCCATTAGAAATTATTCTGTTTTTGCAGTTGTTGTTTAGTCACTAAGATGTGTCTGACTCTTTGTGACCCCTTGGACTGTGGCCCACCAGACTTCTCTGTCCATGGGATTTCCCAGACAAGAATACTGGAGTAGATTGCCATTTCCTTCTCCAGGGGATCTTCCCAACCCAGGGATTGAACCTGCATCTCCTGCATTGCAGGCAGATTCATTACTGCTGAGACACAGGGATCATATATTTAAATGTCACTCATTGGCTTAGGTTTATAATTCATATAAATTATGAATTATAATTTATAATCATCTTGGGTCTATAATTCAGTTGGATATAGTGAGTGAGGCATCCTGAGTTCTGGTTTTGTAGTATGCCACTTTTTAAATAAAATGAGACTAGGAACAAATGCTTCATAGAAAAGATTTCAGTTCAGCTAACATTTACTGAACATGTTCTGTGTGTCTTGTTTCACCCCTACAGCACTTCTGTAGTCAGTGACAATCCCATTTCATTGGCAGAGAAACTGATGCTCAGGGCTGCTCAATGATTTGATCACTGTCACCCCGCTGAGTCTGAATTTTATCTAGAAGACTGGATTTCTTTGACCAATGTTCATTTTGCTGTGCCACTGCTCAACATGATACATGGGAACTTCTGAATAGGACAGATGCACATATACATAGGCACATTCAAATATTTTTAAATGTTTTAATGCTCTAAGTTTGGAGACCTGCCAATAGTGTAGTTTTTGAAAAATTTATTTTCTGGTAAACTAAGCACTCCATCCAGTGTCCTCCCCACTTAACAATCACCTTTGGCCCTGCCCATCTTGTCAGCATCTTTGTTTGTTAGATCCCTGCTGATTCTTAGATTATTGTGTGACTGTAGAATATACATACAATAAAGTGGAAGTGAAGTTGCTCAGTCGTGTCCGACTCTTTGCAGCCCCATGGAATGTAGCCTACCAGGTTCCTCCGTCCATGGGATTTTCCAGGCGAGAATACTGGAGTGGGTTGCCATTTCCCTCTCCAGGAGATCTTCCCAACCCAGGGATTGAACCTGAGTCTCCCGCATTATAGGCAGACGCTTTACCATGTGAGCCACCAGGGAAGAGGTCAATACCAATCAATTATAAACTGGAACTGCAGATCTTGCAAAAGCTGTGGGGTTTCATGCAGTTTTTGAAAGTAACATTGGAAAGCTGTGTGCATCTCCTGCAAAACCAATGATGAAAAACCATTGAGCAGAATTAGACCGTTTAATAGTAGAAGAGAGCTGGCAAGGATAACAACATGGCATTGCAATAAAGAAGGACGTGACGTGTGACAGCCTGTGGGCACACTGCAGGGAGCAGGGCCCGTGCGTTGAGTCATGTATGTATGCAGTAGGTGATACAAAAGGGTTGATACAAACCTCAGGCTAGAATCTGCTCAGGTGAATCTGAAGAGAACAGCACAGAGTGAGCCCAGCCAGGGTACCCAGCAGTACAGCAGCTGGTGCCATTCTGAGCTTTTGATGTTTTACCTTATCTAACCCTCATGACAACCTGTTGTTATCCTCAGTTTGCAAATGAGGAAATAGGCGCGGAAAGACTCAGCGCTGTCTAGGACTGCATGTTAAGCGGGGTGTGAGCTCAGATGGTCTGACCTTGGATTTGTGTGCTTTTCATCACTGTGATGTCAGGATGAAGCGAGGGCCTCAGGAAACATGGTGACACACTGAAAGACTTGGCAGGATGACCTCTTTCTGAACATGTTGCGGAAGTTGATGTTTTGACATAAAGAATGGCATATTATGCTCTCCAGACCTTGCTTGAATAAACTTGCACCAAAGAAGAGAGTCAGCACTCGATTCACTCTTTGTTCACCCTGAGCCTTAGAGCAGTGCTGCCGAATAGAACTTCTCCTGGCGGGGAGTGTTTGTACCTGCATCTCCCACGGGAACTGTTGGCCATGTCTTGACCATGTGAAATTTGGGCTAGAGATTGTATGACTAGGAACTGAATTTTAACTTAATTTAAATTTCAGTAGCCACGTGTGGCTTCTGGCTGCTTTAATTGACAGTGCCTTGTTTTGACTATGATCTCAGGATCAGTTCAATTCAGTTTGGTTTTCTCAATCGTGTCCGACCCTTTGTGACCCCATGGACTGCAGCACGCCAGGCTTTCCTGTCCATCACCAACTCCCAGAGCTTGTTCAAACTCATGTCCATTGAGTCAGTGATGCCATCCAACCATCGCATCCTCTGTCGTCCCCTTCTCCTGCCTTCAATCTTTCCCAGCATCAGGGTCTTTACCATTAAGTCAATTCTTCGCATCTGGTGGCCAAAGAATTGGAGTTTCAGCTTCAGATCAGTCCTTCCAATGAATATTCAGGACTGATTTCCTTTAGGATGGACTGGTTTGATCTTGCAGTCCAAGGGACTCTCAAGATTGTTTTCTAAACACCACAGTTCAAAAGTATCAGTTCTTCAGCACTCAGCTCTCTTTATAATCCAACTCTCATACGTGACTACTGGAAAAACCATAACTTTGACTAGATGGACCTTTGTTGGCAAAGTAATGTCTGCTTTTTAATATGCTGTCTAGGTTGATCATAGCTTTTCTTCCAAGGAGCAAGTGTCTTTTAATTTCATGGCTGCAGTCACCATCTGCAGTGATTTTGGAGCCCCCCAAAATAAAGTCTGTCACTGTTTCCATTGTTTCTCCATCTATTTGCCGTGAAGTAATGAGACTGGATGCCATGATCTCTGTTTTCTGAATGTTGAGCTTTAAGCCAACTTTTTCACTCTCTTTCACTTTCGTCAAGAGGCTTTTTAGTTCCTCTTCACTTTCTGCCGTAAGAGTGGTGTCATCTGCATATCTGAGGTTATTGATATTTCTCCTGGCAACCTTGAGATCTCAGGACGGTTGAGCATAAAAGAATCCTGTTTATAACTTAGATATCATTTTTCAAGATAAAGTCTCAGCCAGACCTTTTCATTGCTAAATAATGAGAAATTTTGTTTCTCATTTTAAATGGGTTTGCTTTATGTAACCTTTTTCTCTAGTGCCCACTGTACTTGAATACATTGGCTACTGTACTTTTTGTTATTTGTTTCTACCCATATCCAGAATGCACCAGAAATAACTTAGATTCAGCAAATTCTAAACCAGGATGGCTTCATTAGATTCCTAAAGTTATGCAGTGTGGGAGCCCTACTCCAACCATGAAAACAGGATGTAAAGCAGTTAAGTAAGTAGAGTGAGCATTTCCCTAGAAAGTCCTGGCTAGAAGGAGTTGCTGCAACTGTTTTGAGTATCCTGATGGATAAAGTTAAGAAGGAAATAAATACAACTTCCTTTCAAGTAGAACTTAAAACAGTTGCCTACGTATTTTTATATTCTTTTGTCTCTTATTGCAGGTAATGCTGAAAACCATCCCTTCTTTCCTGAACTGTTTTCATAGATTGGTGCGTTCAATTATACATGAAGGACGGCAGAAAGATAAAGGTAATTCAGAGAAACGGTATTATGCACAATTTCAAATGTGTTTATTTTACAGGAGTCTCTGGCCACACGTCACCAAAGGTAAAAAACCACCCAACTTAAACAACCCAGTGAAGTTTAAATAAGATACATGTTCAGATCATTAAAGAAATACTCAGAACAGTTTTTTTAAATGTTAGATTAAAAAAAAAAGTCATTGCTGCTGCTGCTAAGTCGCTTCAGTTGTGTCCAACTCTGTGTGAACCCAGAGACGGCAGCCCACCAGGCTCCCCTGTCCCTGGGATTCTCCAGGCAAGAACACAGTTTTTACTATATCCACAGCAGTGAATGCATTTGACATCCCCTAATTGAAATAGTTCTTTTCTGAAGGAAAAGAAGTGTGTGGATTCAAGAACTATTTCTGGAGCTCGTAGGTCAGTGGGGAGATTAAAGGGGAGCAGGCAGTGGCCGAGCCAGCTCATCACTCATGTTTTAAAAGGGTGGAGTCTCTGCAGCTCACCATTCCCACTGTATCTCTGCAAGTTCGTGTTTGTTTAACAGTGAAGCAAACTGCCATATGGCAATCGCATAAATTATGTGTACAGCTGGTTTTCCAGCCTTGAAGTTGGTTGATTCTTGCTAAACTTCTAATTTGTAGGAGATTCTCATTATTTAGAAATTTGCATATAAAGTGAGGCGCTCTATACTGGGCTGTTTCAAATTTGTGTGGCATGAACATACCATGTGATGTGCCTGGCACAAGGGTGGGTGTGCTGGGTGCTCGGGACTACAAAGGAGGGCCTGAGAGCTCAGCTTGGAGGGCATCAGGGGGGAAACCCCAAAGCAATAGTTCTGAACTAGAAATATATAGGTGGTAATCACCCAAGTATATGGTGGTAATCCCCACTTGTGAATCAGGTTAATGGGTTTAGACTTGGAGATTTAAGCTACTTAACCAATTACCTTTTGCAGAAAGAGAATAGGTAGAGTTATTACTGTAATAACCAAATTATTTTGCCTAATTTTGGGGTCAGCTAGTAGCACAATTAGGTATTTTGCATTTTCATGTGACTTTGTGAGTCTTTCTGGCAACAGGATTTGGAAACAGGTTCCTGCCCCTGTGCTTTGTGAGTCTGTCTGGCAACAGGATTTGGAAACAGGTTCCTGCCCCTGGGCGTGACCCCAGCTCTTTGCTTAGGCCACTGAGATCAGTTCTGAACTCAAGAGCAAGAGCCTGGTTCTGGCTGTGCCATCCACTGTGGCAGAAGACCTGGTCCTGGCCTGGCAGTCAGGGTGGATTGGGTGTGTGCAGCATGTGGTCATCAGCATGCCTCAAGTTTGATCTTGGGCTCTGGGTTCTGCCTCGTCGTTGCTGGTGTGGCCCAGTCACCTCCCGTCAGGCCAGACTGGGCTCTCTGATGTGTTCATGGCTTAATTGCAGAGCATCTTAGCTGGTTATTTTTTTTTTGTGGGTGGTTATACTCTTTATGGAGGAGGCAATGGCACCCCACTCCAGTACTCTTGCCTGGAAAATCCCATGGATGGAGGAGCCTAGTAGGCTATGGTCCATGGGGTCGCTAAGAGTCGGACAGGACTGAGCAACTTCCCTTTCACTTTTCACTTTCATGCATTGGAGAAGGCAATGGCAACCCACTCCAGTGTTCTTGCCTGGAGAATCCCAAGGACGGGGGAGCCTGGTGGGCTTCCGTCTATGGGGTCACACAGGGTCGGACACGACTCAAGTGACTTAAAAAAAAAATACTCTTTAATGACCACATGTTAAATTTGGACTGAAATAACAGGTGCCAGGAATTCCTGAGTGAACCGCATGTGTCTTCAGAGTTTCAAGAGAGAAGATGTGGTATAGATTAGAAGCTAAAGAGGCTCACTCATAAGTATTACTTATTGAAATGTTCAGTGGAGTGATGTTAACAGTTTATGTACTTTCATAAAAGAGCATTCACCTAGAAAAATTGCTTATGTGTAAGATATTTGTATGTATATTCAATGTTTAAAAAAGGTTATTGTGCATTCCAAAAATTAAGCTCATTGTTGCATAATATATGTGTGAGAAACTGCATCCATTTGAAATATATACTTCAGTGAGTTTTAATGGATAAATTCATGCAGGAAAGCACCACGACAATTAAAACAGCATTTGTTTCATCCACAGAAGAGCCCTCTTGGGGTCCAGCCCCAGCCCCTGGCAGCAGCCAATGTGCTTTTTGTCATTATAGGCTTATTTGCATTTTCTAGAATTTAATAAAAACAGTGTATTACTATGCTGAGGGAAAACCAGGGAGGTTGCTCTGCTGTGCCAGGGTACCCGGCCCACCCTGCTGTGACAGACTTGGGATGGCATATGTACCCTGGGTTGTGGTACATTTCAGACTGTTAGAATTCTGAGGAGGAGTTTGTTAAGGCCTGGGTGATCCTGGCACTCTAGGGGAAGAGCTAGGAGTCTGAAATAAATCTGGGAAACTGGGTAGATCTAGTAATGTTAGTTGAGTCATATATACATATATATATATATATATATCCGACTACGAAAGAAAAATCCTAGACAACTTCTGAAACTTAATGAGGCAAAGACCCATCTTATCTTTAGAACCATTTGATATCAAAAACCTTTTTTTTAAGATGGTTTTTCTTTTTTTCCACATTAAAATTTTTCTTTTAGATATTCATGTCCTTTTTACATACAATAGCAATCCAAGATTCATCCTAAAATCTTGGTTATTCTAGTTCATCTCTTAAAAAAACAATCACGGACTCTTGAGTATTGTAAGTGTTCTTCTCTTTGTAATATAGATAAATATTTGAATGCATTGTCTCCCCCTAATTCTGTCTTCAAATTGAGCCAATTAAAGCGTCTAGGGAAAAACAAAACAAAACAAAAACAAAAGGTTTGAATAATTGGGGCTATGTTGAAAGTGTAAAATTAGGAGAGTTAAAATGCATGGTTTCTGAATTAATCAGTTTGGAAACACTTTGCTTCCACAGGAAGTGCAGAGGACCTGCCGGCGGTACTGGAGTGTGCCCGCCTCGTGGAAAGGATGTACAGCCACATGGCAGCACGGGCCGAGGAGTTCCGGGTGTTTTCCCCCTTCATGGTGGCCCAGTATGTGGTGGAGGCACAGAAGGTAGGCCGAGCCGCCTGCCTTCCCAGGTGCTTCTGTTCGCAGCCCTCGATCACAGGCCTTCTGGCAGTGTGACCCATGGGGCCTGGTGGTCCTCCCTGGTGGCACCTGCTCTGAGAGTGCAGCAGCCCTGCAGGGTCACTGAGAGAGCCATACAAAGATGCAGAGGCTGGCAGCGAGGCCTGTGGGCTCCTGCGGCCACCGTTAGGCCTTTTCTTGCTCCAGCACAAACCCTAGGCCTATTTTGCTTGGTCTCTTGGGTCATAAGGGAGATGAAATATTACCCAAGTCCTAGAGCAGGAGACAGAAAGAGGTCCTAGGGTCCCTCAGCAGCAGGGGGCTCAAGGGTTCTTTGTGCATGTGACTCAGCTGCTCTCACTCAAGTAGGTGACCTGGGAAAGATCCCGGTAGACTTGTTCAGTTGGATTAAAGGCTGTAATCCCAGTTCATCTGACTTTAGGCTTCGGGATAATTCATTCATTCTTCAACAGTGATCTCACTTTGGTGTGTCAATGTGCTATTTTTGTAATTCCACAAGACCCCCTGTGACCTGTGTAGTAAGTTCATTATAAGACTTCATGTCTTATTTGTTTAAATGGAAAGTCAGAGGCTTAGAGTACACTATGTTCAGTTATATATCTCTCTACTTGCGTAGTATATCTTGCTCTCGATAGAATATCCTGTTGTGACTCTTAAGAATGGTGGTGAGTCGCTGGTAAAGTGTTACATTAGAGGAGTCAGTGTTTCCTCCAAGGAGGGTCATCTAAATGGGATTCCTCAGAAAGCCTGGCGTGGTCTTGGCTTCCGTCCTGACCCTGTTTCAGGGCGTTTCCACAGCCCCGATTCTGCTCCCTCAGTCAGTGGAGATGCCCATCATGTGGGCGGGAGGCAGGTGTATGGGAGCCAGAGCCGCACAAGAGCCCCTTCAAGTCATCCTTTGAATGAGATGTGGGCTTGGAATTTGGTTTCCTTGCAATTGTTTAGCATTTTTATAGACTCTTGGTATTTCCCAAGCAGTCATTACTGTGTGAGCTTTTGTTGGAACACGAGCTGAAGAACTGAATGAGACACCACAGTATCTCTTACCTAAGGACAAGAGGGGAGTCTAATTTGAAGTGTGAAGTCACTGTTTATCATCCTGAGATTTACTGTATGAAAAGTCTTTCACATCCCAGCCTCATTATACATGTCTAATTTATGCTTATCAGTTATTTTTTAATTTTTAATCTTGAAGACCAAAGGCTTTGGGAATTATCTCAGGGAGTTGTGTCCCAGAATCCATTGGCAGGACAGTCTGTGTTTTACCTTTTATTTGTTTTTAAAATTGGTAATGAAGAAAGTATTTTGTGTGCATTAGCAGCTTCTACTGAGAGAACCGTAAATCTTTGGTGACCAGGAAGACATGTTGTTTTAATTACAAGCTGGATGGCGGGGTGACTTGCCTTCCCCTCACGTTTGTTAGCTTGCCTTCCCCTCACGTTTTGGAGGCAGGTGCCATGGGTGAAGGTGTGTCAGTGATTGGGGCTGATGACAGCCTCGGTCAGGGGGAGGCAGCCGCTGCTGAAGACCTTGTTTCTTCCATGCAGTGTTGTGTTACCCTGGGTATGTGTCAGGGAAATTATGGTCACTTTTATCTTCTCTTTTACCCGTAGATCAGATTTACAGTTTTCCCTCTTTATTGATAGCTTTGGGTAAATAGTTTGCACTACTCACCTGGCCTGCTGCTGCTGCTAAGTCACTTCAGTTGTGTCCAACTTCTGTGCAACCCCATCGACGGCAGCCCACCAGGCTCCCCCGTCCCTGGGATTCTCCAGGCAAGAACACTGGAGTGGGTTGCCATTTCCTTCTCCAATGCATGAAAGGAAAATTGAAAGTGAAGTCGCTCAGTCATGTCCGACTTCTAGCGATCCCATGGACCGCAGCCTACCAGGCTCCTCCGTCCATGGGATTTTCCAGGTGAGAGTACTAGAGTGGGTTGCCATTGCCTTCTCCTACTCACCTGGCCTAGGGGCCTTTTAAAAGTTACCTAGAAGTGTTTTCATTCATTGGCCAATGTTGTAGAAACTGGCTTCCCCCCCTTGTTTTCTAAATAAGTTGTCTAAGGTAAAGGTGTGCAGGGCTTGTAGTGTTCTGATCCTACTGCCTTCCTGTTCCCCCACCCCACCCCACCCCGTGCTCTGGGCTTTGCCTTCACCAGGAGACGCCAGGTAAAAGGATTGTGACATCTGAACTCCAGCACTTAGTTCAGATATCTGTTCTGCCACTGGGGAAATTACTGTGCCTCTTCTTGCCATTGGAAGGGGGATTATTTGTTTCGTGAGTGATGATTCAGTGAATGAGTGAGCAGGTCCTCACCCCAGCTAGTGAGGTTAAAGACTTCTGTTTTTAGTTTGTCTGTTTCATTTTTTCTTTCCTTCCCTAATACCTTAGTATGGAATCACAGACCAGTCACTCCTGCCGTCCTTGAATGTTCTTATCATCTATAAAATAGTAAAATTTAATTAAGGTAATCATCTGTCAAATGCTTTTTGAGCTATCATATGAAAATAACCATAACTGTGAAGAATAGCATCATTAGCAGTAGAAACAAATCGCCTCTTTAGGACTATGCCTCCCAGAGGTTACCTTGGTGAATCACGCTTCTTCTAGTTAATAAACTGTATCCTCGCTAGAAGCTGCATGTCTGCAGAGAGGCATGAGCTGCTAGGTCATCAGGACACTAATAAAGAACCAGCCGCCCCCCAGGCTTGTCGGCTCGAACCTTCCTGCAGCTTCTGGTTGCTGCTGCTGTGATGTGCAGATGATGTGCAGCCCAGGTCCAGCTGAAGCCCCTGAGGCCCTTGCAGGGTGAGCGGTGCCTGCTGTCTTGGCCTTTTTGTCCAGATACCAGTCTGAATCTCTGGTCTGAAAGTTTGTGCCAGTAGCAGATGTGGTCACACCAGGGCTGGACTGCCCACTTCTGCTGCAGCCCAGATTTTGGTTAACCCAGATTCTTTGGAAGGATTGCCTCTTTGAATATAGGGACCGATTAAATTATTCTGGGCATTTAGGGATTTAGGGCCCATTGTGTTATTGTTGAAAGAACTAAAAACCTATTAAATGGTAATTAGAAATCAGAAATCACATCTGACGTTGGGCCCTGTGACAAGATCTATCAGGGATCTGCTTGGAGAATGCTGCCCACCTGCCCTGCTCTGGGGGAAAGTGGTCACTTTGCTGCCCTCATCCCACAGGTAGGATAGCTTCCAGTAAGATTGGCCACATGGAAGAATGGGACCCATAAGGTGACTTTTACTATAAGATTTTTAAATCTAAAGCTTCCAGTTTTTAAATACCCCTGGTAAGCACAGAAGCATCATTTACTGAATAGCAAAGCTACCTCTGTGATTTCATGATGTTTTGCTACAGGTTTTTGTTGGCTTGAATTGACCTCTATTTCCTCCAAATATAAACTTTTGAGATATGAATATTCAATTAAGTTAACGTGCAAAATGACATTTTAAAAGGAGCATCTTTTCTCAAATTGGCAGCCAAAGTTGGACTCCCTCATCAGGTATTCTAGGGCCTGGCATCTGCCTGTTTGCTCTCACAGACAAGTGTATTCCCTCATCCCAGGTCACTTTGTATCCAGCGGTGAAAGTCCTCCTGCAAGAGGGTATCTACCTCATCCTGGACCTGTGCATTGAGTCCGACATCCAGTTCCTGCGGGCCTCACTGCAACTGGGGGTGAGAGACGTCTTCAAGGAGCTGCACAGCGACTATGTGAAGCACCATAAGTCCAAGCGCGAGGGAGAGAAAAGATACGCTGTCTAAGCTGCGCCAGGACATGCCACCGTGGCCCTGGGCCTGGGCGAGCTGGAGGATGTCGGGCTTCAGATGCTTAAATTCACAGCATTGAAATGTGTGCAAAATCCTTTGGGGTTTATAAAATATGTATTGCCTTTTACACTGATTTTTTCACACCAAATATTTTCTAACGTATTTTTTTAATGCAGTAAACATTACAATGCTGCTGCTGCTGCTAAGTCGCTTCAGTCATGTCCGACTCTGCGTGACCCCATAGACGGCAGCCAACCCCCATCCCCGGGCTTCTCCAGGCAAGAACACTGGAGTGGGTTGCCATTTCCTTCTCCAGTGCATGAAAGTGAAAAGTGAAAGTCAAGTCGCTCAGTCGTGTCCGACTCTTAGCGACCCAATGGACTGCAGCCTACCAGGCTCCTCCGCCCATGGGGTTTTCCAGGAAAGAGTACTGGAGTGGGGTGCCATTGCCTTCTCCGAAAACATTACAATAGCATCCTGAAAATAGATCCTGGTGAGTTGAATAAAAATTGCCAGATCTCCCTTGTGGCTGTTCTAAATGTGGTTCTTTGTCTTAGTCCAGTGGTTTAAGGTCCCCTCTTCCCACTAGGAACTGCATGCTCAGTTGCTCAGTTATGTCAGACTGTTTGCAACCCTATGGACTGTAACCTGCCAGGCTCCTCTGTCCATGGATTTTTCCAGGCGAGAATACTGAAGTGGGTTGTCATTTCCTACTCCAGGGGCTCTTCCCAGCCCAGAGATCGAACCCACGTCTCCTGTGTCTCTTTCATTGGTAGGCAGATTCTTAACCACTGTGCTACCTGCGAAGTCCCTAGGAATTATGTAGAACTTGTTTTTTTCACTTCAGGTACATGGTTATATAATGAAGTCCAATTTAAATCTCTTTGCCTTTTACATTCTTCAAGAAACATGGGGCATGTTCTTGAAACACAGCTTTTCTGCCCTCCTTCCAAGGAGGTGCCCTCCTCCTGCACCCTTGGATGGAGCTGGGCAAATAGGAGCGTTGAGACGTGGTTGGCGTCAGCCGGGTGGCTGCTCCAGGCAGGGATAGTGGCCCCTACTGTGCAAGTGGATGCTTGGTGAGAAGATTCTAGGCCTGGGGTTCCATGTTCTTCCTGCTTCCGCACACAGAAGTTTATTTTGGAATTTTATTTTCTTATTTTTTAAATTTTAATTTAATATTAAATACTTTTTTCTCATATTGCCTAAGCAATATGTAGCAACTTCAGAAAATAAAAATAAAGGAAAAAATGTAGAAATATCCTCTGTCTTAGCTTCCTGGACAGCCACAATCATCATTCCACCTACACATATATATATGTGATACTTGTTTTGGAGAAGGAAATGGCAACCCACTCCAGTGTTCTTGCCTAGAGAATCCCAGGGACGGGGGAACTTGATGGGCTGCCGTCTATGGGGTCACAGAGTCGGACACAACTGAGGTGACTTAGCGGCAGCAGCACCAGCAGATACGTGTTTAAGTAAATGTGTAGTTGCCGAATTAGATCATAAATGTATTTTTTTGTTGTACTTACCAGGTTTTTTTTCCTGGGTAATATTTTAGTAACATCTTGAGGACTATACAGATACCAGACACACTTTGTAGAGGCTACATAATAATCTGCTGAGCAGATGCAGCTGTTTTATTTAATAAATCCCCAATGATAGATGTCAGATTCTTTCCAAATTTTCTTTTACAGATGATGCTTGCAGCCAATTCTTTACTTCTGTCTTTAATTATTTCTATAAGATAAATTCCCATAAGTTGTATTGTCAGAAAATCCTGTTGGTTTTTAAGGATTTATGTAAATATTGGCAAATTGTCCTCCAGAAAGTGTACAAATTTATTTTCCCTCCAGTGAATCAACTTTATTGATTTTCTTTCTTTTGATGCCTCTTTGATGGTGAAATGTTTTGTTTTGAATTTCTCTAATTACTAAGAGATTTTTCATTTTTTATATTTTACCATTTTATTTCTTCAGTTCAGTTCAGTTCAGTCACTCAGTTGTGTCTGACTCTTTGCGACCCCATGAATTGCAGCATGCCAGACCTCCCTGTCCATCACCAACTCCCGGAGTTCACTCAGACTCATGTCCATCGAGTCAGTGGTGCCATCCAGCCATCTCATCCTCTGTCATCCCCTTCTCCTGCCCCCAATCCCTCCCAGCATCAGAGTTTTTTCCAATGAGTCAACTCTTTGCATGAGGTGGCCAAAGTACTGGAGTTTCAGCTTTAGCATCATTCCTTCCAAAGAAATCCCAGGGTTGATCTCCTTCAGAATGGACTGGTTGGATCTCCTTGAAGTCCAAGGGACTCTCAAGAGTCTTTTCCAACACCACAGTTCAAAAGCATCAATTCTTCTGTGATCAGCCTTCTTCACAGTCCAACTCTCACATCCATACATGACCACAGGAAAAACCATAGCCTTGACTAGACGAACCTTTGTTGGCAAAGTAATGTCTCTGCTTTTGAATATGTTGTCTAGGTTGGTCATAATTTTCCTTCCAAGGAGTAAGCGTCTCTTAATTTCATGGCTGCAGTCATCATCTGCAGTGATTTTGGAGCCCAGAAAAATAAAGTCTGACACTGTTTCCACTGTTTCCCCATCTATTTCCCATGAAGTGATGGGACTGGATGCTATGATCTTCGTTTTCTGAATGTTGAGCTTTAAGCCAACTTTTTCACTCTCCTCTTTCACCTTCATCAAGAGGCTTTTGAGTTCCTCTTCACTTTCTGCCATAAGGGTGGTGTCATCTGCATAGCTGAGGTTATTGATATTTCTCCCGACAATCTTGATTCCAGCTTGTGTTTCTTCCAGCCCAGCGTTTCTCATGATGTACTCTGCATAGAAGTTAAATAAGCCTTGACGAACTCCTTTTCCTATTTGGAACCAATCTGTTGTTCCATGTCCAGTTCTAACTGTTGCCTCATGACCTGCATACAAATTTCTCAAGAGGCAGATCAGGTGGTCTGGTATTCCCATCTCTTTCAGAATTTTCCACAGTTTATTGTGATCCACACAGTCAAAGGCTTTGGCATAGTCAATAAAGCAGAAATAGATGCTTTTCTGGAACTCTCTTGCTTTTTCCATGATCCATCGGATGTTGGCAATTTGATCTCTGGTTCCTCTGCCTTTTCTAAAACCAGCTTGAACATCTGGAAGTTCACGGTTCACATATTGCTGAAGCCTGGCTTGGAGATTTTTGAGCATTACTTTACTAGCGTGTGAGATGAGTGCAATTGTGTGGTAGTTTGAGCATTCTTTGGCATTGCCTTTCTTCGGGATTGGAATGAAAACTGACCTTTTCCAGTCCTGTGGCCACTGCTGAGTTTTCCAAATTTGCTGGCATATTGAGTGCAGCCCTTTCACAGCATCATCTTTCAGGATTTGAAATAGCTCAACTGGAATTCCATCACCTCCACTAGCTTTGTTCATAGTGATGCTTTGTAAGGCCCACTTGACTTCACATTCCAGGATGTCTGGCTCTAGGTGAGTGATCACACCATCGTGATTATCTTAAATTATGCAATTATGTTTCTTATGTAATATTGGCCTATTTCTCAATTGGGATATTTGCTTTTTTTCTTACACATTATCTTTGTGGAATTTATGTTGGAATTCTCTTGATATCCCTTTTTTAGTCAGCCAAAATATAAACTTGAATTATTTGAAGGATCATCACTAAGCAAAAGGCTTTTTATTTTAGTGCTAATTTTTCAAGCACCTGTAGCAGACAGTATAAAATGGATTTTTTGGCTGCCTAACGGAAATACCCCATGTTCAGGCCTCAGATTTGATTGTATTTCTTGTGTTGGGTAACTGAGCCTGTGTAGTGCTTTACTGGAGGTGGGTCCAGGGCTCTCCCATCTTTTACTTCATGCTCTGTGTTGGCGGAATTCTGTCCATGTGTCTGGTTCTCTGCATCATCCTCTGAGGGGTTGATGATGTTACTTCTCTTCACACCTGGAAATGGTGTGCTAGAGCTGGTGGGGGAACTTTCAAGGACACAGATTATAAACAGAGCTGGAATTAAAACTATATTTTTGGCTTAGCCTCCTGGTCAAATACCCCAGCAGGAGAGTCACTGGTCTCCAAGACCCTCACAGATTTGCGCCTATTTTTTCCTCTGCCAGAAGTTCAGGAATCCCTCCTGCTTTGGGACTGTCTGAGGGCTCAGGCCTGGAGCAGTTTCATGGGCGTCCTGGTGGTGGAACTGCAGGGCCACGCTCCAGGCTCAGAGGTGCCTGCAGTCTGGGAGAGGGGATGAGGGGGCTGTGGATCCGGGTATCCCTGGAGTGAATGACCCCACTCCCACCTGCCCCATCATTTCCTCAGTCATCTCTGCTTGGACTCTAAATCTTCCTTGGAGGAGGAAAAACTTTCCACTCTGTTGTGGTTATAACAGGGAAGAGGAAACCACATTCTTAGTGATAATCATGGGAGCTCAGCTGTGCTCATTTTTACTTTATTAGACTAGACTTCTGGGCTTCACTGGTGGCTCAGTGGTAAAGAATCTGGCTGCCAATGCAGGAGACTCAGGTTTGATCTCTGGGTCAGTAAGCTCTCCTGAAGTAGGAAATAGCAACCCACTCCAGTATTCTTGCCTGGGAAATCCCATGGACAGAGGAACCTGGTGGGCTACAGTCCATGGTGTTGCCAAAGAGTCGGACATGACTCAGCGACTAAACAGCAACAGACTAGACTTCATGGGGAGAGAGGTGGCCCCAACAAGCGGGCATCAGTCCATCTGTGCCAAGTGGTGCTGCTCTTTGTGGAGCTGGATGACTGAGCCCGCCACTAGGTAAGCAGGGTCATTGCAGGGGGCATGAGTGCAGGCACGGGGTGAGGCAAGGCTCCCCTGGGCAAGTGACATCTGAGTTGAGACTTGCCTGAATGACTAGGAGCCAATAGGGGCCTTCAGGAGGCTGCACAGATGTCACTTGTCTCACTGGTTTGGCCAAAGACAGGCACCTGAAGGGTGAGTCAGAGGTGTTGGGAGTTGGGTAGAGAGGATTAGTGTGGGGGCTCTGCCTGGGATGTGATTTTGTGGGGCTGCTCTGGCTGTCCTGGGGAGCAAAGCCCTGGCTGTACCACACCCCATGGACCAAAGCAGCTGGGCCTTCATGACCTGTGTTCTTCCTCCACAGCTCCCCAGCATCAGGTCAAGAAAGGCTCATGCTTTCCTGGGAGGGATTTGGGTGAAAAGTTTCACTTGCCTGGTTCCTCATGTTATCTTCAAAATAATTCAGCTGCAACCCTGCCTCTTCTGTCTAATCAGCTTTATGCTTTGAGTTTTATGTCTACTGCAGAGGCCAGGGCTAGATCCCTTTTGACTCTCTGTTCCCTCTTGTGTGTTCCTGACTCTCTTGTTTCTCTTTCTCATTTCACTTTCCTTTCTGAGGGTCTCACGCCTGTCTCTGTCTCTCCTCCTCACCCTGTGTGGAAAGTTCTCTCTCTGACGGGTGTCACTTGTGTCATCCTGGGCCCTGGGCTGGAGCACCCTGGTTGACTTGTGGACTCTGCCCTCCCTCCACTCCCGCTCCCTCCAAGCCCCTCCCACTTGCCGGCAATGTGGCTCTATCCCGTCCCTCCGGTTTCCTGCCACCGTTCTTTGTAGCTGAGGATCCTCCCCAGCCCCTGGCCCCACTTCTGGGGTCGCCATGTCTGTTCCCATTGGCCACCAGGCGCCAGCAGTTTGCCCTCCCTCAGAAGCCTCCACACGCCAAGGGCTTGTCCTCAGTGTCGCCTCCCCTCCACACGCCCTGTCTCAGCCTGCCTGTCGTCCTTCCACCCGTGTGCCCACCATACTCTCACAAACATCCTCTCCTTTGTTGTTCTCTGGTTGTCCTGTGCCCACTCCCACTCCAGGGGGCAGCAAACCGTGGCAGGAGGAAGTAACAAGCACAGTGGTTCTCCACAAAATCCTATTCTCAATCCTTATCTGGGCCCACCTGTTGGGAGGAAAATGTCTTCCTTAGAGGGAGATGTGCGTCTGAGGCAGCACAGCTTTGCAGTGGTCTGAATTAATGGTTCCTGGACTGTGGTAATGATTCTGTATGAGGTTGAGGCTGATTGTAGGACATAAATGTCATGGACGAGAGAAAGGTTTGAAAAACGTTCATTCTGAATGCAGCTGAGTTGAGTAGGACAGGGTTCTTGTTACAAAGGAGTGCCAAGGCTGCGACTCATCAGAATGGGCGCCAGGCGTGCTGCAGGCTGCTGGACCAGGCTTCACAGGCTTTGGGGTGAGAAACGTATTCAGGAAAACAGAACCATGAAGTTCCCAGCAGAGCATGCCTGGTGGATGCCACAGTGGTGATGAACTCCACAGCAAGCATGAGGGCAGCCATGGCAGTCAGTGTGTAGCACGGGGCCACGTTGAACTGGCCATCGAGGCCACTTTCAGGACTGAGGTGACCGCCCTTGTGTGTTCAGATGTGGGTGCTCACAGCATGCAGTGTCCTGGGTCTCTGGCTGGTATCTTCTCTGACTGGTATCTTCTCTATCTTCTGTATTCTGAGCTTTTGTCACAGGTTAAATTAGTCAAACGGGCTTCTCCAATGACTCAGTGGTAAAGAGTTCCTGCAGTGCAGGAAACATGGATTTGATCCCTGAATCGGAAATGTCCCCTGGGGGAGGAAATGACAACCTGCTCCAGTATTCCTGCCTGAAAAATCCCATGGACAGAGGACCCTGGCGGGCTACAGTCCAAAGGGTTGCAGCAAGTCGGACATGACTGAATGACTGAGCACACACACACACAAATGAGTCAAACAAGCCTTTTCCCAATCTTCTCACCACATCCTCTGTCTCTCTGCTCAGCATTTTCCTTTCTGTTTACCGATGGACCCAGAATATCCTTAATTTAATAAACTTGATTACTGATCCTATGAAAGAAAGTGACATCGCTCAGTTGTGTCCAACTCTTTGCGACCCCATGGACTGTAGCCCACCAGACTCCTCCGTCCCTGGGATTTTCCAGGCAAGAGTACTGCAGTGGGTTGCCATTTCCTTCTCCAGGGGATCTTCTCAACCCAGGGATTGAACCTGGGTCTCCTGCATTGTAGGCAGACGCTTTACCGTCTGAGCTACCAGGGAAGTCCAATAATCACCCAAATCACCCCAGCCTCTTCTGACCACTAACCAGATATAAGGAGTAGTCTACGCTTGTGGTTCCTATTTACCTTGACATCCTTCCTGCTGAAGCTGCTCTTGAGACGATCCTAGGGCTCCTGGGTTGGCCCCTCTTCCTCATCTCCAGGTACCTTTGGCTTTTCTGCCTCCTTCAGCTCCAGGGCCCCAGGTGCTCACTCTCCCTCAGACCCCATGTCCCCAGGGGCCACTCCCAGTCTCAGCTGCTTCCTTTCCATCCCTCCTCTATCAGCAATTTGCTCTGAGCAAAGTCCCTCTCAAAATTTCCAGTTTTTACTCCTTGAGTTGCCTTTTCTCTGGAGTTGATGACCATAGAGGGCAGGGCGGCTGTTGAGTCGGCTGCCTGGACTGTTACCTAACCCTGCTGGGCCCCGAGCACCCACCACCAGCGTCCACACTACACACCAGCCCCTGTCATCCCCCTGTCTCATACTCCTTCTGGTCATCTGTCCCACACCTTGTGTCTAAATGGTTCAGACCTTAAAAACTTCACCTTAAAAACCTTTAAGAACCCTTTTTCTTCTAAAAATAACTGTCTAATCCTGGCACCAGAGGTTCTCTGTGATCTGACTACAGTCCATTGACAGCCTTTCTAGGTGTCAAGGACGGACCTTCAGCAAGGTGTGTGCTGTCCTCCAACACACCCTACTTATTAAACCTGCAGCTCGTTCCTTCCACCCGTGTCCTCCCTAATTCATTGCCTCTCCCAGTCCCTGTAGCTGAAAACAGGTTTCTGTAGGTTAGATCTCTAGCTCAGTAGCAGCCTGATGCTGCCTTTTACCATGTCCCTGTGTACTCCCTCACCTCGCTTCCTGGCTGTGGTTCCTTGAAGGCAGTTCCCAATCTGTGCATCTCTCAAGCCCAGCCTGACCGTGGTAGAGGAGGATCAGGGAAACAGTCCTCTGAGTCCTGGTAAGTTGCAAACTCTATGCCAGGTGCTCTTTCTCCAAGCCCCCTCTACTGGGTGGGCAGAAAGGGAGGGTCAGATGTAAGTCAGAGCTCCAGGATGCTCAGGCCACAAATGACAGACCTGGGAATTGAACCCAGCACCATCTTATTCTAAAGGCTTTCATACCACATGGCTGAAAGGTGTTTTCAAACTGTTCCTCCCTTCCTTTAACAGTGAACGATTTTCCAATGCAAAATCATCTGTAATTTTAACAGATGAAAATAGGGTTACCACAATGAAATGCCTGGGTACATGGCACAGCTTGCTCTGCCCTCTCTTCCTTCCCCAGTTCCCTGCTTCTTCTGGCTCAGCCTCCCTCCCCCTTCCCAGGCTCTGCCCTTCCTTTCTAGTTCTTTCCTCCCCACCGCTTCCTCCTCTCACCTTCGTCTACCCCATAGTTTTCCTGGCTCTGCCTCCTTCTCCCCCTACTACCCTTATTGGATCACCAGGGTCTCCTTTTCTTTCAGAGCTTTACTTGAAAGTCTCTTCTCTGGGAAGCCTTCTCTAGGAACCCAAACTAGAGCTCCGGACTCCCCACTTTGAATGTCCTGTTCCCTTTGCTGCATTATCCCTTTTCCCTCAGTATTTATTACTCCCAATTTATACGTGTTTTATGGGCTAATTCTGTCTGGTGTCCCCTCTCCCAGTAGAAGTTGAACTCCACTTGAACAGGGACTGTGCTGTTTGCTGCTGTTTCAGCACCAGGGACAGCGCCAGCACATAGTAGGTGCTTGGTTCATGTTTGCTAATGAAAGCCTCTTGGATATTCTGGGTTTTTAGCAGAGCAGTTTAAAAGCCTGCTCTCCCACTTCCTGCTTCCACAAATGTCAATGAAAGTGTCTTTGTAGAATAAATATTTGAGAGAATGAGCGAGTGGGCTGATGCTGTGTGGCTTGAACCTCTGAGGTTGCTATTTACCACAGGGAAGCTTTACTGCAGCCTCCTTCCACTTAAAGCCCACCCACAGCTTACATTTTAGTCACATCTGGAAATGTGATGCCAGCATTGTATTTTTTAGCTCCTTAATTGTTGCAATTTCCAGATCCATCATCTGTAATCTGGCATATGTCAGGAGGGTGCTTTCAGCTGCAGAGGCTGAGGTTTTCTGAACCTGTCTGCCAGGTGCCTAGTTTTTGCTGTTATTTAGATTTGAGACCAGGCAGAAGACAGCTGTGCTGAATTTGAATTCCCGTGAGGCTCCTGGCCACACGTCCTGCTGCTGGCTCATCACCTCGCAGGGCTGGAAATGCAGGGGCTGGTGGCTCACTTTGCAATGGGGATGTGAAAAGCTGAGCATGTATCCAGAGGAGCTGAAGTGGGTTAAAAGCAGCCGGCCTGTCTGTAGTGACTTTGCACAAAGTAGGGGCACCGGGCAGATCTGAGTGCTTACTTGCCCCTTGGAGGTTCTCTGCGTAGCTTTTGGATGTTGCTGCTGGTTGTCAGTTGACAGGCTCTCAAAATGATTAGCCTGCATGTCTATTAGCTGTGTGTCTGGCAATTGCTGATAATTTCCTCCAGCTCCTTCCAAGCACATCCTAGTAGAGACAGGCACCTGGCCGTGGGGCTGCTTCTTCCCTCCTTAGGATGAGGGAGAACCTTCAGGTCTTTCAATGTCTCTGATAAACTCTAGGTGACCAAACCTCAATATCTTAAAATGTCAGCCATCTAATAACAAAACCCACCCACATCCCAGGTGGTAGGGCGTGGATACAGGGTGTTGGGGGAGGGGTGCAGTGGTTTAGGTGTCTGGTCATGTGGGATGGCTGGAGGAGCTGTGGTCTGGGCGAGTAGCCCTTCCTGTTGGTGGGCTTCTGGACCGTGAAAAGTTTTGTAATGAAATTTTCATCTTATTGAACAGTGTTGATGCTTCTTCCTGATACAAAGGGCATTTTTGGGAAAAGACCATGTGAGCTGAGATTGGTCAAGGGCTGAGCAGTCGGACAGGAACACACTTACCCATCTCAGATTCATTTCAAACCTCCCTCCAGCTCTTCGGGAGCCTCACTACCATCTGCTTTCTGCTTCTTGTGCTGTTTTGAGGCTTCTCTGTGCTTTGATGAGCTCCCCTCCCCATGATTAACTCTTGAGCTTTCCCAGTGTCAGAAGTCCTGGAGTGTCTTCATGAATAAGAGAAGCAAAGTATGTGTCTACTTAGAAACTGAAACTACTACCTACCCCACTAAGATGGAAGGTCTTAACCTGGCCCACAGGGGAACCATAAACCCACGGAGACACCATGCCTCAGTTTGCTTGCATGTGCATTTTTCTGGGGAAGGGGGCTTCTGTTGATTCTCTCTTAGCCTGGGCTCACTAGAAAGCAGAGTGTGAGACAGAGGACATGTGTGATCTTACTTTATTTCTGGACTATGATCCAGGGAGCAGGAGCTGGGGCAGGACCATGAAGCAGAGAGAGAGATTAGAAAGGAAATTGTGTCTGCTCCTGTCCCTTGGGCTGCACCTGCTTTGTTAGGCTTCAGGTGGGAGATGGGGAGGAGGCCTCTGTCCAGAGAAGCTCAGGGGTAGGATGCTCAGTGAGGCCAGCTTGTATCAGCAGGAGGTCACAGTCCACACAGAGCTGGACCAGGAGACAGGTAGTGTCCAGGGTCCAGAGGCTCTGAAAGAGATTCTCCAACTATCTGTCTACCTTCAGGGCTACTGTGTACAGATGTACAGTTGGTGCACTGCACCAAATTTCCTGATCTGAGTTCTGTTTGCTGAGCCTGTGTCCAGGGACCTGTGCCCACCCACAGCTAAAAGCCTTTTTCTCTCAGCTCTGAGGGGATCCTCCTCACCTGCTTTTCCAGAGTGACCAGTGGGGTCACCCAGACTGCCTTTGCCTTCTGCTCCAGCTCAGACACCTCCTCCTGAGTGGACTCTGCACTGAGTGCTCATGGGTGTGCACCAACTGCTCCAAGTTTGGTTCTAGAACCTGCTTTTCAGAGTCAGCTGGTATTGCCTTGGGTTTCCTGTGACTGTTTAGATGTGAGAATTTGGCTCTGAGTTCTTTCCCTTCATCCACCATACCCTCCCAGTGTGCCCATGGTAGGGTTGTCAATACATCTAGCTTATGGAATCTGACAGCTTCTGTGTTTTTATTTTTAAATTATGAAACTATGTATTTGTGCTTTCATTCAGCAAACACTTGTTAACTTTGTGTAGCAAGAACCATTTCTTAGTGGTGAGATTCTGGGGAAGTGACCTAATTTCCCAAGTTTCATTTTCTCCTCTGTGACATGGAGATAATTATTATTTACCCCAGAGGGGTCCTGCATCTTAAGCAGGACAGTGGTTATTAAAGGACTACACCTGCTATCAGCCGTGGAAGTTCAACAGGTATGGGTATTCTCCCCTGCCAATCCCCTGTCTCCTCCTCAGAGAGTAATATGATGCCATGGCCACTGCCAGGGTACTCACAGCCAACCCTGCCTTTAACGTGTTTCCGTGTGACAAGCTCTTTGGGGATGGCTCCTCCCACCCTGCCCTGCTGTGGTGAAAAGCATGTTCTGGAACTATGCTCCAAGGCTTTGCTTACTGCCTGAGGCTTTGGTGCGTCATTTTCCTCCCAGAACACAGCTCACAGAGTGGTTGGAGGATTGAGTTAGGTAGTATGTAAGAGCATTCACAAGACTGATTGGCACCAGCAAGTGTTCAGTAAGCAGTAACTGTTCTCAATATCGTCACTATTCTACTACCAATGAGAGAGAAATGAGCTGAAATCCGATTTAGCTTTAGAACCAGTAGTATTTGAATTAACTTGCGTCTGTTCTAGGATGGAGAAGATCATCATAGTTCTTAGAGACAATAGACCAAGCAAGTGCAAAACCCCATTGATGTCAGGGGACAAGGCACCTCTGGTGCTGTGAGCAGGTCTGCCCTTGGGTGCTGTCAACATCAGGGTCCTGAATCAAGGTTTGAGTTTTCTAAGTTCATATCCTACTGCTGCTGGATCCTCAGAATAAATACCTAGGAAAATGCCTTTTCCAAATGTTGATTCTTTGTTGTGAATGCTGAGGAGACAATGCATTTTTCTGGTTCAGAACACAGAGTCCAAGTTAGACATACTTAATTTCAGCCATCCTTGTCATTTATTAAACTGAGTGAATTTATGCAAATCACCTAACTTCTCTGTTCCTTGGTTCTCCTGTCAGGAAAAGTGGGACAATAATAGCACCTACCTTGTCTAGTTGTTTCAGGGAGTAAATGTGACAATGGACTTTTAGTACATTTTAGCATAGTCCTCGGAAGAGAATAAGTGCTATTATCATTATTTCAAAAAACTTGCCCTCAAATCTTTCTTGTAAAATATTTCAGAATGATAGAAAGATCAAAGTATAGTACAATAAGCACTCATATGCTCTGCACCCGGATTGAAAAATGTAAATATTTAGACATATTTGCTTTATCTCTCTGTAAATGTGTCAGATTTATCTGTATCTACATATATAAAACTTTTGCTAATATAGTGTAAAAGGAAGTTGCCAATGTCATGATGTTTCACTCCTAAAAACTTTATCCTGCTCCTAATAATGTGATTCTTCTGCATAGCCACAATCCCCTTATCACACATAAGAAAAGTTAAAATAATTCTATAAAATCATTTAATGTCAGTCTATATTAAAATTATTCCTGTTGTCCCAAGAATGATGTGAAATATCCTCCCAAGGACTACTTGCTGAGTACAGGAGGGAGGAAGGAATCTTTGTTAAAGAGATTTGGTAAAAAAAGTCTTTGGTGAAAGAGAGATCTGGCCATGTTAACATACCACCACTAAGTAGTGACCTGCTGACATATTGTCTCCTGAGAAATATTGCTGCCAGAATCCAGTCAAGTCTCCAGACCTGTACTATTTAATATGGTAGCCACAAGCCAGTCATATGTGCTTGAGATGTGCTCTAAGTATAAAAAAACACGTGTAATGTATACCCATGGCTGATTCATTCAATGTATGGCAAAAACCACTACAATATTGTAAAGTAATTAGCCTCCAATTAAAATAAATAAATTTAAAAATGTTTCATGTTTTGAAAATTTAGTATGAAGAAGTAATGTAAAATATTTCATTATTAATCTAAAAACACTAAGTGTTAAAATGATTTTTAGTTATGAAAAGAGTTTAGTTATGGGACTTCAGTATGTTATTAACAGTAACTTCACCTGTTTTAAAACATGTTTTAGTGGGGAAACAGGCAAATTTAGAATCATGTGTGATACACATCATACTTCTATTGGTCAGCACTGTTCTAGATCTAACTTTCAGAAAGTTGAGGACTAGAGGAACAACTTAAGTGACACTGCAAGAAAACAGTCTGACAAAACAAGAATTGGGGACATTCTAGAAAGCTCATCAAAAAGTGAATGTCCTGAAAAAAGAAAAAGAGGATATTCTAGATTAAGAAATTATTGAGATAAAATAAGCAATCCTTGAATCTGGATTAGGTCCCACGACAAAAGCAACCAAACAGCTCTGTGCTCCTATAACCAAACAGAAAGTCACAAGAAACATTCTTAGAAAACGTTATGATTAAAAATAAACAGGTACATATACACAATGGAATATTACTCAGCCATTAAAAAGAATACATTTGAATCAGTTCTAATGAGGTGGATGAAACGAGCCTATGAGTGAAGTAAGCCAGAAAGAAAAACACCAATACAGTATACTAACACATATATATGGAATTTAGAAAGATGGTAATGATAAACCTGTATATGACACAGCAAAAGAGACACAATATGTACAGAACAGTCTTCTGGACTCTATGGGAGAAGGCGAGAGTGGGAAGATCTGAGAGAATAGCACTGAAACATGTATATTATCATATATGAAACAGATCGCCAGTCCAGGTTCGATACATGATACAGGGTGCTCAGGGCTGGTGCACTGGGATGACCCAGAGGCATGGGGTGGGGGTTCAGGATGGGGAACACATGTACACCCGTGGCTGATTCATATCAGTTCAGTTCAGTTCAGTTCAGTCACTCAGTCGTGCCCGATGCTTTGCGACCCCATGAATCGCAGCACACCAGGCCTCCCTGTCCATCACCAACTCTCAGAGTTCGCTCAGACTCACATCTATTGAGTCGGTGATGCCATCCAGCCATCTCATCCTCTGTCGTCCCCTTCTCCTCCTGCCCCCAATCCCTCCCAGCATCAGAGTTTTTTCCAATGAGTCATCTCTTTGCATGAGGTGGCCAAAGTACTGGAGTTTCAGCTTTAGCATCATTCCTTCCAAAGAACACCCAGGGCTGATCTCCTTCAGAATGGACTGGTTGGATCTCCTTGCAGTCCAAGGGACTTGCAAGAGTCTTCTCAAACACCACAGTTCAAAAGCATCAATTCTTCTGTGCTCAGCTTTCTTCACAGTCCAACTCTCACATCCATACATGACCACTGGAAAAACCACAGCCTTGACTAGACGGACCTTTGTTGGCAAAGTAATGTCTCAGCTTTTGAATATGCTGTCTAGGTTGGTCATAACTTTCCTTCCAAGGAGTAAGCGTCTTTTAATTTCATGGCTGGAATCACCATCTGCAGTGATTTTGGAGCCCCCAAAAATAAAGTCTGACACTGTTTCCACTGTTTCCCCGTCTATTTCCCATGAAGTGATGGGACCAGATGCCATGATCTTTGTTTTCTGAATGTTGAGCTTTAAGCCAACTTTTTCACTCTCCTCTTTCACTTTCATCAAGAGGCTTTTGAGTTCCTCTTCTCTTCTGCCATAAGGGTGAGGTTATTGATATTTCTCCCAGCAATCTTGATTCCAGCTTGTGCTTCTTCCAGCCCAGCATTTCTCATGATGTAGTCTGTATAGAAGTTAAATAAGCAGGGTGATAATATACAGCCTTGACATACTCCTTTTCCCGATTTGGAACCAGTCTGTTGTTCCATGTCCAGTTCTAACTGTTGCCTCATGACCTGCATATAGGTTTCTCAGGACGCAGGTCAGGTGGTCTGGTATTCCCATCTCTTTCAGAATTTTCCACAGTTTATTGTGATCCACACAGTCAAAGTCTTTGGCATAGCCAATAAAGCAGAAATAGATGTTTTTCTGGAACTGTCTTGCTTTTTCCATGATTCAGCAGATGTTGGCAATTTGATCTCTGGTTCCTCTGCCTTTTCTAAAACCAGCTTGAACATCTGGAAGTTCATGGTTCACATATTGCTGAAGCCTAGCTTGGAGAATTTTGAGCATTACTTTACCAGCGTGTGAGATGAATACAATTGTGCGGTAGTTCCGAGTGTTCTTTGGCATTGCCTTTCTTTGGGATTAGAATGAAAATCCTTTTCCAGTCCTGTGGCCACTGCTGAGTTTTCCAAATTTGCTCGCATATTGAGTGCAGCACTTTCACAGCATCATCTTTCAGGATTTGAAATAGCTCCACTGGAATTCCATCACCTCCACTAGCTTTGTTCATAGTGATGCTTTCTAAGGCCCACTTGACTTCACATTCCAGGATGTCTGGCTCTAGGTGAGTGATCATACCATCGTGATTATCTTGGTCATGAAGATCTTTTCTGTACAGTTCTGTGTATTCCTGCCACCTCTTCTTAATATCTTCTGCTCCTGTTAGGTCCATACCATTTCTGTCGTTTATCGAGCCCATCTTTGCATGAAATGTTCCCTTGGTATTTCTAATATTCTTGAAGAGATCTCTAGTCTTTCCAATTCTGTTGTTCTCCTCTATTTCTTTGCATTGATTGCTGAGGAAGGCTTTCTTATCTCTTCTTGCTATTCTTTGGAACTCTGCATTCAGATGCTTGTATCTTTGTTTTCTCCTTTGCTTTTCGCTTCTCTTCTTTTCACAGCTATTTGTAAGGCCTCCCCAGACAGCCATTTTGCTTTTTTGCATTTCTTTTCTATGGGGATTATTTTGATCCCTGTCTCCTGTACAATGTCATGAACCTCAGTCCATAGTTCATGAGGCACTCTATCTATCAGATCTAGTCCCTTAAATCTATTTCTCACTTCCAGTGTATAATCATAAGGGATTTGATTTAGGTCATACCTGAATGGTCTAGTGGTTTTCCCTGCTTTCTTCAATTTAAGTCTGAATTTGGCAATAAGGGATTCATGATCTTAGCCACAGTCATCTCCCGGTCTTGTTTTTGCTGACTGTATAGAGCTTCTCCATCTTTGGCTGCAAAGAATATAATCAATCTGATTTTGGTGTTGACCATCTGGTGATGTCCATGTGTAGAGTCTTCTCTTGTGTTGTTGGAAGAGGGTGTTTGCTATGACCAATGCATTCTCTTGGCAAAACTCTATTAGCCTTTGTCCTGCTTCATTCTGTATTCCAAGGCCAAATTTGCCTGTTACTCCAGGTGTTTCTTGACTTCCTACTTTTGCATTCCAGTCCCCTACAATGAAAAGGACATCTTTTTTGGGTGTTAGTTCTAAAAGGTCTTGCAGGTCTTCACAGAACTGTTCAGCTTCTTCAGAATTGGTGGTTGGGGCATAGACTTGGATTACCATGATATTGAATGGTTTGCCTTGGAAACGAACAGAGATCATTCTGTTGTTTTTGAGATTGCATCCAAGTACTGCATTTCAGACTCTTTTGTTGACTATGATGGCTACTCCATTTCTTTCAAGGGACCTGCCCACAGTAGTAGTTATAATGGTCATCTGAGTTAAATTCACCCATTCCAGTCCATCTTAGTTCGTTGATTCCTATCATGTCGATGTTCACTCTTGCCGTCTCCTGTTTGACCACTTCCAATTTGCCTTGATTCATGGGCCTGACATTCCAGGTTCCTATGCAATATTGCTCTTTACAGCATCAGACCTTGTTTCTATCACCAGTCACATCCACAACTGGGTATTGTTTTTGCTTTGGCTCCACCCCTTCATTCTTTCTGGAGTTATTTCTCCATTGATCTCCAGTAGCATATTGGGCACCTACTGACCTGGGGAGTTCCTTTTTCAGTATTGTATCATTTTGCCTTTTCATACTGCTAATGGGGTTCTCAAGGCAAGAATACTGAAGTGGTTTGCCATTCCCTTTTCCAGTGGACCACATTCTGTCAGACCTCTCCACCATGACCCGCCCGTCTTGGGTGGCCCCACAGGCATGGCTTAGTTTCATTGAGTTAGACAAGGCTGTGGTCCTAGTGTGATTAGATTGACTAGTTTTCTGTAATTATGGTTTCAGTGTGTCTGCCCTCTGATGCCCTCTTGGAACACTTACCATCTTACTTGGGTTTCCCTTACCTTGGACATGGGGTATCTCTTCACGGCTGCTCCTTACCTTGGACGAGGGGTATCTCCTCACTGTCGCCCCTCATGACCTTGAATGTGGAGTAGCTCCTCTAGGCCCTCCTGCACCCATGCAGCCACCACTCCGTGGATATGATACATTCATATCAATGTATGGCAAAAACCACTACAATATTGTAAAGTAATTAGCCTCCAACTAAAATAAATAAATTAAAAAAAATAAAGTTAAACAAGAACTGGGTAGTGATGGGCATGCTCTGTATTTGGTGAGGACAACATAGGGAGTTTAAGAGGGGCTTGTTATTCGTTGTGGCTCTTTTGAAGATTTCCACTGGAAACTGGGATGCTGACATTTTAATATATTAAGGTTTGGTCACCTAGAGTTGACCAGACAAGATCCATCCCATCCCTGGGCCAGAGAGGCACAGGGAAAGGATGTTTATGTTGAGGGATCCCCTTGCATGAAGTTGGGGTTTGGTGGGTTTTCCTTTTGGACACTGAAGTTGCTTTTGAAAGTATCAGAAATTGGGGTTTAATAACAGAACCAGTAAAAGAAAATGCAAAATTTATGAAAAGCCTTGACCTTCATAACCATTACTATCTTAGTGGTCTTTGCCCTTTGGTCATATACTTAAACTGATAGTCTTCACTCCAGGCAACGCACAATATTTTAATATGTAGATAGAAAGACATTTGGGTTCCTAAAGTGGACACAATCTACTGGAATCAGAACATCCTCTGAGGGCTGGATGCTGGGGGTTTTGCATGTGTTTCCTTTTTATTTGATACTTCTTTGAATCCAGTAACTTTTTGGGAGCTTTGAAATTGTTTCTGTTCTATTTCATTTTAGAAATAGCTAAACACCAACTGATTGAGATGAATTTTACACTAGCTCTGGGCTTTTCTCCATCCAAATTACACATTTGTTGAGAATGCTATGTGTATAATTTTCACTGAAAACGAAAAGATCACTTAAGCAAATTGATAGGCAGAGCACTATATACCTTTGATTATATTTACAGTGTATTTCTGATTTGGATATTTTTGTAAAGTTTTGTTATTTTATTTCCCTTGTAGCTGTTGGCAAGAGATTTGTCATTTTTTCCTCTCCTGAGATGTGAATCTCAAATCAGCCATGTTAAATCAGAAATATTGGAATAGTCTTAATTTTTTAGTGCTGGGGAAAAGGTATTTGGGGATTTTCTGTGTTTATTTGCCCTGAGAGTTTCTGTGATTCTTGGTGACCAGAGTTTCACCTGTGTCCCACATGGATGGCTGTATGGACAGGTGTGCCCATTCTGTTGCATTTTCTAGTTGGTAGGCAGTCATCCTGGTATAAACACACATGTTTAAGCCATGAGGTCACATGCTTGGTGTTAGGCTAATTCTGTTGCCATGAGTCATGCCAGTGATAGAAATGCTGAGGTGGTACAAGCAGGTCACTCATATGGGCAGGGCTTGTGGTGGGTCGGACCCCTAACCCAGGGTTCCCCTGTGATCTGATGACATACATTCATGCTAGCTTGGGAACCTTCACTGTATCAGTGAGCCAAGTGTCAGCTAGTTTCTGAGTTAACTCACAATGTTATGATCCCCAAACTTGGAAGAGGTTTACAGGGGACAGATCTGTTGATGGTGATTCTTACTGAATGTGTGAACCCCTACCCAGTTTCAGAGTCCTTGGGAAGCTTGTTCTCATCCTTTGTGGGTGATTTTTGTGTAAAGGGATCTGCAAGGTCCTTCACATGGGTCTTTACATCATTCCTCTGAGCTTCAAATGCTGACAGTCCCAACTTGCTCCTGGACTCCCACCTGGCTGTCTAGCCCAGGCTTCTGCACTCTTCCCCAACCCCAGCATTAAAATGTGGTCTGTGCCTTTCTCCCCTTCCCTATCCCTGCTGTCACATGCTTGTCTGATGGAGTCCATGGGCCATCAAAGCCTTATTCATTTACACAGGTGTGCCAACCACAGCTCTCTGCCTTGATCATCATTCAGAGTCCTGTTGAAATGAAAGACAATCAAGGAGAGATATAATTGGCAAACTGCAACAACTTATTTACAAACATCAACATTTTAATTTTACTGGTGCCAGATTACCTTCCCCTGCAAAATAGCCCACAAATGGCCCCACCACACCAGTAAAGGACCGATGCTGTCCTTCTGTATCTATCTTCCCTTTGCAGAGGAAGAGATTCACCAGGGATGTGGCCACACAGCATCAAGACTGTGCTTCCCAGCCTACTTGGTGTGGCCATGTGGCTACTGACTCACGAACTGAAGTTGTATGTGCATCTGCCTGGTCATTCTCCAGGAGAAAGTAGACTGGGTTCTTTTCCTGTTACCTGGAGTGCAGCCAGGTAGACAAGAGATATACCTGGGGGTAAGCAGGTGACCAGGCAGAAGAGCTGGGTGATGCCCGTGAGCATCTTGCAGAGCTGGAAGGTGGGGGTCACAGTTCACCTCATGTGCTCATGCCCGCCTTTCCCTGGCAGCGAGACACAGCCATGCTCAGTCTTCCAGGATGTGCACCTCTCCTATGAGGCCCCTGCAGCTGGTGGAGATGCAGGTGTGGGGAACAGGGCGCTTGGGATGCAGTGAGTCTCTTACCATTTGGATTAGTGTGGACAAGTCTTTGAAAAGTGAAAGTGTTAGTCTCTCAGGCGTGTCTGACTCTTTGCGATGTCGTGGACTGTGGCCGGCCAGGCTCCTCTGTCCATGGAATCCTCCAGGCAAGCATACTGGAGTGGTTAGCCATTCCCTTCTCCAGGGGATCTTCCCAACTGAGGGATCGAACCCAGGTCTGCATTGCAGGAAGATTCTGTACCATCTGAGCCACTAGGGAAACCCATACAATTCTTTACTACATGGATGAATGAATCATCTGTCCATTCCTTCATCTGCCCATCCATGAAACCACCCACCCACCCATATATCCCTTCATCCATCCATCCATCCAAACCAAAAAGTCTCTGCTCTCATGGAGCTTATTTTCTTACTATTAAGGTAGCCAGGGGAAAAAAAATTCTTAATCATTGACATCCCCTATTTACCAGATCCCATTCTGTTACTTAATTTTTTACAGCAACATATAAAAATTCGTCTTTTATTTTCTTGGCTGCCATCATGTTATGTCATAACTCCCTAGTACATAACCCATATCTTGATTATATTTTGTTGTTTTTGTTTAGTTGCTAAGTCATATCCAACTCCTTTTTTGACCCCATGGACCATAACTTGCCAGGCTCCTGTGTCCAGGCTCCTGTGGGATTTCCCAGGCAAGAATACTGGAGTGGGTTGCCATTTCCTTCATCTTCCTGACCCAGGGATCAAACCCACATCTCCTGCATTGGCAGGCAATTCTTTACCACTGTATATCTTATTAATGTCATTTTCAGAGAGTCAATTTGTTTCCAAGTTTTTGAGGCATTTACTTCTGTATCTAAATGACATTCATTCACTCATTCAAAACGGTTTATTCTTTTATCAAATGCTTCTTAAACCGCAATTGTGTGCACTGTTCTAGGTGCTGGGGGTATAAGAGAGAATCAGACAGACAAGTCTCAGTGGTGCAACTGGGAGCATAATACCGTTCGGCTGTGATCACAAGGGCAAATGTGAGTGAGGTCAAAAGAAAAGGAAAGTGTTTAACCAAGTTATTTTCATTCTAGTTAAAACTAGAACTAAAAAACTAAAAATGGATGAATTCACCTAAAGTCTGCATCCTAACTTAAACATCAATATATAACTGTATGTCACAGCAGTAAAGATGTTTTTAAGTTCCATATTTTTATTCAATGAATTTTTTCTGGTTTCTGTAATTGGTGTCATAAAGACATCAGCCCATTTTCACTAATCATTATCCCATTTTTTCTCATTAAATATACACGCCATTCATTTTTTGCAGAGTTGGATCTTAGCCACCATTAAATTCAGTCTGTATTATGAACACCATTTCACAAGCAAAAACTATCACAGATGATTCTAAAATGAATTTAATAGTTTTCTTTTACATTGAAATCCAGGAATTCTTTTTGATGAGCCAGATTGTGAATTCTTCACTTCATGCTAATAGGCCTACTAGTTTTTCATTTCATTCCTGACTTAAATAGAAACATCAGAATATTTTGTTTCCAGTTTTAAGCTATATGCTGAATACTACCTAGCTGACATTCCAAGTCATATTTTATTTGACATTTTCATATATTTTGATGTACTTTCTACTAATATGTCTTCCTCACCAATTCCACTGCATTCCAAGTTCCTTTTGTTCTCACTGCTTTCTTTCAATTCTTAATAAAAGCTTCATTTATAAGGCACTTTGTTTCCATTATAAAGAAGAGAGGAAAATCAAACAATTCTTTATTGCATGATCAAAGCTATACTTTAAAGGGAGCTGCCTCATTTGCTTCCATCTATAATTCAACTGCTCACATTGGCCATTGTTTATTAGATTATTAAAATGCTATTTTTTCTTTTCTTGTTTATTGTTTTTGGCTGCACCGGGTCTTTGTTGCTCTACATGGGCTTTCTCTAGCTGTCATGCATGGACTGTGGAGCTCAGGCTCAGCAGTTGTGGCGTACAGGCTTAGTTGCCCCACAGTATGTGAAATCGTCCTGGACCAGGGATTGAGCCCATGTACACTGCGTTGGCAGGCAGATTCTCAACCACTGGACCATGAGGGAAGTCCTAAAATACTTTTCTATTTAGAATTAAACAGTAAGAATCACTACTTTATTTTCAAAACAATTGAGAGAACACAAAGTAGCATTGGCATGTGAATTTGTATTTCATATATTGTTCTTAAAAGAACAATTCATAGAATTTCATAGAATTCAAAAAAATTCATATTAATTCAAAATTCAGAGAATTTTGCTTGCTTGCTTAGTCACTTCAGTTGTGTCTGACTCTTTGCGACTCCATGAACTATAGCCGGCCAGGCTCCTCTGTCCATGGGATTTCCTGGGCAAGAATAGTGGAGCGGGTTGCCATTTCCTTCTTTGTGGGTTCTTCCTGACCCAGGGATTAAACCCCGGTCTCCTGCATTGCAGGTAGATTCTTTTACCATTGAGCTACTGGAGAAGCCCCACTTAGGTAGGGGTGAAGGCAAAAAAGGAAAGTGATTTACTCTGAGATATTCGAGGCTTGAAGCTACACATGCAGTAGCACCTCCTTTCTTAAAATACCTTCATTCTTTGAGAACTTTTCTATATTCTCAATGGGAAATGATGGATGAGGGATCAGAAGACATTCTGACAAACATTCAAGAAGTGGACTCCCGGGGCCTTTTACTGAAGTAGCAGGCAGTGACTGCTGTCTTAAATTTGGTCTCCTGTGAATGACTTTACATTGCTTATTGATATTTAAAAACAATATTTATAAAACTGTTGTTGTTTAGTTGCTAAGTCGTTTCTGACTCTTTTGCGACCCCACTGACTGTAACCCGCCAGTCTCCTCTGTCCATGGGATTTCCCAGGCAAGAATACTGGAGTGGGTTTCCATTTCCTTCTCCAGGCAATCTTCCTGAGACTCCTACACTGCAGGCAGATTCTTTACCGGTGAGCCACCAGAGAATAACAGTGATCAAAACCAAATTATTCCACGTAGACAGGGCAACCATCCACCCGGGTCCACCTTCTTTAGCACCTTAATTTTAACAGAAATCACAACAAGGGCTCCCTGTATAACTCCCAGTCAAATACATACAGAGGATCCCTTGAAAGAAGTGCAGGCTGAACACACACACACACACACACACACACACACACACACACACACCCTGGCTCAGATCAGTTCCTCAGAGAGCTGTGAATTGGATTGCAATGGTTTGGCCTCACACAGAAATTCTCAAACTCACACATTCTTTTGTTTTATCCTAACTGTGGTGAAAGTGTGTGAATTGCAAGTGTAAGACGTATAAAGCTTATCATTGTATTCATTGCAAAGGTTTGGTCAGGACATTATCCATGACATCATACACTATTATTCTCTTTGTGAAGACTCGTGGGTAAAATTCACAATATCACAAAAGTCGGGCTGTCCTAAATTTGTTTTTATCTTAAGGATATTGTGACTCATAATCAATATTCATTTTTGCTTTGTCTGCTGGGAATCTTCAGTATTTCTGGCTCATTCCTGACTTCCAATCAGGATGATATGGAATGCAATTCTAGGGTATAATCAGGCTGCAATTTCTTAATTATGTTTTTCCTTTACCTTGACTTTTCAGCTATTTAATCTAACAGTTAAGAGCTTAAGGCCTTGGACCTGACTTGAATTCTAGCTTTACTCATACTAACTGTATCACATTGTGCAAATTAATGTCTCTTTAAATCCCATTTTTTTAATCCCCAAAAATGGAGATAATAATACTGCCTACCAAAGGGCTATTGTAGATAAAATGCAATGGTGTAGGTAAAAGCTCTAGCATGTGCCTGCTGGCATGGTAAATGCTTAATAAGTAATTTTTGAAAATTATGTGTTTTTGTATGCCTCTAAGAAACCTTAAAAAACCAAGTCATTATATCAGCAAACAAACCAATGAATAGCTTTATGAGCTTTTTTTCGTACTTGCTTAGACTGGCAAAATATTTTTCTACCTAAAGAGCTATAGTGATGAGCAAAGGAAAGAGCATGGGCTTTGAAATTGGATAGGGTTGGCCTCAGCACTCAATCTGCAAGTTACCAGCTGTGTGAACTTGAACTGTAAATCTTTCTGGTTCCCGTGGACCACCTTCAAGTCTTGAGTTTCCAATCACTGCCTTGCTAGGACTGTCTTTCTTGGTTCTGGCTTTAGAAAACAAACAAATGAACCAATGAATGAATAAACAAACAAATGTATATAGCCCAAGCTTGTGTGCAGCTGCTTTATTCAAAACAGTGTGCCCCTCTCTGTCCCACTGTGTAGACGTCGGGGCCCCTCTGCACCGTCCCCTGTGCTTACCACCGAACAGTAGTACAGTGTTATTGTTTATATTCTGATGCTTCCCACTCACCATAGCGGACACCTCTTATTTTTTTTTAATCTCTTCTGTCCCTCAAATCCACACTGTAATGATGTTGGCGTCCTGTAGCTGCCTCCAGTGTGTGATCATGTCTCCCTTGTTACAGTCACTGGACAAGAAAAAGACAGTTAATGTAGGCCAATTACTGTTCTTTACTTAGGCCATAGTTGAGGAATTGATGGGTAAATACTTGTCCTCAAATATCTCTTCCAAGGATGTGGGATTAGACTAGAGGGAGTGTGTCTAGACCAGTATGCAAATGTGGTTACTCTCCTTGCTGTGCTTCTTATCAGGTGTGTCCTCCTGAGACATGTGGGAACTGCATTTGGCTCACAGGGGCTGAGAGGGGCTGGCTCCTTCCTGTGCGTCCTGTCAGAGACTGGGGCAGGGCAGTTGGAGGAGAGTCCAGACTGCACTTCCGACGGCAGTGGAGCTCTGTGCCTCTGAGGGGCACGGCCCACCTAGTCTCTCTGAATCAGAAGTGTCTGGGTAATACTGGGCAGCCAGGGCTGAGAGCTCATCTAGGGCCCCTTTTTCTGCTGGGGGAAGTGCTTGTGGGAGGCAGCCCTATGTTGGCTCATGGTGGATGGTGAGATCAGAGCTGGAGGAAGAGGCAGTGGGAACCACCTCACCCAACTGGCACATACCCCAGCTCATCCTCACCTTTGCTGATCACACTGGGGAGATGCTGTCCCAAATAACCAGCTGCAGCTGCTGGGTGTGGCCCCACAGGCTGTGAGGCTGGGATTGATCTGCAGCCGGGCTCTCCTGCTGGGTCAGGGCCACCTTGCCACCTATGGTCTCCCTTCATTCCCAGCCTAACCTGTCCCTTGAGCAGTGAAGTTGGGAGAGGCGTTCAGATTCAAAGAACATCTGGTCCTATGGAGTCAGAGCACTTGGTATTTTCCCATTAAACCAAAGGCAGGCCTTTATTTCAAGATCTGGTCTGTGTCATCTGAAAGGCAGGTGATGGGAAATTGTCTCATATGTTTGTGGTTGGAATTTTGGCCATTTCAGATGACAAAGGTATACAGAATTTGGCCCCTGAGAATGAATTCTGGACTCTTCTGGTAACTTCTAGAGAATGGCCTGTCCCCTGGCACCTCTCCAGCAGCATCCCTCAGGTTTCACAGGTACACTGGGGTCATCCAGGTGTTCAGCTGCCCAGCACTTCACTTTGTGCCCACAATTTTCCTCTGCCCAGACTGCATTCATCTTTGCTGGCTGGGATAACACCAATGCATTCTTCAAAACTCAGGTCAGGAGTCACACTTCCTGGAAACCTTGAAGGTTCTGTCTCCCCATCTGGGTAAAATTCACCATGCTATGTGTGCCCAGGTCAACATTGGTCAGACCACATCACTGTTGACGTGGGCAAGTGCAGTGCCCTGCCAGCCCCAACTCCCTTGTGTGTAAAATGGGACTAAAGACATCCTGTGATCATGTGGCAGGGTTATGCCAGCTCACCTGTGCCAAGCATTTAACGCATGATCTGATGCTTAGTAAATTTTCAGCAAATGACTGCCGCTATCCCCTACTGACACATTGGGTTAGAAATCTCCAGGGAGTAGTTCAGATCCTGGCACTGAGGGACTACTCAATAAGGGTCTGAAAATGAATGTTTGAGGCTTGAGAAGGTAACAGCCTAGTGGGGTGGGATGGGGAGGGAAGCGGGTGGGGTGTTCAGGTGGGAGGGGATGTGGGTGAACCTATGGCTGATTCATGTTGATGTTTGGTAGAAAGCAATGCAATACTGTAAAGCAACTACCCTTCGATTAAAAATAAATAAATTTTAAAAGAAGAAAGAAAAACTAGTGGCTCAGATGGTAAAGAATCTGCCTGCAATACAGGCAGAGCTGGGTTCAATCCCTAGGTTGGGAAGATCCCTTGGAGAAGGAAATGGCTCCCTACTCCAGTATTCTTGCCTGGAGAATTCCATGGACAAAGGAGCCTGGTGGACTACAGTCTATGGGGTTGCAAAGAGTTGGACAAGACTGAGCAACTAAGAACCATGTCAGTCGGTAAAATTAATGGTGATTACAACCATTTTTTGAACTAATGGTCATTTGTGCCTAATTACTAGACAGTACTCTACAAACTTAACAAGCACTTCCATTATATTTTCTATGTTCTGGACATGTTTTAGGTATAGTAACTCATTTGAGATTCACAGTAACCCTATAAAGGGTGCTCAGTCATTCAGTCATGTCTGACTCTTTGCAGTCCCATGGACTGGAGCCCACCATGCTCCTCTACCCATGGAATTCTCCAGGCAAGAATACTGGCATGGGTAGCCATTTCCTTCTCCAGTGGATCTTCCCAACCCAGGGATCGAACCCAGTTCTCCTGCATTGCAGGCAGATTCTTTACCACTAGAGTCACCTGGGGCCTTATTAATTTTAATATCATAATTTGCATTTATAGATGAGGAGGCTGGGGCAGGGCAGGGTTAGTAAGCTCATCCTAAGGTCAGGCAGGACAGCCAGAACTTTGGCCGTGTGGCCCAACATGACGCTGCAGCAACCTTGCCAGACTCCACCATGATAAGCCATGCATGGAACCCATCCAAGTGAAAGAGGGCCCCTGTGGCTCAGACCTTTTCAGACCACAGACGCGTGGTCTTTGGTCTTGGATGGATTGAGCATCCTCCAGAGAAGGCACAGCTTTGCGTTTATATTCCAACTATGTACACGGTCCCAGATGGAGCCCCTCAAAGCAGGCAGCTTGGAAAGATGGCAGGGGCATGGAGATGCTGGGATGGAGGGGCTGGGCATGGAGAACGGAGCTGAAGAAGGAGCAGCTTCTTGAAGGGGTCCCCTTCCTACAATAAGGAGCGAGAAGGCCCCTCCAGGATCTGCTGTGGCCTCAGCCGCCAGCCCTGCCGAGGGAGCCCTTCTCTCCTACTAGGAATCAAAGCCTGCCATCCCTGTGTGCCTATGTAGCATCCTGAGAAACGGAGGGTGTCAGGGTGGCTTTACAAACAACTACTTCATTGTAGTTGTACGCTTTTTATTGATGTATAATATGCATACAAGGGGGTGACCAGATTACATGCTGTATTCATCACATCTTTTTATTTTCTGTATTTCTGATGTTTTGACGTCTTGAGACCTTCATGACTCTGGAGGGGCTGCCCCTCCGAAAGTTGGCTGACTCCTAAAGACAATAAACTCCTTTCATATACAAACCAACCAATCCAGAGCCCACATCCCAACCACCTCCCCTATGAGACTCTCACTTGGGGCCACTGTCCCCCTGCCCTGATCACCCAGGTCCAGGTACCAGACCACTGGGGAAGACCCTCCTCCCTGGAGCCCTGAAATTATTCCAATCAGCCAGTCCTGAGCCTGCTGACCCTGCCTCACCGGTTCATTTCCATGGAAGCCATAGTCCAGGCTCATGCCCATGATTCTGCCTCCCTCTTGACACCCTGGTGCCTTCCCTCTACCTGCCCTCATCCCTGTGGCACAGGGCACCCCTTCCTCATGGGAACCATGACTAATAAACTATCTTTACAATAGTCATTGTCTCCTGATCTGTTGGACTGGCCACATCTGAACAAGAATGAAACCTACATTTTGAAATTTGTATGTATGGCCGATGGATGTCACCAGCACCCAGGTCAAGAATCGACATCAGCAGCCCTTGCTGATCACCTTGCTCTTTTGTGATTCAACAAATACTCAGTGCTTTCCTCTCACTCAGACAATCACATACTCACCAACTATTCACCAGTTGTGTACTGTATGCTAGAGAGTGTACTGTGAGTCACTGAAGTGCAGAAGCAGCAAAACAGTTTTCAGCTTCACCAAGTGTGTCTGTTAGTGGATAAGACAGTCCTTAATCAAGTAATCACACCCATGAACATGCAGTAGCAAATGATGACAAGTGCCAGCAGCTAACCTGCTCTGTGCAGGTCACAATCATGAGTGACCTGCTTCAGAAGACCTGTTAGGTGGGTGTCTGGGCATCAACATTCTGCACATGAGGACACAAAAAGGAGGCCTTGCCCCAAAGTTGTGCGGCCAGAGAGGCAGAACCAGACTCATCCTCGCTGCGCCCTCCCCATGCTGCCAAGATCTCACCAAGTCACTGACTCTGAGATGTAACAGGCTCCTCAGGCTGGAGTAGCCATGCCAAAGTCTCATTACACTGTTTTCCCCTCCTCTTATGCCTGATGTTTGGGAGCTGATATACAGTAAGTCCCTACATATGAACAAGTTCTGTTCTGAGAGTGCATTCATAAGTCCAATTTGTAAGTCCAACAAATTTAGCCTAGGCACCCAGCTAAACAATTGGTTATATAGTACTGTACTGTAATAGGTTTGCAATACTTTTCACACAAATAATACATAAAACATAAACACAAAGTAAAAAACCCAATATTTCAAACCTTACAGTACAGTACCTTGAAAAACACAGTAGGACAATAGAACAGCTGGCATACAGGTGCTGGCATTGAGTGAACAGGCAGGAAGAGTTACTTGCTGGAGGAGGGAGAGGAGGTGGGATATAGAAGAGCCAAAGGCTTGTCAGCAATAGGAGAAGGAGGGCAAGCTGCAACTTCACTCATGCCTGATGTTGACGGAATGTTATGTTCATACTTTTGAAAGTTTGCAAGATGAAGGTTTGTATTTAGGGGACTTACTATGCAGGGTTAAATGCCCAAGAGAAGCGCTGAGGAGCTGGTGAGCAAGGTCCTGTCTGTGGGAGCACTTTGTGAGAAACCATGGCCCCCAAACATGTGACTCTGACCCTCACCCAGAATGATGCTGTGACCATGTGACAGCCTCAGGTGACAGCTCACAGCCACCTGCCAAATGGGTGGCAGGTACCATGCAGGGGTGTACACCTGACAGGTGAAGGACTCACTCTGAGCTAGGTACTAGACTAGCTAGTGCACGAGGACATTCAGTTCAGTTCAGTCGCTCAGTCGTGTCCGACTCTTTGCGACCCCATTAATCCCAGCACGCCAGGCGTCCCTGTCCATCACCAACTCCCAGAGTTCACTCAAACTTATGTCCCTCAAGTCGGTGATGCCATCAAGCCATCTCATCCTCTGTCATCCCCTTCTCCTCCTGCCCCCAAACCCTCCCAGCATCAGAGTCTTCTCTAATGCGTCAACTCTTTGCATGAGGTGGCTAAAGTACTGGAGTTTCAGCTTTAGCATCAGTCCTTCCAATGAACAGCCAGGGCTGATCTCCTATAGAATGGACTGGTTGGATCTCCTTGAAGTCCAAGGGACTCTCAAGAGTCTTCTCCAACATCACAGTTCAAAAGCGTCAATTCTTTGGCGCTCAGCTTTCTTCACAGTCCAACTCTCACGTCCATACATAACCACAGGAAAAACCATAGCCTTGACTAGATGGACCTTTGTTGGCAAAGTAATGTCTCTGCTTTTCAATATGCTATCTAGGTTGGTCATAACTTTCCTTCCAAGGAGTAAGCGTCTTTTAATTTCATGGCTGAAGTCACCATCTGCAGTGATTTTGGAGCCCAAAAATTAAAGTCTGACACTGTTTCCACTGTTTCCTCATCTATTTCCCATGAAGTGATGGGACCGGATGCCATGATCTTTGTTTTCTGAATGTTGAGCTTTAAGCCAACTTTTTCACTCTCCTCTTTCACTTTCATCAAGAGGCTTTTGAGTTCCTCTTCTCTTCTGCCATAAGGGTGAGGTTATTGATATTTCTCCCAGCAATCTTGATTCCAGCTTGTGTTTCTTCCAGCCCAGCATTTCTCATGATGTAGTCTGTATAGAAGTTAAATAAGCAGGGTGACAATATACAGCCTTGACATACTCTTTTTCCTATTTGGAACCAGTCTGTTGTTCCATGTCCAATTCTAACTGTTGCTTCCTGACCTGCATATAGGTTTCCCAAGATGGGCGGGTCATAGTGGAGAGGTCTGACAGAATGTGGTCCACTGGAGAAGGGAATGGCAAACCACTCAGTATTCTTGTCTTGAGAACCCCATGAACAGTATAAAAAGGCAAAATGATAGGATACTGAAAGATGAACTCCCCAGGTCAGTAGGTGCTCAATATGCTACTGGAGATCAGTGGATAAATAACTCCAGAAAAAATGAAGGGATGGAGCCAAAGCAAAAACAATACCCAGTTGTGGATGTGACTGGTAATAGAAGCAAGGTCCGATGCTGTAAAGAGCAATATTGCATAGGAACCTGGAATGTCAGGTCCATGAATCAAGGCAAACTGGAAGCGCTCAAACAGGAGATGGAAAAAGTGAACGTTGACATTCTAGGAATCAGCGAACTAAAATGGACTGGAATGGGTGAATTTAACTCAGATGACCATTATATCTACTACTGTGGGCAGGAATCCCTTAGAAGAAATGGAGTAGCCATCATGGTCAACAAAAGAGTCTGAAATGCAGTACTTGGATGCAATCTCAAAAACGACAGAATGATCTCTGTTCATTTCCAAGGCAAACCATTCAATATCACAGTAATCCAAGTCTATGCCCCAACCAGTAACGCTGAAGAAGCTGAAGTTGAACAGTTCTATGAAGACCTACAAGACCTTTTAGAACTAACACCCAAAAAGGATGTCCTTTTCATTATGGGGGACTGGAATGCAAAAGTAGGAAGTCAAGAAACACCTGTGGTAACAGGCAAATTTGGCCTTTGAGTACAGAATGATGCAGGGCAAAGGCTAATAGAGTTTTGCCAAGAGAACGCACTGGTCATAGCAAACACCCTCTTCCAACAACACAAGAGAAGACTCTAACATGGACATCACCAGATGGTCAACACCAAAATCAGATTGATTATATTCTTTGCAGCCAAAGATGGGGAAGCTCTATACAGTCAACAAAACAACACTGGGAGCTGACTGTGGCTCAGATCATGAGCTCCTTATTGCCAAATTCAGACTTAAATTGAAGAAAGTAGGGAAAACCACTAGACCATTCAGGTATGACCTCAATGAAATCCCTTATGATTATACAGTGGAACTGAGAAATAGATTTAAGGGACTAGATCTGATAGAGTGCCTGATGAACTATGGATGGAGGTTCGTGACATTGCACAGGAGACAGGGATCAAGACCATCCCCATGGAAAATAAATGCAAAAAAGCAAAATGGCTGTCTGGGGAGGCCTTACAAATAGCTGTAAAAAGAAGAAAAAGCAAAGGAGAAAAGGAAAGATATAAGCATCTGAATGCAGAGTTTCAAAGAATAGCAAGGAGAGATAAGAAAGCCTTCCTCAGCGATCAATGCAAAGAAATAGAAGAAAACAGAATGGGAAAGACTAGAGATCTGTTCAAGAAAATTAGAGATACCAAGGGAACATTTCATGCAAAGATGGGCTCAATAAAGGACAGAAATGGTATGGACCTAACAGGAGCAGAAGATGTTAAGAAGAGGTGGCAAGAATACACAGAAGAACTGTACAAAAAAGATCTTCACGACCAAGATAATCATGATGGTGTGATCACTCACCTAGAGCCAGACATCCTGGAATGTGAAGTCAAGTGGGCCTTAGAAAGCATCACTATGAACACAGCTAGTGGAGGTGATGGAATTCTAGTTGAGCTATTTCAAATCCTGAAAGATGATGCTGTGAAAGTGCTGCACTCAATATGCCAGCAAATTTGGAAAACTCAGCAGTGGCCACAGGACTGGAAAAGGTCACTTTTCATTCCAATCCCAAAGAAAGGCAATGCCAAAGAATGCTCAAACTACTGCACAATTGCACTCATCTCACACACTAGTAAAGTAATGATCAAAATTCTCCAAGCCAGGCTTCAGCAATATGTGAACCGTGAACTTCCAGATGTCCAAGCTGGTTTTAGAAAAGGCAGAGGAACCAGAGATCAAATTGCCAACATCTGCTGAATCATGGAAAAAACAAGAGAGTTTCAGAAAAACATCTATTTCTGCTTTATTGACTATGAGGACGTTAGGAGGGGGTTAAATTTGACCTTGGCCTTGAGGGAGGGGTTGGATTCAGGTGTACTTCCCTGGTCACCCGCAGAGTTTGGTCCATGCAGTGGAGCTGGCTGCCACTGACACACAAAATCCCTACTGCCCAGGGGACACAGTCCTGAGTCAGCAGCCCCGGCTGCCCACCAGCATCCAAGGAGCTCTGCCACCGCAGAGAACTTCCAAGCAGGGACCACGCAATGTCCTCAGATGGAAGGGACATTGTTTTCTAACTCAGTCTGGGATGAACATCTGACATCCTTTGGGAGTCAGGCCTAAACAAGCCTCTGACTGTCCTCAGATGGGCTGCAGGTACACAGAAGGAGCTGCACTGAGGGCCAGGCATCTCACTAAGAGCAGGGTTACCTTGGGCAAAGCCTTCAAACTTCACTTCCTAACTGGGGGTTTGGACAAACTGGCATTTCACATCTTAAGAATCATTGAATCATTGGCTGACAAAGTGTCTCGAACAGGACAGATGAAGACCACAGTTAGAGAATCCCAAAAAATAGCCCTGGCAAAACTTGGCCAGCCCAGTGAGGCTGATCCAGGATTATAGGCTGCTGTCCTTCCTGCCAGGTGGAGCTACTTCCTGGGCTGCAAGTGGAAATGCACTTCAGGATGGAGGCAGCTGGTGCCTTGAAGGAAGGTAGGGCTTTAACAGGATTGAATTCTGATTTGGTCACTTATTAGCTGTGCAACCTTGCATAAGTTACTTAGCCTCACCAAGCTGGCCTCTGCATCGATCCAGTGGGAACACAATGTAAGTCTTGCTCGGTTGAGTTAGAATAGACTTCAGACATGTCTGGACCTTGCCCAGCATGGAACAGGCAGCTCTGGGGCTCTGCTTTTACTCATCCACATGCCCATATTCTTTCACAGCCCTGTGCTGTGAAAGGGTCAAACAGCAAAGCCAAGTACTCTGGCAGCAGTAGGCTGACCCTCAGAGGTAGCGCAGGGATACAAGGATGCTTTGTTCTTTTTTGTATTTTCTTGCTTTTTTCTCCCCTCCTCTGTGCAAGCAACTTAAACAGGTACAACTGTGGAATCAAAGACATTCTCCAAATTTTGGGGTTGGTCAAAATGTTCATTTGGGTTTTTCCGTAAGATGTTAGGGAAAACCTGAACGAACCTTTGGTTCACCCAATATTACTGAGCACAAACCTGCTGCTGCTGCTAAGTCGCTTCAGTCGTGTCCGACTCTGTGTGACCCCATAGACGGCGGCCCACCAGGCTCCCCGTCCCTGGGATTCTCCAGGCAAGAACACTGGAGTGGGTTGCCATTTCCTTCTCCAATGCATGAAAGTGAAAAGTGAAAGTGAATTCGCTCAGTCGTGTCCGACTCTTAGCGACCCCATGGACTGCAGCCCACCAGGCTCCTCGTCCATGGGATTTTCCAGGCAAGAGTACTGGAGTGGGGTGCCATTGCCTTCTCCGAGCCCAGACATAAGTGACCTCAAATACACCCGCCTTTGGCTGACCTCACTATGTGAACACACACTGCTCAGAGGCTCATCCCTCAGAGAACCTTGCTACATAGTTTCCCCAGGAGCATAAATGCCCAGGAAATAGTTCCACACCAATGAGAGACAGCTGGGCCCCGTTTGCGACTTGTAGGAGAGAAGTGTGCTTGGAAGAGATTTAACTCTCTCTTTAGTTTTTCTACGCTGTTTCTTTGTTCCCTGTCTTGATCCAACAGTGCCTCAGAATTTCTGAAAGAAAAAAGTCTCCACTATATAGAAATGACTTGAAGTCATGTAATAAATTAAATCTTTTACATAAGTCTTAGTAATTTCTATTAAATGTCAAAAAATAACAGGAAAAGATGCCATAAAAATGACTACTTCTGCCCACACACATACTCATCCTATACGTATAGAAAGCACTGTTCCCAGTCTTGATAAATCCACAAATCAAATTATGTTCGCTTTGCTTGGGACAAGGAGATACATTTCAGGTGCCGCTCTATTTCTGTGACTGAAATATCTGCCCTTTCTAGGTTAGAAAGCTATATTTTATCTGCTTTTAGGGGCAAGAATCAGGATTCAGGGAAGATACATTCTTTGGTTCCAGACTTAGGATAGATTTTGCCAGCTGCCAGCACATATTGTCCTTTATTGTAAATGCTGGAGTCATGTTGTCCCCCAGCTTTGAATGCGGGTGGAAGGATATGTATGTTAATCTATGATCATATGATACTAATTCTGATAATGAAGATCTGCTAAGCTAAGGGTACTCCAGAGACCATTTATCTTGCTTACCAGATGGTATCAAATATGCCAGTCTTTGAGAGGGCATTGGGATGGTTTAACCAGGAATTATATCTTTGTATATTAGCCTTAAATTTTTAAAATTAAAAGTAGAAAAATCTACTGCAGGTATAATCTTTTTTTCCGTCCTCATTTAGACGTCTTGTAACCAGCTTCTCAGTTATGTGATTAGCATTTACCCTGGCTCATTTCACAATCAATTTCATTTCTCCCCTTTCCCTTGTTTCTCTAAAAATGTTTTTATTAAATATCTAGTTAAATATTTGTTAGCTATTAAGTAGAATTTTCACTGCTACTTATGACGCAGAAAGTTGCAAGATCACATTGCTCCTACCTGATGAGAAAGATCTAAACAATCTGCAAAATTTTAACTTTTTAAAGGCCTACGTAGAGCTGAGGCTGTTGAGCTCCTAATGAAGGTAAACAAAGGGAGCAGCTGTGCAATGGTTTCCTAGTACCTCAAACAGATCAAATGCAAGAGTGTCAGTCACACAAAAGCACTTTGAGGAGATGAAAGTACTCAAGGTTAAGGGCCCTGCAATGGGGAGATCGATCCTGGATTATGCAGGTGAGTTAAGTGTCATCACACAAGTCCTTGTAAGTGGAGAGGTTTTCCTGGCCACAGAGAAATGGTAGCACAAGAAAGACTCTGCCCTCTGTTTCTGGCTTTGAAAACGGAGGAAGGGGATCACAAGCCAAGGAACGTGGGTGACCCACTTTTATTAAATAGCAAATCATATATAAGATAAAAGTCAGTCGATGAGAACAGTAAACAAAAGAAAGCTGGAATGGTTATTACTGTCAGACAAAACCAATTCTTAAGCCCAGAATCTCACCAGGGTTAAGGCAAGTCTTTTTATGACAAAGGAAACCGTGCCCTACGAAGATGTAATAGCTCTAAATGTGCGTGCATCTAAACACACAGCTCCAAATGCATAAACAGAAAGTGACAGAGCCGAAAGGAGAGTCGTATTCACAATTTCAGCTGGACGTATCGGCATTCCTCTCTCTACCTGATAGAACCAGTCAACCACATAGCAGTAGGATGCAGAAATTTGAATAACGCATTTGTGGGATCTGGTATTTGCACCTCTGGGTCCTCCTCTCTGCATCTCACAGTGCTGATCTGTGGCCCATGTCATAGTGGCAGAAGTGGTGGTCTGCCACATGCAAGGTGAGGTTTGAAAAGACAGTGACTCCTGTCCTGGGGCTCACACCCTATCTCAGTCTACTCACCCCGTGGGGGAAGCCAGTGTGTGATCAGCCCTAAAGAGAGGACAGCGTGGCCGGGAACTGAGGCCTTGAGGCTGTCTGCCAATAGCCTCATAACAGAGCTTGGCACTGAATGCTCCAGCTCCAACCAAGTTTTCAGCAACTCTGGCCAACAGATTGGCCACAACCCTACAAGAGACTCTGAGTCAGAACTACTTACCTAAGCCACTCCCAGATTCCTGACTCTCAGAAACTATTATTTCAGGGTAATTTGTCATACAGCAATAGGTAATACAACTGCCAAGATTTGATATAATTGTGATTATAGCCTCAGTCCAGTTCAGCCTTGACGTACTCCTTTTCCTATTTGAAACCAGTCTATTGTTCCATGTCCAGTTCTAACTGTTGCTTCCTGACCTGCATACAGATTTCTCAAGAGGCAGATCAGGTGGTCTGGTATTTCCATCTCTTTCAGAATTTTCCACAATTTATTGTGATCCACACAGTCAAAGGCTTTGGCATAGACAATAAAGCAGAAATAGATGTTTTTCTGGAACTCTCTTGCTTTTCTGATGATCTAGCAGATGTTGGCAATTTGATCTCTGGTTCCTCTGCCTTTTCTAAAACCAGCTTGAACATCTGGAAGTTCACGGTTCACATATTGCTGAAGCCTGGCTTGGAGAATTTTGAGCATTACTTTACTAGTGTGTGAGATGACTGCAATTGTGCGGTAGTTTGAGCATTCCTTGGCATTGCCTTTCTTTGGGATTGGAATGAAAATGGACCTTTTCCAGTCCTGTGGCCACTGCTGAGTTTTCCAAATTTGCTGACATGTTGAGTGTATCACTTTCACAGCATCGTATTTTAAGATTTGAAATAGCTCCACTGGAATTCCATCACCTCCATTAGCTTTGTTCATAGTGATACTTCCTAAGGCTTACTTGACTTCACATTCTAGGAAGACTGGCTCTAGGTGAATGATCACACCATCATGATTATCTGGGTTGTGAAGATCTTTTTTGTATAGTTTTTCTGTATATACTTGCCACCTCTTAATATTTTCTGCTTCTGTTAGGTCCATACCATTTCTGTCCTTTATTGAGCCCATCTTTGCATGAAATGTTCCCTTGGAATCTCTAATTTTCTTGAACAGATCTCTAGTCTCTCCTGTTATATTGTTTTCCTCTATTTTGTTGCATTGATCACTGAGGAAGGCTTTCTTATCTCTCCTTGCTATTCTTTGGAACTCTGCATTCAGATGCTTATATCTTTCCTTTTCTCCTTTGCTTTTCGCTTCTCTTCTTTTCACAGCTGTTTTTAGGACCTCCTCAGACAGCCATTTTGCTTTTTTGCATTTATTTTCCATGGGGATGGTCTTGATCTCTGTCTCCTGTACAATGTCACGAACCTCCATCCATGGTTCATCAGGCACTCTATCAGGTCTAGTCCCTTAAATCTATTTCTCACTTCCACTGTATAATCATAAGGGATTTGATTTAGGTCATACCTGAATGGTCTAGTGGTTTTCCCCACTTTCTTCAATTTAAGTCTGAATTTGGCAGTAAGGAGTTCATGATCTGAGCCACAGTCAGCTCCTGGTCTTGTTTTTGCTGACTGTATAGAGCTTCTCCATCTTTGGCTGCAGAGAATATAATCAATCTGATTTTGGTGTTGACCATCTGGTGATGTCCATGTGTAGAGTCTTATCTTGTGTTGCTGGAAGAGGGTGTTTGCTATGACCAATGCATTCTCTTGGCAAAAGTCTATTAGCCTTTGCCCTGCTGCATTCTGTACTCAAAGGCCAAATTTGCCTGTTACTCCAGGTGTTTCTTGACTTCTTACCTTTGCCTTCCAGTCTCCTATAATGAAAAGGATATCTTTTTTGGGTGTTCATTCTAAAAGGTCTTGTAGGTCTTCATAGAACTGTTCAACTTCAGCTTCTTCAGCGTTACTGGTTGGGGCATAGACTTGGATTACTGTGATATTGAATGGTTTGCCTTGGAAATGAACAGAGATCATTCTGTCATTTTTGAGATTGCATCCAAGTACTGCATTTCAGATTCTTTTGTTGACCATGATGTCTACTCCATTTTTTCTAAGGGATTTCTGCCCACAGTAGTAGATGTAACAGTCATCTGAGTTAAATTCACCCATTCCAGTCCATCTTAGTTCACTGATTCCTAGAATGTCGATGTTCACCCTTGCCATCTCCTGTTTGACCACTTCCAATTTGCCTTGATTCATGGACCTAACATTCCAGGTTCCTAAGCATTATTGCTCTTTACAGCATCAGACCTTGCTTCTATCACCAGTCACATCCACAACTGGGTATTGTTTTTGGTTTGGCTCCATCCCTTCATTCCCTGTAAAATTATTCTCCTTTACTTGAGGATCCTGTTCTTCAGCTCTTCCTTTTAGATTTTTTCTGGTTCTACCTGTTTTCAGCCCTCAGAATATCCCTTGAGGTATTCTGCTTTAGGCAGCTGAAATGTTAAACAACTGCTACTGATTGTTTTTGATGAATGCCCTGGGAATAGGACTGCTTGTTCTGAGTCAGGTCAAATAAAGACAGGGGCTGAGAAAGGAGCTTTTCAGTCAGCTGTCAAACTGTTTAAAGAGTGATAATGCTCTGGAGACAAGTTTTTAGAAGCGTTCCAAACCCATTCTCCCCACTCTAGTGGCTGTTTGGCTGACGACTTTCATAGTCACTGTATTGTTAGGCTATTGGTTTTTGAGGCTAATATGGAGCTAGGGAAATGGGAGTGGAATTAAAACAAGTGAAAATACTGCAAGGCTCATTGTTCTTACCAATATTCAGCTGTTTTTCTTGAATACATTTTTTTTTTTTTGAATTGTTGCAAGACTTTGGTTAACTTTGAGAATTCTGAAAACTTGACTTTGGTAACTTTCTTTCTAGTGTTATAGTTGTTGTTATGGAGGAGCTGGGATTTGGGGATCCTTACTCTGCTGTTGCATAAGTGCTTCCTTTCTTCTTACTTCACATCATTTTAAAAAGCATGCAGATTCATTTTGATATTTGGCAAAACTAATACAATATTGTAAAGTTTAAAAAATTAAAAAAAAAAAAAGCATGTGGAAATGAGGGCCATTCCCTGGAGAAAGGATACGTGGAACTGGCAGTTGTTTTCTAGCGTAGAGGGGCTAAAGAAGTTTTACAGCTCAGCTCTCTAGGTAGGAAATAAGTTAGGGATTTGAGACTAAAAGTTGCATAGGTCTGAACTGTTTTCTAAAGATTTCTTCTAAACCCTTGGGAATTCATTCATGTAGCAGGTGGCACACTGAGTTTGGAAGCCCTAAGGTTACTAATTACAACTAGCAGGTTGGCTACCTTTACCCTTTACCAAAGATTTCTTCATTCTTGGAACATTGCGTCTTCCAAATTTTTTTCACATGTGTGAGTGTGAATCTTGGCTCATTTCCCCAACAAGTTCACTTCTCTGTCCACCCTTCCTCCACTGTCCTTTCTTATTGTTACCTCTGCCGTCCCTTTCTGTTTCTTAGTTCCTCAATTTGAGTTCTAATAGAACTTTATAAAGACCACCATATGGATCCCAGTGTCATAATTTAGAAAAAGAATATGGGTATAGTAGGAACATGGAGAAACACCACGCAGGTAAACCCCTACGATGAAGAACAGAATACATACTGTCACCTAAAGTAAATGTGATAGAGACAGAGTAAAGGGACAAAGTAGGAGATTAAATAGTTAATCTCACTAGGGAATTGTATGTAAAAAAAATATGGAAATATGGGAGACCCCTTTAAGTTAATAATTACACAAGAAAGCAAGTTTGATTAACCACAAAACCAAGCAGGCTTGCTTAGCAAGAAAACCATTCAACAGATGCACAAGATATGCCCCCAAACACTAAAACAGCAGTGGCACGAGACTCACATTGTGCCCAGTGAGCTCAGTAAGTTCGGGCGCACTCTGCACACATAAAAAGCAGTAATTTGTAGACCTAGCCTAAACATGTAGGGACAAGGAAACTTCCCTGCCCAACTTTGAGGAGCAGCCGATGTAGGAGCATGATGTCAAGAATGACAAAGAATTCTTGTCCAGCTTTCCTTTGATTATAAAAAAATCTTTTCCTCCACCTTTCCTTTGATTATGAAACTGTAGCTCACAAAGTTCTCGGAACATGGTACCTTCTTGCCCACCCACCTGTAAGCCTCACAAACATCGTATTCTAATAAATCACTTCTTATCTATCACTTTGCTTCTGGCTGAATTCTTTCTATGCTGAGACATAAAGGACTGGGAGCTCTTCAGAGCCTCCCTGAAATGCCACCGATCTGTTTTAAATTTATTATTTTTATGTGATAAACATATAATATTGGTAACTGCAACATTTTATGATAAATGCCAACTGTAGGGTGGTAGTATATATAGAGCTTAGAAAAAGAAGGGTTCAGAAACAAAGAGTTTGTATTTATGTAGCATTGCCTGATGGGGAGAAAAAAGACGGAATTTAAAAGAAAGATAAAAATTATAGTTTCTCCAACAGTAAACTCTAGTTCAGCCCTGAGACCATTCTCCATGGTCTTCCCTAAACTGGATACGCTACGTCGCTTCAGTTGTGTCCAACTCTGTGCGACCCCAGAGACAGCAGCCCACCAGGCTTCCCCATCCCTGGGATTCTCCAGGCAAGAACACTGGAGTGGGTTGCCATTTCCTTCTCCAATGCATGAAAGTGAAAAGTGAAAGTGAAGTCGCTCAGTCATGTCCAACCCTTAGCAACCCCATGGACTGCAGCCTACCAGGCTCCTCCATCCATGGGATTTTCCAGGCGAGAGTACTGGAGTGGGTTGCCATTGCTAAACTGGATAAAATAACCCATAAATCTCCCTTTGCTCTGACTCTGCTTAATTTTCCAATTACTATTTCAGATAACTTCAGATAGTCAGATGCACAGGACAGTGGCTCTGAGTGTTTCTGTCTGCAAACACACACACATCTCCTCCTTCCTCATTATGTGCTTCCCAGGCTGTACATCGGTGGTCTTCTCCTTTATAATTCCATCTCCCATGGCCTTAGCTGCTGAGATTTATCCCCTTAGAGACTGGTCTGAGATCTGCAGAATTCCTAGAATCCTTTACCTGGACCAATCTCTCTCTTTGCTCTTCATTACAACATTGGAGAAATACAAGATCACGAGCATAAAGGAAAAAGGCCCCATGAGAAGGCAGTACGTCTTTTTTGGGACCAGTGTGGTTAAAAATGACAGTCAGTAACCTTGTTTACAAATAACTAGGCCCATTTAAAAGCACTGTGGATAGGGATAATTCCAAAACAAGCATCCAGCCCAAGGATCTGAGTGGTACACATGCATGCCTGTGAAGGAAGGCCTCTCATTTACCTACAGCGCTTCAGGTCTTATTTAAAAACACACCATTTTCCTCACCCTGTCAAATGGAAGCCACATTCATTTATATTAGTGAGGATTCTTAGGACCTCTGGGTTTATGGCTGGTGTCTCTCCAGACCGCTGCTCCTTGCCTGAGCCAGGATAAGCTTTCAAGCAAAAGGAGCATCTCCACAGAAACAGCGGTTAACATCCCCTGGCACAGTGTGCCCTCACCCTGTGATTTCTCCTACAAATTTGCATTCGTGCTGTCAGTTGGGGAATTGCATAGAATGACAATTGATGCCACCAGTGAGAGAAGCTTTGATGGTAATGAGGGATGGGGAAGAAGCAGACTTATTAATTAATGACTCCAGAAAAAGGAATGGGCTCTCTCTGCTCACATAAGCTGCTTGAACTCAAGTGGGGTTAATTGTTTCCTGTGTGAGTCCATGGTAGCTTTCATCTCAGGAGATGGCAGAGAATGAGCCTTAATTAACCAATCTGACCTAATCTCATGTTCTGTTCCATGTATAACATCACTGGTTTTCTCTCAGTTCTTCTGGAGTAGATGCATGTGTATGTGTGTACACACACACACACACACACACACACACACACACCACTCTGCAGTTAGTCATCCTTTCAGCAAGAGGTGTGGGATGAAGTGTTCCTTTGTCATTCTAAAACATCTGAATGAGCCTGTTTGTGGATGTGGTGTGTAACTGTCCTAGATTAGATTAGCTTCTTTGCTGAGAGACAGACTCTGAGCTAGAGACTGAGTAAGGGGGTTAAGGGGTGCAGGAGGGCTCTGGGCTGCAGCACCTGTAAGGGAATGAGAATGTTCAGGGGAAGTTGACTGTGATATAATTCTAATAAAAGCCTCAGTTCATCTCCCAGGGATTCTGCCATGGGGTCAGCTCTTTGTAAATGAGACCAGGGGACTGGAACTTTGGTTTCCACACGATGAGTCCCCAGGAAGGAGTGTAGCTTGGTGCCCTGGAGTTCCGTCCGTGTGGTGGGGATTCTCAAAGAACACCTTGGGTGGGGCTCTCAGCAGCCTTGGTCCAGGACCTGGGACCTGGAGGGGCGATAGGGCTTCATCACAGGGCTGTTGCCCCTTTCAGTGAATGCGCCAGGAGGAAATATGGGCCGTTACCTCACTCCCTGACCACCTGCCGGCTTCCTATTCAGAGCAGAGTTTAGAAGGTGGTTCTGGAAACAGGAAGCAAATAGTCACCCTTTCATTGAGGTAAGGAATGAAGGACCAGCCCTCAGCTCTCCTGTGAAGCAGGACTCAGACACCAATGGGCTCTGCATACCTTGTGAAATGCGTACCCCAAATTCAGGGGCAAATGGGTGACGTAAGGTGTCTGAGTGTTGTGAATCAGTTGGCCCAGCACTAGTTTGTAACAGAGTTGGGATGCCAGCTCTTCTCCTTCTTCTTTAAAATTAATTAATTGATTAACTATGTTTGGCTATGCTGGCTCTTTGTTGCGGTGCACAGGTTTTCTGTCGCTGCACACGGGCTTTCTTTGGTTGCAGTGTGTGGTCTTCTCATTGTGGCGGCTTCTCTTGCTGCGAAACGCGGGCTCTAGATGCACAGGCTTCAGTATTTTCGACTCAGGGGCTCTAGAGCGTGGATTCAGCAGTTGTGGCCCATGGGCCCCATTGTCCCATGACATGTGGAATCTTCCTGGACCCAGGATTTAACCCGTGTCCCCTGCACTGGCAGGCAGATTCTTAACCACTGGACCTTTAGGGACGTCCCCACCAGGTCTCCTTAAACCCCAGGATAGTTAGTGCTGCTTCAGTTTCACATGCTGCCTCCAAAATACAATCTTTTTTTAAAAAGTAAGCGAGGTCACATTTGCAAATGTTGGCTTTTCTGTGATGTGGCTTACTCTCTCTCTCTCTCTTTTTTTAACTATATTGAGATATAATTGACATATAACTTTGTGTAAGTTTAAAGTGTCCAATGTGTTGATTTGATATATGTATATATCTTGAAATCATTCCAAAATGTTAATTAACATCTCCATCAACTCACGTAATTACTTTGTGTGTGTTAAAAACATTTATGATCTACTCTTTAGTAACTTTCCAGTTATAATACAGTTATTGTTCAGTCGCTAAGTTGTGTCTGATTCTTTGCGACCCCATGAACTGTAGCACACCAGGCTTCCCTGTCCTTCGCTATCTCCTGGAATTTGCTCAGATTCATGTCCATTGACTTGGTGATGCTATCTAACTATCTCATTTTCTGCTGCCTTCTTTTCCTTTGGCCTTCAATCTTTCCCAGCAACAGGGTCTTTTCCGGAGAGTCAGCTCTTCACATCAGATGGCCAAACCATTGGAGCTTCAGCTTCAGCATCAGTCCTTTCTTTAGGATTGACTGGTTTGATCTTCTAGCAGTCCAAGGGACTCTCAAGAGTCTTCTTCAGCACCACAATTTGAAAGCATCCATTCTTCAGCACTCAGCCTTCTTTATGGTCCAACTCTCACATCCATACATGACTACTGAAAACCATAGCTTTGACTATATGCACCTTTGTTGGCAAAGTGATGTCTCTGATTTTAATATGCTGCCTAGATTTGTCATAGTTTTCCTTCCAGCAATAATACAGTATTATTACCTATAGTCACCATGCTGTACATCACATGTCCAGAGCTTATTCATCTAACTGATGATTGTACTTTGGAACATCTCCCTGTTTCCACCAGCTCCCAGCCCCTGGCAACCACTCATCTACTCTATGTTTCTGTGAATTTGGCTTTCTTAGAGTCCACACATAAGTGAGATCATACCATACAGTATTTGTCTTTCTCGTCTGACTTATTTCACTTAGATTAATGCACTCAGATCTATTCATGTTGTTACAAATGGCATGGTTGTTTTCTTTTTTATGGCTGAATAATATTCCATTGTGTGTATAGTATAAATATAGGTTTATTTATAAATAAAATATATGTAGATCACATTTTATTTAACTACTTATGTTGTTTCCATGTCTCAACTGTAACACTTCAGTGAACATGGAGGTGCAGATAACTCTTCAAGGTAGTGTTTCATTTTCTTCTGATAAATACCAAAACTTGGTATTGCTGGATCATATGTGTGTGTTGTGTGTTAGTTGCTCAGTTGTGTCTGATTCTTTGCAACCTTGTGGACTATGGCCTTCTAGGTTCCTCTGTCCATGGAATTCTCCAGCCAAGAATACTACAGTGGATTGCCATTTCCTCCTCCAGGGGATCTTCCTGACCCAGAGACTGAACCCAGGTCTTCTGCACTGCAGGCAGGTATTTCACCATTTGAGCCACCAGGGAAGGAGTGGATCATATGGTAACTCTATTTTTAATTTTTGAGTAACCTCCACACTCTTTTCCATAGAGGTTGCATGAGTTTACATTCCTACCAATCATGCACAAGTGTTAACCCTTTTCTCCACATTCTCATCAGCATTTGTTATCTCTCATCTTTTTTATAACAGTTGTATGACTTTAAACCGATCTTGAACTAACAGGTAGGGACTGACCCCTGAAGAGTTTCTAGGCCCATGTGTGCCTTGAAAACCTGAGTTACAGCAAAGTAGTTGAAGTGTTTTCCCTATTTTTTGCTCTACCAAGACCATTAGCTCAGCAGTAAAGAATCTGCCTACAGTGAAGGAGACAAGGGGAACACTGGTTTGATCCCTGGGTAGGGAAAATCCCCTGAAGGAGGGCATGGCAACCCACTCCAGTATTCTTGCCTGGAGAACCCCGTGGGCAGAGGGGTCTTGGGGCTACAGTCCATGGGGTCACAAAAAGTTGCAGACACGACTGAAGTGACTGAGCATGCACACAGACACCAAGACCAGAATGAAGGATTCCTTTATGGTCTTGCTGGTTCCATGTGACACAGATTCCTACCAACCTCGTGGGTCTGGGCCATCACCCTCTATGGATCCCTAAAGCTTGGGAGGAAAGCAGAAGGCACAGGGCAGGCAGAAGGGTTCTGGTCTCAGGGTGGAGTTTGGGATGGCACATGGTGACTCATTAGGCAGCTACAGAGACTGTACCAAGCCCATGGGTTTAGTCTCTTCCTCATTCTTCTTCCTAATCTTTTTCTGCCTACTCCCCTCCATGCTGTGGGGAGTGGGGGTTTCCTCTGAAGGTCAGCACCCAGAGTGCATAGTAACTACCTGATAGATGTTTGTGGATGACTGAATGTTGGTCCCAGAGGCTCTCAGGTGGGCCCTGGGAGAGACGACAGGATCTTATCAATCCTCCCTGCTTACATTCACTCTGTGGCCCACCTGTATTTGCTCCTCAGACTGAGGTGATATTTGCATAACTTTTCCTCCTTTTACCATGCAAGCAGCTTACATGCCAACAGTCACAACTTATGACCGACCTCTTCAAGTGTCCTAACCATGATGCGGCCACAGCTGAGGGGCCTGGGAAAGAGGAATGTTTTGAGCACCAAGGAACCCTATCTTTACACAGTAGGATGTTTTAGCCATAGATAGGCTGCTTGTCTTCCAATTCTAGGACTTGATGAGGGCAAGGACAGCCTGCTCTTCAGGCGAGTTTATCTCCAGGCTGCAGTTCTTTGCCCAGATTGGGCTGTTTCTCCCAGCTTTTTCTTGTTGCTGTGAATGCACTGGAATGGTGTATGCAGCGGCCCTGGCATCTGCTTCTTTCTTTAAGAAACAAGTTATCAGCAAATGCAGAAATAGGGGCAGGGAGAGTGGGGGAGCTGGGTTCTTTCCAGTCAATTGAGAAACTAGAGGAAGTGAACGTGACAAAACTTTGAACAGACTATTTCTTTCCCAGGTGTTCTCATGAAGGAGGAAAGATAGACATGCATATACACACACACACATACACACATACTTTATATTTTACATAAAGGTATTGTTGTGCTAAACAAACACATATAAGCTCTTGGGAAAGGAATTAAACCGGAAACTTCGAGACCAGGTCTGACAGGTGGCAACCTCAGCCACCGGACATCTGACTCCATCTCTCCTATTGACTTGTAGTGCTGACTTAAGCAAGTCAATTAACCTTTCTGTGACCCACTCCCTAACCTTCTAAGTGGAAAAGAACAGCAGTGGCCCAGCTCCAAGGGGTGCCAGGAGCTTATCACCTTCCAAGAGCTTATCATCATCAGTGTGCTGTGTAAGAGCAGGTGCTATACTTGTATTAAAGGCTGGGTGAATACTCCTGAGTGTGTCTGTGCTGCCACTCTCCCCAGCCTCCCTGCATCTTGCTGAGCTGTTGGGGAGGCTTCTGGAAAGTGTAAAATGGAAATGTCCCGGGCTGCAAATTGTCTCTGTAAATAGCACACTTCAACAGTGTGTATTTACCAATGAAATGTTAACAGGAATGACATTTGGGTGTGAAACCAAATGGAACTCTCAAGGTGGCAGGGGTAGTGGTGGGAGAAGAAGTAACATTTCAGCAGCACCAAGTACTGTGAACACTTCTTACCCAGTGTGGTTGGATTGGTGCTGTGGGCTGTGAAAGTTGAAGTGGGGAAGCATACAGAGTGATTTCTTCAGACTTTAAACATTTTACTTTAAAACATGATTCTGTTCATTTTGCAGGATGATCTATTGATACAAGGCTGAAACTCTTCCTTTGAGGACAGAAGCTGACTGGTGTTCCATATGTTATTCTTGCATAAACCACTTCTGTGATCTGCTAAGATTTCCAGTTTGAGATCCTCTTAAGTGGAGCAAGGACTTAAAGGTATGTGGACCAATGAAGCAAAGCATCTTTATAGATTTTAACTGTTTTCCCACGCTTTCACAGATGTCTCACGTTTATGAAGTCTGATAGTAATTTATTTAACAACTTGCCTTTAGGAGACTTTCCAAAGCATTCAAGTTGTCTTCCATAGAAACAATAGTGTTCTTTCTTTTTGCACTCATATTTCATGGATTTAAGTAATATTGAGTTAAATTACATAATTACATTGGTAAGTACAGCCAGCACACAGGTTTGATAACAGACACACCTGATTTGTAATGCCTCTGACTCTGCTGGTGGTAGCAAAAGTACAGTATCAATCCATGTTATCCATGGGAATTGGTTCCAGGACTCCCATGGGTACCAAAAGCCATAGATGTTCAAGTCCCTTATACAATATAAAATAGTGGAGTATAGACAGCTCTCCACATCCAAGTGTCTGCATCTGTGGATACAGAAGGCTGATTCCATGGGAAGGACAGGCAAGAGTATGCCGGCCATGAACCTGCAGCAGGCCTAGGTCAGGAAGATGGAGAAATTAAATTGGCAAGTTGGTTGAGTAGTGTTGGGGATTTTCTCCCTGGGACTTGGAAGCAATGAACCTGAAAGAAGGACACTCGGACAGTCTCTTGCAAGGACTGACAAGTTTATTTCTGCAGTCAAGCCTTTTTATAGAAGTAGGAACAAAGAGCTTAGAGTATACAGCCAGCAGAGCGCATACAGGGTTAACACCTAATCAGTAAAAATATTTCAAGGACAGCGCGTTCTAAGTGACCCATGTGCTTATCCCATAACCCGTTTTCTCAAGCAACATCCTTAATATTTATTATTAAATCTCGGCGCCAGGCATAACCAAAGGCAGGAGATGTTTTTCTGCCCAAGCACACCAAGCTGGGGTATTTCTGGCCCTTTGCCATTTTCCCAAGGACTTCCTCCAACTGGCTATTTGTACTGGGCTTCCCAACATATCCTCCTTTTTTTTTAATTTAAGCATGGCAGCTGCTAGTTGGACTCCATTGTGGGAGGCATGGAGTCTTGAGTAGAGACATCTATATCCTATAAGCAATGACAGAAAAAGCAGGGTGATTAATACATATATAAAAATGTTGCTTCCTGAAAACCAAGCTCTAGGGTCTAGAGACGATAGGGTTTTGGTTAAAGTATCGTAAAATTGAGTGCTTTACAATTCCTTAGGTACCTTAACTTGAAAATTAGCAACTTGTTGTTTCAACAAAGTGATGTCTAAACTCGAGTTGTCTGTGAGATCCTGCAAATGCGCTTTAACTTTATCCCAAGGATATTCAGTGCTATTATAGGGCATGTGAGTCAGACAAAAAGAAGTAAAATTCCAGTGACAATGTATACGTGTTTGGAAAGTCAGTTGCTGCACTTGATCTCCTAAGTGGATAACCACAGTTTGTAACTCATTAAGTCATGTTTGTAATTGCTGATCTATTTGAGCTTGTTGAGTCCAAAGACCATGAGAGTCTTTGTGCCAAGCAGTGATAAAATCATGACTTTGTATAGAATTATGTAAAGCCATACCAGAAAAGTTCCTACAGTCACAATAGAGATAAGGCTTAAGATGCCTGCAATAATCTACCCAATGATGCGCTTAGATCACCTAAGTCCAGTTTTCAACAATACAGAAAGAAATACAGAATCAGTCCAAGGCTCAGTTAAGTTTACAGGAAGCCATAACTCAGATCCTTGTTTAACTAGCACAATGCTAGCATTGTGATATGAAATGATGTGATTAAGGCAGGTATACAATGCACATGCAGTACAATTGACAATCTTAGTCGATAAGTCAATATCAAAATGCCCTACAATAAACAAGTATGGAAGGTGAACACATGATTGAATATAGCCAGTACTATTGTATAGGAAGGTATAATTAGAAGGATGAAACACACCATAGTCCCATAAACACTAGCAAAGTGCTCTAAGGCTGCTGAAATTTTCCAAATGTGCCATTGCTCTGGCCCCACAAAGGGGACAACAATCCTGGGTCATGGGGGTGATAAGCCCCCGTTATACCAATTCAGCAATATGTCCTTATCAGTCCAGAAACTTGTCTTAGATTTATGAAAGCCTCCAATGCTTGATCTATTAAACCAGGAGCAGTTATGATGTTCTTCCTGCTCTTCAGAACAGTTTACAAACAACCCGTGAGGTCCCCAGTCAACAAATTTAAATGTATGATTAGAATGATTTTGCTGAATTATAGAAACTTTCCCAAATTGGCCTCGACAATCAGACCAATGTAATGGTTGTATCTCCTGTTTTCTTCTCCAAGATACAGTATGACATGAAGGTTCCTCTGGTTGAAAAAGCGAGTCCAAGTAGTTGGCTATCTGGCCTGGATAATGTCACTTGGAGCCATTAAGTAAGAAAGATGCCATAGCAAACATTCCCAGATGCAAAGCAGTCCCATTGTTGGCAGAGTATGCCCACCACTGTGGGAAGATAGTCATGCAAAGGGGATGAGATCCGAAACAGATAGGCAAGGTTTTGAATCCCATGGAAATGTTGATTGGCTTTCCCTCACCTTTTTCATGAATTGGTCGCTTTGTGGACCAGGGACTTGGAAAATGCATGCTGTCATTAGTAAAGATCATAGGGGCTTTATCTACCCAATCCATTATGGAGAGAAATGGTGGGTTGGGTATGTATGCCCAATAAACATATTCTGCACTTACCCCAGAGGAACAGGAAAGAACAGCTAACATTGCCAGAAACAGCTTATCTGGAGTCATAGGAGTTCCAGTACTCTTCAGTGTCTGCTCAGCCTGACGAGTCATGTTTTTCACTTTAGTCCATGTCAGGTAAGGATTCAGACGATGGCGTTTCCTCATTGGCTCCTCCAAAGTCATTGACGAGACCCTTTTCCTCAACTTCGTCACTTCCCGAGGGAGTCCAGTCTTGGGGCCCCTCTCGGTAACGGACATGGCAAAGGGGAACCCAGATTTCCTCTCCATCTGCAATGACAAGACCATAACCCTTGCCTAGGAGTCATAAGATTCCTGGAAGCCACTGATTAAATTGCTTATACCATATTGGTGTATTGATTTCTAATTTGCTGTTTTTGTCTTCTGCAAAATGTCTATCTGCACGAGTATCAGAATTATTTTTTGTTAAGTTTAAAAAATTCAGGGAATAAAGAGTTAAAGGTAATAGTAATTGAGGGTTCATGGGATAAGAAGTGTATCTCCTCTTCCATATTCCCCCTTTCTGTTTTAATAAATGAGTTTTTAGGGTGCGATGGGCTCTTTCAATAATGGCTTGACCCTGAGGATATAGGGTATTCCTGTAATGTGTGTTATGTTCCATTCTGATAAAAATGAACGAAACGAATGCAAGGTGAATGCAGGTCCATTGTCTGTTTTCAAGAAAGAAGGAATCCCCATAACGGGGAAGGTGAGTAAGAGTGTGGAAATGGCGTGTTTACTGGATTCTGAAGAGACAGGTACTGCCTAGATAAAGCCTGAAAATGTATCAACTGAGACAAAAAGCAAGGAAAACTTTCCTAAGGAGCAGTGAGTGAAACAGGATTGCCAAAGGGAGTTAGGCTGTTTCCCCCCGGGGATTAACTCCTGAACTCGTAGTTCGTAAGCGCAGAGGGACGCAGACATCACAGGTTTCATTAATATGCCACGCTTCAGTGAGAAGAATATGGTATTTAGAGTGCAATCTGTTAGCATTGGTATGAAGATTAGCATGTTCGTCACTGGCAGACGTAAAAATGGGAGCTATGAGCCCGTCAAGGGCATCATTTCCTGCAACCAGAGGGCCAGGTAAACCTGAATGAGCACGTATATGTGCAATAAAGGAAGGTTCCATACGTGAGCGAATTAAAGCCTGAGTCTGTGAAAAGGGAGTATATAATTCTTCATCTAGGTTGTATAAAAAGGCGGTAACAAAATCAGGAAAAAGGGAAGCAAGGTATTTGGAATCAGTATATACGTTGAAGGATAATGGTTGAAGCGACAAAAGAGCATATAAAGCATACAACTCAACTCTTTGTACTGAAGAATAGGTAGTGGGTAATTTCTCTTTGATATCAGGGCCGACAATCCCTGCTATGCCTTTCTTGTTGCCATCAATGAAATAGGTGGGTGCATTGGAAATAGGCTGGGATGCAATGATATTAGTTACAATGAATTTAGTACATTGTAGAAAGTCCCATAATTTTCCTTTCGGCAAATGAAATGAGATAACATTTTGAAAATCACTTAATGCCATTTGCATGGTCAAGTTATACTGTAAGGCAATTTGTAATTCCTTTTTTGTCAAGGGAATGTGTATTGCATATGGATCAAATCCAGTCAAAGTTTGTATACAGCTTCTTCCTGACACAATTAAGTGCCCTATTTTCTCAATATATGATACAATTTTTTAGACTGTTTAGTGTGTAAATATACCCATTCTATTGGACTATGCTGAACTATAATTGCAGTGGGCGAATGTTCAGTGGGGAATATATATAAAGAAACTGGTTGATCATAATCTAGCCGAGTTGAAAAAGATTGTTGAATGCGTTTCTCCACTAAGGCCAGTTCTTCTTTGGCCTCTTTTGTTAGCTGCCTAGGGTTATTAGGGTCAGGGGATCCCTTTAAAATTTTAAATAGATTTTGTAAGGCATAGGTGGGGATGCCAACAGATGGCCGCAGCCAATTAATATCTCCTAGCAATTTTTGAAAATCATTCAGTGTGCATAGAGACTGCACAGAAATTTGAGTTTTTGAAGTTTGATTTTAGATTCTTCCATAACATGTCCTAAATAATTAAAGGGTGCTTTCCACTGAATTTTATCTGGCGCAACAAGCAGGCCATGATTTTGAAGAGTAGTAGTAACTTCATTATATAACTGTTGCAAATAGAGTTCAGGTTCCATAGAAAGAAGTGTATCATCCATGTAATGAATTATAAATGCAGTAGGATACTTATCTCTAATGGGTTGTAATAAAACAGATATGAGATATTGGCAAATGGTAGGAGAGTTCATCATTTCCTGAGGTAGCACCTTCCATTGAAATCTTTTAACAGGAGCCATGAACAGGATTTATAGACGGAACTGAAAAGGCAAAACGTTTTCTATCTTTAGGGTGCAAAGGTATAGTAAAAAAGCAGTCTTTTAAGTCAATAATAACTATAGACCATCCTTTTGGTACCATAGAAGGGGAGGGCAATCTGGGTTGTAAGGGCCCCATAGGTAACATGGTATTATTAACATTTCTTAAATCTATCAACATTTGCTATTTTCCTGATTTCTTTTTTATTACAAAAACAGGGGAATTCCATGGGGAAAATGAAGGTTCTATATGAGCTTTTTGTAATTGTTCATTTACTAATTGTGTGCTGCTAAGTCGCTTCAGTAGTGTCCGACTCTGTGTGACCCCACAGACGGCAGCCCACCAGGCTCCCCCATCCCTGGGATTCTCCAGGCAAGAACACTGGAGTGGGTTGCCATTTCCGTCTCCAACTAATTGTGTAAGAGTTGCCAATTTTTCTTTAGTTAGGGGCCATTGAGGTGTCCATATTGGCGTATCAGATTCCCAATCGAAAGGCAGCAGTGTTAACTCAATGGCCCCCATTAAGAAGGTTCATTTAAAGAAATTGTGGCTTTCGTTTGTTCAAGAAAATCCCATCCCCATAAACTGATAGGGATATTAGTAATATATGGTTTAAGATAAGCTACAATTTGATCAGGGCCATACACTTGTAAAAAGGATGCACTGACAAAAGTTTGTGTGGCATCAGTTTTACTCACTCCTAATAGTCTAGAAGGAGCCATACTCTTACCCCAATCAAGGGGCCATTCTGCAGCTCTAATGATTGAAATGTTAGCTCTGGTATCTAATATGCCTGTGAAAATTTTTTCCCGTATGCATAAAGTAAGTATGGGTTTCTGATGTTCCTTAATAAGGCGGATAGTGCAGCAGTAAGGTTGGTACTGCCAAAGCCTCCCTGCCAAACTTTATCAGATGCCTTCATTGGTTTGACATATGGCAAAAGTAATAATTGTGCAAAATGTTCTCCTATTTGTAAGTATATATTTCCCATTTTCACAACATTTACCATAACATTTATTTCCCCTTCATCATCTTCATCCACAACACCGGTCAATACCACTAAACCTCTCATTGTGCAGCTACTACGTCCCAAAATCAGTCCCACTGTCCCGGATGGAATCGGGCCATAATATCCAGTGGGAATTTTGTGGGGGTTGTATAATTCTATTAGTTCCATATCATAAGGACTAGGTATATCAATGCAAGCACTCTTAGATGTAGCTGCTTGTAGCATCATAACGCTAGGTCCTCCTTTTGTAGTGGGGCTAGAGGATGACCCCTTTATCAGTTTCCCTGTTGTTTTTGTTGTGCACCGGGATTCAAAGTGTTTCCATCCTTATCAAATTTAGAATGACATTCATTCAGCCAATGGAACCCCTTTTTACATCTTGGACATACTCCTGGGGGTCTCTTCTTGTTAGAAGTAGTATTATTTTTTCTGGCCTGTGTTGGCATGCGACATTGTTTTTTCATATGGCTGGGCTTCCCACAGTTAAAACATTTGGCATTAGTAGCTTTCTGTACATTAAAGGTTTCTTTCTTTTTTTTTTTTTCTAATTTTATTTTATTTTTAAACTTTACATAATTGTATTAGTTTTGCCAAATATCAAAATGATTCCTCCACAGGTATACATGTGTTCTAATGTTGCCAATTTTGCTCTATGGAAATTAGATCTGGTATCCTTATAAGCTTTCAAATATTCCATAAGAGAGCTAGTCTCTTGAATTGGTCTAAGCATGGATTGACATTCCTCATTAACATTTTCAAAAGCAAGTTGTTTTAAAATAATATTTTGTAAAGTCACATCCTTAATAGATTTCTCAATTGCATCCTTTAATTTTCCTATAAATTGAGAATATTACTCTTCATGTCCTTGAATAATCTAAACAAATGAACCATCAGAGTTATTGCTATCAACCTTTGCTTATGCCCTGCAGGCAGTTTCTTTAATGAAATGTAACATCTGAGGGGTAATATTAGCTAATTGCGCAATCATATCGGCCATGGCTCTTGTTCCAGTGAGTACACATAGGTTAAATTGGCAGGGTTACCATGAGATTGCTGGTCAATCAGCATTTGTTGGGCCTCATCATTAACCCATATTTGCCATTGAAGTAATTGTTGAGGATTTTGAATTGTCTTTGCTATTTGAAAAAAATCATATGGCATCCAATGGTCAGCCCATCCTCCAAGAAATTCTATACAATAAGGCGAAGTAGGTCCATACAGAGTGCATGCTTTCTTAAAGCTAGAAAACATGCCAAAATCTAGATTAGCCCAAGTATTTTGGTCTTGGGCATGTTGATTAAATTGCATTGGGAAAGCGAGAGTGCAAGCAGGCATCTCCTGAGGAGAAGTGAAATGATTAGTACGAGCAAAGTTAGCAATTGCTGTTACAGGCAGAGCAGAAGGAAAAACCTCAGATTTGGGCTGTCCATTGAATGAAATGACCTCCATTCTAAGTGGCTTCAGTTTTGACACATCCTGTATATATGTCTCTAAGTTGTTTTTTTAAGGACTGTGTCTGATTGAGCATAACATTCTTATATTTCAAAGCACCTTGCATATCTTGTTCCTTATGCTCATATTCATGTAAAGATTGAATAGTTTTTTACTTCTAAATTAACATTATGCCCTTCAATTTGTTCTATGATAGCCCGTATGAGTGACCATGTAACCCTTGCCAATATGCTCACAAAACATTATTTTTAACCCTTTTCTATATGTCTAGATTGAGTGTTCCCTCTTCTGGGAACCATGAATTGTTCCAGTAAAATATGATAGCAGTCATTCAACTGATCTCTTGAAACATTAACACTGTTTTGTTTCAAAAAATGATGTATTGTAGAAATGAAAGGAATTTTACTGCTATGTTGTCCCATCCTGCTTACCTCTTTCTGCAGGGGCTCGTTGCTTTGTTCAGCCTTCTTTTCAAGTCCCTGTTCGTGGCGCCACTTGTTGGGGACTTTTCTCCCCAGGACTTGAAAGCGACGAACCTGAAAGAAGGACACTCAGACAGTCTCTTGCAAGGACTGACAAGTTTATTTCTGCAGTCAAGCCTTTTTATAGAAGTAGGAACAAAGAGCTTAGAGTATATAGCTAGCAGAGCGCGTACAGGGTTAACACCTAATCAGTAAAAATATTTCAAGGACAGCGCGCTCTAAGTGACCCATGTGCTTATCCCATAATCTGTTCTCTCAAGCAACATCCTTAATACTTATTATTAAATCTTGGCACCGGGCATAACCAAAGGCAGGAGATGTTTTTCTGCCCAAGCACACCAAGCCGGGGTATTTCTGGCCCTTTGCCATTTTCCCAAGGACTTCCTCCAACCGGCTATTTTGTACTGGGCTTCCCAACAAGTAGCAGTTGGGTAAGAGAGCATTGCCTATATTTTAATTTTGCTCTTTTTCTTCTAAAGCTTATGATAACCCCATCAGTTTTCTGTTACCATCTCTATTTTGTGCTGTGCTTAGTTGCTCAGTCATATCCAACTCTTTGTGACCCCATGTACTTCAGCCCACTAGGCTCCTCTGTCCATGGGGATAATCCAGGCAAGAAAACTGGAATGGCCATGAGCTTCTCCAGGGGATCTTCCCAACCCTGGGACGAAACCTAGGTCTCCCACACTGCAGGCATATCTTTACTGTCAGAACCACCAGAAGCTCTATACAGTCATCAAAAAACAAGACCAGGAGCTGACTGTGGTTCAGATCATGAACTCCTTATTGCAAAATTCAGATGTAAATTGAAGAAAGTAGGGGAAATTACTAGCACATTTAGGTATAACCTAAATCAAATCCCTTATGATTATACAGTAGAAGTGACAAATAGATTCAAGGGATTAGATCTGATAGACAGAGTGCCTGAAAAGCTATGGACAGAGGTTTGTGACATTTTACAGAAGGCAGTGATCATGACCATCCCCAAGGAAAAAAAATGCAAAATTGTTAGAGGAGGCCTTACATATAGCTGAGAAAAGAAGAGAAGCTAAAGGAAAAGGAAAAAGGAAAGATATACCCATCTGAATGCAGAGTTGCAAAGAATAGCAAGGAGAAATAAGAAAGCCTTCTTCAGCGATCAGTGCAAAGAAATAGAGGAAAACAATAGAATGGAAAAGACTGCTATCTCTTCAAGAAAATTAAAGATACCAAGGGAACATTTCATGCAAAGATGGGCTCAATACAGGACAGAAATGGTATGGACCTAACAGAAGCAGAAGATATTAAGAAGAGGTGGCAAGAATACACGGAACTATACAGAAAAGATCTTAATAACCATGATGGTGTTATCACTCACCTAGAGCCAGACATCCTGGAATGCCAAGTCAAGTTGGCCTTAGGAAGCAAGACTATGAATAAAGCTAGTGGAGGTGATGTAATTCCAGCTGAGCTGTTTCAAATCCTCAAAGATGATGCTGTGAAAGTGCTGCACTCAATATGTCAGCAAATTTGGAAAACGCAGCTGGAAAAGGTCAGTTTTCATTCCAATCCCAAAGAAAGGCAATGCCAAAGAAAGTTCAAACTACCTCACAGTTGCAGTCATCTCACACGCTAGCGAAGTAATGCTCAAAATTCTCCAAGCCAGGCTTCAACAGTACATGAACCATGAACTTCCAGATGTTCAAGCCCGGTTTAGAACAGGCAGAGGACCCAGAGGTCAAATTGCCAACATCTGCTGGATCATCTAAAAGGCCAGAGAGTTCCAGAAAATCATCTACTTCTGCTTTATTGACTATGCTAGAGCCTTTGATTGTGTGGATAACCACAAACTGGAAAATTTTTCAAGAGATGGGAATACCAGACCACCTTACCTGTCTCTTGAGAAATCTGTATGCAGGTCAAGAAGCAACAGTTAGAACTAGACATGGAACAACAGACTGGTTCCAAATCGGGAAAGGAGTGCATCAAGGCTGTATATTGTCACCCTGCTTATTTAGATTATATGCAGAGTACATCATGCAAAATGTTCAGCTGGATGAAACACAACCTGGAATCAAGATTTCTGGGAGAAATATCAATAACCTCAGATATGTAGATGACACCACCCTTATGGCAGAAAGTGAAGAGGAACTGAAGAACCTCTTGATGAAAGTGAAACAGCAGACTAACAAAGCTGGCTTAAAACTCAGCAGTCAAAAAATTAAGATCATGGCATCCGGTCCTATCACTTAATGGCAAATAGATGTGGAAACAATGGAAACAGTGACAAATTTTATTTTTTTGGGTTCCAATATCAATACAGATGGTGACTGCAGCCATGAAATTAAAAGACACTTGCTCCTTGGAAGAAAAGCATGACCAACCTAGACAGCATATTAAAAAGCAGAGACATTACTTTGCTGACAAAGGTCCATCTAGTCAAAGCTGTGGTTTTTCCAGTAGTCATGTATGGATGTGAGAGTTGGACTGTGAAGAAGGCTGAGCGCCGAAGAATTGACGCTTTTGAACTGTGTTGGAGAAGACTTTTAAGAGTCCCTGGGACTGCAAGGAGATCAAACCAGTCAATCTTAAAGTAAATCAGTCCTGAATATTCATTGGAAGGACTGATGCTGAAGCTGAAGCTCCAATACTTTGCCCACCTGATTTGAAGAGCCGAAGCATTAGAAAAGAAAGTTGTGGTACATATACACAATGGGATACTACTCAGCTACTAAAAAGAATGCATTTGAATCAATTCTAAGGAGGTGAATGAAACTCAAGCCTATTATACAGAGTGAAGTAATCCAGAAAGGAAAGCACCATATTAATGCATATATATGGAATTTAGAAAGATGGTATCAATGACCCTATATGCGAGACAGCAAAAGAGATACAGATGTAAAGAACAGACTTTTGGACTCTGTGGGAGAAGGAGAGGGTGGGATGATTTGAGAGAATAGCACTGAAACATGTATATTGCCATATGTGAAATAGATCACCAGTCCAAGTTTGATGCATGAAACAGGGCACTCAAAGCCAGTGCACTGGGACAACCCAGAGGGATGGGGAACACATGTACACCTGTGGCTGATTCATGTCAAAGTATGGCAAAAACCACCACAACATTGCAAAGTAATTAGCCTCCAATTAAAATAAATTAATTTTTTTTAAAAGAAAAGACTCTGATGCTGGGAAAGATTGAAGTTAGGAGGAGAAGGGGATGACAAAGGATGAGATGATTGGATGGCATTATCAACTTGATGGATGAGTTTGAGCAAGCTCCGGGAGTTGGTGATGAACAGGGAAGCCTGGTTTGCTGAAGTCCATGGGGTCACAAAGAGTCGGACATGACTGAGTGACTGAACTGAACTGACCTGAGCCACTAGGGAAGCCCATCTCTATTTTAAGGTATAGTATTTGAAGTTCAGAGAGCAACTTAGGGTGGATATTCCACCCTAAGTTACCCAACTAGTGAGCAGCAGACTCAGAATTTCAATCCGTTTCTGGTTTTGCCTTTATGGGTCTCATTGAGGACTAACTTCCTTCAGGAACTGGTTTCTTTACCTGCTTTATTGAGTAAAAATTTAATAGTCACATACACAAAAAGCTTTATTACTTTCTCTTTCAATCTTATTAAATCTGGCTTTCTGTATCCTCCACTTAGGGTGATAAGAGATTCAGTCATGTTTTGGGCTCCCCAGACTAGGATTTTGAGAGGAATCTAAGGCTTTACTTATTTACTTCATATCTGAGCAGGGGCCTTGTTCTTCAACAGTGGTGATTATTCTCGTAAATCAGGAGTTCTCAATGTGTGGTCCCAGACTGGCAGCATCAGTGTTATCTTGGAAACTTGTCAGAAATGCAAATTCTCAGGTTTCATCCCTGATCTGTGCCCAGCAATTTATGCGCTGACAAGGCCTCCAAGGATTCTGACACAGAGATACTCTGATATCACACAGTTTGAGAACTGCTTCTTGCTAACATTCATTCATTCATGCATGCATTCGACAAATACTTTTTGAGTGTCTGCAGTGAGTCAGGCGCTGGTGATAAAATGACAAATGTGGACAGTGTACCTGGGTTGATCTTTTTATTTTATTTTACATTATTATTGATTTAATTTATTTTTGGCTGCACTGGACCTTTGTTGCTGCACAAGGGCTTCCTCTGGCTGCAGTGGGTAGGAGCTGCCCTCTAGTTGCGGCATGCAGTCTTCTCCCTGGGGTGGCTTTTCTTGTTATGGTGCACAAGCTCTAGGGTACTCAGGATTCAGTAGTTGTGGTGCACAGACCTAGTGGCCTCATGGCATCTGTGATCCTCCCAGACCAGGGATTGAATCTGTGTCCCCTGCACTGGCAGGCAGACTCTTAACCACTGAACCACCGCACACCAGGGAAGCCCTATTTTATTTTATTATTTTTATATTGTGACAAAATACAAAAAAATTTCCTTTTTTAACCATCTTAAGTGAACAATTCAATGGCATTAAATACATTCACACTGTTGTGTAAGCACCACCACTATTCAATTCCAGATAATTTTCATTATCCTAAATAGAAACTCTGCATGCATTCAACAATACCTCTCCACTACCACACTGAGCAGCCTCAAGTTACTTCTACTTTCTGTCTCATGAGTTTACCTATTCTATATACCTCAAATAAGTGGACTTATTACCATATTTATTATTTTGTGTCTGGGTTATTTTATGTAGCATAATGTCTTCAAGGTCATCCATGTTCTAGGATGTGTCAGAATTTCTTTTTTTTTAGGCCTAAATAGTATTCTGTTGTATGGTTTCTTTTTTAAAAAAATTATTTATCTTTAATTGAAGGATGATTGCTTTACAATACTGTGTTGGTTTCTGCCACACGTCAACATGAATCAGTCAAAGGTACACATATGTCCCGTCCCTGTTCTACCTCCCACCCCATCCCACCCCATCCCACCCCTCTAGGTGGTTACAGAGCCTGAGTTTGAGTTTCCTGAGTCACACAGCAAATTCCCACTGGCTATTTTATACATGACAGTGTATATGTTTCTATGTTATTCTCTCCATTTGTCCTACCCTCTCCTTCTTCCCTCCACCCCCAACCACAAATTCTTTATCCATCCATCTGCTGATGGATGTTTGAACTGTTTGCACCTTTTGGTATATTGTGAACAATGCTGCTGTAAACATGAGTATAAAAGTATCTGTTTTGAATACTTGCTTTCAATTCTTTGGGCATATACTTAGAATTAAATTGATGGATCTTATGGTAATTCTATGTTTACCTTTTTGAGGTAACCACTAAATGGTGTGATGCAGCAACTATAACATTGTATGTTCTTACCAGCAGTGTCTAAGTGTTCCAACTTCTTCACATCCTCACCAACACTTTTTATTTTCTAATTTTTCATAATAATCATACTAGTGGATATGAAGTGGTATCTCATTGCAGTTTTTTGATTTGTATTTCTCTAAAGACTAAGGTTATTTACATCTTTTCATGTATTTGTTTCCATTTGTATATCTTCTTTGGAGAAATGTCCATCAAATCCTTTGTCCATTTTTGATTTGGGCTGTTTGATTTTTTTGTTGTTGAGTTTTAGAGGTTCTTTATATATTCTGTATTTTAACTGTGTATCAGATATATGATTTGTAGATTTTTTTTTTTTTTGCAAATATTTTCTCTCATTCTGTGCACTATATTATCACTCTCTTGATGACATCCTTGGTGGTGGTTTAGTCACTAAGTTGTGTCCGACTCTTGAGATCCCCATGGATGTAGCCCACCATACTCTTCTGTCCATGAGATTTTCCAGGCAAGAACTGAAGGGGGTTGCCATTTCATTCTCCAGGGGATCTTCTCAATCCAAGGATCGAACACAGGCTTTCTGAACTGCAGGCAGACTCTTTACTGACTGAAGCCATTCTGTAGTGGCTTTTAATTTCAGTCTGAAGAATTCTCTTTTGCATTTCTTACAAAGCAGGTCTACTGGTGATTAACTCTCAGCATTTGTTTATCTAGAAATATGTTAATTTCTCCCTCATTCTTGAAAGATAGTTTTGCTAGGTATAGACTTTTAGGTTGATAGAAGTCCTACTGTCTTCTGGCTTTTATGGTTATTGAGAAGAAATTAACTATCTATTTCATTGAAGATTGCTTGGCCATAATGAGTCATTTTTTTTCTTGCTACTTTCAAGATTCTCTGTTTGTTTTTGTGTTTTAACAATTTGGCTCTAATGTGTTTCTATGTGGATTTCTTTCTTTTTTGGGGGGGCTTAAGTATCTTTTTTTTTTTTTTGATTGAAATTTTATTTTATTTATTTATTTTTTAATTCTATGTGGATTTCTTTAGAATTTAATCCTTATTGGAATTCTGAGATTGGAAACCTGAGATTCTTGAATGTGTATATTCATATCTTCCCTCAGATTTGGGTAGCTTGGGACTATTTTTTCTCAAATTATTTTTCTGCTCATTTCTTTCTTCCCCTGTGGAAGTCTGATAATCTGAACATTGGTGCATTTGATGGTGTTCTATAGCTCCCTCAGCCTCTGGTCATTTTCCTCATTCTTTTTTCTTCCTGCGCCAAAGACAGGATAATTTCAATGTTCTTCTCTTTAAATTCACTGATCCTTTCTTTCACTTACTCAACTTGCTATTGAACTCCTCTGGTAAAGTTTTTATTTTAGTTATTGTACTTTTTAGCACCACAATGTGCTCAGTTTCTTTTTATAATATCAATATTTTGATTAACATTCTTATTTTGTTCATATATTGTCTCCCTGATTTCCTTTTGTTTGTTGTCCATGATTTCTTTTAGCTCACAGAACATATTTGAGACAGTTGATTTAACATTGTGAGTAATAATTTCAATGTCTAGGCTTCCCTAGGGATCAGTCAGTTCAGTTCAGTTGCTCAGTCATGTCCGACTCCCTGCAACCCCATGAAGTGCAGTACGCCAGGCTTCCCTGTCCATCACTAACTCCCAGAGCTTACTCAAACTCATGTCCATCGAATCAGTAATACCATTCAACCATTTCATCCTCTGTCATCACCTTCTTCTCCTGCCTCCAATCTTTCCCAGCATCAGGGTCTTTTCAGATGAGTCAGTTCTTCCCATCAGGTGGCCAAAGTATTGGAGTTTCAGCTTCAGTATCAGTCCTTCCAATGAATATTTAGAACTGATTTCTGTTAGGATGGACTTGTTGGATCTCTTTGCAGTCCAAGGGACTCTCAAGAATCTCCTCCAATACCACAGTTCAAAAGCTTCTTTCCCATGAATGGTCTATGTTTTCCTATTTATTTGTAAGTTTTATAATTTTTTATTGAGAAGCTGGACATTTCAGATATTATGGTGGTTCTGGAAGTCCTCAGGAATTGCTTTTTGAGAGTTGGAGCCATCTTTGTGACTTTTCCAGACTATTTTTGCAAAGTGTGTATTCCTTGTTGTGTATTGTTGTTGAAGTTTCTATTCCATTTTCTCTGCAGTCAATGTCTTGACAAAGATTTACTTAAATGTTTGACTCCAAAAAGGAGAGTCTCTTTAAGTTCTTGGGAAGCCACTGCAGCCCATGGGAGCTGAAACAGTGACTGCTGATCCCTCAGTGACCAAAAGCAGCAACCAGCAATCAGAATACACAGTCTTGACATTTGGAAGAGAAGGTCCTATGTCCAGCCGGGTTCTAGGAAGCCACACCAGGAGTGCTGGCAATTATCCTCACAGATGCCTGTCACAGGGTTAGGCACTGGTGACTGGTAATCTAATATACAATAGGCTGAAATTCATTGAAACATGCTATCCTCTTTATCAAGGTCTCCCCTGGATACTACAAGTGTTTAACTAGATGATAGGGTTCAAAAATTGTTACTCCAGACAGTTGTGGCCATTTGGATCATTGTTTAAGTGGAAAGATGGACTGCTTGAACTTCCCACTCTGTTTTACTGTCACCATTTCCATCTGTACAATAGTGTATGCATTTAAGTATTTTAGTACATTTGTCCCTTGTTATTTTATAAAAATGAAAGGAAAATGACAATGCCAATAATAGTGATAAAAGTATAGATCTTATAAACTTAATTTGATTAAAACAATATACAAACCATCAGGTATGCTGACAGTGAAACTTTAACCTCAGTTGACTGGTATTTACAATTAAGCCAGTTGAGAATGTGTTCAATTTCTTTAAAATATTGTCAAAGAAAAAGTACAAAATTTAGGAATATTTAAAGAATGATGAAAATGTCATCAAATATGAAATGCAAAGGTGTGAGGAGCAATTTTATAATTTTTTAACTCTTTGGGAAATAGGATCCTCTTATAGGATGCCTTCAAACTTTAGTGCTGGAGAAGACTCCTGAAAGTCTCTTGGACAGCAAGGAGATCAAACCAGTCAATCTGAAGGGAGATCAACCCTGAATATTCACTGGAAGGACTGAGGCTGAAGCTGAAGCTCCAGTATTTTGGTCATCTGATTCGAAAAGACGGCTCATTGGAAAAGTCCCTGATACTGGGAAAGATTGAGGGCAGAAGGAGAAGAGGGCGTCAGAGGACAAGATGACTGGATGGCATCACCAATGCAATGAACACGAACTTGTGCAAACTCCAAAAGATGGTGAGTGACAGGGAGGCCTGGCATGCTGTAGTCCATGGCGTGGCAGAGTCAGACGTGACTGGGTGACTGAACAACAAATAACATGTAAACACATTTAAATTTTTCCTTTCACTTTATCATGGTTTTTAGGGGATTATTAATGTTAAATTAGAGGACTTGGACCTTAGTGACCACACTCGTTGCTCAGGTTTCTCAAATGATTAAGGTAAAATGTTATTGTCTGTTTTTCTTTCTCTTTACTCACTGATGCAACAATGATTGAGTATCTGTGCCAGATATAGGCTAGGTCCCAGAGAAACTACTGTGAATAAAATTTTATACTAGGTTTACACTCTAATGAGCAAGAGGGATGTTAATCACATGATCACTAGAATAAATATAAAACTCCCCTGGAAAGAAGGGTTGACACTTGTAGGATGGCTGGAGCTCAGGGCTTGAGGCTTCTGAGGAAAGGGATACAGGAACCAAGGTCTGAAGGGTGAGCAGTCCGAGTTTCCTGGGTCATTGTTGGGGCACAAGGCTCTGGGTGGTGAGAGGCGACATGGGGGGCTCTAACAGGGAGACAAGAGACAAGATGAATACAAATGGCTCATGGGGAGGATGTAGTCTTTACTGAAAGATATTACTTGAAAAAAAAAAGATATTACTTGAAAATATATTGTTATATACATTACTGTTACTTAATTCTGTTAGGTTTTAGATCTATGCAACTCATTACAAATACCTTATAACGTAAAAAAGTGAGACATGTGAATTATGTTCCAGCCTCTAATCTTTGGCTGTGGTGACATTCACAGTCAGAGGTGACTGGGCTATGTCTGGGGCTGCCATTTTCACCCCAACTTTCCCTGAGCTGCCAGCTGTTGCATACAACCACCTCCTCAACCACTCCACATCTAGTCAGCTTCTAAGACTAAGTCCAAACCTGAACTCCCGGTCCCTCTCACCAAATCTCTCTTCCTTTGGTCTTCTCAGCAAATGGCAAGCCAAACCTACAGGTAGCTCAGGCCAAAGTCCGGACATCATTTAACCCTCTCTTTCCCTCACAGTCCACGTCCAAATCATCACCAAATGTTGACAGCTTAACCTTCAAAATATATCTAAACCCTGACAACTTCCTCCACAACCATCACTCCCACCCTCATCCCAGCTACTGCCATCTGTCCTGGATTATGTCAATTGCATTCTAACTGGCTTCTCTGCTTGCAATCAGCCCTAGACAGTTTCCTCTTTTTGCCAAATACTCCAACAGAATGATATGTAAAAAACAGGAGTTAGGTCACACCATCCCTCATTCTAACTCCTCTGGGGCTTGCCAGCTCTCTCAGAATAAGACCCAAAGTCCCCGCACAATTTGGTCCCCTCCTACTCTTGACATTGTTTCCTCTCACTTTCCCTTCTCCCGTCCATTCAAGCCACATGGGTTTCCTTACTGTCCCTCCAACATCCCTCGGCTTGTTTCTCCCTAGTGGTTTTTCTCATTCTCTTTCTTCTGTCTGGTAGTTCTTCTCCCAGATACCTGAATGGTTCACTCCTCTCAATCCCTCTGTTCCTTCAGATCTCTATTCAAATATCACTATAATAGAGGGTCCATTTCTTGTCTTTCTGTATAACATGGGAACACATACCAGTCCTGCCAATGTACTACTTTTACCCTTACTCTGTCATTCTCTCCATAGAACTTGCCATCTAAAATGCTATATATTTCCTCAATCATCAGCTTCCTTCTCTATCATGAAAACTCCATGAAGGTGGGACTTGTCTATTTTGTTCAATGGTCTAACCTCCAGTGTCTCCAAAAGTGCCTGACACATAGAACAAGCTCAGTAAATAAATGAACTTCGATCACCGTCTGTTAACTTTTCTCAAGATGTTTCTGTTGGTGTTTTTGATCTTGGGAAGATAGCAGCAAGTGGTCTTGAAGCAGAGTCTTAGTTCCCTGCTAGGAATTGAACTTGAGTAGCCTGGATGGAAAACCAGGAATCCTGACCACTAGATCACCAAGGACTGGAAACTAGAAGCAAAGTTTCCCTGACTCTTGCCCTGTTTGAAAAATTAATTTCTCAAAGAGTCAAAAATGGTAGAGATGGGTACAAAGTTTACTATTAGAGACACAGTACAACATATGGCAGAGCACACAGAGAAAGGGTTTGTTTAGTTAAGACAGAAGCAAGGCAGAAATATGCACCTAAAGAGAAAGGGTGTGGGTATCCTCCCTGAGGAAGAGCACCATAAACAGGTGATTAAATCATTATATAGAACAGTTTTGCCTTTGTCCAGTTATCTCACTTCTTTTCCCACATCTGATCTGCCCTAGGACCCTCCCCCATCTGCATGCACATCTTTTTCTAAGATGGATTTCAGCACAGAGGTCTGGGGGAGGCTTGATATCACCTATTATGGGGTGGTGCCCTTCTCTTTTTGACTCCTGAGGAGTCTTTCTTTAGTTAGGTAGATCTTGACATCAGGAGTGGTCATCTTATCTCTTTACTCCAGCAGAGCTCAGCTCCTGTCATTAATTTTGTCCTTGGAGTCTCTAGGAAAGAGAGCTTTCAATTTTGCCCCACTTGACAGACACCAGGTGTCCAGCCCAGGGGCCTATCTGTCTCCTACCTCGTTTCTACTGTCCTTATTGCTTATGACCTGTGGAAGACTTGTAGGCTCTTATTCACAGGAAGCTTGGTTTCTTTTACTCTCTTTCTCCTAACTGTGGTCTATATTCCTTGAAATCCATAATATTTTCTATCATTTATCCTCTTGTTTTATATTTTTCCCATTATTCTCTTTTGCTGCTGTTACATATGTTAAGAGATGCCATTATTTTTTTATCCTCAGGAAATGTCTGGCTTCCTGACAATGACACCAGGAAGACAGTTCAATGGGAAACAACCCATGGTTTCTCCAAAATTTTCTGGGTTCTTGAAAATGTTGGTGAGAAAATGGAGAAATTAGAACATTTATGCACTATTGGTTGGAAAATAAAATGTAAAATGGCATTGTCACTGTGAAAAACAAGGCCTTGAACAGATATCTGTACAAGCATGTCCATTGAAGAATTACTCAAAATACCCAAAAGATGGAAACAACCTGTGTCCATCCACAGACGAATAGATAAACCAATGTAATATACACATGCAATGAAATATTGCATGTGTGTTGAGTCACTCAGTCCTGTCCAACTCTTTGTGACCCCATGGACTATAGCCCATCAGGCTCCTCTGTCTATGGGATTATCCAGGCAAGGATATTGGATGTGTTGCCATTTCCTCCTCCAAGGGATCTTTTTGACCCAGGGATAGAACCCACATCTCCTATTATTCCTGCATTGGCTTCTTTTTTTTTTTTTTTTTTAAACCACTGAGCCAAATATTATTCAGCCTTAAAAAGGAAGGAAGTTCTGACACAGGCTACAACATGGATGAAACTTGAGGACATTGTAGTAAGTAAAACAAGTCAGTCACAAGAGGACAAATACTGTATATGAGATACATGAAAAGTGAAAGTGAAAGTGAAGTCGCTCAGTTGTGTCTGACTCTTTGCGACCCTGTAGACTGTAGCCTACCAGGCTCCTCCGTCCGTGGGATTCTCCAGGCACGAGTACTAGAGTGGGTTGCCATTTCCTTCTCCAGGGGATCTTCCTGACACAGGGATCAAACCCAGGTCTCCGCATTGTAGGCAGACGCTTTACTGTCTGAGCCACCAGTGAAGTCCTATATGAGGTACATCAGATCAGATTAGTCGCTCAGTCGTGTCCGACTCTTTGTGACCCCATGAAGTGCAGCACGCCAGGCCTCCCTGTCCATCACCAACTCCCGGAGTTCACTCAGACTCACATCCATCGAGTCAGTGATGCCATCCAGCCATCTCCTCCTCTGTCGTCCCCTTCTCCTCTTGCCCCCAATCCCTCCCAGCAGCAGAGTCTTTTCCAATGAGTCAACTCTTTGCATGAGGTGGCCAAAGTACTGGAGTTTCAGCTTTAGCATCATTCCTTCCAAAGAAATCCCAGGGCTGATCTCCTTCAGAATGGACTTGTTGGATCTCCTTGCAGTCCAAGGGATTCTCAAGAGTCTTCTCAACACCACAGTTCAAAAGCATCAATTCTTCGGTGCTCAGCCTTCTTCACAGTCCAACTCTCACATCCATACATGACCACAGGAAAAACCATAGCCTTGACTAGACGAACCTTTGTTGGCAAAGTAATGTCTCTGCTTTTGAATATGCTATCTAGGTTGGTCATAACTTTCCTTCCAAGGAGTAAGTGTCTTTTTATTTCATGGCTGCAGTCACCATCTGCAGTGATTTTGGAGCCCAGAAAAATAAAGTCTGACACTGTTTCCACTGTTTCCCCATCTATTTCCCATGAAGTGATGGGACCGGATGCCATGATCTTTGTTTTCTGAATGTTGAGCTTTAAGCCAACTTTTTCACTCTCCACTTTCACTTTCATCAAGAGGCTTTTGAGTTCCTCTTCACTTTCTACCATAAGGGTGGTGTCATCTGCATATCTGAGGTTATTGATATTTCTTCTGGCAATCTTGATTCCAGCTTGTGTTTCTTCCAGTCCAGTGTTTCTCATGATGTACTCTGCATATAAGTTAAATAAACAGGGTGACAATATACAGCCTTGATGTGCTCCTTTTCCTATTTGGAACCAGTCTGTTGTTCCATGTCCAGTTCTAACTGTTGCTTCCTGATCTGCATACAAATTTTTCAAGAGGCAGATCAGGTGGTCTGGTATTCCCATCTCTTTCAGAATTTCCCACAGTTTATTGTGATCCACACAGTCAAAGGCTTTGGCATAGTCAATAAAGCAGAAATAGATGCTTTTCTGGAACTCTTTTGCTTTTTCCATGATCCAGCGGATGTTGGCAATTTGATCTCTGGTTCCTCTGCCTTTTCTAAAACCAGCTTGAACATTAGGAGGTTCACAGTTCACATATTGCTGAAGCCTAGCTTGGAGAATTTTGAGCATTACTTTACTAGAGTGTGAGATGAGTGCAATTATGCGGTAGTTTGAGCATTCTTTGACATTGCCTTTCTTTGGGATTGGAATGAATACTGACCTTTTCCAGTCCTGTGGCCACTGCTGAGTTTTCCAAATTTGCTGGCATCTTGAGTACAGGACTTTCACAGCATCATCTTTCAGGATTTGGAATAGCTCAACTGGAATTCCATCACCTCCACTAGCTTTGTTCGTAGTGATGCTTTCTAAGGCCCACTTGACTTCACATTCCAGGATGTCTGGCTCTAGGTCAATGATCACACCATCATGATTATCTGGGTCTTGAAGATCTTTTTTGTATTCTTGCCATCTCTTCTTAATAACTTCTGCTTCTGTTAGGTCCATACCATTTCTGTCCTTTATCGAGCCCATCTTTGCATAAAATGTTCCTTTGGTATCTCTGATTTTCTTGAAGAGATCTCTAGTCTTTCCCTTTCTGTTGTTTTCCTCTATTTCTTTGCATTGATCACTGAGGAAGGCTTTCTTATCTCTTCTTGCTATTCTTTGGAACTCTGCATTCAGATGCTTATATCTTTCCTTTTCTCCTTTGCTTTTCACTTTTCTTCTTTTCACAGCTGTTTTTAAGGCCTCCCCAGACAGGTATTTTGCTTTTTTGCATTTCTTTTCCATGGGGATGGTCTTGATCCCTGTCTCCTGTGCAATGTTATGAACCTCAGTCCATAGTTCATCAGGCACTCTATCTATCAGATCTAGTCCCTTAAATCTATTTTTCGCTTCCACTGTATAATCATAAGTGATTTGATTTAGGTCATACCTGAATGGTCTAGTGGTTTTCCCTACTTTCTTCAATTTAAGCCTGAATTTGGCAATAAGGAGTTCATGGTCTGAGCCACAGTCAGCTCCTGGTCTTGTTTTTGCTGACTGTATAGAGCTTCTCCATCTTTGGCTGCAAAGAATATAATCAATCTGATTTTGATGTTGACCATCTGGTGATGTCCATGTATAGAGTCTTCTCTTGTGTTGTCAGAAGAGGGTGTTTGTTATGACCAGTGCAACAGTCAAATTCATGGAGACAGAAAGTGGAATGGTGGTTGCTAGATGCTGGGTGAAGGGGAGAATGGGGAGTTGATGTTTCATGGGTATAAAATTTTAATTTTACAATATGAAAAGAGTAATGGAGATTGGTTTCACAACAGTGTGAATATAACTTAACACTACTGAACTGTACAGGCTTCCCTGGTGGCTCGGAGGGTAAAGCATCTGCCCACAATGTGGGAGACCTCGGTTCGATCCCTGGGTCGGGGAAATCCTGTGGAGAAAGAAATGGCAACCCACTCCAGTATTCTTTCCTGGAGAATCCCACGGCAGGAGAAGCCTGGTAGGCTACAGTCTACAGGGTCTCAAAGAGTCAGATATGACTGACCGAGTTCATTTTACATCATTTCACTGAACTGTACACTGCATAATGGCTAAGATGACAAATTTTATGCTATGTGTATTTTACTACAATTAAAAAAATCTTCAGAGACCAATAAAATGTGGAAATATAATGAAAGATTTAAGTTGGAAAGAAGGATTTATAAAATCTTACTATTTTGAAAAATTGTATTGGCCAAATTTATATAATATTTTAGCCCTGCTAGTGATCAACTTTGTTAATGATTAAATGCATAAAATAAAGCATCCTAAAAATCTGCGGACACATACTACATTATCAGAAATGAACCAGGGGCTTCGGTAGTGGCTCACTGATAAAGAATCTGCCTGCCAGTGAAGGAGATATGTTTGATCCCTGATCCAGGAAGATCCCGTATGCTGTGGAACAACTAAATCCATGTGCCACAACTATTGAGCCTGTGCTCTAGAGTCCAGGAGTCACAGCCATTGAGTCCACGTGCTTCAGCTACTGAAGCTCTCACGCCCTAGAGCCCATGCTCCGAAACAAGAAAAGCCACTGCAGTAAGAAGCCTGTGCATTGCAACTAGAGAGTAGTGCCTGCTCGCACAGCTAGAGAAAAGCCTGAGCAGCAGCAAAGACCCAGCAGAGCCAAAAGTAAAGAATAAATACATATTTATTTATTTATAAATAAACAACAAACAGAATGTACTGCATGAGTCCCTTGCATAGCTATCCTAATATTGTTGTTGTCCAGTCACTCAGTCGTGTCCAACTCTTTACGACTCCATGGGCTGCAGCATGCCAGGCTTCCCTGTCCTTCACCATCTTCTGGAGCTTACTCAAACTATGTCCATCGAGTCAGTGATGCCATCCAACCATCTCATCCTCTGTAGACTCTTGTCCTCCTGCCTTCAATCTTTCCCAGAATCAGGGTCTTTTCCAATGAGTTGGCTATTTGAATCAGGTGGCCAAAGTTTTGAAGCTTCAGCATCATTCCTTCCAATGAATATTCAGGACTGATTTCCTTTAGGATTGACTGGTTTGATCTCCTTGCTGTTCAAGGGACTCTCAAGAGTCTTTTCCAACACCACAGTTCAAAAGCATCAATTCTTCAACACTCAACCTTCTTTATGGTCCAACTCTCACATCCGTACATGACCACTGGAAAAGCATAGCTTTGACTGGATGGACCTTTGTTGGTAAAGTAATGTCTCTGCCTTTTACTATGCTGTCTAGGTTGTTATAACTTTTCTTCCAAGGAGCAAGAGTCTTTTAATTTCATGCCTGCTGCACCATCTGCAGTAATTTTGGAGCCCCCCAAAATAAAGTCAACCACTGTTTCCATTATTTCCACATCTATTTGCCATGAAGTGATGGGACCAGATGCCATGATCTTAGTTTTTTGAACGTTGAATTTTAAGGCAATTTTTTCACTCCTCTTTCACCTTCATCAAGAGGCTCTTCAGTTCTTCTCCACTTTCTGCCATAAAGGTGGTGTTATCTGCATATCTGAGGTTATTGGTATTACTCTGGCCATCTTGATTCCAGCTTGTGCTTCATCCAATCTGGCATTTCTCATGATGTACTCTGCATCTAAATAAGCAGGGTAACAATATACAGCCTTGATGTACTCCTTTCCCAATTTGGAACTAGTCTGTTGTAATCCTGATGTGCATTACCATCAACCTATTCTTTGCCACAATTCTATTATACATTGGTACTTTTTTTTTTTCTGGAGATGAATCTGGCAGCAGGTAATAAGACCTTTAGGCAAAACCAATACAATATTGTAAAGTAATTAACCTCCAATTAAAATAAATAAATTTATATTTTTAAAAAAATGCTTAATTCCTCTGGCTTGGTTATTTCACTTTGGGGAATTTTTTTCCATTCAGTGAATAGTCACTAACTACTCACCTTCCCTGTGTCAGACATTGTTCTGGGTGTTGTGAACACAATGGTGAAGTCTGCATAATCCCTGTCCTCAGAGTTTATAGTCCTATACGGAGAAAGAGACATATTAATGGTTGTAGTGGACTGCATGCTCCTTCTTTCTGACAACAAAAGTCCAAATCTTCTTTAGGAAACATCTTCAATTCCACCATGTGAATAGATTGACCACTCACCCAGCCACCCTTAATTTAATTCTATCACTGTATTTCACCAACCACCTCAATCCCCGAGCCACAGTAATTGGTTCAGAGATGGTATATAACTCATTTGGAGCCAATGAGACGAATAAAGATGTTTGCTGGGGCTTGTGGGAAAGGTACATTTTCTTCTACTGTATTTTATGAAGGTGTGAGCTTAGCAGCTGCTGTTGCCTTCACAGTTCCATGGAGTATGTAGCAGAGGACAAAATCAACTGCTGGAGAATGCAGAACAAAGAGATTAGAAAAACGGCCAGCTGATGTGCTCTGAGCCTCTGCATTGAAGTACTGTGGCCAGCCCCGCCCTTGGACTTTCAGTTGTATGAGCCAATAAGGTCTCTTCTGTGTATACGCCAGCCTGAGTTGCACGCTATCAACTATACAGAAGGAAAACCAACTCATCACATTTGTCACACTGATGGCATGTCACAGTAGAGTGACAGGGTGGATGTGAGGAAGGGACCTATAGAAGGGAGTCTTCAGGCATATGCCTAAGGACATAGCTAAGAAAAAATAAAGAGTGATGTAACCCAGGATGTTTATAGCAACCTTATCTTTAAGGAGAAAAATGAAAATAACTCAAATGTTCAATGGAAGGTACATTATTAAGCACATCATTGCATCTACAAAAAATGCAACACACACCAGTGTGATGAAATGCCATCAAAATTGACAAATATGTACACTATTAGGTACACAGTAATACTCAATCTGGTTCTGTCAAACCCTCAAAAGTTAGTGAGGTGTTAACAAGAAAAGTTTAATGCTTTCCCAATCACTGTACTTCACCAAGTCCCCCTTTCTTTACCATGGCAGCATTTTTGGCCAACTCCACAGTTTCCATTCTCTTTCAGTTATTCAGACTCCAGATTTAGATGTAACTTCAGACTGAGTCTGTCTGCTTACCCAGCACCGCAGAGCCCAGAGGCCTCTCTTGGGAGGGAGGGAATGTGAGCTTCTCTGTCACTGCCTTCTCTGCAATGTTTAGAAGGAAGGTGATTTTGAGCTTGTTATTATCCCAACTCCCATTGATTTTCAAGATCTAATTCCCATGGTGTTGGAGATTGGAAGAGGAGGAGGGGCAGAGATCTTAGAGGCCTGACTTGAGAATACCCCCCTTGACAGGTGGCTTCTGGGCCATCATCTTGGCTTTCATCTTCTTGTCTCTTCCACACTTGGGGCTCTCTGCCTGTGGGGCTGCAGGGACTCTGCTTCTCCCTTCCAATTCTGTGAGCTGGGAGAGGATGCTGAAAATCCTTTTCTTGAGAGTCATAGCACTTTCTTTTCCTTCTGCCTTCAGCTGCTCATATAGGCTTCTTGCCTCCAGAAATTTCCAGAGAAGAAAATGTTTTTATCAAACTCACAGGTGCTGTACAACTTCCAGGGACATAGATCAAGTTCTCCCAATAATTCTCATATTTCTCTCCATACATTATTATGGGCCTGCTGGCTTACTGCTCACCAAGGATGCAGCCAGTGGAGAGATGGTAGTCTCTCCTTCAAGCAAGAAATCTCAGATTCTACAAGGGATTTTAACCCTCCTAAAACTGTTCTGGGGAGGCTCTTTAATATGAACCTTAGACTCCTTCCAAGGTCAAAGACTTCCAACTTTAATTTTTCGTCTTAACAATTGTTTCTCCATATGGGCTAGTGGAGAGGCAGGTAGATGTTAGTTGGAATGATGGTAGGGAGTAGTAGTAGGGCTAATTTGTCTGTCTCTTAATAAAGGGGTGTTGGCTTCAATTTTTGGCAGCTTTCTTTAGAATATTGGATACTTAGAGTCTCTTGTTTTCAGCTATAGGCCTTAGTGCCAATTCCAGGACATAAGTCTTACTGAACATCCTATTTTATGTATCCTTCAAGTCTTATACATTTCTGCCAACTTTCTGTCTACTTGTTGTATTATTACTGAGATAAGAGTGAAAGATTCTCTAGTTCTGTGGATTTGTCTATTTTTCCTTACAGTTCTATCAGTTTTGCTTTATGTTTTTTGAAGCTGTGTTTTTAGGTGTTTCTATATTTAGAATTGTTATGTCCTCCCAATGAATTCACACCACTATCAATATAAAATGTCTTTCTTTATTCCTGGTAGTATTTCTTGTTTTGAGATCTACTTTTCGGATATTAATATTGGTATTCCAGCTTTGGGGGGAATAGTGTTTGAATAGTTTATCTTTTCCATTTTTTACTTCTACTTGTGTATATTTAATGTATCTTATAGACTGTATATAATCCAGTTTTGATTTTTAAATCTAGACTGGCAATACATGCATTTTGATAGTAGTGTTTACATTCTATAATACAGTTATGGACCTGATAGGGATTAAGTCTAACATGTTGCTATTTTTCTTTTTATCCCTTATTATTGAATTGAAGTCGCTCAGTCAGGTCTGAGTCTTTGTTACCCCAAGGACTGTAGCCCTCCAGGCTCCTCCATCCGTGGAATTTTCTAGGCAAGAGTACTGGTTCAGTTCAGTTCAGTCGCTCAGTCGTGTCCAACTCTTTGCGACCCCATGGACTGCAGCCCGCCAGGCCTCCCTGTCCATCACCAACTCCCAGAGCTTACTCAAACTCATGTCCATTGAGTCAGTGATGCCATCCAACCATCTCATCCTCTGTTGTCCCCTTCTCCTCCTGCCTCCAATCCCTCCCAGCATCAGGGTCTTTTCCAATGAGTCAACTCTTCACATGAGGTGGCCAAAGTATTGGAGTTTCAGCTTCAACATCAGTCCTTCCAATGAACACACAGGACTGATCTCCTTTAGGATGGACTGGTTGGATCTCCTTGCTATCCAAGGGACTCTCAAAAGTCTTCTCTACCACCACAGTTCAAAAGTATCAATTCTTTAGCACTCAGCTTTCTTTACAGTCCAACTCTCACATCTATACATAATTACTGGAAAAACCATAGCCTTGACTAGACAGACCTTTGTTGGCAAAGTAATGTCTCTGCTTTTTAACATGCTGTCTAGGTTGGTCATAACTTTCCTTCCAAGGAGTAAGCATCTTTTTATGCCATGGTGAAAGAGTCATTCCTAGGTAGATTAATAAGAAGTCTAGGGGTCCCCAAGGAGAGAGGGGTCTGGAATTCTCAAGGAGGAAGAAAGGACAAACTTTTTTTCCCCTCTACATTTCTTAGCATTATGTATCCTGCCTGAGGACAGTCTCTGGGTTAAACCATCTGGCTGATCCTGTTATCTTAAAATATAAATTATGGGAGTAGGTGTGGTCTTTCTCTTGGCAAAACTCTTATTAACCTTTGCCCTGCTGCAGATGGTGAATGCAGCCATGAAATTAAAAGACGCTTACTCCTTGGAAGGAAAGTTATGACCAACCTAGATAGCATATTCAAAAGCAGAGACATTACTTTGCCAACAAAGGTCCATCTAGTCAAGGCTATGGTTTTTCCAGTGGTCATGTATGGATGTGAAAGTTGGACTGTGAAGAAGGCTGAGTGCCAAAGAATTGATGCTTTTGAACTGTGGTGTTGAGAAGACTCTTGAGAGTCCCTTGGACTGCAAGGAGATCCAACAAGTCCATTCTAAAAGAGATCATCCCTGGGATTTCTTTGGAAGGAATGATGCTAAAGCTGAAACTCCAGTACTTTGGCCACCTCATGCGAAGAGTTGACTTATTGGAAAAGACTCTGATGCTGGGAGGGATTGGGGGCAGGAGGAGAAGGGGACGACAGAGGATGAGATGGCTGGATGGCATCACTGACTCGATGGACATGAGTCTGGGTGAACTCCGGGAGTTGGTGATGGACAGGGAGGCCTGGCATGCTGCGATTCATGGGGTCGCAGGGAGTTGGACACGACTGAGTGACTGAACTGAACTGAACTGAACTGCTTCATTCTGTATTCCAAGGCCAAATTTGCCTTTTACTCCAGGTGTTTCTTGACTTCCTACTTTTGCATTCCAGTCCCCTATAATGAAAAGGATATCTTTTTTGGGTGTTAGTTCTGAAAGGTCTTGTAGGTCTTCATAGAACTGTTCAACTTCATGTTCTTCAACATTATTGGTTGGGGCATAGACTTGGATTACTGTGATATTGAATGGTTTGCCTTGGAAACGAACAGAGATCATTCTGTGTTTTTGAGATTGCATGCAAGTACTGCATTTCAGACTCGTTTGTTGACCATGATGACTACTCCATTTCTTCTAAGGGATTCCTGCCCACAGTAGTAGATATAATGGTCATCTGAGTTAAATTCACCCATTCCAGTCCATTTTAGTTCGCTGATTCCTAGAATGTCAATGTTCACTCTTGCCATCTCCTGTTTGACCACTTCCAATTTGCCTTGATTCATGGACCTAACATTCCAGGTTCCTATGCAATATTGCTCTTTACAGCATCTGACCTTGCTTCTATCACCAGTCACATCCACAACTGGATATTGTGTTTGCTTTGGCTCCATCCCTTCATTCTTTCTGGAGTTATTTCTCCACTGATCTCTAGTAGCATATTGAGCACCTACTGACCTGGGGATTTCCTCTTTCAGTATCCTATCATTTTGCCTTTTCATACTGTTCATGGGGTTCTCAAAGCAAGAATACTGAAGTTGTTTGCCATTCCCTCTCCAGTGGACCACATTCTGTCAGACCTCTCCACCATGACCCACCCGTCTTGGGTGGCCCCACAGGGCATGGCTTAGTTTCATTGAGTTAGACAAGGCTGTGGTCCTAGTGTGATTAGATTGACTAGTTTTCTGTGATTATGGTTTCAGTTTGTCTGCCTTCTGATGCCCTCTTGCAACACGTACCATCTTACTTGGGTTTCCCTTACCTTGGACATGGGGTATCTCTTCATGGCTGCTCCAGCAAAGCGCAGCTGCTGCTACTTACCTTGGACAAGGGGTATTCTATCCAGGACACACAGAGAACATTTATAACTCAATAATGAAAATACAAATGACCCAATTATAAAACAGGGAAAGATTTAAGTAGACATTTCATGAAGGAAAACAGACAAGTTGCTAAAAGTATATGAAAAGTAGTGCAACAGCATTAGTCATTAGGGAAATGCAAATTAAAAGTACAATGAAATACTTAATCTCATTAAGTATTAAGCCATCTATTAGGAAAAGATGGAGAAGCTCTATACAGTCAGCAAAAACAAGACCAGGAGCTGACTGTGGCTCAGATCATGAGCTCCTTATTTCCAAATTCAGACTTAAATTGAAGAAAGTAGGGAAAACCACTAGACCACTCAGATATGACCTAAATCAAATCCCTTATGATTATACAGTGGAAGTGAGAAATATGTTTAAGGAACTAGATCTGATAGATGGAGTTCCTGATGAACTATGGAATGAGGTTCGTGACATTATACAGGAGACAGGGATCAAGACCATCCCCATGGAAAAGAAATGCAAAAAAGCAAAATGACTGTCTGAGGAGGCCTTACAAATAGCTGTGAAAAGAAGAGAAGCAAAAAGCAAAGGAGAAAAGGAATGATATAAGCATCTGAATGCAGAGTTCCAAAGAATAGCAAGGAGAGATAAGAAAGCCTTCCTCAGTGATCAATGCAAAGAAATAGAGGAAAACAACAGAATGGGAAAGACTAGAGATCTCTTCAAGAAAATCACAGATACCAAAGGAATATTTCGTGCAAAGATGGGCTCGATAAAGGACGGGAATTGTATGGACCTAACAGAAGCAGAAGATATTAAGAAGAGGTGGCAAGAATACACAGAAGAACTGTACAAAAAAGATCTTCACTATGGTGTGATCACTCACCTAGAGCCAGACATCCTGGAATGTGAATCAAGTGGGCCTTAGAAAGCATCACTGCGAACAAAGCTAGTGGAGGTGATGGAATTCCAGTTGAGCTATTTCAAATCCTGAAAGATGATGCTGTGAAAGTGCTGCACTCAATATGCCAGCAAATTTGGAAAACTCATCAGTGGCCACAGGACTGGAAAAGGTCAGTTTTCATTCCAGTCCCAAAGAAACGCAATGCCTAAGAGTGCTCAAACTACCGCACAATTGCATTCATCTCACACACTAGTAAAGTAATGCTCAAAATTCTCCAAACCAGGCTTCAGCAATACATGAACTGTGAACTTCCAGATGTTCAAGCTGGTTTTAGAAAAGGCAGAGGAACCAGAGATCAAATTGTCAACATCTACTGGATCATGGAAAAAGCAAGAGAGTTCCAGAAAAACATCTATTTCTGCTTTATTGACTATGCCAAAGCCTTTGACTGTGTGGATCACAATAAACTGTGGAAAATTCTGAAAGAGATGGGAATACCAGACCACCTGACCTGCTTCTTGAGAAACCTATATGCAGGTCAGGAAGCAACAGTTAGAACTGGACCTGGAACAACAGACTGGTTTCAAATAGGAAAAGGAGTACATCAAGGCTGTATATTGTCACCCTGCTTTTTAACTTATGTGAAGAGTACGTCATGACAAACGCTGGGCTGGAAGAAGCACAAGCTGGAATCAAGATTGCCAGGACAAATATCAATAACCTCAGATACACAGATGACACCACCTTTATGGCAGAAAGTGAAGAGGAACTAAAGAGCCTCTTAATGAAAATGAACGCGGAGAGTGAAAAAGTTGGCTTAAAGCTCAACTGTCTAGAGCTGCATTAGGCATTACTGACGAATTTGAGGCATGGCCCCAGCCCCCTCTCCTCGTCCCACAGGCATGGTCCTGGGATGAAGGAGTTAGGTCTTGTGATTCTGACTTGTTTTTTCCTTTCTTTGGTTGAGTTGGATGGAAGGAATGTTAAGGTGCTTATTGTTCTTGAGAGAAGCATGAGAAAGCACAAAGCCTTCTGCAGTTGTGCCCAGAAAATAATCTATAAAGTAACCATTGACATTTGTTCAAGTATCTTTTCAAAGAACGTTCCAGAATAAGCACATAGGCCGCAGCTTGAGGCCATGGGAAGGATGGTTATCTGAGACCTGTTTGTGAGGGAAATATTTATGGCAAAAGAAGTTTGCTGAGTTTAGGGTTTAAGAGTAATTAAGAATAGTTAGAAGCTTAAAGTTTAAGGAATGTTGTAGTGTTAGCATATTTTACTATAGCTTATAGAGATTAGGGGAGAAGGCAATGGCACCCTGCTCCAGTACTCTTGCCTGGAAAATCCCATGGATGGAGGAGCCTGGTAGGCTGCAGTCCATGGGGTCACTAGGGGTCAGACACGACTGAGCGACTTCACTTTCACTTTTCACTTTTATGCATTGGAGAAGGAAATGGCAACCCACTGCAGTGTTCTTGCCTGGAGAATCCCAGGGACGTGGGAGCCTGGTGAGCTTCTGTCTCTGGGGTCGCACAGAGTCGGACACGACTGAAGCGACTTAGCAGCAGCAGCAGCATAGAAATTAGGAATTTTAGGGATATTAATAGCTAGAAGCCTTTTTAGGAGATCGTGATCTTAAGATACTAAGGGCAAACAGGATTTAGAAAGATTAGAAATAAACTGAGGAATGTGGCATGAGTTACAATGTAATCACAAGTGAAGTATAGGACACATAAGAGGAAGTAGATAATGGATAGTAAAGCGGATTAATTGCTGAAGCAGGAACTCTGTTTGAAGGTCAACAGTTATTTCTGGAGACAATAAATCTGGGTGGGGGGAGAACTAAAAATGTCAAACCTCTGACCTAATGCTTTTGTCAAAGTATAAGAGAAAACCTGAAGCTTGAAATAAACATGTAGTCCCGCACCTTGAGCCAGAGGCTACATCATCCCCTGCTGATACCGCTCATCCCTTCAGGCTGATTCCCTGGCTGCTGGAGCTGGACTCCAAACTCAACATTCAGAAAATGAAGATCATGACATCTGGTCTCATCACTTCATGGGAAATAGATGGGGAAACAGTGGAAACAGTGTCAGACTTTATTTTTGGGGGCTCCAAAATCACTGCAGATGGTGACTGCAGCCATGAAATTAAAAGACTCTTACTCCTTGGAGGAAAGTTATGACCAACCTAGATAGCATATTCAAAAGCAGAGACATTACTCTGCCAACAAATGTCCATCTAGTCAAGGCTATGGTTTTTCCAGTAGTCATGTATGGATGTGAGAGTTGGACTGTGAAGAAAGCTGAGCGCTGAAGAATTGATGCTTTTGAACTATGGTGTTGGAGAAGACTCTTGAGAGTCCCTTGGACTGCAAGGAGATCCAACCAATCCATTCTAAAGGAGATCAGTTCTGGGTGTTCTTTGGAAGGAATGATGCTAAAGCTGAAACTCCAGTACTTTGGCTGCCTCATGTGAAGAGTTGACTCATTGGAAAAGACTCTGATGCTGGGAGTGATCGGGGGCAGGAAGAAAAGTGGGACAACAGAGGATGATATGGCTGGATCTCATCACGGACTCAATGGACGTGAGTGTGGGTGAACTCCGGGAGTTGGTGATGGACAGGGAGGCCTGGTGTGCTGTGATTTATGGGGTCGCAAAGAGTCGGACACAACTGAGTGACTGAACTGAACTGAACTGAGGTCTGGTCTTTACAAGGATTATATAACAATAATGTATCCTACCTGAAGGCAGTCTCTGGACTAAACATTCTAGCTAATCCTGTTATCTTAAAATGTAAATTATGGGAGTAAGTCTGGTGAGATCTTTACAACCTCCAGACATTCTTTGGATTCATTGGAGAGTATATAACTCCATTGCTAACACTAGCAAGTGGGTACTCTTTCTACCCTCTTCTGATGTCTATGTCAGAGGCTTTCTCTATCTCCTTTATACTTTAATAAAACTTTATTACACAAAAGCTCTGAGTGATCAATCGAGCCCTGTCTCTGGCCCCAGATTGAATTCTTCTCCTCTGGAGGCCAAGAATCCCGGTGTCTTTGCATGATTCAGCAACAAACTTTCAGTCTGCAATCACCATCTGCAGTGATTTTGGAGCCCCCCAAAATAAAGTCAACCACTGTTTCCCCATCTATTTGCCATGAAGTGATGGGACCAGATGCCATGTCCTTAGTTTTCTGAATGTTGAGTTTTAAGCCAACTTTTTCACTCTCCTCTTTCACTTTCATCAAGAGGCTCTTTAGTTCTTCACTTTCTGCCATAAGGATTGTGTCATCTGCATATCTGAGGTTATTGATATTTCTTCCGGCAATCTTGATTCCAGCTTGTGCTTCATCCAGCCCAGCATTTCTCATGATGCACTCTGCATATAAGTTAAATAACAGGGTGACAATATACAGCCTTGACGTACTCCTTTTCCTATTTGGAACCAGTCTATTGTTCTCTGTCCAGGTCTAACTGTTGCTTCCTTACCTGCATACAGGTTTCTCATGAGGAAGGTCAGGTGGTCTGGTATTCCCATCTCTTTCAGTATTTTCTACAATATTTTTGTGATCCACACAGTCAAAGGCTTTGGCATAGTCAATAAAGCAGAAATAGATATTTTTCTGGAACTCTCTTGCTTTTTCGATGATCTAGCCGATGTTGACAATTTGATCTCTGGTTCCTCTGCCTTTTCTAAAACCAGCTTGAACATCTGAAAGTTCATGGTTCACGTATTGCTGAAGCCTGGTTTGGAGAATTTTGAGCATTACTTTGCTAGCGTGTGAGATAAGTGCAATTGTGTGGTAGTTTGAGTATTCTTTGGCATTGCCTTTCTTTCGGGTTGGAGTGAAAACTAACCTTTTCCTGTGGACCCTGCTGAGTTTTCCAAAATGGAAAGAAATCATAAGGATCAAGCAGAAATAAATGAAATAGAAATGAAGAAAATAATAGAAAAGATCAATGAAAGTAAAACCTGGTTCTTTGAGAACCAATTGAAACAGTGCCAGACTTTATTTTCTTGGGCTACACGACGCTCAGTCGTGTCCGACTATTTGCAACTCCATGAATTGCAGCACGTCAGGCCTCTCTGTCCATTACCAACTCCCGGAGTTCACTCAAACTCACATCCATCGAGTCAGTGATGCCATCCAGCCATCTCATCCTCTGTCATCCCACTTTTCCTCCTGCCCCCAATCACTCCCAGCATCAGAGTCTTTTCCAATGAGTCAACTCTTCACATGAGGTGGCCAAAGTACTGGAGTTTCAGCTTTAGCATCATTCCTTCTAGAGAATCCCCAGGACTGATCTCCATTAGAATGGACTGGTTGGATCTCCTTGCAGTCCAAGGGACTCTCAAGAGTCTTCTCCAACACCACAGTTCAAAAGCATCAATTCTTCAGCGCTCAGCTTTCTTCACAGTCCAACTCTCACATCCATACATGACCACGGGAAAAACCATAGCCTTGACTAGATGGACATTTGTTGGCAGAGTAATGTCTCTGCTTTTGAATATGCTATCTAGGTTGGTCATAACTTTCCTTCCAAGGAGTAAGCGTCTTTTAATTTCATGGCTGCAATCACCATCTGCAGTGATTTTGGACTGTTAGTATTTGCCATATATACTGGGGTGCTATATGTGTGCATATATGATCACAATTATTATATATTCTTCTTGATTGGTCCCTTGATCATTATATAGTGTCCTTCTTTTCTCGTTGTCAGTCTTTATTTTAAAGTCTATTTTGTCTGATATTAGTATTGCTGCTCCAGCTTTCTTTTGATTTCCATTTTCATGGTCTACCTTTTTCCATCCACTCACTTTCAGTTTGCAGGTGTCTCTAGATCTGAAGTGGGTCTCTTATAGATGCCATATATATGGGTCTTGCTTTTGAATCCATTTAGCCCGTCTATATTCTTTGGTTGTAGCACTTAATCCATTTACATTTAAGGAAATTGTCTATATACATGTTCCAGTTGCTATTTTCTTAATTGTTTCAGCTTTGTTTCTGTAGGTCTTTTTCCTTCCCGTCCTCTTTTGTATTCTTCTCTTGCGATTTGATGACTGACTTTAGCGTTGTGTTTGGATTCCTTTTTCTTTTGTGTGTGTGTATCTATTACAAACTTTTGGTTTGCACTTATCATGAGGTTTTGATATAGCAGTCTGTATATTAACAATACTATTTTAAGTTGCTGGTCTTTTAATTTCAAATGCACTTCCAATATCCTGCTGCGGGGAGCGAGCTCTGCCTCTGGCAAAGGTCATGAGGAAGGAGGCTTGGCATACGCAAAGGCGGGATCAAGCCTCAGGAGTCTCCCTGGAAATTCTCGAGCAATCTACCCCCAAAACCAGAGTCTGCCTACTTTCTGCTTTGTGCTTTCACCTACACCTCTGACTTTACGGGGGGCTGTCCCCCACTGCCTCTCTGAAAAAAGAGTTAGTTTATAGCTCCAGTTAATAATTCCTGGGTGTGACAGTGTTTCAACCTACAAACTCCCTTGGAAGTCCTCTAGCCTGCCTGAATAGGTTTTTCCGGCCACATGTGATTGCTCAGAGCCTCCAAACTGTGAGAGGCATGAGATGTTCTAAACTGTCTAAACACAGATTCTTTTGAGTAGTTAAAAGATTGATTAGAAATTGTATTGGTGAAGGGATTTTCACTTGTTGGGCCAATGTTTGCTGCTAAGTTTCCATATCCCTTACCTGCTGTGTCCCTGGCAGTGTATTGATGAATATAATTGGTGTAAATAGTAGCTTTAATGTTTGTAACCTGGGACCCTTGAATTAATTCTTTTTCTTGTTATAGCCCACCACACCTTTGCTCTGTAGGAATGCAACTTTATCTAATGCTTTTTGGAGGCTGGCGCCTGAGTTTAGAATAATCACCTTTAGAGAAAAAGGCCTCCGGGCCAGAAGATGATGCAAATCACCTAAACTTTTGCATATGATAAGATTGCAGGAAGAAAGCCTGGCTTACTGCATGACTCTACCCCTTCCCCCATTATCCTCTATGCATAACTTAAGGTATAAAAACTACTTTGGAAAATAAAGTGTGGGCCTTGTTCACCGAAACTTGGTCTCACCATGTCGTTCTTTCTCTTACCTTCTGGCTGAATTATTCAGCCTCTTTTCTACACTGAATTTCCTCACTGAGATATCCTTATTTCAGCCTCTTTTCTCCACTGAATTTTCCTACTGAGCTATCCTCATTCTATTACTCTTTATATCCTTAATTAACGTTTAATTAAGCAATTGTTTCCTGATCCTCGCCGACGCCGTCCCCGCTTCGAATACCCTGGATCAGCCGGGGCTGGTCCCCGGCATCCTGCATTTGTACTTTCCTCAAAATTGCTGGTTTTGATATCACATTTATCTGTGAATGGTGTCCTACATTTACTGTGTGTTTGCCCTTACCAGTGAGCTTTTCCATTCATAATTTTCTTGTTTCTAGCAGTTTGCTAGAATTGCCTCTGCCAGTGTCTTTGTACCTGCAGTGAACCACAGCTACCCTCCACCACAACAGGAAACTCTCCAATACTAGCAGGTAAGTCTGGCCCCATCTCTTAGCAAATCAAGAACGTACAGATGTTTAAGCTGGATTAGAAAAGACAGAGGAAGTATAGATCAAATTGCCAACCTTCGTTGGATCATAGAAAAAGCAAGACAATTCCAGAAGAACATCTACTTCTGCTTCATTGAATACACAAAAGGCTTTGACTGTGTGGATCACAACAAACTGTGGAAAATTTTTGGGGGTAGATTCCTTTGGGGTAGGTATTTTGTTGTTGTTGTTGTTACTGATGGCTGCTAAGCAGTTAGTTGTGATTTTGGTGTTTTGTAAGAAGAGGTGAGCTCACATCCTTCTACTTTGTTGTCTTCTAACTCCCTTCTCCAGTTTGATTTTTTTTGCATGTAGCTCTCTAGTTTTCCCCGGAGAAGGCAATGGCAACCCACTCCAGTACTCTTGCCTGGAAAATCCCATGGACGGAGGAGCCTGGTAGGCTGCAGTCCATGAGGTTGTGAAGAGTCGGACATGACTGAATGACTTCACTTTCACTTTTCACTTTCATGCATTGGAGAAGGAAATGGCAACCCACTCCAGTGTTCTTGCCTGGAGAATCCCAGGGACTGGGGAGCCTGGTAGGCTGCCGTCCATGGGGTCACACAGAGTCGGACACGACTGAAGCGACTTAGCAGCAGCAGCAGCAGCTCTAGTTTTGCCAACACCCTTTATTGAAGAGATGGTCTTTTCCTTCTTGTGCATTCTTACCTCCTTTGTCATGGACGAACTGACATATAAGTGTGAGTTCTCACTGTGATCATCCATTCTTTTGAGTACATTGAACATCTTTATGATTATTACCTTGAACTGTTTATCAGGTAGGTTATTTAACTCCACTTCACTTAGTTCTTTTGGAGTTTATCTTGTTCCTTCATTTGGGGTATATTCCTTCCTCTGTTGCCTCATGTTACCTAATCGTCTGTTTTGTTTCTATATATTTGATAGGTCAGTTACTTTCCCAGTCTTGAAAAACTGCCCTTATGTAGGAGATGTGGGAGGCCCAGCAGCACATTTGCTGTGGTCACCAGAACTGCATGCTCTAGGGGTGCCCCCCACCCCAATGTGGGTTATTTGTGTCCTTCTGTTGTGGCTGAGCCAGCCATTGTGGGCATGCTGGTTGACAAGGCAAGGTCCCCAGCCCCTTGGCTGCCAGGATTTCCTGGTATGGAGGTTTCTGGCTACTGGTGGATAGGGCAGTGTACTGGTATAACTAACACTGTTGCCTGGAGCCTTAAGGGCTGGTGCCAACTCACTAGTGGGCAGGACTGGGACCTTGGTTTTCCTAGAACTGGCTCCAGCCTGCTCATGGGTAAGATCAGGTCCTGGGCCTGCTTATGGTTGGGACTGGGTCCTGGGGCTGTTGGCTTGGGGGAGTTAGGGGAGTGGTCTATGGCCAGTGCTGACCAGCTGATAAGCAGTTAAACCCCAGGTGCTAGTAGGCAAGAGCGAGGGCCCCAAATCGCCCTCATCAGCACCAGTATCATCACTGTTTTACGAGCTTTCGGTAATTGCTGCTGCCAGTGTCTCTATCCCCAAAGGGAAGCCCCAGCTGCCTCCTGCCTCTCTGTGCAGCTCTTTAAGTTCAGCAAGTGTGTGTTATCCAGGCTGCTTAAAGGTCACTGCCTCTGCTCTGGGTCTTGGATCATGTGAAGTTTTTTATGTACCCTTTAGGAGCAGAGTCTTTGTTTCCTACAGCCCTTGGCTCTCCTGTGTACAAGCCCCACTGGCCTTAAAGCTACATGTTCTAGAGGCTCATCTTCCTGGTTCTGGGGTACCCAAGGTGGGGCTTGGACCCCTTACTTCTTGGCGAGAAGTCTACTATTGTGATTATACTCCTGCTTGTGGGTTGCCCATCTGGGGGTATGGTTCTTGACCTCATCATGCCCTCTTACCCTTCTTGTTGTGGATCTTTCTTTATACCTTCAATTGTGGATTCGCCTTGATGGTGGCTCCATGAATAGTTGTAGTTCTGTTTTCAGTGGCAGGAGGTGAGCCAGGATTTCCTATTCTGCCATCTGGCTACCTCTCAAAATTATATTTCTTATGGGACATGTCTGCTGCTGGGAAATTATTTCAGCTTTTTCTCATCTGAAAGTTTTTACTTTGCTTTTAGTTTTACACTGGGTATAAAATTCTCGTGATTTTTTCCCCCTTCTCAGAACTCCATTGTCTTCAGGCTTCTGTAATCTCAATCAACAAGTTCATAGTAATTCCTATCTTTCTTCCTTTGTCTATAACATGCTTTTTTCTCTGGCTACTTTTAAGATTTTTCTCTTTATTACAAATTTTCAAGAGTTTCATTATAGTGTTCTTTTGTATAGTTTTCCTTGTTGATTATTGTGCTAGTTGGGATTTGTTAAGTTTCTTGGATTTTTTTTTTTTTTTTTAATTTAAAAAAATTTTTGGCTGCACTGTGTGGCTTACAGGATCTTGGGTTCTTGACCAGTGATTGAACCCACAGAGTCCAAACTACTGGGCCACCCATCCAGAGAATTTCTGGATCTTTGTGTTTAGAGTTTTCATCAATTTTGGGAAATTTTCAGGCATCATTTATTCAAGTATTTTATTCTATTTTCTTTCTCTTTCTAATTGTATTTATGCTAGACTGTTTGATAATGTCCAAAAGACCATTGAGGTTCCTTTTTAATCTTTTTCCTATACTTTTTTCTTTTTGTGTTTCTTTTTGAATTCAAATTCATTGGTCTTTTATTCTGGGGTATCTAGTCTGTAAATTCTACTCTGTAAAAATTGTATAAATACAATTTTCATGTTGTATTTCTCATTTGCTTCATTTTTACACTATTCACTTTTCTCCCATTATTCTTGTATTTTTCTTTGAATCTTTGAGCATATCACACATTTATTTTTGAGCATGTCACATTTATTTTAATGTTTTTCTGATAATTCAGTTTCTCTATTATTTCTGGGTTCTTGTAATTTTTGAGGAATATTTATGTCTATTTTTATTGCACATAAGCAATAAACTAGATTTTATTCTGACATTTTCACTTTATTTACTTTATTTGAAAATTTTTTATTGAAGTGTAGTTGATTTACAATGTTTTTTTTTTGTTTTTGTTTTTCTTTTTTTCTTTCTTTTTTTTTTTTTTCTGTGATCCTACCCTTGGCACTGCAAATGTTAGGAGCAGATCTAGGAGGGAGTGGGGAAAAGGAGTATTATTTTAGTGCTGGAGCACTGTGGTCAAGGTTTTTCAGTGAAGGGTTTTAGAAATATAAAGTCTTGTTCATCAGAGCTGAAAGGAGATAAAGATTTAGAATCTAAGAGTTGGGTTCAGAAAGTAAGGTTTGAATATGATAGCTTATGTCAGATTCGAGATTTCCAAAGAAGAAGACCCAAAGAAGAAAGGGACCAGGCTTCAGATACTCGTGTGGCAGAAGTTTTATTATGGCAAAAAAGGACAGAGAAAGCTTCTGACATAGACATCAGAAGGGGGACAGAGTGCCCCCTGATTTACAATGTTATACTAGTTTCAGATGTGCAGCCAAGTGACTCAGTTGTAATACATGTATGTTTATATATCTATCCCTTTTCAGATAAGTTTTCTTTGTAGATTTTTACAAGATATTGAATATAATTCCCTTGCTGTACAGTAGGCCCTTGTTGTTTACGTAGCTTGTATAAAGTGGTATGAATCTGTTAGTCCCATACTCCTAATTTGTTCCATTCCCCAACTCTTTCCCCTTTGGTAACCGTGAGTTTCTTTTGTATATCTGTGAGTCTTTTTCTGTTTGGGAGTTTTATTTGCATCATTTTTTTATATTCCACATATAATTGATATCATATGATATTTGTCTTTGTCTGACCTAGTTCACTTAGTATGATAATTTCTAGGTCCATTCATGTTGCTGCAGATGGCATTATTTCACTCTTTTTTATGGCTCAGTAATATTCCATTGTATATATACCACATCTTATTCATCTATTCATCTGTCAATGGACATTTAGGTTGCTTTGATGTCTTGGCTATTGTAAATAGTGCTGCAGTGAACATTGAGGTATATGTATCTTTTCAATTTATAGTTTTCTCTGGGTATATGCCAAGGAATGGGATTGCTGGGTCTGACTTCACTTTCGCTTTTCACTTTCATGCATTGGGGAAGGAAATGGCAACCCACTCCAGTGTTCTTGCCTGGAGAATCCCGGGGACGGGGGAGCCTGGTGGGCTGCCGTCCATGGGGTCTCAGAGAGTCGGACACGACTGAAGCGACTTAGCAGCAGCAGCAGCAGCAGTAGCAGTAGCATGGTAACTCATTTTTTAGATTTTTGAGAAAACTGTTCTCCATAGTGACCACACTGATTTACATTTTTTCTGGGTCCTTTTTAATCAACTAATTTTTCTTCTAGTTATGTGACACACTTTTCCTGCTTCTTGGAAGTCTACTAATTTTTTAGATATAGGACATTGCATTTTTTTCATTGTTGAGTGCTAGGTATTGTCTTATTCCTTTATGGTGTGTTTGAGTTTGACTGGCAGTTAAATTACTCGTGGATTAGTTTGACTCTTTCAAAACTTATTTTTAAAGCTCATATAAACTAGGCCTAGAGTAGCCTTTACTTTAAGGGTAGTTTAGTTCCATTTCTAAGATGTGATTCTTTGGAGTTTATGCTAAATGTATTCAGTGATGTTCCTTCCACTCTGGCAGGTGGATGCTCACATGATTCTAAGCTGTGTGTGAGCTCTGCAAATTATTTAGCTTGAAACACCTTGTAATGCTCTTTTCTTGAAAGTTCTCTTTCCCTCCTTGTGGAGCTTTACCTAAGCATGTGCAGATGGTTTTTTCAGTCAGAGACAGAAAGGGACATCATTCAGATTTCTGGAGCTCTTTCTCTGTGTATCTCCTCCTATCTGTACTCTCCCCTAAATTCTACCTGCCTTGGCGTCTCTGAATTTTGATCTCTGTAGTCTAATATTGATACGACTGCTGGGATCTGAGTTCTCTCTCAGCCTGAATCAGTTCAGTTCAGTTTAGTTCAGTTGCTCATTCATGTCCGACTCTTTGCAACCCCATGAATCGCAGCTCGCCAGGTCTCCCTGTCCATCACCAACTCCCGGAGTTCACTCAGACTCACATCCATCGAGTTAGTGATGCCATCCAGCCATCTCATCCTCTGTCGTTCCCTTCTTCTCCTGCTCCCAATCCCTCCCAGCATCAGAGTCTTTTCCAATGAGTCAACTCTTCGCATGAGGTAGCCAAAATACTGGAGTTTCAGCTTTAGCATCATTCCTTCCAAAGAAATCCCAGGGCTGATCTCCTTCAGAGTGGACTGGTTGGATTTCCTTGCAGTCCAAGGGACTCTCAAGAGTCTTCTCCAACACCACAGTTCAAAAGCATCAATTCTTCAGCGCTCAGCTTTCTTCACAGTCCAACTCTCACATCCATACATGACCACTGGAAAAATCATAGCCTTTACTAGATGGACCTTTGTTGGCAAAGTAATGTCTCTGCTTTTGAATATGCTATCTAGGTTGGTCATAACTTTCCTTCCAAGGAGTAAGTGTCTTTTAATTTCATGGCTGCAATCACCATCTGCAGTGATTTTGGAGCCCAGAAAAATAAAGTCTGACACTGTTTCCACTGTTTCCCCATCTATTTCCCATGAAGTGAAGGGACAGGATGCCATGATCTTCGTTTTCTGAATGTTGAGCTTTAAGCCAACTTTTTCACTCTCTTCTTTCACTTTCATCAAGAGGCTTTCATCCAGTAGCTCCAATATGCTACTGGAGATCAGTGGAGAAATAACTCCAGAAAGAATGAAGGGATGGAGCCAGAGCAAAAACAATACCCTGTTGTGGATGTGACTGGTGATATAAGCAAGGTCTGATGCTGTAAAGAGCAATATTGCTTAGGAACCTGGAATGTCAGGTCCATGAATCAAGGCAAATTGGAAGTGGTCAAACAGGAGATGGCAAGAGTGAACATCGACATTATAGGAATCAGCGAACTAAGATGGACTGGAATGGGTGAATTTAACTCAGATGACCATTATATCTACTACTGTGGGCAGGAATCCCTTAGAAGAAATGGAGTAGCCATCATGGTCAACAAAAGAGTCTGAAATGCAGTACTTGGATGCAATCTCAAAAACGACAGAATGATCTCTGTTCATTTCCAAGGCAAACCATTCAATATCACAGTAATCCAAGTCTATGCCCCAACCGGTAATGCTGAAGAAGCTGAAGTTGAATGGTTCTGTGAAGACCTACAAAACCTTTTAGAACTAACACCCCCAAAAGATGTCCTTTTCATTATAGGGGAATGGAATGCAAAAGTAGGAAGTCAAGAAACACCTGGAGTAACAGGCAAATTTGGCCTTGGAATACGGAATGAAGCAGGACAAAGGCTAATAGAGTTTTGCCAAGAAAATGCACTGGTCATAGCAAACACCCTCTTCCAACAACACAAGAGAAGACTACACATGGACATCACCAGATGGTCAACACTGAAATCAGATTGATGATATTCTTTGTAGCCAAAGATGGAGAAGCTCTATACAGACAGCAAAAACAAGACCAGGACTGACTGTGGCTCAGATCATTAACTCCTTATTGCCAAATTCAGACTTAAATTGAAGAAAGTAGGGAAAACCACTAAACCATTCAGGTATGACCTCAATGAAATCCCTTATGATTATACTGTGGACGTGAGAAACAGATTTAAGGGACTAGATCTGATAGATAGAGTGCCTGATGAACTATGGAATGAGGTTCGTGACATTGTACAGGAGACAGGGATCAAGACCATCCCCATGGAAAAGAAATGCAAAAAAGCAAAATGGCTGTCTGGGGAGGCCTTACAAATAGCTGTGAAAAGAAGAGAAGTGAAAAGCAAAGGAGAAAAGGAAAGATATAAGCATCTGAATGCAGAGTTCCAAAGAATAGCAAGAAGAGATAAGAAAGCCTTCCTCAGTGATCAATGCAAAGAAATAGAGGAAAACAACAGAATGGGAAAGATTAGAGATCTCTTCAAGAAAATTAGAGATACCAAGGGAACATTTCATGCAAAGATGGGCTCGATAAAGGACGGAAATGGTATGGACCTAACAGAAGCAGAAGATATTAAGAAGATGTGGCAGGAATACACATAAGAACTGTACAAAAAAGATCTTCACAACCAAGTTAATCACAATGGTGTGATCACTCACCTAGAGCCAGACATCCTGGAATGTGAAATCAAGTGAGCCTTAGAAAGCATCACTATGAACAAAGCTAGTGGAGGTGATGGAATTCCAGTTGAGCTATTTCAAATCCTGAAAGATGATGCTGTGAAAGTGCTGCACTCAATATGCCAGCTAATTTGGAAAACTCATCAGTGGCCATAGGACTGAAAAAGGTCAGTTTTCATTCTAATCCCAAAGAAGGGCAATGCCAAAGAATGCTCAAAGTACCACACAATTGCACTCATCTCACATGCTAGTAAAGTAATGCTCAAAATTCTACAAGCTAGGCTTCAGCAATATGTCAACCGTGAACTTCCAGATGTTCAAGCTGGTTTTAGAAAAGGCAGAGGAACCAGAGATCAAATTGCCAACATCTGCTGAATCATGGAAAAAGCAAGAGAGTTCCAGAAAAACATCTCTTTCTGCTTTATTGACTATGCCAAGGCCTTTGACTGTGTGGACCACAATAAACTGTGGAAAATTCTGAAAGAGATGGGAATACCAGACTACTTGACCTGCCTCTTGAGAAATTTGTATGCAGGTCAGGAAGCAACAGTTAGAACTGGACATGGAACAACAGACTGGTTTCAAATAGGAAAAGGAGTACATCAAGGCTATACATTGTCACCCTGCTTATTTAACTTATGTGAAGAGTACATCATGAGAAACGCTGGGCTGGAAGAAGCACAAGCGGGAATCAAGATTGCCGGGAGAAATATCAATAACCTCAGATTTGCAGATGACACCACCCTTATGGTAGCCTGAATAGAAGTTCAGAAATTGCCTACAGGCAGGTGGACCAGAAGACTACATAACTCACTCACTTGTCCCTTTTTCTCAGTGATCACAGTCTTGTACTGCCTGCTGTCCATTGTCTGAAAGCAGTTTGTTCTATTTTCTGCTTTTTTTAATGGTAGAAGTGATGCAGAGAAGAGACTGAGGCAAGAGAAGATGGTCACATTTCAAGTCACATTTGAGTCCCTTGGATGGCCTCCAAGCATGGGATATTGGCTTCACGCAGGAAAGAATTCAAGAGTGAGCCATAGTAAAGTGAAACAAGGTTTATTCAGGGAGCAAATACACTCTCTAGACAGAGTATGGGCCATCTCAGAAGGCCAGAGAGGCCAGAGTGGAACCAGGATATAGGGTTGTCAGTTGTTATAAGGGATGAGTAATTTCATAGGCTAATGAGTGGGAGGAGTATTCCAGTTATTTGTGGGGAGAGGTGGGGATTTCCAGGCTTCCCTTATAGCTCAGTTGATAAAGAATCTGCCTGCAATGCAGGAGACCCTGGTTTGAGTCCTGGGTCAGGAAGATCCACTAGAGAAGGGATAGGCTACCCACTCCAGTATTCTTGGGCTCACATGGTAAGGAATTTGCCTGCAATGTGGGAGACCTGGGTTCAGTCCCTGGGTTGGGAAGATCCCCTGAAGAAGGGAAAGGCTATCCACTCCAATATTATGGCCTAGAGAATTCCATGGACTGTATAGTCCTGGGGTTATAAAGAGTTGGACATGACTGAAAGACTTTCACTTTCACTTTTCACTGGGGATTTCCAGAAATTGGGCCACCCCCCTGCTTTTGATCTCTTGTGGTCATCCTTGGAACCAACATGGCACCTGGAATATGGCATTTAGTGTGCTGATGTGTTGCAATGGGCATACACTGAAGCTCAAGGTCGAGTAGAAGTTGACTAGTCCACCATCTTGGACCTACTCAGTTTATGTTGTGTCACTGGGCTATGTCATTCTTTTAAAGGTTGTGCCCTGACCCCTTTGTGTCTCAGAAGGTAATTTTAGACTCTCTCATTCTTTTGCCTCTTTCTTTTGACTAAAACTAAAAAAGACCATAGACATACAAGGCACTAAGTTCATGGGACTTTTACAGTAAGGTGTAAAATGAAATGAAAACAATGTGTTTAACAGTATAAGCCTATGGATGTGAGGCAGGTGGGTCTTCTCTGCAAATAGATAAAAGTTTTTCTAAAGAAAGAACCAGACCTACAAGGTCTGGGCCACTGGTTTTTGAACTAATACAAACACAAGCATTTGGGTGTTAAAAGGGCAGATTCTAGGTTTCCTACAAAAGATTCTGTTCAGAAGGTCTAGGGTGGGACCTCATACTTTCTGTTTTTAACAGGCACTCTAAGATGATTCTGATGCAGGTGGTTTGTGGACATTTGTTGGAAAAACCTCAAGCTAAGGATCCCAGTTGGAATATCTTGGTGTTACTATAGAATTCGATCTCAGACACATGAGTGGGGCCTCTACTTGGATAAAAGACTATAAGGGGAGCAAGAATAGGGTAACAAAGGGCCAATAAGAAACAGCTAGCCTTCCGAACCAGATAGAAGGTCAAGAGATAGGAGAGTGTGAGCAGGGGGTGAGAAGGCAATCGGATCCAGAATTGCTTTCCTTCCACAGGCTGCATAGACTGTGTATGGAAGGTGCCTGTCAGGATAAAGGGTCTGAAGCCATCCCACACAGGAAGGTCAAACAGAAGAGCAGCCCAGAAGGAAGACAGCTAAAGTCAAAGCAGCAAGAAAACCTTGCTTTGCTGGAGACTGAAAACACTGATTTAGATGAACTTTTGCCTCTGCAGTGGTGTGGCCTATTTCACAAGATGCTCCTCTCCATTTCCATGAGCTCTCTAGGGACACAATTTTAGCTTTGTAGTGATTCATGCTAGGTTGTTATGCAGGTCAAATTGCCTTAGTGCTTTATCGGAGAGCTGAGTACAAACAGAGGAAGTGGGGTTGATCTCATCATCAAGGTTCCTAAAAGACCTGTCTCAGTAGGAGTTTAAAAATTCAGGTACACTGAGTGCAGCTCAGAATCCTTTATTAACTTTCTATTGATGTATTACCTGTGAGGAGTCAAATCTTCCTATCTTCCATCAAAATCCACTAACTACCACTGGTGCTTGGAGCAAAAAGAGAAGTCTTTCAACTATAGATAAAGGAACCACACAAAACGAGTCTTCGGGGACAAACAATGCATATTCCGACAAACAGGCCCACTATGTAGCTTCTTAAGAGCAGGATGTGCACTCGAACCTGTGAGCAAGGACTTTCAAGTTAATGACACCAGGAAGGTGAGAGTGGAGGTAAAACAACAGGAAAATGTCTTTGTGACTTACTTTACAATCTTTGTTGGTTGTAGACAGCTCATAAGGCCAGAAAGTGATCCTGTCCAGAGGGGACTGGCATTAACCTGTTGTGTGAGGAGTCAAGAGACTACAATGTTGTAGGACTTTGCAACCACGGTTGCAAACTATCAATCACAGTTCCATAGTGGGTGTTCTCAGAAGAATAGTCACAGAAATCTTATTCTAGGAAAGGACTGACAAATTTATAAAGAGACTTGATTAAATAAAGAACAGAAAGACCTCTTCATTTTTGTGGAGAAAAAAAACTGTTTCAGCTAGCGTATACTAATTAAGAATCCACAGATTATTTTTCTTCTATGAACTGTAGCAGCATTTTCCAAGTGTGTTTTGCCCAATATTCACTTATTGGGGTGCTTCATTAAAAAAAGAGTTTCATGGTCAAATTTTGGGAAAACACTGCTTACTATAACATTCTTGTGGAATGTACAGAAGGTTATTCAATTAAAAAAAAGGAGAAATAAAAAATATATACAAGTTTGCTTATGTATTTTTTAATGGAAGGATAAAGAATTAAAAATGGTATGTAGGTCAAGAAGCAACAGAACTGGACATGGAACAATGGACCAGTTCAAAAGTGAGAAAGGAGTACATCAAGACTGTATATTGTCACCCTGCTTATTTAACTTCTATGCAGAGAATATGTCATGCAAAATGCCAGACTGGATGTATCACAAGCTAGAATCAAGATTGCCAGGAGAAATATCAACAACTGCAGATATGCAGATGATACCATCCTAATGGTAGAAAGTGAAGAGGAACTAAAGAGCCTCTTGATGAGGGTGAAAGAGGAGAGTGAAAAACCTGGCTTAAAACTCAACATTCAAAAAACTAAGATATTGGCATCCAATCCCATTGCTTCATGATAAATAGATGGAGAAAAAATGGAAACAGTGACAGACTTTATTTCTTGGGGCTCCAAAATCACTATGGACGGTGACTGCAGCCATGAAATTAAGATGCTTGCTCCTTGGAAGAAAAGCTATGACAAAGCTAGACAGCATATTAAAAAGCAGAGACATTACTTTGCTGACAAAGGTCCATATAGTCAAAGCATGGTTTTTCCAGTAGTCATGTAGAGATGTGATAGCTGAACCATAAAAGAGGTTGAATACCGAATTGATGCTTTAGAACTGTGGTGCTGGAGAAGACTCTTGAGCATCCCTTGGACCACAAAGAGATAAAACCAGTCAATTGTAAAGGAAATCAACCCACAACATTCATTGGAAGGGCTGATGCTAAAGCTGAAGCTCCAGTACTTTGGCCACCTGATGTGAAGAGCAGAATCACTGGATAAGACCCTGATGCTGGAAAAGATTGAAGGCAGGAGAAGGAGATGACAGAGGATGAGATGGTGGGATGGTATCATTGACTCAAGGGACATGAGTTTGAGCAACCTCTGGGAGAGGATAAAGGACAGGAAAGACTGGTATTCTGCAGTCCATGGGGTTACAAAGAGTTGAACATGACTTAGCAGCTGAACAACATCAATAGGAGAGGGAGGCAGTAAGGTAGAGGGAGTGTAGATAGAAATTCAGTTCAGTTCAGTTCAGTTCAGTCACTCAGTCATATCCAACTCTTCGCGACCGCGTGAATCGCAGCATGCGATTCCTGACCATCACCAACTCCCGGAGTTCACTCAGATTCATGTCCATCGAGGCGGTGATGCCATCCCGCCATCTCATCCTCTGTCGTCCCCTTCTCCTCCTGCCCCCAATCCCTCCCAGCATCAGATCCTTTTCCAATGAGTCAACTCTTCACATGAGGTGGCCAAAGTACTGGAGTTTCAGCTTTAGCATCAGTCCTTCCAGAGAAATCCCAGGGCTGATCTCCTTCAGAATGGACTGGTTGGATCTCCTTGCAGCCCAAGGGACTCTCAAGAGTCGTCTCCAACACCACAGTTCAAAAGCATCAATTCTTCGGCACTCAGCTTTCTTCACAGTCCAACTCTCACATCCATACATGACCACAGGAAAAACCATAGCCTTGACTAGATGGACCTTTGTTGGCAAAGTAATGTCTCTGCTTTTCAATATTCTATCTAGGTTGGTCATAACTTTTCTTCCAAGGAGTAAGTGTCTTTTAATTTCATGGCTGCAGTCACCATCTGCAGTGATTTTGGATCCCAGAAAAATAAAGTCTGACACTGTTTCCACTGTTTCCCCATCTATTTTCCATGAAGTGATGGGGCCGGATGCCATGATCTTTGTTTTCTGAATGTTGAGCTTTAAGCCAACTTTTTCACTCTCCACTTTCACTTTCATCAAGAGGCTTTTTAGTTCTTCTTCACTTTCTGCCATAAGGGTGGTGTCATCTGCATATCTGAGGTTATTGATATTTCTCCCGGCAATCTTGATTCCAGCTTGTGTTTCTTCCAGTCCAGCGTTTCTTGTGATGTACTCTGCATATAAGTTAAATAAGCACGGTGACAGTATACAGCCTTGACGTACTCCTTTTCCTATTTGGAACCAGTCTGTTGTTCCATGTCCAGTTCTAACTGTTGCTTCCTGACCTGCATACAGATTTCTCAAGAGGCAGGTCAGGTGGTCTGGTATTCCCATCTCTTTCAGAATTTTCCACAGTTTATTGTGGTCCACACAGTCAAAGGCTTTGGCATAGTCAATAAAGCAGAAATAGATGTTTTTCTGGAACTCTCTTGCTTTTTCCATGATCCAGCGGATATTGGCAATTTGATCTCTGGTTCCTTTGCCTTTTCCAACACCAGCTTGAACATCAGGAAGTTCACGGTTCACGTATTGCTGAAGCCTGGCTTGGAGAATTTTGAGCATTACTTTACTAGCATGTGAGATGAGTGCAATTGTGTGGTAGTTTGAGCATTCTTTGGCATTGCCTTTCTTTGGGATTAGAATGAAAACTGACCTTTTCCAGTCCTGTGGCCACTGCTGAGTTTTCCAAATTTGCTGGCATATTGAGTGCAGCACTTTCACAGCATCATCTTTCAGGATTTGGAATAGCTCAACTGGAATTCCATCACCTCCACTAGCTTTGTTTGTAGTTATGCTTTCTAAGGCCCACTTGACTTCACATTCCAGGATGTCTGGCTCTAGGTCAGTGATCACACCATCCATCCTTTTGTATATTTAATCTCTGCTGCTGCTGCTAAGTCACTTCAGTCGTGTCTGACTCTGTGCGGCCCCATAGACGGCAGCCCACCAGGCTCCCCCGTCCCTGGGATTCTCCAGGCAAGAACACTGGAGTGGGTTGCCATTTCCTTCTCCAATGCATGAAAGTGAAAAGTGAAAGTGAAGTCATTCAGTCGTGTCCAACTCTTAGCGACCCCATGGACTGCAGCCCACCAGGCTCCTCCGTCCATGGGATTTTCCAGGCAAGAGTACTGGAGTGGGGTGCCATCGCCTTAATCTCAGAATCATGTAAATATCATGGAGAATTCTAAAACAAAGCTAAATAAATTTTAAAAAGCAACCACTGAAAATTGGGAGTAAAATAAAGCAAATGAACTTGTTCCTAGGTAGGACATATTTCTAAAAAGGATTATTCTAATTGGCTTTATTTTTTTAAAAAGTTATTTATTTGGCTCACTTGGGTTTTAGGTGTGGCACATGGGATTTTCATTGATTGATGTGGGTCGTTGCCATACACTGACTCTCTAATTGTTGGGCACAGGCTTAGTGGTTGTGGTGCATGGGCTCAGTCGCTGCTCAGCACGTGGGATGTTAGTTCCCTAACCAGGGAGCAAACTCATATCCCTCCATTGCAAGGTTCATTCTTAACCACTGGGCCACCAGGGAAATCCCTTTAATTGACTTTAAAACAGAATTATTTAACTGTATGTCCCATGTGGGGGTATATCCTTAGCATGTAAACCAAAATAAACCAAACCACCCAACCAAATGAGAAAACCCTAAAGTTATGAAACTGTTTTTAGTAATTATATTGCTGATAAGAGTATTGATGTTGTTATTTGGAGACTTTTGTGTGTTATAGGAAAAGTGATTATTTGAGAATTGCGATTTTTGTTATGGTTGAAAAGAAATACAATGTAAAATTGATGAGGTTATGTTAAAACCTCATAGAACTGCAGTTGAATTGGAAATATTAATATGAACTCATGATGTATTTTATCTTCAAAGCAACAGTTATTTTTTAGCTCCATCCACCAAAAAATGCCTAGAAACAATGACCAACCCAGTAGCAATAAACACCCCCACAACCTAGATTATGTTTTCTATATGTCACTTGCCACTAAAGGAACCAGGACTCTTTGGAGAAATGGTTGCTTCCAAGTTTGGGACCCAAAAATCCTGGAAACTTTGTCAAGCCAGAAAGAAAAGGAGCCATTAAATACTACCAGAATGATGTCAAAAGACTGAACAGTTACCTGAGTAAGTTCCCCTTGACCAAAGATGGGATGCTTTTAACATCAATAAGGATAATCAATGCAATGTTTACATGCAAAGGTTCACAATGAAACCAAAAATGAAAACCTCCATTGGATATCCTTAGAGCATTTCAGAGAACCATCTCATTTCAAAAAAGAAAAAACAGTGAATTAAAGAAAATAATCAGAAGTTTATTTTGTTTTTTTGTTTTGTTTTGTATCTCAGGGTAACCAAAAACAGATAAAGAAAAATTTCTCTTTAAAGGAAGTTAACTGTTAAATGAAGAAGAAATAGCAAACTTAAGATATCATTAGTTCAGTTCAGTTGCTCAGTTGTGTCCGACTCTTTGCGACCCCATGAACTGCAGCACACCAGGCTTTCCTGTCCATGACCAACTGCTGGAGTCCACCCAAACCCATGTCCATTGAGTTGGTAATGCCATCCAACCATCTCATCCTCTGTCGTCCCCTTCTCCTCCTGCCCTCAATCTTTCCCAGCATCAGGGTCTTTTCAAATGAGTCAGATCTTCATATCAGGTGGCCAAAGTATTGGAGTTTCAGCTTCTTCAACATCAGTCCTTCCAATGAACACCCAGGACTTATCTCTTTTAGGATGGACTGGTTGGATCTCCTTGCAGTCCAGGGGACTTTCAAGAGTCTCCTCCAACACCACAGTTCAAAAGCATCAATTCTTCAGCACTCAGCTTTCTTTATAGTACAACTCTCACATTCATACATGACTACTGGAAAAACCATAGCCTTGACTAGATGGACCTTTGTTGACAAAGTAATGTCTCTATTTCTTAATATGCTATCTAGGTTGGTCATAACTTTCCTTCCAAGGAGTAGGCGTCTTACTTACTCCTTGTAAGTAAGATATCACCAGGCAATGACAATTAGTGGTTGATGGCATTGCAGAGAGAGATTAGCAGACATCAGGTACCTCCTAAAGTAGTAATCCTGCCAAGAAAGAAAAAAAATTAACCTAAATCTGGTCAAGACTCTAGATCCTATAACTGATTTACAGAACCACCAGGGACAGAGGAACATACTGAATGATATGACAGAGACATAATCAACAAATCTGAGGCTGTGTAAGACTTTATAAATGAGATCCTGTTTCTTCAAAAAATATTTTAAGTGTGAAGGAAGAGATGGAGAGAAATATGTGGGATAAAAGAGACTTAGAAGACTGGAGCAATTCCAATTCCAAGCAATTATTCTTATTTTGATTCTGATTTAAATAAACTGTAAACAAGATTGTAATAAGATCAGGAAAAGAAAACATTGAGCATATTGGCTATTAATAAATTGTTAACATTTTTAGATCTAATGACATTAAAGAAAGATCTTCACTAACTTTAAAAAAATAGTATTAAAGAGAAATATCATGAGTTAAAGGAAAAAGTTCTTTTCTTTCACAGCAGAGGCTGGCACACTAAGCCCTGTTGGCCACTCTGGCCACTTCTTGTTGTGTAAGTAAAGCTTATTGCAACTCAGTTAGCCCCATTTGTCTATGGCTACTTGTGTTTTACCGTGGCAGAGCTGAGTAGTTACTACAGAGACCTCATCTGATCTTTGCCAACCAACCCCCGTCTTAGAGATATCTACTGATGAAAAGAGGTACCTATCGAAAAGAGGTGATGCCTGGAATTTGCTTTAAAATATTCCAGGGATGGTAGAATGGGTGATGATATAGATGAACCAAAGCTGATCATGTTGAATTTTAATTCATTATTCTATTCTCTCCACTTTCACTTGTTTTTGACACTTTTCATAATGAAATATTTTAAAGATAAGGTAAAGCTATACTTAATGACATAAAAATATTTCCATGATACATTGTTAAATGAATAAAGTAAGTTGCAAAATGGTATGTCATAATTCCATTTGAGTAAAAAAAAAAAGTATATATACATATATATGTATGTATATGCATACAGATGTGTATAATAGAAAAGACAAAACTGTTAAGAGTGGGAATGGCAATGGTGGAATAGGAAATAGGTAGTGTTTTGTTTTTTTTTTTCACTTCTTATAATTCTGTTCTGTTTGATATTTTTTTAGCAATGTATTTTTATAGCAATTTTTTAAAAGATATAGACCGTGTCACAATTTCTCTATTTTCCCAATTGAATTCCAAAGAAAATGGATGAGCACCTCTTGATGAAAGATATTCCAAAGACATTTTCATGTACATTGTCTGATTTATTTATTGCTAAGCATCTCTTATATATCTCTTCTATTTCAAGGAAAATTCGATAGTCCTACTTTTCCAAAGTAAAAGTCAAGACTTAACTTCCCAGCCTCCTTTAGAGCTGGTAAGTGGATGTGAGATCCAGGCCCTGCCATTAAACAAGCCCGGGGAAGGTGGGGGCTGGAGATGGGCGTGGCAAGACAGAGAGGTATGTGGGCTCTACCACTATATGGCCAGTGGGTCAGTGGAGGCTCCCTTTCTGGAGCAGCTCCTGGAGCATGGATCTGACCCATGCTCCATCAGCATGAGTGTGCCCTAGAACTCACTACATGTGCTGCTACTAGGAAAAGAGGTGGGGCTTTGCTGGAGCTGCCCTTGGGTGGGGGGTCTTTTTCCCAGAGGCACTGCCTGTAAGGCTATCACATACTCTAGTAAATCTTTTTCTTTTAAACCAGACTCAGCAGGAAGCTTACACAAGCCTCTTAGCTTCATTCACCAGAGATAGGCAGAAAAAGCAAGAACTACACTCCCACAGCAGCTAGAATGAAAACCACATCACAAAAAGTTAATCAGAATGAAAAAGTAGAGACTTATGTCCTAGATAAAGGGACAAGATAAAACTCCAGAAAAATAACTAAATGAAGTATAGATAGGCAACCTTCCAGAAAAAGAATTCAGAATATTGATGGTGAAGATGATCCAGAAACTCAGAAAAAAAAAAAAATGGAGAAGATGCAAGAAATGTTTACCAAAGACCTGGAAGAACTAAAGAACATGAACAACAACAAAACAAAACAAACAAACAAACAAAACAGAGGTGAATGATACACTAGAAAAATTCAATAGCAGACCGAGGCAGAAGAATGGATAAGTGACCTGGAAGACAGAATGGAAATCACTGCTGAAAAATAGAACATAGGAAAAATAAAGAAAACAAAAATGATACTGCATAAGAGACCTCTGGGATAACATTAAATATACCACATTTGCATCATAGGGATCCTGGAAGGAAAAGAGAGACAGAAAGGACTTGAGAAAACATTTGAAGAGATAATAGCTGAAAACTTCCCTAACATGGGAAAGGAAAGAGTCAACCAAGTCCAGAAAGTACAGAGAGTCCCAGGGTGTATAAACCCAAGGAGAAACACACTGAGACATTCGTAATCAAACTGACAAAAATTAAAGACAAAAATAAAATATTAAAAGCAACAAGGGGAAATCATCAAATAACACACAAAGGAACTCCTATAAGGTTATCAACTGATTTCTCAACAGAAACTCTACAAGACCAAAGGGAGTAGCATGATATATTTAAAGTGATGAAAAGGAAGAACTTACAACCAAGAATACCCCACCATCAAGATTCTCATTCAGATTTGATGGAGAAATCAAAATCTTCCCAGACAAGCAAAAGTTAAGAGAATTCAGCACCACCAAAACAACTTTTTAACAAATACTAAAGGAACTTCTCTATGCAGGAAACACAAGAAAAGGAACAGATCTACACAAGATAAACCCAGAACAATTAAGAAAATGGTAATAGGATCATCCATATCAATAATTATCTTAAATGTAAATGGATTAAATGCCCCTACCAAAAGACATAGACTGGCTGGACTGTTGAAAACATGTACATGTATGCACTTCCACTTACCACATCACTTTACTTAATCCACTAAAACTGTATGTAATTATTTTATTATTTTATAATGTTAGGTTAATCATGCTTTCATTATGGCTTGCAATTGTAATTATCTTTTAATTATTGTCTGGCTCTTTACTGTGAAAACTGATTAAGATATTTTATTATTGTGATTGTGCAGCTATTATTCACTTAATACCATTGTATCATGATTGGTCAACAGAAAGTAATAGGATTCTATATCATTAAAACTACCATTGAATAGAAAAACCTGTAATCACTTTCTAAAATCCAAATACACATTAGAATTATCTTGGAAATTTTTGAAAAATACAAACGTACAAGTATTGTTTTTTTCCTCCAAAGTATCTTTTATATTAATTTCTCATTTTGATATTAATTTCTCATTTAAATACTTTCTTCTCTGCAATCACCCTCTTGTGTTTTTCAATCTTTTACTTCATTGAGGCTTTCAGTGGCTAAGTCAAAATCTCTCTTGGTAATTGTCACATTGCTCTTGAAAATACCTGGGTTATTTTCAAATATCTCTTGATATTGATTTCTAGCATAATTTCACAGTGGTAAGAGAACAGACTATGATTTCAATATCCTTCTGCCTATTCATTCTCTCAATTTTCTTTTCTTTTCTTTAATAACAAAAGTATTTTTATTTTATTATTATTATTATTTTTTTTTACTTTACAATATTGTATTGGTTTTGCCATACATTGACATGAATCTGCCATGGTATACACGTGTTCCCCATCCTGAACCCCCGTACCACCACCCTCCCAGTACTACCCATCTGGGTCATCCGAGTGCACCAGCCCCAAGCATCCTGTATCCTGCATTGAACCTGGACTGGCAATTCTTTCCTTACATGATATTATACATGTTTCAATGGCATTCTCCCAAATCATCCCACCCTCTCCCTCTCCCACAGAGTCCAAAAGACTGTTCTATACATCTGTGTCTCTTTTGCTGTCTCACATACAGGGTTGTCATTACCATCTTTCTAAATTTCATATATATGCATTAGTATACTGTATTGGTGTTTTTCTTTCTGGCTAACTTCACTCTGTATAATAGGCTCCAGTTTCATCCACCTCATTAGAACTGATTCAAATGTATTCCTTTTAATGGCTGAGTAATACTCCATTGTGTATATGTACCACAGCTTTCTTATCCATTCATCTGCTGATGGACATCTAGGTTGCTTCCATGTCCTGGCTATTATAAACAGTGCTGCGATGAACATTGGAGTACATGTGTCTTTTTCAATTCTGGTTTCCTTGGTGTGTATGCCCAGCAGTGGGATTGCTGGGTCATAAGGCAGTTCTATTTCCAGTTTAAGGAATCTCCACACTGTTCTCCATAGTGGCTGTACTAGTTTGCATTCCCACCAACAGTGTAAGAGGGTTCCCTTTTCTCCACACCTTCTCCAGCATTTATTGCTTGCAGACTTTTGGATGGCAGCCATTCTGACTGGCATGAAATGGTACCTCATAGTGGTTTTGATTTGCATTTCTCTGATAATGAGTGATGTTGAACATCTTTTCATGTGTTTGTTAGCCATCTGTCTTCTTTGGAGAAATGTCTATTTAGTTCTTTGGCCCATTTTTTGATTGGGTCATTTATTTTTCTGGAATTGAGCTGCAGGAGTTGCTTGTATATTTTTGAGATTAGTTGTTTGTCAGTTGCTTCATTTGCTATTATTTTCTCCCATTCTGAAGGCTGTCTTTTCACCTTGCTTATAGTTTCCTCTGTCGTGCAGAAGCTTTTAATTTTAATTAGGTCCCATTTGTTTATTTTTGCTTTTATTTCCAATATTCTGGGAGGTGAGGCATAGAGGATCCTACTGTGATTTATGTTGGAGAGTGTTTTGCCTATGTTCTCCTCTAGGAGTTTTATAGTTTCTGGTCTTATGTTTAGATCTTTAATCCATTTTGAGTTTATTTTTGTGTATGGTGTTAGACAGTGTTCTAATTTCATTCTTTTACAAGTGGTTTTCCCAGCACCACTTGTTAAAGAGATTGTCTTTAATCCATTGTATATTCTTGCCTCCTTTGTCAAAGATAAGGTGTCCATATGTGTGTGGATTTATCTCTGGGCTTTCTATTTTGTTCCATTGATTTATATCTCTGTCTTTGTGCCAGCACCATACTGTCTTGATGACTATGGCTTTGTAGTAGAGCCTGAAGTCAGGCAGGTTGATTCCTCCAGTTCCATTCTTCTTTCTCAAGATCGCTTTGGCTATTCGAGGTTTTTTGTATTTCCATACAAATTGTGAAATTATTAGTTCTAGCTCTGTGAAAAATACTGTTGGTAGCTTGATAGGGATTGCATTGAATCCATAGATTGCTTTGGGTAGTATACTCATTTTCACTATATTGATTCTTCCGATCCATGAACATGGTATATTTCTCCATCTATTAGTGTCCTCTTTGATTTCTTTTACCAGTGTTTTATAGTTTTCTATATATAGATCTTTAGTTTCTTTAGGTAGATATATTCCTAAGTATTTTATTCTTTTCATTGCAATGGTGAATGGAATTGTTTCCTTAATTTCTCTTTCTATTTTATCATTAATGTATGGGAATGCAAGGGATTTCTGTGTGTTGACTTTATATCCTGCAACTTTAGTATGTTCACTGATTGGCTCTAGTAATTTTCTGGTGGAGTCTTTACGGTTTTCTATATAGAGGATCATGTCATCTACAAAGAGTGAGAGTTTTATTTCTTCTTTTCCAATCTGGATTCCTTTTATTTCTTTTTCTGCTCTGATTGCTGTGGCCAAAACTTCCAAAACTATGTTGAATAGTAGTGGTGAAAGTGGGCACCCTTGTCTTGTTCCTGACTTTAGGGGAAATGCTCTCAATTTTTCACCATTGAGGATAATGTTTGCTGTGAGTTGTCATATATAGCTTTTATTATGTTGAGGTATGTTCCTTCTATTCCTGCTTTCTGGAGAGTTTTTATCATAAATTGATGTTGAATTTTGTCAAAGGCTTTCTCTGCATCTATTGAGATAATCATATGGCTTTTATTTTTCAAATCGTTAATGTGGTGTATTACATTGATTGATTTGCGAATATTGAAGAATCCTTGCATCCCTGGAATAAAGCCCACTTGGTCATGGTATATGATCTTTTTAATGTGTTGTTGGATTCTGATTGCTAGAATTTTGTTAAGGATTCTTGCACCTATGTTCATCAGTGATATTGGCCTGTAGTTTTCTTTTTTTGTGGCATCTTTGTCAGGTTTTGGTATTAGGGTGATGGTGGCCTCATAGAATGAGTTTGGAAGTTTACCTTCCTCTGCAATTTTCTGGAAGAGTTTGAGTAGGATAGGTGTTAGCTCTTCTCTAACTTTTTGGTAGAATTCAGCTATGAAGCCGTCTGGACTTGGGCTTTTGTTGCTGGAAGTTTTCTGATTACAGTTTCAACTTCTGTGCTTGTGATGGGTCTGTTAAGATTTTCTATTTACTTCCTGGTTCAATTTTGGAAAGTTGTACTTTTCTAAGAATTTGTCCATTTCTGCCACGTTGTCCATTTTATTGGCATATAATTGTTGATTGTAGTCTCTTATGATCCTTTGTATTTCTGTGCTGTCTGTTGTGATCTCTCCATTTTCATTTCTAATTTTATTGATTTGATTTTTCTCCTTTTGTTTCTTGATGAGTCTGGCTAATGGTTTGTCAATTTTATTTATCCTTTCAAAGAACCAGCTCTTGGGTTTGTTGATTTTTGCTATAGTTTCTTTTGTTTCTTTTCCATTTATTTCTGCCCTAATTTTTAAAGATTTCTTTCCTTCTACTAACCCTGAGGTTCTTCATTTCTTCCTTTTCTAGTTGCTTTAGGTGTAGAGTTAGGGTATTTATTTGAATTTTTTCTTGTTTCTTGAGGTATGCCTGTGTTGCTATGAACTTTCCCCTTAGGACTGCTTTTACAGTGTCCCACAGGTTTTGGGTTGTTGTGTTTTCATTTTCATTCGTTTCTATGCATATTTTCATTTCTTTTTGATTTCTTCTGTGACTTGTTGGTTATTCAACAGCATGTTTTTTGGCCTCCATATGTTGGAATTTTTAATAGTTTTTCTCCTGTAATTGAGATCTAATCTTACTGCATTGTGGTCAGAAAAGATTCTTGGAATGATTTCAATTTTTTTTGAATTTACCAAGGCTAGATTTATGGCCCAGGATGTGATCTATCCTGGAGAAGGTCCCATGTGCACTTGAGAAAAAGGTGAAATTCATTGTTTTGGGGTGAAATGTCCTATAGATATCAATTAGGTCTAACTGGTCTATTGTATCATTTGAAGTTTGTGTTTACTTGTTAATTTTCTGTTTAGTTGATCTATCCATAGGTGCGAGTGGGGTGTTAAGGTCTCCCATTATTATTGTGTTATTGTTAATTTCCCCTTTCATACTTGTTAGCATTTGTCTTACATATTGTGGTGCTCCAATGTTGGGTGCATATATATTTATAATTGTTATATCTTCTTTGGATGATCCTTTGATCATTATGTAGTGTCCATCTTTGTCTCTTTTCACAGTTTTTGTTTTAAAGTCTATTTTATCTGATAAGAGTATTGCTACTCATGCTTTCTTTTGTCTCTAGTTGCGTGGAATATCTTTTTCCAGCCCTTTACTTTCAGTCTGTATGTGTCCCCTGTTTTGAGGTGGGTCTCTTGTAGACAACATATATAGGGCTCTTGTTTTTGTATCCATTCAGCCAGTCTTTGTCTTTTGGTTGCGGCATTCAACCCACTTACGTTTAAGGTAATTATTGATAAGTATGATCCTGTTGCTATTTACTTTATTGTTTGGGTTCGAGTTTATACACCATTTCTGTGTTTCCTGTCTAGAGAAGATCCTTTAGCATTTGTTGGAGAGCTGGTTTTGTGGTGCTGAATTCTCTCAGCTTTTGCTTTTCTGTTAAGCTTTTGATTTCTCCTTCACATTTGAATGAGATCCTTGCTGGGTACAGTAATCTGGGCTGTAGGTTATTTTCTTTCATCACTTTAAGTATGTCTTGCCATTCCCTCCTGGCTTGAAGAGTTGCTATTGAAAGATCAGCTGTTATCCTTATGGGAATCCCCTTGTGTGTTATTTGTTGTTTTTCCCTTGCTGCTTTTAATGTTTGTTCTTTGTGCTTGATCTTTGTTAATTTGATTAATATGTGTCTTGGGGTGTTTCACCTTGGGTTTATCCTGTTTGGGACTCTCTGGGTTTCTCGGACTTGGGTGATTATTTCCTTCCCCTTTTTAGGGAAGTTTTCAACTATTATCTCCTCAAGTATTTTTTCATGGTCTTTCTTTTTGTCTTCCTCTTCTGGAACTCCTATGATTTGAATGTTGGGGCGTTTAATATGGTCCTGGAGGTCTCTGAGATTGTCCTCATTTCTTTTAATTTGTTTTTCTTTTTTCCTCTCTGATTCATTTATTTCTACCATTCTATCTTCTACTTCACTAATCCTATCTTCTGCCTCCATTCTTCTACTGCTTGTTGCCTCCATAGTGTTTTTTATTTCATTTATTGCATTATTCATTATATATTGGCTCTTTTTTATTTCTAGGTCCTTGTTAAACCTTTCTTGCATCTTCTCGAACCTTGTCTCCAGGCTATTTATTTGTGATTCCATTTTGATTTCAAGATTTTGGATCATTTTCACTATCATTATTCAGAATTCTTTATCAGGTAGATTCCCTATCTCTTCCTATTTTGTTTGGTTTAGTGGGCATTTATCCTGTTCCTTTACCTGCTGGGTATTCCTCTGTCTCTTCATCTTGTTTATATTGCTGAGTTTGGGGTGGCCTTTCTGTATTCTGGCAGTTTGTGGAGTTCTCTTTATTGTGGCGTTTCCTCACTGTGGGTGGGGTTGGATGGGTGGCTTGTCAAGGTTTCCTGGTTAGGGAAGCTTGTGTCCATGTTCTGGTGGGTGGAGCTGGATTTCTTTTCTCTGGAGTGCAATGAAGTGTCCAGTAATGAGTTATGAGATGTCAGTGGGTTTGGAGTAACTTTGGGCAGCCTGTATTTTGAAGCTCAGGGCTGTGTTCCTGTGTTTCTGGAGAATTTGTGTGGTATATCTTGCTCTGGAACTTGTTGGCCCTTGGGTGGTGCTTGGTTTCAGTGTAGGTATGGAGGCGTTTGATGAGCTCCTGTTGATGAATGTTCCCTGGAGTCAGGAGTTCTGTGGTGTTCTTAGGATATGGACTTAAGCCTCCTGCTCCTAGTTTTCAGTCTTATTTTTACAGTAGTCTCAAGACTTCTCCATTTATGCAGCACCATTGATAAAACATCTAGGTTAAAGATGAAAAGTTTCTCCACAGTGAGGGACACCCAGAGAGGTTCCCAGAGTTACATGGAGAAGAGAAGAGGGAGGAGGGAATTAGAGGTGACCCAAATGAGATGAGGTGGAATCAAAAAAGGAGAGAGCAAGCTAGCCAGTAATCACTTCCCTATGTGCGCTCCACAGTCTGGGCCGCTCAGAGATTTTCATGGAGTTATACAAAGAAGAGAAGAGGGAGGAAGGAGACAGGTGACCTGGAGGATAAACGGGGGAATCAAAAGGAGAGAGACAGATCCAGCCAGTAATAAGTTCCCTAAGTGTTCTCCACCATCTGGAACACACAAAGAGATTCATAGAGTTGGGTAGAGAAGAGAAGGGGGAGGGAGGAGATAGAGGCGACCTGGTGGAGAAAAAAGAGAGTCCAAAGGGGCAGAGAGCAGTCAAGCCAGTAATCTTGCTCCCAAGTAAAAATGGGTACTGAAGATTGGGTTCTTAAAGGTGCAAAATTGATAACAAATACCAAAAAGGGTCTTTTTTTTTTTTTTTTTTTTGCAAAGCAATAGTAGGTTATAAAAATGAAATTTAAAAGAGTAATAGAGCACTTAAAATTTTTAAAAATTAAAATAAAAAAGAATGATCATAAAAATAGTAAAAATATATCTAGGACTCTCTCTGGTGTTGTGGGCAGTGTGGGGTCAGTTCATTTTCGGATAGTTCCTTGGTCCAGCTTATATTTCTCAAGATCTATAGGCCCCTTCCTATGTAGTCGGTACTAACTACAGGGTTTTAATCTATTGCACCTGTCACTTCCAAGGCGGTTCCCTCTGTTTTTGCTTCTTCTGTTTGCTGGTCTCTTCAGTGTCTGATTTCCGCCCTGACACAAAGGGGGCGGTGGTGGACACTTTTTAAGGCTCATTTGTTCAGTCACGCTGTGGGGAGGGAGGGACGCTGCAAACAAATAACACTGGCATGTGCTTGCAGTGTCTCAGCCACACGGGGCCTGCCCCCACTCACGGCGCGTGTACCCTCCCTGCCCACACTGCTCAGGCTCTAGTTTGCTTCGCCAGGAACTGTCCGAGGCTGGCCTTGGGCTGCATGCACCTCCGAGGTCTAAGCCGCTCAAGTTCAGGCACTCCAGTAGTCTTCAAAGGCACAGACTCGGTTGGGCCTGTGTTTTGTGCCCTTCCCAGGTCCGAGCAGCTCAGGTGATGAGGTGTTTGGTGAGCACAGTCACTGCGACTTATTGCCTCCCCCTGCCCCTCGGTTTTCTGGATGTACAACCAGAGTACCTTCTCAGGCGGATGTTGACCATCCAGAACCCCAAGAAGTCTTAGTTAGCAAAGAAGCCTGCTTGCAGTTTGGTAGATAATGTCTCTCTGGGGCTGCAATTGCCCCCTTCTGACTCTGGCTGCCTGACACCAGAGGGGGATGGTCTGAAGCGGGCTAGATCTGTTCAGTCCTTTGTTCTGTGAGCAGGCCTGGCGGTGTCTTGCTGCTGCTGCTAAGTTGCTTCAGTCGTGTCCGACTCTGTGCGACCCCATAGACGGCAGCCCACCAGGCTCCCCCGTCCCTGGGATTGTCTAGGCAAGAATACTGGAGTGGGTTGCCATTTCCTTCTCCAAAGCACGAAAGTGAAAAGTGAAAGTGAAGTTGCTCAGTCGTGTCCGACTCCTAGCGACCCTATGGACTGCAGCCTACTAGGCTCCTCCTTCCATGGGATTCTCCAGGCAAGAGTACCGGAGTGGGGTGCAGTACTTCTCAGGCGTTGTCTTAGGTTAGGGCTTTCCGCGTGGTAGGTATCCCACAGTTTGGTTTGCTAGCCTAAGTTAGTTCCCTTAGATTGCCCTCAGGGCATTCAGGCCTGGTCCTTACTCTAAGCAATGCAGCCCGTGCCTCCCTGCTCAGCCCCCGCTTGCTAGTGGAGGGTGCAGGCGTCTGCGCTGCTTCTCTGCTGGGGGAGTTACCGTTGGGCACATAATCTGTGGGTTTTAATTATTTATTTATTTTTCCTCCCAGTTATGTTGCCCTCTGTGGTTCCAAGGCTCACCGCAGATTCAGCAGTGAGAGTGTTTCCTGGTGTTTGGAAACCTCTCTTTTTAAGACTCCCTTCCGGGGATGGAGCTCCATCCCTATCTCTTTTGTCTCTTTTTTTGTCTTTTGTATTTTTTTCTACCTCGTTTTGAAGACAATGGGCTGCTTTTCTGGGTGCCTAATGTCCTCTGCCGGCATTCAGAAGTTGTTTTGTGGAATTTACTCGGCATTTAAATATTCTTTTGATGAATTTGTGTGGGAGAAAGTGGTCTCCCAGTCCTATTCCTCTGCCATCTTAGGACTGACTCTCCCATTCTATTAATTTTTGAGAGTATGATATTGAAACTCCAGCTAAAAATATTTATCTACTTAAATAATTGTAATATACAATAGAACTATATGTATCATTTTTCCTATATTTGTAAAGTCTCTTGTAAATATGTTATTATACTTTCATAATTTAAAAAATCCCAGATTAAAAAAAAAAAACCATAATGATGCTTAATATTTGTTGAGTGGATGAATTAATGGTTAAGTCTGTTTACAGGGCCCAATACAAGGGCAGGCTTTAAAGTTATGTACATGGAACATTAAAAACTCCCAGAACAGATCCCAGAATTGCAAAATGCACTATCTCTGAGCCAGGACTTGGGAAGCCTGTCATGAGTATAGCTGAGACTAGCACCTGGAACTCCTGCTTAATAGGCTGGTCTTCTCATTCTTGTACTCTGTGTACTGTTATCAGATAATTCTCCCAGACTTAAATTCAAGGCCAGGAATAGGTTAGAGAGGCATGAGACTAAAGATGAGGTGGGGAGCGCTACAACATACAGGCGTCTGGGGAGCTCATTTCCTACTTTTATCAAGCCCTGGAATTGTATCTAAAACTTTCTTCTGTACCAAAGCCCTTTAAAGGCAATGGCAAACAGACTTGTGGTTGCCAAGTGGGAAGGGGTTTGAGGAGGGATGGAGGGGGAGGTTTGCATTAGCATATGTAAACTATTGTATATAGGATGGATAAACAACACAGGGAATTGTATTCAATATCCTATGATAAACCATGATGGAAAAGAATATTAAAAAGAATGTATGTAAATATATCTTCAGATATAACTGAATCACTTTGCCCTATAGCAGAAATTAACACATTATAAATCTACTGTACTTCAATAAAAAATTGATTGAAAAAGACTGATTCTGATACATCTGGAAAATAAAGGAGAATATTAAAATACCTTCTTCCCTGTAAAAAAAGGGCAGTGGTAACATTATCATTTTTTTTGTCCCAATTAACACCAGGTATAATGCCCTATAAAAATGTTCAAGATCTTTGAAAGTCAGGGTGTTAGATTACTTGAGAACAACACTTGCCATGAGTTCAGGAATTCAGACAACTTCCATCAAAAAAGGAAGAGTTATGCTCTGATAACCCACTTCCCCATCTTTAGTGTTTTTCAGACCCGGAAATGATAGATCTTCTTTAAGATGGGGTGAAAAACCTTCTTGAGTATAGCATACCCAGTCCCTGTGGTCATGTGTCCCAAGCAGGACGGGAAAACAGGAGGAGTCCAGTCAAGGCTGGCAAGAGAAGACCTCCCTCTGCCTCCCACTGCCTCCTTCTCCAGGCTTCTAGGCACAAGTTTGCCCTTGTTGAGGGGGGCCTGATGCACTCAGGGAAAACTATTTGGCTTGGCAGGATTTTTTAGATCCTTGTTTAACACTTTGTTGGTGATGTTTTAAAATCTAAAGTATCTGGAATAATCTAGAAGTCTAAAGTATCTCGAAGTATACTTTAAGACCTCGTGGTGAAGAGGTCTGACAGAAGTGTTTATATTGACAAGCTTACAAGTTTCTGTAAGTTTTCAGATTTCATCTGTGCTCATTGAGAAGTTCATTCAACTGCCTATGCACCAGCTCCTTGGAGGCAAATGCTTTCTTGGTTTCTTGAAACATTCTTCTATAAATTCCTTCATGATTTCAGGCAGAACATGAGGGGGAGCGTCCCCCTCTTCTCTGGAAAAGACCTTGGCCACATATGACAGATGGAAGCACGTTGATTAAATCTAAAACTATTGAATAATAAAAACTCATGAAAAATAAATGTGCTTAGAGAAATAAGCCTTTCTATAGCAGCCCATTCTGTCATATTTTCCTGACAGCCTATCTAATTTATGATGGCAATTCCATGGCAATTCCTCTTAATTTCCTATTATGGGTAGTTTATTTTTTCTGCTTCTGAATGCTTAGTATAAAAGTTTTTATTGCACACATAAGGGAAAAGGAGACAGCTTCCAGCACAGACCTGATGCCAACATGACATCTTGAATTGCCCCTTGGATATAAGCTTCTGTAAAAGCTAATCAGTTGAAAGTCTGCACGGCAAGAACAGTTTTGATTGGAGCCTTTATTTAACCCCTGGATGCAAGGAAAGGTTTTAACTATCTCAAGGTGAAAAATATTAGGGAAAAACAGGGCACCTGCAACCATAAATTCTGAAAGAGTCACAGAATTTCCAGCAAGATCCAGATGGATAAGCCAACTTCCCCATATGTTCCCACCCACTGCTGAGTGCATGGCCCCTGCCCTTGTTCATCTAAATGTCCCTGGGTAGACCAGAGGACAGAGCAGCAGTCAGGACTGGGAGCAAATAGGAGGACAGTGGTCGGCTAAGTAGAACACACATGATGAAACCCAGCTGAGGGAGTTTCCTTTGGGCAGAAGAAAACTGCAGAGATGGTCTAAAGTGGCAAAATGGCTGTTCTCCCAGGACATCCCCAGAGGGTGAAGGTGGAAGATGAAGCAGCGGGGCTGCAGTGTGCCCAGTGGATAAAGACACTGATTCACACAAGTTGACAAGTGCAGCTTTGCCCACTCTTTGACCAATAAATATGGATTCCATAAATCTAACTATCCTGCCAAAGAAGGCTGAAACTGTCCCCTCACAAACAGAATGAAGAGCAAGTACCTAAATTTCTAACAGCTATGAAATTGGTGGGCTTCCCTGATGGCTCAGTCGGTAAAGAATCTGCCTACAATATAGGAGACCCAGATTCTATCCCTGGGTAGGAAAGATCCCCTGGAGAAGGGAATGACAACACACTCCTGTATTCTTGTCTGAAGAATCCCATGGACAGAGGAGTTTGGTGGGCTACAGTCCACGAGGTCACAAAAAGTCAGACATGGCTGAGTTAATAACACACACACACACGCGCGCGCACACACACACACACACACGAAATTAGTACACTGTAAAGGACAGAGATCTTAGACCTAGAAGACCTACCTCTGAATCTAGGCTGTGAGATCTTCCTCATCTGATATTACCTGCAATTTCCCATTTGCAAAGAGCTGTGATTTGGATTGGTATCTCTGCCGCACACACACACACACACAAATGGTGTGATATGGGCAAACAGCTTCCTTCATATCTCTTCATGAAGCATTTTTTAAAATAAAATCTGCTTTCAGTTTTTACTAAATTTACTGTCATTTCCATGCAATTCTGTACTTACATCATCATATCTGTATTTGTTTTGTCTCTTGAGCTAGTCTAGGAGGCCCTTGAGACAAATGTCCATGTTTTAGTGATTTTAGCTGCAAGACAGCTGGAAGTAGGACCTCAGTCTTGTCTTCTTTAAAGAAAGAATTCAGCAAAGAGACCCAGATTGTGAAGCAGATAACGTGCTTATTATGTGGAAGAGCAGACAGGTGAACTTGGAGTGAGTTGCATCCAATAGGAGTGCTTAGCTTGCTTATACAGGGGCAGTCTTCTGGGTTGTCTCTGGCCAGTCATCTTGCTTGTGCCTGTATCTGGTCTGACTCAGGGTTCTTTCTAGAGGGTGTGCCCATCTAAACCAAAGTGGATTTCAGCACAAAGGTTTATAGGGGGCTGGCAGGACATATTATGGGTTGGTGCCCCCTCTCTCCTTTGTCCCTTCCCAGACTGAAGACCTTCTCTGCATGTGTGGGCTGGGAAATCCCTTTGACTACAAAAATGAGGAAGCTGTTTTTGGTTTGTCTTCCACCCAATCAGGACCTGATGCTTCTGCTAGTATCTTACCTTGAAGTTTCAACAGGAGACTGGTTGTAGCTGCTTAGCCTGGGGCCCTTCTAATTCCTACCTTCTCAGGACACCCCATTTTGCATGATGCTGAGTGTGACTGTTTTGGGAACATACAGAATAGGTAAGGAAATGCTTGTTGAGTAAGGAAAAGACCTTCACTTTTTTTCATGTGTAACTGCCCAGTAGTGACCTGAAATGTCTGGTAACTACCCCTCTGGACTCTGGGACAGCACATCTTGGGGTGTCCGTGCGCATTGCTGAGAAACCATAAATTTAATTCTGCTATGTACATGTGGACCATGTGACAAGGCTTTCTTCTTCAGTTCACCAGAGTATCTTTTTAATTAGTTGCAGTTTTTAGGTTGTAAGTCATAACAAAATGATGCAAGTTTGCTACAACACAGTAATTTAAATGTAGACACAACTATGCCATGTGAATTACAAAACATATGATTCCTTTACAGCACTGCAAGTTTTCAGAGGCTGGGAGCCCACCTGGTGGGACTGCCTGGCTGCTGCTGCTAAGAGCCATTACCATAACAGCTGGCAGGGAGAGGTGGGAAGAAGGATCCTCAGACCTTTGCTCTTCACAGCTGAGCTCTCCTACAAGGTGGGGCAGGCCATGCCAGCTGCTAGGACTCTGCTGTGCTCACCCCATCTTCAGGGAAGGAAGAGTAGGTAAATCTGATGGAGAGCCACCCTGAGGCTCAGCATTGACTGAGTAATAGCATGGTACTTTGCACTGCACTCAGTAGTGGGATCCAGAATGCAATGAGACAGCTCCTTGAAGATTCGGAGTCATATAATGTTTCAGGGTCAGTTGAGAGATTAGGTGGATGTTTGTCCATGACTCAGACACACAGGTACTCTCTCTCACACACACACACACACACATACACAAAGACACACTCTCTATGTCACACACACAAGCACACTCACAAACACACAAACTCTCTTTCTTACACACTCACACACACAAACCCATTCTCTCTCTCACACACACACAAGCACACACACTGACTTTCACACACAGACACACACACATGCGGCCTCACTCATATATGTATACATATACACAAACAATCAGTCATCACAGGAGGAGATAATTAGTACCTCTGACCCTACAGTTGGAAAGGGGAGATGCCAAGAGCTCCAAGAACAGCAGGATTGATTGGGGCCCTAGTGAGGATGGCTTTGTTAAGACACAGCAGACAGAAAATTCTGCCTTGAAGATGGGCATTAACTGGTGGTCTATGGATGTCAACACTTTGTATGTTTCCCACATGCAAAGCACCACTGACCCTTTGTTGTTTTGTTGTTTAGTTGCTAACTCATGTCTGACTCTTTGGTGACCCCATGGAATGTAGCCCACCAGACTCCCTCTGTCCATGGGATTTTCCAGGCAAGGATACTGAAATGGATTGCTATTTCCTTTTCTATCAATTGTTCTTTGCAGATTGACTTTGTGGGGAATGCCTTCCCTGAGACAGAGTTTCCATGGCAAGAATCTCCATGTCAATTACTTTCTGACACTGCCTTGTCATCATCACTACTTGGCTGAATTGGTGGCATGGTCTGGTTACTCAGGGTGTAATGTCACCCTATAGCTGGCTCCAGCTTTCTCTGGCTCTGACACTTGGAAAGCCCTTTTTCTCCTGTTTTCCTCCAGTCCACTGAGTATTTGGCCCTGCAGTGAACATGACCTCAGGGCCCTCAGGAGTCTGCCTTTCTGAAAGGAGCACAGTGTAAGAAGAGAAACAATTGTAGGTCCAACAGGTCTGCAGATAATCTCAATTTCTCATTTTTCAGAAGAGGAGGAATATCTAATGGAGCAAGCATCAGTAGGGAAGGGTGAAAGGTTGTTGTTGAATCACACGAAGACACCGGAATTCTTGGCCCCCATAGGAGAAGAATTCAATCCAGGGCCAGAGACGAGGCTTGATCGCTCACAGCTTTTGTGTAATTAAGTTTTATTAAAGTATAAAGGAGATAGAGAAAGCTTCTGACATAGGCATCAGAAGGGGGCAGAAAGAGTACCCGCTTGCTAGTGTTAACAATGAAGTTATATAATCCAAAGAATGTCTGGAGGTTGTAAAGACCTCATCAGACCTACTCCCATAATGTACATTTTAAGATAACACTGTCCTCAGGCAGGATACATCCTTGTAAAGACCAGGTCTACTCCCATAATTTACATTTTAAGATAACAGAAGGTTTAATCCAGAGACTGTCCTTGAGCAGGATACATTATTGTTATATAACCCTAAGGAATGTGGAGAAAGAAAAAAAGTTTGTCCTTTCTTCCTCCTTGAGAATTCCAGACCCCTCTCTCCTGGGGAACCCCTAGACTCCTTATCAACCTGCCTAGGAACTGACTCATCCCCCCCTTTTCTTTTAGGAGAATTATGTTGCCTAGGGAAAGGGGGCTTCGTTCTTGTTCCATAACTGCTTCCGAGCTGACAAGGGGCGCTGTCCCTAAATTGGTGAGGCAGCATATTCTCCTAATCCTCATATTGAGGATATCTGATCCAGGGGCCCCAAATAGTAGCTGGAGGAAGCTGCAGCAGTAGCAGGAGTTTGAGCAATCTTTTGTCGGCTATTTTACTCCCATCCCTGCTGTGCCCTTTGCAGTGCATAACAGCTACTTCTTTAGGACAATATATAGCAGTTAAAAGTCTCTCGATCTCTCTGAAATGCTTAATAGGTTCTCCTGTTGCTGTTTTAAACTGTCTCTCTTTCCATATTGCAGCATGAGCATGTAAAGTCAAATAAGCATACTTAGAATCTGTGTAGATATTTACCTACTGCCCTTTGCTTAACTCTAGAGCTCGGGTGAGGGCCACAAGCTCCGCTAACTGAGCACTGGTTCCCTGAGGGAGAGATTTTGCTTCCAAAACCTGTTCAGCAGTCACCACGGCTTTCCATCCCGAACAAAAGAACTGCCATCTGTAAATATTTCCATGTCAGGATTGTCTAATGGGGTATCCTTTAGATCCTCCTGAGCTGCATAGTTTAAAGTTAGGAATTGAGAACAATCGTGATCAGGTGTTTCATTTTCCTTCTCAGGAAGGAAAGTGGCCAGATTTAAATTTCCACAAACTTTAAGCTTAGTTACTGGTCCTTCTAACAACAATGACTGATACTTAAGAAGCCTACTGTCTGTCATCCAAATATTAACCTTAGAATTTAATATTCCACTCACATCATGAGAAGTCAGTACAGTAAGGTTTCGTCCATTAATTATTTTTAAAGCTTCAGGTGCTAATAAAGCCTCTGCCCCAATTACTCTTAGGCAATGGGGCCCTCCACGTGAAGTTACATCTAATTTTCTACTTAGATAAGCAATAGGTTGCTGGCGAGGCCCTCGGGGTTGTGTCAAAACTCCCAATGCCACACCTTTTCTTTCAGTGACAACAAATTAAATTCTGACCCTGTGGGCAAGCTCAGAGCTGGAGCTTGCAGGAGAGCAGTCTGAAGAATCTTAAAAGCCTTTTGAGTTTCTGGAGACCAAACCAGTTTGTCGGTTTGGGCCTGCTGAGTTTCAGCTATAAGTTTATATAAAGGCCAGGCAAGTTCCCTGTAACCCGGAATCCAAATGCGACGGTAACCTGTGATTCCCCAAAATCCTCTCAATTGTCTCAAAGTCATAGGTAGGGGATGCTTTAGTATAGGTTTAATTCTCTCAGGGCCTATGGCCCTAGTCCCTTCTGATATGATTAGGCCCAGATATCTAACCGATTGTTGACAAAGCTGAGCCTTTTCTCTTGATGCCTTGTAACCACAGCCTGCCAGAAGGTTTAAGAACTCTTCTGAGGCTCGCGAACAAGCTTCCTCTGTCTCAGCACAGAGCAAAATATCATCTACATATTGTAACACCACCGCTTCAGAGCTATTAAAGTTTTGTAGATCCCGTGACAAACTTTGTCCAAATAAGTGAGGACTGTCACGAAACCCCTGGGGCAAAACTGTCCAGGTTAACTGAGAAGCTGGCTGCATAGGGTCTTCAAAGGCAAATAGAAATTGACTTTCTTCCGCCAAAGGCACTGAATAGAAGGCATCTTTTAAATCAGTTACTGAGAAATATTTGGCCCATTCAGGAATTTCAGACAATAGAGTATAAGGATTAGGCACCACGGGGTGTAAAAGAACTACAGCCTCATTTATTATTCGTAAATCTTGAACTAGTCTCCATTTACCATTCGATTTCTTTATACCCAAAATAGGAGTGTTGCAAGGACTGTTACAGGGAATTAATAGTCCCTGCTCCTTTAAATTTTTGATGATGGGTTTTAACACTTCCTTAACTTCAGGTTTTAGTGGATACTGCTTATGTGGAAATACGTGTGGGTCTTTGAGCTTAACAACTACAGGAATAGCATTTTGTGCTCAACCCACAGATTTTCCATCAGCCCATACTCTAGGATTTACATTTTGTTCAACTAAAGGGAGAGAAAGGAAGGGCTCCATATTCATGAAAACAGAGGCATGGACCTTGCTCAGTATAACCCTTCCCAAAAGGGGTGAGGGGGATTCTGGCACGATCAGAAACTCGTGTGAAAACAGCACAGAATCCCAGTTGCAAGATAAAGAATAACTGAAATACCACCTTTTGGCTCGTCCAGACAGTCCCATTATGGAAGCGGATCAGGAAGAAAGAGGGCCAGGGGCTTCAGTAAGCACAGAATAAGTTGCCCCAGTATCTAAAATGAAATCGACGGATTGGTCCCCCACAATTATTAATACCCGGGGTTCCTCAGGTGTAATTAGGACGGGAGCTTGTGTGGGGACCCCCGGGGCACCTTCAGTCCTGATTGTCTTGAGTCCTACCCTGGAGACCTACGCCTCTGGGAGCAGTCTCTCTTCCAGTGTGGTCCTTTGCAGACGGGACATGGAGCTGGGGGCGGCTTAGATGCCTGAGGGCAATCCCGCTTGAGATGCCCCTCCTTTCCACAGTAATAGCAAGCCCATCCCTTTTCACCTGGGCCCCTCTGGGCATATTTCTCAGGCTGTTTAAGAACGTTTTTCATAGCCATGGCGAAGGCTTCCACCTTTTCCTTTCTTTTCCTCATATTCCTACCATAATAGACTGTCTGAGCCAGTTGTAACAGAGTATCTAAAGACTGATATGGTCCATACACCCGTTTTAATAGTTTACGGCGGATATCTGGAGCTGACTGAGTGAGAAATCTATCCTTTAAGATCACTTTTCCCTCTTCACTTTTGGGATCAATCTCAGTGAATCTGCGAAGGGCTTCTCTCAATCTATCTAGGAATTTACCAGGAGCTTCCTTCTCCTCAGTTTGCCATAGTTTAAAGGCTTAGAACGCGCCTGCCTAAGTCCTTCAAGAATACATCTAACAAAATGACTCTGATCCCATCTTCCTTTAGCTGTGTTGTAGTCCCAGTCTGGTTCTATAGTTGGGACCGCCCGATTCCCAGTGGGGAGGGCCGCTATCTCGTTCTCCCTCTTCCCTACTGATTCATTACCAAGCCATTCATCTCCATAAGCAACCGCTTTTCCCAAAACTCGAGTCTTTGACTCGGGAGTTAGCGGGAGTTAGCGTTTGTCCCAAGATATACATCACATCCTTCCAAGTGAGGTCATAAAGCAGAGTAATACCTTTAAAAGCTCTAATATATTTTTCTGGGTCCTCTAGTCTCCCAGATCCTCCTTGATTCTTTGTATTTCTTGATAAGAGAAAGGCTTATTAACTCTCACAGACTGATTATTTCTCCCAGTGGGTGTTTCATAGGCAACAGCTTGTGTGGCTGTTCCTCAGTCTCTCTGGCTGCTCTGCACATATGATCCCAGGGATAGATTGGAGAAACCTGTTTTTTCTCTTCTCTTTGTCTCCTGTCCTCCATCTCATCTCTTACTTCGATGGTCTGAGTTTCTACTGAAACCAGAGTAGTCTGAGGTCGTACTGAGACAGGAGTTGTTTGGACCTCCCTGCGGGCAGTTTGAATCTCAGTTTGGATATCCAGGTACGGGGGGCAAAGTAAGAGGACAGGAGGGAGCTGAAGGTTTCACGCCCAAATCTATACCCTTAGGACATAAGTAGGGCGTATTTCGCAGAGAGAAAAAGGGCAACACATATCCCTTGTTCCTTACAGAACCGGTCTAATTGTAGAACAGTATTATACTTAAGAGACCCTCCAACTGGCCACCATTCGCCGTCCTCCAATGGATACCGTGGCCATGCAGTATCACATAGGAAGACCAGGTGTGTCTTCTTTAAGCCCTGGGGATCAAATCTATCCCAGTTTTCCAGGATACAGTTCAAAGAAGTGAGGCTGGAATTGTTAGCTCCCATCTGTAAGAGAGAAAAAAAGCGACCAGCGCCATTTTTCTACCGGAGGCGTCCCTCCCTGCTCTAGAAGGGGGTGTAGACAGACGTTACACCAAAAGCTTTTCCTTCCTGGTCGGACTTAGCCTGTCCCTTACCGATGCAGGTGCAGTCCGCGTCCCTCCCGCTTCTACCACCGAGATGGGGTGGGGATGTACCAGGGGTAGACTTGATAGCATCCCTTCTTGACGTCCAGCTCTTCACCTTTAACCTTGCTTGCCTCTGAAGCCACCCGGGGTGCAATCAGAGTAACCTTCCGGAATGCCTCCCACGCTAAGACCGCTGGGGAAAACATTTGTCATCTGAGTGCCTGTGCACGACCCTGAGTATTTCCTGACCACAATAAGACCGACACAAACATAAAACTGAAATGTTCTTTCCAAGCATCACCACACCAGTATAACAGCCTCCTCTGACCCACTAAGAGCCGGCGTTACCAAAGAAAAAAACCCCATTGCAGTCCCTATCTGAGTAACCTTTAACCTCAGAGATGTTCTTGGAGCTAGAGCTCCATCTAGCTTCTGAACTTCCGATTCTTAGGCGCTTTCTTGACTACCAATCCAAGTCTGGGACCTAAGCCTTAGTATACAATAACAGTATACATCACAAGTCCCTTGAAAGTCTATAATCCGATAGGTTAGGTTAGTACTTCTAATTCCCAAGGAGTTATGAAATGGTCAAAGAGACCAAAAAGTTTGACCGAGAAAGGAGAGTTCATTCCACATGCTTTGCCCATTTCTGGTCCGTTCCCGAAGGAGACATTGGGTGGCTCTTGGCATTGGCAGGTTGGTATAACCCCCCGACAGGTTTCTGCCATAAGCCATATGAGATCACTGTGGAACCGCAGAGCAGGGCTCCTTACTTGCTTCACTCAGGGCATGCCATTCATTCACACAAGTACACCATAGAGTTAGTAAAGCACAGCAGAAAACGTGTTCGCTAAGAGAACAAAGAACTAAAGCTCCAAGCATCCTTACCTTGTCCTGAAGGATCCCGGACGAGCCCCCAAAATGAAAGGCTGTTGTTGAATCACGCGAAGACACCGGAATTCTTGGCCCCCAAAGGAGAAGAATTCAATCTGGGGCCAGAGACGAGGCTTGATCGCTCAGAGCTTTTGTGTAATAAGTTTTATTAAAGTATAAAGGAGATAGAGAAAGCTTCTGACATAGGCATCAGAAGGGGGCAGAAAGAGTACCCGCTTGCTAGTGTTAACAATGAAGTTATATAATCCAAAGAATGTCTGGAGGTTGTAAAGACCTCATCAGACCTACTCCCATAATGTACATTTTAAGATAACACTGTCCTCAGGCAGGATACATCCTTGTAAAGACCAGGTCTACTCCCATAATTTACATTTTAAGATAACAGAAGGCTTAATCCAGAGACTGTCCTTGAGCAGGATACGTTATTGTTATATAATCCTAAGGGCCTGGCTGCAATTCATGGGGTCGCAAAGAGTCGGGACACGACTGAGAGACTGATCTGATGTGATCTGAATCCTAAGGAATGTGGAGAAAGAAAAAGTTTGTCCTTTCTTCCTCCTTGAGAATTCCAGACCCCTCTCTCCTTGGGAACCCCTAGACTTCTTATCAACCTGCCTAGGAACTGACTTTCTCAAGGGTGAGCTGCAGATTTTGAGGAGAAAGTTCTCCTCCTATTAGGATGTGGGGGGTCCTTGGAGGAAGGATCCAAATCTAGATCGAGGCAAAGAAAGTGATATTAAAGATGGTCTTAGGAGCCAGTGGGCATGACTGCTCGGGGTCTGATAGGAAGATAGAGTTGCAGGGGTGGAAAAAGAGTTTCTATCACCCCAGGGTCCTGCCTCTCTGAGCACATGGTCTGGGAATGTGGCTGACCTGACATAAAGTGCCAGTGGCCCTTTTGGAGCTCCCATTGGAATGCCGGTGCTGGGAGGGTGAGAGCCCTGCTGGCTTGCTTTCTGTTGTGTCCCCAGAGCCCAGCCCAGAGACTGGCACCTGGTGAGTCCTTCTCAAATTATTGAATAAATGAGAGTATTACTTGAGGAAATAGTGTAATGCCACATGATCACAAATTCAGTTTTGTTTTTTTTTTTTTAATTTAAGGACTTGCATTTTATAATCACAATAGCATGTAGATTTATCTGGAATATTTTTGGGTGAACATGTGTAGGCTAGTTCCAGAGGCCACCCTACTTACAAAAGGTTCGGTCTCAAAGGCTGTCTGTAGGTCTCTTTGTCCAAAATGGGATTACACAAGCAACAGTGGTGGTGGAGATGATGCATTTTTGCTGATATTAACATGTAACAAATTTGGTGTTCTTACCACATACCAGCATTCACGCTGGTGCTTTATATGTGTTACTTCCTCCAACCCAACAACAGTCAGAAGGCGCTGTAATAACACCCATTTTACAGCTAAGAAAACTGAAGCTCGGGGAGGTAAGTGGTGCAGCCACTTATCTGCTGGTAAGCCCACAGGGTCAGAATTGGAATAGCAGCAGCTAGTCTGGAGACTTAATCACTACACACTGCTTTCGTTTACATTTCAGTTTCTGAACTGAAAAGCTGTGATGGAATATTTCCCATTTTGATATGTTTATTGGCCATGCTTGGTGCTCAGATGGGGCCTGTATGTAGATACGGTTTGTCCTAGCTTAACCCCCAAAACACAGTCCTTGTGGCTGTTTATTCATTTTCAATCCAACATGTGAAGCAAACTTATCTACAAGTCCATTAGAATGGAACTTCCCCCAACCTGGGCTTCAGGACAGCATTTAGGGTCAAGTTTCCTAATTAGAGCTCCTCTTCCAAATTTCTCTGCTCAAACTAGAGCTCAGAATGTAAGCTCCCACACCTGGGGCCTAGGGTACCCTTCTTAGTGTCTTAGCTTCCTCCCTGTGGGTCTATATAGAACCCCCATAATAAATAGTTTCCAAATGCACAACAGGTCAAGCACATTGGAAGTTTATTTCACCTTCAAATAGTTAAGCCCAGTGGTGGTTTTGGTTGTTGGGGGTTCTGCTCCTATAGTTATTCAGGGATTCTGACTCCTTTAAGTTTGTGGTTCCACCACTATCTAGGATGTGATCACTGTCTATACTTGGAAGAAGAGGATCAAGAAAAGGGAGGAGTAACTGCCATATCCTAAAAGCCACTCAGATTCCCACGGATTAGAATTTGTTCAGTTCAGTTCAGTTCAGTTCAGTTGCTCAGTTGTCTCTGACTCTTTGCGACTCCATGAATCGCAGCATGCCAGGCCTCCCTGTCCATCACCAATTCCTGGAGTTCACTCAGACTCACGTCCATCGAGTCAGTGATGCCATCCAGCCATCTCATCCACTGTCGTCCCCTTCTCCTCCTGCCCTCAATCCCTCCCAGCATCAGAGCCTTTTCCAATGAGTCAACTCTCCACATGAGGTGGCCAAAGTACTGGAGTTTCAGCTTTAGCATCATTCCTTCCAGAGAAATTCCAGGGCTGATCTCCTTCAGAATGGACTGGTTGGATCTCCTTGCAGTCCGAGGGATTCTCAAGAGTCTTCTCCAACACCACAGTTCAAAAGCATCAATTCATCGGTGCTCAGCTTTCTTCACAGTCCAACTCTCACATTCATACATGACAACATGGCCATCTCTAATTGCAAAGGAGGTGGGAAATGGAGTTTGGCTATGTGCTCAAGTAGATAAGAAAAGCTTGGATTCTGATAAACAGCTAGAATTCTGGACCACTGGGATTGAATTAGCTGGGATTAGCCTAGGCCACCATGAAAGAGCTAACTGTCATTTGGACAGGTAAGAGGATTTCTCTCACACACGAGTCAGGAATTCAGCTGCCCAGGTCTAGTAACGTGCTTCCACAGACCCCAGGTCCCCACACTCCTTCTTTGCTGTTCCTCTAACCTAGCATTGTCCTCATGGTGCAAAATGGCTACTCGAGCATTGGACACCATACTCTCCCCAGCCCTTCTGCTCACATGTCACTGTCCATAACTTCAGTCATATGTCCACACTTCCTCACTAGAAAGCTGACAAAAGAGATCTTTTTTTGTGAGTCTGGTATGCTAAGCCAACATTGAGATTTTATTGCTAAGAAGGTAGAAGAGGTTGGAGGGCTAACTGCATGCCTACAGGCCTTTCTTTATTTGCAGTGTGCCTGGGTCTGGTAAAGAATCTGCCTGCAGTGCAGGAGACCCTGGTTTGATTCCTGGGTTGGGAAGATCCGCTGGAGAAGGAATAGGCTAGGCTCCAAGTGAGCCACAGTGCAGTGTTAGCCATACACAGAACAATACTCCGTGTTACTTGTGAAGTGGCTCAGAGGGTAAAGAATCTGCCCAGAATGTGGGATACCCAGGTTTGATCCCAGGATCAGGAAGATCCCCTAGAGAAGAAAATGGCAACCCACTCCACTCCAGTATTCTTGCCTGGAGAATCCCATGGACAGAGGAACCTGGTGGGCTACAGTCCCTGGGGTCTCAAAGAGTTGGACACGACTGAGCGACTTTCACTTTTGGGTCTCTGGGAGGTACGCAGCCCTGCATGCCCACCAGCTCCTTCCCCTGGGACACTGATTGCTGTGCAGTCTGTTCTGTCAGCTTGAAATGTCGTCACAAACTAACAGACAAATGTCTGCCTTTGTCAAACCAGAATCTTCAGGCTTAAAAACCATGTACAGACAAGATCTTTAGCTGATTCTTTAAATTTTTTATTTTATATTGGCATATAGTTGATTTACAATGCTGTGTTAGTTTCGGGTGTTACAGCAAAGTGATTTAATTGTGCATGTTCATATATCTATTCTTTTCCAGATTCTTTTCCCATAGAGGTTATTAACAGAATATTGAGTAAGTTTCCCTGTGCTATCCAGCAGGTCCTTGTTGATCATCTATTTTGTACATAGTGGTGTATATATGTTAATCCCAACCTCCTAACTTGTCCCTCACCTTCTCCAATGGTGGAGAAGCAACAGGAAAACATAATTGTGTATTCAGAAAAGGGGGCATGTGGGGGACACACCACAAGCCAGCAGATATTTTGCATCTGAGGTTGGTTGTTGTTACAAAGCCCTGCTGGGCAGTGTACCAGGTTTCCTGCCTCAGCCTCCCAGGAAGCTCTGCTTCTGCTTTCTGGACCTCACTTTGACCTCTGGGGGTTCTTTGTCATCTCTTTTCTTCTGTGGCCCAATGCTCTGCTTTTGGTTTCAACCTACAGGCCAGTGAGGTTGGGATTTTTTTAGAATGACATTTTTCTGAAAAACTTGGTAGCTTTTAAGTTCATCTTCTTTCATCTTGTTCTATGTGTAAATAATCAACTAAGGATCATCATACTAAGTGAAGTAAGTCAGACAGAGAAAGACAAATATCAGATGATATCCCTATATCTGGAATCTAAAAAAACGACACAAATGAACTTATTTACAAAACAGAAACAGGCTCCTAAACTTAGAAAACAAATTTACGGTTACCAAAGGGGAAAGTAGGGGTGAGGGATAAGTTAGGAGGTTGGGATTAACATATATACACTGCTGCTGCTGCTGCTAAGTCACTTCAGTCGTGTCCTACTCTGTGCGACCCCAGAGACGGCAGCCCACCAGGCTCCCCCGTCCCTGGGATTCTCCAGGCAAGAACACTGGAGTGGGTTGCCATTTCCTTCTCCAATGCATGAAAGTGAAAAGTGAAAGTGAAGTCGCTCAGTTGTGTCCGGCCCTCAGTGCCCCATGGACTGCAGCCTTCCAGGCTCCTCCATCCATGGGATTTTCCAGGCAGGAGTACTGGAGTGGGGTGCCATTGCCTTCTCCACATATATACACTACTATGTACAAAATAGATGATCAACAAGGACCTGCTGGATAGCACAGGGAAACTTACTCAATATTCTGTTAATAACCTCTATGGGAGAAGAATCTGGAAAAGAATAGATATATGAACATGCATAATTAAATCACTTTGCTGTAACACCTGAAACTAACACAGCATTGTAAATCAACTATACGCCAATATAAAATAAAAAATTGAAAGAATCAACTAAAGATCTTGTCTGTACATGATTTTTAAGCCTGAAGATTCTCATCTTTTACTGTTTGCTCTGTCCTCAACTTGATGCCTCTGTTTGAGGCCGTCTAAACAATGGGCTTTGTCTCGAAGGCTAATCTCCTTGCCAGTAGTCTCACTGCCTTTATGAGTGAGGCATTTCACTCATTTCCTATAAATGGCTGCTTCTAGCTCTACTAGGACGCAAAAGCAGGGGCTATGGGTAGACAGTCCCTCCCTCAGCTCTGTAGTCTCCTTACCTTCTCTGCCTGGGGGCTTAATCCCTGTGCTGAGCTCAAGCTTGCCCCCCCCCCCCATCCCCCTCTGTCTCTCTCTCTCTCTCTCTCTCTGTCTTACACACACACACAACTTTGTGAACAGAGATGTGGAATTACTTTGCAGGACTGGCTACTTAAATTGCTGGACCCAATGCAAAGTGACAATGCAGAGTCTCTTGTGAAAGGGACTCCTTTTTTTTCCCCCCCCTTTCCCACTTGCCCATTTCTGTCCCCTCTAACCTTAAAAGAACCTACTTGTAAGAATGAGATCAGTAGGCAATTTAACCTAACCCCTGACTTATGTGCTCCTGAATGCACACCATGCCTTGTCTAGCTTCTTAATTCTTTTCCTAGATGAAAAGAAGGAAGAATAAAGAATTAAGTGTTAAAGAATGACCAGCTCTCTAACTGCAACAGTTTCTTTAGCAATCCTGCAGGCAGATCATTTCTGAGGAGAGAGTCAGCCAGTTTGCACTCAATGGAGAAGAATGCAGAACCCAACCTCCTGCCTTGATGATTCATTCACCTCACCCCATTTCCCCCTTTAAAAACTGTCCTAGGTGAGCAGAATCTTCAGAGTTGGCCCCTGAACACGAGTCCACCTTCTCCCCAAATTGCTGGCTTTCTGATTAAAACACTTTAAAAGTCCTTTCTACTGATACACGCCTCTTAGGTTATTGGCTTCTGAGTGGCAAACAGCTGAACCTGGGTTCAGTAATACTTGTTTCAAACTTGTTCCAAAGTTCTGAATGTCAAGAAGGTGACAGCACACCATTCATTGAAGGCAGGGTGCTTAGAAGTGGGATCCTGCGTGGATTGCACACCTGTGCAGCCAGGAACACACATCCGTAGGAGGCTGCAGAGAACGTGGCAGAGACAGGTCAACTGCAGCTTCCTACCAAGGAGGCAAGCCAGCAGGTCAGTAATGCTGGGAACATGAGGGGAACCACACAAAGCCTGCTGCCCACCCCTGGCCTCCAGGTCTCAAAACAGGTTCTCATGTGGCCTACCTCATGGGTGCCTGCAGGAAAGGGCCTCCTGGAAGGTAGTCTGGCCTGAGCAAGTCGACTGTGGAAACATCATTGCAGCCCAGATTCTCATCTAGGGGACAATAGGTGGCAGTTTTACCAAATGTTTGATCACTGCGTAACAAGGAGTTTGAGCTCTTGTCATCTGCCATCTGATATTACATTAATGACACTTACATTTTAGGCTCTACCTCTTGTACCATGGCACTCCAGGTACCACTTAATTGCCACGTTGCATCAAACTAAGTGTGATCTCAAATTCAAAATATCAGGGGCTTAATAAAAAGAAAACTTATGTTTCTCTCACAGGAAGAATCTAGAAATACAGTCCCAGCTAATATGGTGGCTCTAAGGTCACCAGCAACCCAGACATCTTTCTAGCCTGGCTTTCATGGCATACAATGGCTACTGAGCATTAGACACTGTCCCCTGACGAAAGAACTTCCCAGGCATCCCAGATAGCACTTCTGCTTATATCTCATTGTCTGGACTTTGTGGCCACATGTGGCTGTAAGGGGGCTGGGAAATGGCTTTCACCCTGAGTGACATATGCTGAGAGGCAATAATGGGATTCTGCTGTGGAAGAGGATACATATGGACAGAGAACCAACTCTCAGTCTCAGGAGTGAGACCAGCCCCATCCAACTTTGCTTTTGTTGCTGTTCAGTCGCTAAGTTGTTCCTGACTCTTTGTGAGTTCATGGACTACAGCACACCAGGCTCCTCTGTCCTCCACTATCTCCTGGAGCTTGCTCAAATTTGTGTCCATTGATCTAGTGTTGCTATCTAACCATCTCATCCTCCACCTCCCCCTTCTCCTTTTGCCTTCAATCTTTCCAAGCCTCAGTCAGGGTCTTTTCCAATGAGTTGGCTCTTCACATTAAGTGGTCAAAATATTGGAGTTCAGCTTCAGCATCAGTCCTTCCAATGAGTATTCATGGTTGATTTCCTTTAGGATTGATTGGTTTGATCTTTTTGCAGTCCAAGGGACTCTCAAGAGTCTTCTCCAGCACCATAGTTCAAAAGCATCAGTTCTTGGGAGCTTGGACTTTTATACGGTCCAACTCTCACATCCATACATGACTACTGGAAAACCATAGCTTTGACTATACGGACTTTTGTCAGCAAAGTGATGTCTCTGCTTTTTAATATGCTGTATAGATTTGTCATAGCTTTCCTTCCAAGGAGCAACTTATCAGCCCCCTAATCCTGGGCTGGGCCATCCTCTCAGTAGAGGATCGCTGGGCATGCCTGAAGTGGACCTGGGTGTGCATCACCATGGGCCCAGGGAAATCCCTTTCCCTGATCTTTGGCTCCAGGAGTGGATCACATTGATATAAATTTTGCCTTGAAGTCACATGGTCTGCTAAGTGTCACAGAAGCAGTTGCGTGTGCAATAACGGGTGCTTTGCTGTGGACAAACAGGCGCTGTGGGTGAGATAGAAGCAGATGATTTGCAAGTGTTTTCAGCAATGGGAACATATCTTCAACTGCATTCTGAACCCACAGCCCCATGGGAAGAGGGATCAGAGGTGAGATGCTTCTATTAAAGATGGAGGTCTGTTGCCTCCCCCCTTCCGTACAGGTTTCCAGGCCACTGCATAGAACCCTGTGGGCCCTCTGGTGCCTTGTCCAGATCAGCTATTCTAATCCATGTCTCTTGTTTTGCTGATGAGAACATGGAGTCTCAAGGAGGTTGTGCCCTGGACCGAGCTGGAGGCAGGCTTGCTTTGTCCTAGTTGGTGTGTGTGGTGCTGGGGCTCACAGGCCTAACTGGCAGAGGTCTGAGACCAGCGAGGCCCTAATGGTTTGCTGATATGTTCACATGTGACTGAGACCTTCCTGTGGATCACAACAGGCGTCATTCTTTATCCAAAGGGTCTGTGAGCACTGGAATCAGACTAAACTGACCCTTGTTGTTGATTTTTGTTCCCATTGGTAGTGGGCAGAGAAGATTTCTGCTCCCTTCGATTGACTCAGAGGCAGAGTGTAGGCCGTGCTTTAGTTTGCAGCAGAGTAAGAAAGAGGTGTGTGAACAGCTGGCACCAGATTGCCCTTAGTAGAGAACCACCTTTGCTTAGGAAGATGGGCTGAAAATCCAACAGAGGTGGAAGGAGGGCCCAGGGCTCTGGGCTGGTGGTGAGGCTGTTTGACTGGCCCTGGGTCTCCAGGGTTGGGGCACCCTCTTGTATCCCCATTCCTCTCAGCCCATCTGCTCCACTCTACCCCTCCTCCCCCTGCTTCCTCAGCTCTGTCTGACTTTTCTTTCCCGGTAACTTTGGCTTGCTCATGGCCAACAATGGCTGCCCCAGCTCTTTAATTGTCTTGACGTTTTAGCTTTCATTTCTCTTGTAATTTCTTCTTCCTTAAGCATTTTTAATTCAGATTCCCGAGATAAGTTATGGGTTGGAATCAGCTCCTCTTTCAATCAGGTTGCAGGTTGAAGGTCATCAGCCTGAAAAATGGCTGTCATGGATGGTGCCCACCTGGACCTCTTAGACGTGACCCCCAGAATGGGAGGTGCCACAAAGGGAAGTGGGAATATGGAGGGGCTGCTGCTTTAGCACTGGTTACAGGCTGCTTTAGCACTACTTCCAGGGAGTGAATAGTCTCCAGCCCAGCTATTTTTATTATTTGATCAAGCTGAAACAGCATTCTAGTCTCCTGGATTCAATTGTTTAGGGAAATTGTTAGTCTTCTTTTGCAGCTGTATAGTCAAACCCTCCACTCCACCTTTTTCTGATCACTGACTTCACCAGAAATTGCTTTCTAAGCATCTGATGGCATATGGTGTCAGAGAGCTGTTTTGCAGAAAGAATGAGTTGCTGTGTTTGAATGAAGACTGTCATAGAGGATGCGGACCAGAGAAGATACCCATCTTCTTGCTGACTCTAATTAATTCTTTGTGACTCCATGCACTATAGCCTGACAGGCTCTCCTGTCCATGGAATTCTCCAGGCAAGAATACTCGAGTGGGTAGCTTATCCCTTCTTCAGGGGATCTTCCTGACTCAGGAATTGAACTGGGGTCTCCTGCATTGCAGGCAGATTCTTTAGCAGCTGAGCTACCAGGGAAGACCTTTCTAAAGCAAAGAGCCCAAAACTGAGAAATATTTGACAGGTATTACAGCAAAAGAATTTTCCCCATGTGCCTTCCATTTCCTGGTCAAGACAAGTTTTAGTCATAATCAGTTATCACCTGAGCTCTCCTGAAGCTCTTTGTGAGGAGTTACTGTTCTTTCTTTGGACTAAAAAATCGGACCATGGAGACCCTTCCTGTGGGAAGATAGGTCTCAAGTTGGGTCCAGGTTTCAGCTCTGAGGTACTGACAGAGCTTCAAACCCAGGCCCTCTCCTTTGTAGCTGAGACAGTTGTGCTTGATGACACCATAGTGACCCCTATTCTGACTCCAAACTTCCTGTTCCCCTTCTGAAGTAGGTGGGTACATCATTTTTTGGCCCTAAAAATGTGAGTGGCAGTGAAGATGTGAAGATGTGGGCAACTTCAGGGTAGGGGCTTTCAGAGTGGGCATAGCTTGTGGAGTCCCCACTGTCTCGTCACGGTAACTGGAAAAGTGTGTGTGATAACATGGCCTCTCTCAGCCACCACGCCTGACTAATTTCCACTAAAGCTTATTTTATTGTTTAAGCCACTGACATTTTTGTGTTTTTGTTACTGCAGCATAACAGCCTATCCACTCACACACTATTCATGACAACTCTTTTCTCACTAGTAGGCTGAGAGGTGTCCAAATGGTTTTTCAGAGTAGCTGTACCATTTTATATTCTCACCAGCAATGATGCATGACTCACTTTCTCCACATCCTCACCAGCACTTGGTGTTATCACTATTTTTTAACAAAGTCACTCTGATAGGTAGTGTTACTGACCAGGATTCTTGGCCTCCTTAATCAATATAAATTGACTAGAGGATAGACAAGAAATTCTGGCAAGGCAAGAAATTCTGACAAGGAAATTCTGAGGCCCCTGAAGCAGTTGGTTACAGGGGGAGAAGTGAGAACAAGCAACAGATTCCCTTGCTTGCTTATTCCCCAAGTGGGAACAAGCATGTTCTTTACATGGGGTGAGGGTAGGGGTCAGGCTGGATGGTGGCTCAGGTGGTTTGCATTGCTGTGGGTAGGGGGCATGTGCAGTACCCTACTTTTGTTCCAGTCTCTTCAAAAGTGGCAATTGGGGTTTTTTTGGTCTCTGTATCTTTTGTCCAGAATTTGCCTTAACTGCATATGTGTTCAGAACAAAGCTAGTGGAGGTGATGGAATTCCAACTGAGCTATTTAAAATCTTTAAAGATGATGTTGTTAAAGTGCTGCACTCAATATGCCAGCAAATTTGGAAAACTGAGCAGTAGCCACAGGACTGGAAAAGGTGAATTTTCATTCCAATCCCAAAGAAAGACAATGCCAACGAATGTTAAAACTACCATAAAATTGCATTCATTTCACATGCTAGTGAGATTATACTCAAAATCCTTCAATCTAGGCTTTAGCAGTATGTGATCCGAGAACTTCCAGATGTACGAACTGGGTTTAGAAAAGGCAGAAGAACCAGAGATTAAATTGCCAACATTTGTTGGATCATGGAGAAAGCAAGAGAGTTCCAGAAAAACATCTACTTCTGTTTCATTGACTACACTAAAGCCTTTGACTGCATTTGCTGCTGTTGCTTAGTCATTTCTGACTCTGTGTGATGCCATGGACTGTAGCCCACCAGGCTCTTATGTCCATGAGATTCTCCAGGCAAGAATACTGGAGTGAGTCACCTTGTCCTCCTCCAGGGGATCTTCCCAACCCAGGGATCAAACCTGCATCTCTTGGGTGTCCTGAATTGGCAGGAGAGTACTTTACCACTAGTGCCACCTGGTGCCCTTTGACTGCATGGATCACAACAAACTGTGGAAGAGTTTGTTGAGATGGGAATACCAGGCCACCTTATTGTTTCCTGAGAAACCTGTAAGCAGGTCAAGAAGCAACAGTTAGTACCAGACATGAAACTATAAACACTTGTTTTTAAAGTCCCTTTAATTAGGTTTCCATTTCAGGCAAGTGAATTTCTTACTGATATGCCCAGAGAGCTTGGGGTTGGTATGGAAAGTTTTTATCCTATCTCATACACACACACACACACACACACACACTTGTGTGTGTGTGTGTGTGTGTGTGTGTGTGTGTGCTGTCATTAGTGTCTCTTTGTTACCCAAGGACTGTAGTCCTCCAGGCTCCTCTGTACATGGAATTTTCCAGGCAAGAATACTGGAGCAGTTTGCTATTTCCTATTCCAGGGGATCTTCTGGACCCAGGGATCGAACCCACATCTCTTGCATCTCCTGCATTGGCAGACAGATTTTTTTTTTTTTTTTTTAAACCACTGCTCTACCTACATAATCTTCCTGAATTAGGGGTTCTGACAGAGAATAAGATGGACAGGAAAGCAAGAGGCTGTGATTTTTCTCCCCTGCATGTAGCAGAAGAGGAGACCTGGTTCCATACAGTAGGCTTCAGAGCAGGCTGCCTGGAAGGGAAACGTCAGGGCTGTGTGGTGCCCTGCTTTGCTTTGAAAGGCGTATTTCCTCTTTGGAGGTCAGAGGTGCCTAAACCAGAGGTGGGAGAGAAGGGAACTGGGCTTCCCACTGCCGCGGGGCCCTCTGGCTGCTTGTTCACAGCCAGCATCCCTGCTGTCCCAGCCCCAGCCCTGCATTGCCATGGTAGCAGTCTTGACCTCCTGGCATTCTCAGTGCCTTTTCTTGAAAGGGCCTCTGTGCTTTATTTATCAATTGCATCCCTTGTCACAGCCTCCTTACTGTAGAGCTCAGGGACACCTCGGTCCCAGCTCTGACCTCAGCACCTGTAGGAGGGGCCGGTAATCCCTCCTGCTGAGAACAAAACAGACACAAAACACAAAGGCTCTGCTCCAGGGTGGCGTCTGCTAGCCTGTGAGAAGGGGACGGAGGTGGCTCCAGACCCCAGTCCCCATGGTGCCCTTAGGCTGCCTCTGAAAATTGCTCCAGGTCACAGAAAATATGGGCCGGCACACCTCTCCACAACTGGGATTATTGCCCTGGGTGGCTCTGCAGTTAGGGTTACACTGTCAATGTTTAAAAGAAGACTCAGATGCACTGTGAACAAATTGTAAGATCAACACCGAAACATATAAATTACCGTATGTAAAATAGATAGGCAGTGGGAATTTGCCGTGTGACACAGGGAGCTCAATCCCAGTGCTCTGTGACAACCTAGAGGGGTGGGGTGGGGAGGGAGGGGACATATATATACCTGTGGCCGATTCATACATGGCAGAAACTAGCGCAATATTGTAAAGCTATCATCCTCCAATTAGAAATAAAATTTTTTTTTAAATCTTCTCAAAGTGGAAAGAAGTTTATTTATTTTCTTCTCCTGTAAGTCCAGGGTGGACAGAGCGGGGCTGGAGTGGCTGGTCAGTGATACCAGCCACCCCCTGCCCTGCCAGCTCATCGTGGGCTTCCATTTTTCACATCATAGTTCACATGGCCTCCGGACCTCCAGCATCCCATGCGCATTCCAGGGAGACGAAAGGGCAAAACAGCCTCCCTGTCTGCCTGTCCCATACAGAGCCTCAGAAAGCCTCTCAGTGCACTTAAGTCTCACTCCTCAATCTTAGTCTCACAACCCCACCACACCACAGGCACTCATGGGATGAACCTTGTGGGCCCTGATTAGGTAGGGATTTGCCAGTTTGTGGGCACTGAGTAGTGACTGTCTCTCTCTGCCGCAGATGGCAAAGGGGTATGTGGGAAAGACACCATAGACCTTCTCCGAACAGGACTGAGTGCCTCTTGTGTGTGTACATCCATTGCCGAGCCTTACTTGTCAGGCTTACCTGTTTCCATCTGGAAAGTGAGAGTCAGTGGAAGCTGCAAGTGCAGACTGTGAGGTGTGAACTTACCCTGAATGGCAGGTGGGGCATCACAGACGGTTCACTCTGTAAAGGACCTAAATGCCACTAGTCTCCAGCAGCTAAATGTCCATGCTCAGCATCAGGGGCTGAGACATGCACAGTGACCTGAATGAAGAATCAGCAGAATCCATTCTCTAGACCAACATCTAAAACTGTTGGTTCACTTTGTCTTTTACCAAGCTGACAGCAAATTAAAGGGTGCAGTCTGTACTAGAATTCTGTATCCCCCAGGAAGTGGACACACAGAGCCTTGAAGGACATGGCAACCCCATTGTTGAAGATGATCAGGAATGGAAAACAGTTCTCTAGGTTGGCAGCCTCACCTGGGCCTGCCTCTCAGCCAAAGAGACTGCCTCTGGCATAGGATGTTTAGGCTGGAGGGGACCTAGAGATGCTATGGCCCACTCGCTTCACCTGCAGGCAAGCAGCTTAGGCCTGCTTAGGCCACGTGAGTGGCTAAGGCTGCTGAACCAGAGGTGGCAGGACAAGAACCGCATCCTTGGCAGGCCTGTGTGTCTCTGGGGCTGATCTCTGGCTGGGTTTTGGTCTGGAGGCCAGACAGGAGTGTGACCCATGCCACTAGCAAGGTAACAATCATTTCTGTGAGAAGCAATTCCTGGAAGAAATAGGAAATGCGAGGGCTACTGATGAAGCCTGCCAGACAGTGGTACCTAACGCTACGTGTGCATGGTTAATTTTACTCCCTCGCTGGCAGGTTGTGCACTCCACGAGGTGCCCGAGTCATTGTTTCCAAAGGAGCTCAGAGCAGGGCTGGAATCCTCAGGGCTCCAACCATGGCCCCACTGTAGCCCTGCTGCCTGCAAGGGCTTGTGTGCCTGAGTGTTGCTTTCGGCCCCTCCTTCAGGGGAGGATTGGCATGTGGAGGGCACAGCCCAGCAAGCGCTCCTGGGGCCACACCTGAATGGTCACAGGCTACTAGATGGCTGCACCTGCAAGAGGTTTAATTACCCCACCCAGGACCTTGACTGGGCTGCCAGTGGGAGTGGTCAGCTGTGGATTGTCCCAGCTTTTTCTTGCTACATAGGTTTTTACAAATTGATGAGAAAAGAAATACCCCCATGTATATAGTGACCCAGGGCTTCCCAGGTGGCTCAGTGGTAAGGAATCCTCCTACCAATGTTGGAGCTGCAGGAGCTGCAGGTTTGATCCCTGGCTCAGGAAGATCCCCTGGAGGAGGAAATGGGAACCCATTCCACAATTCTTGCCTGGGAAATCCCATGGACAGAGGAGCCTGGTGGGCTACAGTACAGGATCACAAACAGCTGGACAGGAAATGAGTGGCTGAGCATGCACACATGCATAGTGACCCAGAATTAAAGAAAAAGCATCAGAAACTCTGCTCCTGTATGCATTTTTGTAGCTGATTCACTATAGGTACATGGCCCTGTCTTGCTCTAAATTTCCTTATAAAATGGAATGGCTGATACAGTGATGTGTACTCTGGGAAGGTACATTTCGGAGTGACTCTTGCTGGGAAAATCCTCCAAGTGTCTTTATATATTCATTGGGTGCCTAAGTCCAGGCCAAGAATCTCTGCCTTCTTGGGACTGATGATCCATAGAGGTGGAGATCCAAAAATACTTAAAACTATAAGACCCTCTCCAGTGTTCTTGCCTGGAGAATCCCAGGGACGGGGGAGCCTGGTGGGCTGCCGTCTATGGGGTCACACAGAGTCAGACACGACTGAAGTGACTTAGCAGCATAAGACCCACAGGGTGTGGCTGCTGCTTGGAGAGAGGAGGGGACTGACCACACAAGTGTGGAATTGAGGTGCTCCACAGAAAAACCCTTGAAGTATGGGTCAGATTTTGACCAATAGGAGTGGTGGAAGAGAGCCTTGGGTAAAGAAGGAACTGGAGAGTGTATTAGGGTTTTCCAGAGAAAGAGAATCAATAGGATGCGTGTAAATATGTGAAGACAGAGACTAACTTTAAGGAGCTGGCTCACATGATGGTGGGATCTGACAAGTCCGCAGTCAGCAGGGCAGGCCGACAGGCTGGAGACCCAGGAAGAGTTGAAGTTCAAGTCCAAAGTCCATCTGCTGGCAGAATTCTCTCTTCAGTGGGAGACTCATCATTTTCTTAAGATTTTCAACTGATTAGAGAGGGCCTACCCACACTACAGAGGGCAGTCAGCTTTATCAAAGTCCACCAATTGAAATGTAAACCTTATCCAAAAAAATTCTTTAACAGAAATATCCAGAATAATGTTTGACCAAACAACTGGGCACTGTGGCCCAGTCACATTGGCATGTAAACTCAACCAACCACAGAAAGCAGATTTGTAAGGCAGGGCAGTGTGGACATGTTTGGGGAGAGAGAGTGGTCTATGCATGGTGTGAGGAGACCAGGCCTGCAAGGGAGGAGAGTGTGCGTTCTGAGGCAAGGCTTAGGAGGCGGGGTGACAGGAGAGGATGATTGGTACTGGTGCAGGATAGACTAGGGGAAGGCTATGGGAGGGGTTTGAGGAAGAAAGCCATGAAAAGTGGAGGTGGTGGCAAGTGACAACTTGAAGGAAGACTTCAAGTGCACTAGCTTTTACCAAACAGTGCTCTGGCGTTATGCAGTTCTCCTACCCTGAGGGACATCAGAAGCAGCCTTGAGATTCTTCCATGTCTTCCCACAGCATCACAAGCTCTCAGTCTGAAACTTCATGCGCGTGTAGTTTCTTGTCTTGGTACCAGGTATGGCCATGCTTCTCCTGAACAAGTCTTGGGTCATCGTGATTAGTGACACTGAGTAGTGCTTCCTCTTTTAGTTGTTGAGAATCTTGAAACCATACTTGGAAATAGAGTTTATTGCAGGGTATCACAGCACACATTTTGTGTCATATTTTGGTTTTATTTTATTCCTCTTGTCCTTGTTTTCTTTCCCTCCTTATCTTACTTACTTAAATTTTATTTTGATGAAGCCTGGCATGCTGCAGTCCATGAGGTTACAAAGAGTCAGCCATGATTGAGAGACCGAACAACAACTTCTGCAAGTTACTGCATATCCTCTTTGGAATTACATGGAGCACAGATAGATTAGGCATAGATTAAGAATCAATTGGACTGGAAAATGGATGGGACCCACTCTGGGGTCCAGAATGATTCCAAGCCTTCACTAGAGAATGGAAAACCTGGTCTCTGGCCCGTCTGGAAATGACTCTGAAAATGAGTTCTACATTAAGAGAGAGTGAACTCTGCCAGATCCTGCCAATCCCAGCTGCCCAAATAATGCCTGCCTCTGGGCTCTGGAACAATGAGAATCAACAGTGGGTTGGTGTCCACTGGAAGCAACTCCTCTGCAGTGAGTTGTGCCAAGAACTGATCTGCCCCCACACACTATGATCCTGGGTGCCAGGTCCTAATGTGAATACAAACCTTCATCTCTATGTAGTACCTAGGACTCTTCTGCCCTGGATCTTTATGGAGCCCTAGTCCTCTGGAGGAGTTCCTGTCAACCCCATTTCCCCTGATCTGGGCTTTACTTCTGGAGTCTGTCACTTCATCCCAGATAATTCTCCCTTGTTTAGGATCTGAATGGACTGAATGTTGATCCGTAACATCACAGAGCTTCCTGGTTAGGAATCCAGGTCTGGATCATACCTGAGTCTTCCATGCTGGCTTTGATCTCATTTAAGAGTGCCCATTCTTGAGGAAGACCCCTGTCTAAGCTGACCCATCTTCCAAGCCCTCACACCATGCTTGCTGTGGAAGGGCCCTTTTGCCTCCAAAGATGAGCTTACTGAGTGTGTTGTAATCAGGTCCAAGCTAGGAGTCACCAGTGTGAGGCTCCACAGGCGTTGTAATCAAGTCTAAGCTGGGAGTTACCAGTGTGAGGCTCCACAGGGGTTGCAATCAGGTCCAAGCTGGGTGTCACCAGTGTGAGGCTCCACAGGGGTTGTAATCAGGTCCAAGCTGGGTGTCACCAGTGTGAGGCTCCACAGGCGTTGTAATCAAGTCTAAGCTGGGAGTTACCAGTGTGAGGCTCCACAGGGGTTGCAATCAGGTCCAAGCTGGGTGTCAGCGGTGTGAGGCTCCACATGGGTTGTAATTGGGTCCAAGCTGGGTGTCAGCAGAGTGAGGCCCCACAGGTGATCACACCAAGGCATGTGGCAGTCAGTCAGGAAGTAGGAAGCTGCTGCAAGTGGGGACGGTGAGTAGTGTTGATTCAGGAGAGATCCTCGTGGGAGGAAGTAACTGTAGGCATGGGCAGGAATTAAATCATTCAGAGAATGAAAGTGGGGTGAGAAGAGAAGGACAAGGAGATCACTTCAGGGTGATTATGAGGACAGGAGAAGGAAGGAGGTCATAAAGTAGCCTTGGATGGTGGGATGGAGAATAGCAAGGAGCACCAAAGGGAATGGGAGAGGAGAGAGCTTCTCAAAGGAGAAGCAGTGAGCAGTGACAAATGGTGCAGAGAGAGCAGAGAGGAGAGGGAGCGGGAGGAGGGTGGGGAGGAGGAGAAGGGGAGGAGAAGTGGGAAGGGCTGGGGGGAGGGGGAAGTAGGAGGAGGGGGAGGGCACAGGGACACGGTGACCACAGGTTGCTAGTTAGTTTCATGGCACAATTGAATCATGGCCCAAAGTCTGACTGAACAGATTAAGACATAAGGAAGTGGTGAGAAAATAGATTTGCAGAAAGTCTACATTTTAAGAAATGCTTTGAAGGGAGAAACAAAGAGAACTGTGTATAGGGAAAAGGCTGCTATAAAGTACAGTGCCACGAAGACTCGGTTAGTGGTGTGTTTACTGGCCATCTGAGCCTTAGCCAATCATGAAGCCCACATTTCCATGTTTCTCTTTTTGGGGAGAAAGGAAGCAAAGCAGTATTTCTTCCTCCAGTAAGCCAACATGGACATCTCTCACAATACAAACTCTTCTGGGCAAAGGCATGAATCTTAACACCCTTGAATGCTCTGCAAGGAGACCCAGAAGAGATCTGTGACTCTGTAAAATATGTAGCTACAAGCTCTCAGCAGCACCAGTTATGTGGTTGACAGACACAGTTTTTCTTTCTGGAATTTGTCATCCAGAACCTGGATATAATATATTTAATATTTTCTATATTTTACATTGAGTGTATCTGTGTGGATGAAGGGATAGGATGTTGGTTCATAATAGTAGAGATGGCATTATGGAATTAGAAATGAGTAGTTTTTGAGTGACTATACAAGTAGAGAATCTGACAATTTAAATTCCTACTGGAAAACATATGGAGTTTTATCCACTCAAGAGTCAATTTCTTTTAGAGTGACAGTGATTAGCTGTGGAAGTCTCATCTGAATATCAAGCCTTGACTGTCTCTAATCCTTGGAGAAGTAAGTCACATTGAAACTGGGTGTTGATGCTTATAAATGGTCTGTCTCATGGTCACTGATCAAACTGCAAAACAAACAATTCTGAAAGTATTAGCAATTTTTTCACATTTGGGGGTTACTTTATCAAAAATGTATGTGTGGGATTTTTTTTTTAAGTTGAGAAGTTAAAGCCTTATTTCTCTCCATTGGCTTCGATAGCTGTGTGCTTTGGGTCCAAACTCTTAGTGTTCAAAGTGGCCTTGTCTTTGTCTTTATGACCTCACACCTGGTGATCACACACGTTGCCTCATGTAGGCTATTCTGTTTGTAGCCAGGTCCAGCTTGGTCTTGTGTCTTGGTCTCTGTTGGGTCCCTCTGACCATCTTCACATTCAGGACGAGCAGACTGCTCTCCAGTGACCTATCCTGTGAGCATCCACCCCTCCATGCTGTTTGAAAAGCTTCACTGTAGAATCTCTTGCTCATACCTTACCCCTGCATCATTCCAGTTTTTTCCGATCCATTTTGTCTTACATCCAGTTTCTGTCTCTTCTCCTGGTTTGTTTTGTTTTGTTTTACACATTGGTTTTATTAACTGAACTTTGTGTTCCAGTTCATCCCTTAGCAGTCCCTGGAGATATTTGGCTAGAGATTAACTATCTGGCTCCTTTGTTCTGATTCCCTCTACCAGGGCCCCATGTCCTAACCCAGGACCAAGCTGGCCTGCTAGTCTAGTGCCGTGGATTCCTGGGGGTTTGAGTGCCTATGTGGGCACATGTGCCTGTAAGTGCAGTGCTCAGAAATTTCCCCACTAGGAGTGACCACTTTCTCTCTTATCTAAGCAAAATCTGTCTTGCCCAAGATAAGTTCTACTCTGTGTGCCTCAATATTCTTCTAGGAGGATCATAATAGTTACCTCCAGATGTTATTGGGAAGATTTACATTTTAAAAAAATTACATTGCAGAGTCCCTGTCATATGTAAATTGCTTGCTAAATGGGTGTGATGTTAAAGTGATCTGATTTCTCCAGCCAAATTTCTGGTGACCTCTTCCTTCTCTAATATTTGGTAGCACTTCCATCTGAATCCCCAAACTGATTACTCAATCATGTATTCACTTGGATAATCCTCTTGATTCCCAAACCAAGTTGTAGGAAGATTAGGAACAGGAATGACATTATATTTTCTGGTGTCTCCTTCAAAACTAAATACTAATTTTCAACAGTGAGAAACAGAAGTAAAGAAGATAAGAAAGCCAGAGTTCTAAGAGAAAAAAAGAGGGGAAAAAAGAGAGGTCTAGGAGAATGTACTTTTTTCAAAAAATTCATTTTTTTTTTAGTTGCTTTACAGAATTTTTGTTTTCTGCCAAATATCAACATAAGAGAATGCACTTTTGAATGAATGTTGCCTATAAAAGGGATGTTTCACCAGGAGAAGAGTGAACACTGGAGCATCTCTGAGTTTACAGATAGATTTCCAAGCTGATTCCACTGCTACTTACTATGCTACCTAGATCTCATAAAGAGAGCAGCCATCTTCTCCATTCAGAAATGCGATGCTCATCCTTCTACACCAAACACAGGACTTCTTCACATCTCTCTCCTCCTTCCCACTACAGATGTTGGATCTCGAGTCATAGACAGCATGCAGAACTCCCCCACACTCCAAAGTGCTGTGAATGCCCCATATAATGTCATTTATATTCATAGGGCTGATGGGGATGTGGACACCCCTATGGTCTTGATATTAACAGGCCCCCAGCAAACCCCTTCTTTGTTTTCACAAGGACACCCCTGCCTCCTTTGCTTCAACTGGTTGGTGAATTTCCTCTCAATGTCTGGAATGAATTGAGGAACTGCAGGGTCTCTCTTGGGCTTCCCTGGTAGCTCAGCTGGTAAAGAATCTGCCTGCAATGCAGGAGACCTTGCTTTGATTCCTGGATCAGGAAGATTCCCTGGAGAAGGGATAGGTTACCCACTCCAGTATTATTGGGCTTCTCTTATGGCTCAGATGGTAAAGAATTCACCTGCAATGCAGGAGACCTTGGTTCAATCCCTGGGTTGGGAAGATCCCCTGAAGGAGGACATGGCAACCCACTCCAGTATTCTTGCCTGAAGAATCCCCATGGACAGAGGAGCCTGGCGGGCTACAGTCCATGGGGTCGCAAAGAGTCAGACATGATGGTTGACTAAGCACAGCACAGGTCTCTCTTGGTTGTTGAAACTATGTAAGAGCCCCATCATGGTGTGAGTACCTCCACAACACATGCCTATCTGAAGTCCTCCTTTTCGCTGCTTGTCACCATAAATAATATTTTGCAAGGACTTATTGGAGAAATGACAGCAGGCAGCCATTTGTAGGAAACTCCTATGAGTGGGCTCCCTGGGTAGGGCTCATTTTGTGATCAGGGGACCTCACATATGTGGATTATATGGCATTTGAGAGGCAGGAGGACAAGCTATTATTTAGTTTTGAATGGAAGTTGGCTGAGCTCTAAACACCAGCTGGTCTTAATTCCACTCCTGTGTTTAAGTTCTCTTTCTTTCAATCTGAAACCAGTATCAGCAGATTAGTTAGCACAGCTATTCTGAAAGTTTCCAAGATAACTGCCATTCTTTCTTGCATAGAAAGGAATTGGGCCAAAGTCATTACCCTGCCAGAGAAAAGCAGACTCTGCCTGCCTCCTCTCCGCTGGAGCACTCAATAATTGTGTCACTGAATTCTAAGCCTCTCTTTCAGCAGTTACAGCTCCTTCTCCTTTGAGCTTGTTGAGAGTTGGTTTGGGTAAAATTTTGCTCATTTTCTTATTACACAAGAAAATAAAATTCTGCTTCTTTTCCCAAAGCCACTGCACCTCTAAACCTGTTCAGGGCTTCTGTCTACTGAGATCAATGGCAACAGAAACACAATCAGACTCTGTTCCTCTTATGAGCCAATCACTCCCATTGGCAAATCTCAGCAGATTTGTGAGCTGAGATCAAGTCAGCATCAAGTGAGCAACAGCTGGCGCAACCATCCATCAAAACAAACCAGTCAACCTATAAATAAGCTGGGGGGATTCTCATGGGGCTTCAGAAGGATCAACCTTGTCTCATTCTCTTGCTTAGTACGTAATTCCTCTAAGGAGCACTGTGGCATGTACGCGTGACATCGACTTGCCAAGGAACACACTACTGCCTTTCTGAGGACACTTCAGTAAGATACCTTGGGAAGAAATGCTGTTTCAATAGAGAAACTCTCTCACGGTGTGCTCCGTGTATGACAGAAACAGGGATCGTGTTTTCTCTTCTAATGATGAGGAAACACCATCTTACAGGATTCGGGAGCATTTCCAGGGACCTTGCCTGAACATATGGATGCCTTAGACTTAGCCCACAGATGGCCCAGATTCCAGCTGCACCCCAGGCCTTGTCTCTGAGGTCTTTCCCTGTGTGGTTTGTGAGTTTTGGAAATTATTTTGTGAAGATGTCACATTTTCCTTATTATTTGGCTTATTCATATAGCAACTCTCAAAGAAAGGGAAAGGCTTATATCCTTATTTCTGTGTTGTATTTATTCACTGATGTTTGTATTCTTCACCTAGAGTATGTCTTGTACACACTTGCATGTCCAGTGCCTGACACTGGGACTCCCACGAGTTGTCCAAAGAAAACAATTCAAGGGACTGTTCAGTTCAGCTCAGTCACTCAGTCGTGTCCGACTCTTTGTGACCCCATGAATCCCAGCACGCCAGGCCTCCCTGTCCATCACCAACTCCCGGAGTTCACTCAGACTCACGTCCATCGAGTCATTGATGCCATCCAGCCATCTCATCCTCTGTCGTCCCCTTCTCCTCCTGCCCCCAATCCCTCCCAGCATCAGAGTCCTTTCCAATGAGTCAACTCTTCGCATAAGGTGGCCAAAGTACTGGAGTTTCAGCTTTAGCATCATTCCTTCCAGAGAAATCCCAGGGCTGATCTCCTTCAGAATGGACTGGTTGGATCTCCTTGCAGTCCAAGGGACTCTCAAGAGTCTTCTCCAACACCACAGTTCAAAAGCATCAATTCATCGGTGCTCAGCTTTCTTCACAGTTCAACTCTCACATCCATACATGACCACTGGAAAAACCATAGCCTTGACTAGACGAACCTTTGTTGGCAAAGTAATGTCTCTGCTTTTGAATATGCTATCTAGGTTGGTCATAACTTTCCTTCCAAGGAGTAAGCATCTTTTAATTTCATGGCTGCAGTCACCATCTGCAGTGATTTTGGAGCCCCCAAAAATAAAGTCTGACACTGTTTCCACTGTTTCCCATGAAGTGATGGGACCAGATGCCATGATCTTCATTTTCTGAATGTTGAGCTTCAAGTCAACTTTTTCCCTCTCCACTTTCACTTTCATCAAGAGGCTTTTTAGTTCCTCTTCACTTTCTGCCACAAGGGACTGTAGCGGAGGTCAAAGGCTTTATTCAGTGGGTACATGTTAGGTCACTGACGTAATTCTCCAGTCCCAGCAGGGCTGGAGCTCTGTGTAGTGAAGGGAGGACAGGCGGCCACACCTGGCTGTTGGGTCAGGTAAAAGTTTCTGTCTTTCACTGCTGTGAAACTTGCCTTTGGCAGCTGCCCTGGTTTTCCTGCATCTTGCTCAGGATTGGGTGGTCCCATTCTGGTACCTGTTAGAACAGTACTTTTAAGAACTGTTTTTGCAAGTCTTGCAGTTTGTTGGTCAGTCAAGGTCCACAGGGTGGGGGATATAGGGGGGAAAGGGAGAGGGGGTTAGGATTGAAGGCAATGGAGAAGCTACGGAGCCTCTGTCATGCATGTTGGAGTCTTTTTGCAATGGCACCCCACTCCAGTACTCTTGCCTGGAAAATCCCATGGATGAGGGGCCTGGAAGGCTGCAGTCCATGGGGTCGCTGAGGGTCGGACACGACTGAGCGACTTCACTTTCACTTTTCACTTTCATGCATTGGAGAAGGAAATGGCAACCCACTCCAGTGTTCTTGCCTGGAGAATCCCAGGGACGGGGGAGCCTGGTGGGCTGCTGTCTATGGGGTCACAGAGAGTCAGACACGACTAAAGTGACTTAGCAGCAGCATACCTAATAATGTTCGTTGAATGTATGAAGATACAACTAGTCTGAAATGCCTAACATTTTCATCATTTAACACATGAAAATGATATGAGCAGACAGCCAGAGCTCAAAAACTTCCCAGTGATCTGGGTGGAGTAGGATGGATGAGCAGAGCTCATAGATATGGGACACATCTCTAACTTAATGAAGCGGGCATTTAACACAGGGCATTTCATGAGATGTTGAAAGAGTAGAGTCTCTGTCCCTCAGTAGCAGCCTCCCCCCTCCCACATTCCTGTTCCCTCAGGCTTCAGAAAAGTGGGTAGAAAACAATACTCAATCCAGAAATTGTGACTCTGCGGGGAAGAAGGAACAAACTGGTTCCAGATAAGGTGAAGCATGTACTAAGGAAAATTCACGTTTAATGTACCAAAAAATATAAGGTCTAGACAGAACTCTTCTTGTTCAGCATGAGCAAGATGAAAAGAAATGGTCTGGCAACTCTGCACACACACCCCCACCATATACACAGAATTAAAAAGAAAGGTGTTTATACTGCATTCAAAATACAGAAGAAGAATCCAGCCTGGAGGAAAACATAATCCTTAAACCAGAAACATCTTCTTCCTCACGAGTGTTTCAAACTACATGTGAACTTAAGAATATAAACATTTTAAAAGGAGAGCATAGACAGGAAATGGAACAACATTCATAGACTTCTAAAGGAAAGAGCTATTTGAGAATACTGTTCCAGCAGTCGTCATTTAAATATAGAGACAGCAGATGGACATTCACAAATGTAAAACACTGAGAGTATGAGACCCTCATAAGCTTCTTGATTAAAAACTTCCCAGTAATAAAATTCAACAACTTGAGAGATGAACCAAAGTTAAGAATTTAAAATGGAAAAGTTGTGGTCACCAGGCAAACCCTGATTCTGACTGCTGAATTCATTCAATTAAGCTGCTTAATTAAGCACCAAGATTAAGCAACTGGAGTGGGGGTGGGAGAGTAGGTCAGAATTGCACATCAGAACATGTGTCTGCAAGTAATGATAATGCAGAAAACAAATCTTGGGAGGGTGGGGCAAGGGGTGTTGCAGAGAAGCTTAAGAATACTGGATGTCTTATTTCTCATACCACGTAATCAATATTCTCTGAAACTGAAACATGTAGTTTAAAAAAATGACTCTAACTTTTTAAACAATTTTTGTAGTCATTTTTCTTTAGTATGATGAGATATTTAAGGAACTAACATCTTGGGAACAGCATCTTCAAACCATCTATCCACCTGTTTATCTATCCATCAAACTGCTTTTTTATATAAGCAAAAAGAGGTGTATGTGGTGATGTCACCAAATGTTAACACTGATTATTACTGGGCATTACGATTTTGAGTAATTCATTATTTTCTTCTGTTTTTCTTTATGCCTGAATTTTTAATAATGAATAAGCTGTGGTACATATACACAATGGAGTATTACTCAGCCATTAAAAAGAATACATTTGAATCAGTTCTAATGAGATGGATGAAACTGGAGCCTATTATACAGAGTGAAGTAAGCCAGAAGGAAAAACATAAATACAGTATACTAACGCATATATATGGAATTTAGAAAGATGGTAACAATAACCTGGTGTACGAGACAGCAAAAGAGACACTGATGTATAGAACAGTCTTATGGACTCTGTGGGAGAGGGAGAGGGTGGGAAGATTTGGGAGCGTGACATTGAAACATGTAGAATATCATGTAAGAAACGAGTTGCCAGTCCAGGTTCGATGCACGATACTGGATGCTTGGGGCTGGTGCACTGGGACGACCCAGAGGGATGGTGTGGGGAGGGAGGAGGGAGGAGGGTTCAGGATGGGGAACACATGTATGCCTGTGGTGGATTCATTTTGATATTTAGCAAAACTAATACAATTATGTAAAGTTTAAAAATAAAATAAAAATTAAAAAAAATAATGAATCAATGTTTATTTTATGAAATCAATAACAGCACTATTTTAGTTAAAAGTTAGATGGTCACATCCTTTTAAGATTCTTGCTGTTTCCATTTCATTGACCCAATTTTTCTTGTTTGTCAGATTTAAGCCTCAGGTAACATTTTTTTTTTTTTTGATCACATCTTCAATTTCTGGAGCCATTAGCAAGACTAGCTAAGGGGTTTCAAATTTCCTTTTGTTTAAGTTTATGAAGTTTAAAGATATTACTATTACCATTCAAGATAGAATTCAGGAGAGAGAGATGAATGGAAAAAAAGAGATAAGAAGGAAATTCCATTTTGACTATGGAGAGTCTGATATCATTGTAGAGTCCAGACTTAGAATGAGGCACCAAAAGGGCACCAGAGAGAAAGCACAGCTTGGAGCCATGGTAACAGCTGGGCTTTCACCATGTGACCCCACGGGAATAAGAGGAAGGACACAGGGACTATGAGGCAAGAGATGGAGGATTAATTAAGTTGAAAAGGAAGGAGATGAGGTATTAAGAGGAACACCAGATCAAGAGCACAAGAAATCCAGGGCAAAAAGGACTCCGTGCAGACTCCTGTCTGCTCTACAGGCTGCTGGAGTAGGTGGGGGTGGGAGGGGCATTGCAACACAGTCAACAAAATAGAAATCCCTCCAATAAAGTGCACACAACCATCTGAAGGACAAAGACTGACTACATATGACCCACTAACGTTGGGAAAAGAAAACCCTTATATTTAGTCAACATGAGGTCACAAGAAACTTAATTGAAACTTGCATGTTACAATTTATTCTGAGAGACAATGTGAGTGGGTGAGAGTTATATTTTATTCGCCCATTTGGCATTTCAAATCAAAAATCCAAATCCACTTCTGGGCTGTTCATCCAGGAACGGGTGAGGGGATGAATACAGGTGCCAACAACCACAACAACCACCTCAAAAACAGTCACAGTGATGACCGTCTCCACAAAGGCAGCCCAGGGCTCATCTTCATCCGTTGCAATACAGAGGGTCTAGCAACAACCACCTCAAAAACAGTCACAGTGATGACCGTCTCCACAAAGGCCGCCCAGGGCTCATCTTCATCCGTTGCAATACAAAGGATCTAGAAGAGCGACAAACCCGAGAAAGCCCTGCATCAGTTGGAGTTTTTAACCTTTGGTTCAATACGCTTTGTCTTGTGGTCAGAACTGAAAGGGCTGAGGCTGCTTTATTTTAAAAGTCGTGTTGATGACTTATTAAAAGAAGCTATATCCGATCTTTCGGGTGAGAGGATCCTGCAGAGTAATTTCTGTTCTACTTAGCATTTATATAGCTCCAGGGAGCACTATAGGGTTATTAATACACTTCTTGGGCTTTCAAAGCAATTTACACTCTTTCTGGACATAACTCTTTTCCAAAGGGCTGGGGGGATGAGATGGGGATGGGGATAGCCAAGGAGTCAGGCGGCTTGAGTCTCTGACTTTGGGGCATCAATTTGCTATTCCTGCTGAGGGTAAGCCGTGGGCTCAGAAATCAGCATCCTTGGCAGCACTGTCTTCACCTGTGAAGCACAGCTCTTGGGTCACCTGTGTGCCCTCTGTGAGACAGGCCACCTCCTGGATAAGAAGCACAGAAAAAAGGTGGGGACGCTTATGGATACCCTAGACAACATGGGGGACTGTGTTTTGCCCTCCTCTGGCACTGACCTTCTCCTTGAGGCCACTCCTCCCCCTCCTCTGTCTGGGACACTCAGGACCTCAGGTCCCCAGTGTTTTCCCAGAATCTCTCACTGGGCTTCCCCATCCCCAGGGACAGTTGGCTGGGCCCTTTTCCCTTCTCCTGAGACTGGAGCCAAATGCCTACAGCTGAAGACAAACAGTGCACAGGACCCTGGGGGAGCCACCGAGGACAACCACTAACTGGGCCTGCAGCACGAGTGGCCTCCCTCCCCCTGACCCGCTCCCTCCAGGCCAGGGGCAGAGAAGGGAGCAGGCAGGGAAAAGCCTGCAGTGGCGGCCCTGTGCAAACCTAGTGTGTCAGTTAAGAGGGGATCCCCTTCCTCCCACTGAGCCAAAGGAGGGTGCTTCTAAAGGAGTTACCTCTCAAGGCTGGAGCCCCCTGCTGTGCAGGACAGCAACAGGGTGGTCCCTGTAAGCCCAGGGCCATTCGGGCTGGGGGCACCCTGACAGAGATGAGGGAGTACAGCTGAAGGAGCAGCATTCTGCAGTGTCCCAAGTGCCCTGGGTGGGGATGGGGGAGCTTATGCAGGAGCAGATGGCTGAGGGCAGGGAAGGGCCATGGACTGCAGGCTAGTTCAGTCTGGTGCAGGCTAGTTCAGTCTGGTGCAGGCTGGATGTGTCCTCTGGGTGGAGCAGAAACCACAGAGCATGGTAGGGCCTGAGCTCTCCTGCCGCCCTGTGTGCCAGGTCAGGGGGCCCATCCCAAGAAATTGGAAGATGGAGGGCCAGAGTGATCCCTGCCACTATGGGGTGCTCTTCAAGGAGCCCGCAGTAGCCGTTGCTGCCACACAGAGCCTCCCGCGCAGCACGGTGTAAGCCCCCAGGTGGGGTCTGCCCCAGACGGGACTGTGGCAGCGACTTGTGCAGGAGACATTCCTCTTTCCTTCCTCCTCCACTCTGCAACCACGTGACTCACATAACCTGATCTCTTACCTTCTGCTTCAGGGAGTAGAGTCGAGTCCTAGGTGTATATTTGGGTATCTTGTTTAGATCCTAATGTGATAACAAGTCCTGTTTAACACTGTCAGTTTTAATATCCATAAAATGTATACTTTTGGAATTTGAATGTATACATTTGACATTTGTAAAGTAACTTTATATTATGTCTCATTACAATTTCTGTCTTATTACAAAATAATACATGTTTTCCAAACATTTTTTAAAAATGTTATTGAGAGAAGGACTCGATAAATCTGTCCTTTTGAACAACTATGGTTTTTAAGAAGGGAAATATGAACTGAAATCCCACCATTAAGAAGTAACCGTGACTAAGCTTTGGAATAGTTACTTTCCAAGCATAATTGAGTGTATGTATGCTCACATGCGTGTGTGTACAGAGATGTGACCATACTTCATCTGGTGTATTGTGTGTAACCTGCTCTTCTTTAATGACATTACATCGTAAATTCTTTCCATGGAATTCTTCTGCAGCTCTGTTTCTTGGTGGCATTGTGTTGGACAGCGCACAGATGGGGAAACCCACTTGGAAAGGTCTCATTGTTTCCCTAAGAGGGTGGCTGTTATTTGAAGTTAGTTTGTGAAAGGAGCTTTCCCTCAGAGACCTCAAACCGTGATGTCTATAAACCTGAAATCAGAGTTCTTCCTGGTGCTTTAGGGAGCCCAGGACATAGAGGTGGAGGGCATGGGCCAAGGCAGCAGGAACAGCATCAGCTTGGGAAGGTGGGACCTCAAAACCTGGGCATGTGTGGAAAAGAAAGTTGAAGGCTTGTCTGGGCTGGGGCCAGAAGTGGCCCCTGAGAGGCTGGCTGAGCTCTTCAGGAAGGCTGAGTAGGAGGCCAATAACAGGAAGGCTGGGGTCAAACCAGGCAGGGGCTCTCCAATCCCCAAGCATGGAACCAAGTGAGGCTCTGTGGGGTTCCCAGGCACAGAGGCCTTTCTGCTCCCCATTTTTTGTAGGCAAGACTCCAGCCATGATGATCATTATGATCTTCCCTGAGTTCCAAAGAGTGAATTTGAACAGTTGCTAATCAAAGAAGCAGCAGCCAAGAAATCACCTGATGCAAGATTAAATTGACCAGAGAAGCTCATCAAGATTAGAAGATCAACCACCCGAGGTTAAGGGTCTACAGGCCTTGCTCACACCTTAATCTTGTCAGAGTCGCCCACCTTGGACCCACTGGTATAAAAGCCCTCATCAAGTTCCCTGGAGTTGTGACACATAGTTTTTCAAGGCAGAAACCTGGTGTATTCCCCTTTGCCTGTCAAAGCGGTAAAGCTATCCTTTTCTACTTCACCTAAAGATTGAACTTGATTTGGCACCTGTGTACAGAGACTCTGAACTTTCTATATCTCACTCACTCCTGTGTACAGAGACTCTGAACTTTCTATATAACACTCACTCCATAACCTCTCTGAGCTCCATGTCAGGAGCTGGCTACACTCTGATGACAGAAAACCTCACCAGTCCCCACAAAACCAACAGTCCAGTGACAAGGATTTCTTTATAATTGGATCAATTCCATCAAAGAAGTTTGAATAAACTGCTGTGGGAGGAGGGGACCATGGAAAATGTGGAAAGCATCAGATGGGGTGACTCCTGAGTAAAGCTGGGACGTGGGTGGCAGGTCACACTGTCTAGCACGGATGGTGAATGTGGCCAGTGGCTTGGAGTGGTGGGTCTCAGTGTTTGGGGAGGAGAGGGAGAAAGTTCCAAAAGTCAGATTTGATTCTGTCCTTAAGTGAAAGTGAAGTCATTCAGTCGTGTCCGACTTTTTGCAACCCCATGGACTGTAGCCTACCAGGCTCCTCTGTCAGTGGGATTTTCCAGGCAGTAGTACTAGAGTGGATTGCCATTTCCTTCTCCAGCCGATCTTCCCAACCCAGGGATGGAACCCAGGTCTCCTGCATTGTAGACAGACGCTTTACCATCTGAGCTACCAGGGAAGTCTCTTATTAGCTGTAAGAGAGTGGACATATGCGGGCTTTGTAGTCAGGCTCATTAAAACTTAATTGTTTAGCTCTGGTCCTGAGAGCTAGGTAACCTCAGGGAAATCCCCTTGCTGAGTGCCCACTCATGGCCCATCTGTGAAAGCAGGGATCAGACCTGACTCTCCAGGCTGTGCTGTGGCCCCGGGAAGCCCTGGCTTCCTCCGTCTACCTGCACCCCAAAACCAGCTCCCTTGGAAGATAGCCCTGTTCATACCCTATAGATACAAGGAGAGAAGCACTGCCTCCAGAGGATTGGTGAGCACCCAGTACAAGGCTCTGTCACACTGGAGTGTGGACTGAAACAGTGAAGGTTGGTGGAATTACATCAGGCGTAAAATGTAGGGAAAGCATGTCAGTTGTCAAGTACAAATTGGCACTTACCAAGAGCATTACCAATGACTGGACAACAAAGACATTTGCCATCTGCCTCTATGGAGACTGAACCCCAAGCTGCTATAGCTGTGGACTTTCAACACCCCCTGAGGGAGTTCAGGCTGGAGTGAGGTGCTCTGTGCTCCAGGGAATCTGGTGGGATGGGTCTTTATATAGTTGGATGTTTTTAGGAACAGATTTTATGATCTCAATCCTTGCATCTCCTCATATCTAGAGAAGCACTAAATCCCTTCATGGTGACATCAGATCCTCATGACTAACAAAAACCATTTGTAAAATGAATGTTTCATGGTATTGAATTCCCCTTTTACCAAAACCTTATATATTGTCTTTCCCCCACTGCCTCTTTGGAGCAGTCTCACAGAGCTATCTGAGATGCTGCCTCCTGGGCTGTGGTCCTCATTTTGCCCCAAATAAAACTTAACTCACAACTCTCAAGTTGTACATCTTTTTTTAGTCGACATGGTTAAACATGAAATCTCTGTTTATTTCAATTGTACAGTCAATTGTAATTATTTTCATTTGACTTCAGAAATCTTTCCAAACCACAACCTAACGTCTTCTCAAACAATTGATGACAATCTCTAACTATAAGAGGCTAAAAGGGTAACTTTTTCATGGCCGGTTAAGGAGCATCATAGAGATGTCTGTGTTTCTTAAGAGAACAGACCTCCAGGACTGTTACCTGGATTGACCTTACCTGTTAGCGTCAGCCATCTGGGAGCCAGGAGTTTTGGTAATGTGACATTAAAAATTCTTTTCTTCTCAACCCTTCATTTACTGTGGGATTCAGGCATAGTAGCCCAGCTCCCTTAGAAAAGGGTTCTGGTGGCAGCCTGGGTTCTTTTCAAAAGTGTGTGGAGTCTGTCCTCACAGCTGGCTGTGAACCGCTGGGAGAGTCTGTAACAAGACAGAACTTGAATGTTTGCAGGCCCTTTGCTGAGGAGGCCCGGACAGAAAAGATTGTGATCTAGACCAGAAGGGTGAACACAGTGCCTCTTTGAGGGGTACCCCCAGGCTTCCCTCGTACCTCAGCTGGCAAAGAATCCACCTGTAATGCATGAGACCCTGCTTTGATTCCTGTGTCGAGAAGATCCCCTGGAGAAGGGATACCACTCCAGTATTCTTGGGCTTCCCCTGTGGCTCAGCTGGTAAAAAATCTGCCTGCAATGCAGGAGATCTGGGTTCAATCCCTTGGTTGGGTCACAAAGAGTTGGACACGACTGAGTGACCTTCACTTTCACTTTCCACTTTCCTGCAGCCCAGTCTCGGACCACAGCCTCCCCCCCGCCCCACCCCCAGCCCCGCCACTGTAAACAGTATTGACTCTAGCACCTCTGTGAGGTTTATGGAGGTTGGTGCAGAAACAATGAGGAGGACTCGTCTTAAGAAAAGGAGCAAAAACTATCTTCATTTAGAAACATTTCCTCACATACACAAGCATACAAACACGTTGCAGAGTCCATCTGGGAGTGCGGCAGAGCCCTCCAGGGGTCCCAGCATCTCCAGGAGAGTCATAGGGCTATGACTCGGCCACAGCTGCCTTAAGCCCTCGGGCCTCCAGCGATCTACCCCCTGCCCATGGCTCTCACACCTTCATGCTTCCTTGAGTTTCAGTGTCAGATAAAGCAAGAAGCTCTGTGGTTTACTCTGGATCTCAGTATCCCCCTCTATAAAGTAAGGAGTTGGAATGTGACCTTTTATAAAGTGTCTGAAACATGTTTGGCTCTCGGTAAACTTGCTCCTGTGTCTATTTCTTAGACATCTTGCCTGAATTCCTGACTAGTTCCCCAAAATTCTGGAACAAAATTTTATTTCAGCTAAGCATTAGAAGAAGAATTGTACCCTTCTTCCTATGGTGTAAAAACAGGCCCCAGAAGACAGCAAGGACCATTGGGAGCATGAATATTGGGGCTCCACTGAAGACTTGTTTATTATAGAAAATGACCAAACCCAACTGAAGTCTTAAATAGCTAACCAGGAAAGATTGGTAAAATGAAGGTATCATTATGTGGAGGGATACATTGCAATGATCAGACTCCTTTTAAATGCTATCAATAGATTTTCATAACATACTGCTAAGTAAAAGACACAGGCTACAGAACTGTATTTTCCATAGCATTTCATTTTTATAAAATGATATACTTCTACTCATGGGAAGCATGTCTGCCAAATGTGATGAAATGGGCCATATTCTTGTTTCTTGTCTGTGTTTCCCCCATGATTGCAGCATAGCAGTGCCCCAGGCTCACCTTGTCCCACTCCTTTCCTCTGTCTAACCCCACTTCAGATTTTTATCATCAAGCAGCTGAGCTATCGTGAGATGGTTTCAGGCTCATGCTTGTGTATTTAGAAACAGTGGGCCTTCTCACCTCTTACGTGGTGACTAGGAGAATGATTACTATCTCCATTCTATGGCTCTGATAATTCTTCAGGAAATTGAGCTGAAAATGTAATGTCAAGTGGCTTTGAGAAGAGTGTTTTTACTGAAACTCACTGCTTTGACTTCTGAGATGTGAAGCAACATTGTTCTACTCAGGAAAGAGTTTTCTGAGACTGTTAAGTCATCACATATGGTTCAAACAGGAGGGGACGACATACACAGGTGATCCTAAACATCAGGTGTCTTTATCACAGCCTTCTTGCATCCAGACAGGTCCATAGTGGTTGAAACAGCTTCCTAAGGAGCAGTTGGTTTCATCTGCAATTCTGATCAGCATCAGGGCAGCTGAGAAATAAACGTCAAATTATAATTAAGAGTGGTGGCTGAAATGATCCCCCAAATTTATATTGTTTTACTACCAATAATAATGTTAAATTAAAAATTGACTTTTGTATTTAATTTTATAGTCCGCAAACATCACCCACCCCCACCCCACATCCCCTGACTTAGGTGCCCACTAATCTACTTCCTATCTCTATAGACACTGCATATAAATGGAATCATATAATATATGGTCTTCTGTAACTGACTTCTTTCGTTTAAGTGCATGATGTTTATGAGGTTCATCCATGTTGTTACACGTGTCAGTTATTCATTCCTTTTTATTGCCGAATAATAGTCCATTGAATGAATAGGCTACTTTTATCAGTTGAATGCTTGGATTGTTCCTACTTTTTGGCTATTATGAATAATGCTGCCTCAAACATACATGTACAATGTTTTTGGTAGATTTGTGTTTTCATTTCTCTCAGAAATACGCCCAGGAGTGGAACTGCTGGGTTATATGTAAACATGTTGGACATCTTGAGGAACTGCCAGATTGCTTTGCCAAGTGGCTCCGCTGTTTACATCCCCACCAGCGATGTAAAATGCTCCAACGTCTCCATGTCCTCACCAACACTTCTATTGTCTTTTTCATTACAGAACACCCCCCACCCGCCCCCCGGCAACAACAACCAGATCATCAATTTTCTGACTTCAACTGGGTGTCCTCGTGATACTGAATGTCAGCCTTTGTACACTGGCACTGAACTGAATCTCAGAGAAAGAGTTTGGGTGAAGTAGGAGAAATAGCTGTCAACTAAAAAGATGTGCTATGTGAGAGTTGGGAGTTAAGTTTTATTGGGGGCAAAATGAGGACTGCAGACTGGGAGACAGCACCTCTGATAGCTTGAGAGACTGACCCAAAGAGGCATTTGGGGAAAGTCAATTTATAAGATTTTGGTGAAGAGGGAGTTCAATGCAATCAAACACTTACTTTACAAAAGGTTTTCTGCTAGTCATGAGGAGCTGATGTTACCATGAAGGGATTTAATGCTTTTCTAGATATGAGGAGATTCAAGGATTGTGATCACAAAATCAGTTCCTGAAAAAACCAATTCCACCAGTTTCCCTGGAGCACAGAGTGACTCACTCTCCCACTGAATTCCCTTCAGGGAATGTTGAAGGTCAGCAGCTGCAGTAGCACAGGCAGATGGAAATGTCCTTATTGTTGTTCAGTCACTGGAAAATGCTCTTGGCAAGTGCCTGTTAGTAATTGACAGGCAAGTGCCAATTTGTAGTTGACATGACTTTACTGCTTTGCTAGGCGAGTGGGGCCACAGCGGGGTGATACTCTCAAAACTGTCCCAATCCAGGGGGTTTGTGAGGAGTCTTAGAATCAAGGAGTGGGATTGCTGATAAAGGTCAGGGTGCATGCAGAGACTGCATCCCTTCAATTCAGAAATCATTTGGCATCAGGTGGTTTCGTGATGGGCTTCTGTGGTTTTCAAGGTTTTTGAACTGTGTGACCGTCTCTATAGAACAAAGAATGCTTCATCAAATAGTTATTATCTTCCATTTGGTGGGGGGTTCAGTATCTGCAAAACAGCTAAAAATATTGTTATGTGTCTTTAACAATATTTTGTTAAAGCCAGGGGAGCCAGGACCCTACCCCAAGCTGTACCACTGTTTCCTGACTGCTCCTCTCTTCTCTCCACATCCCCTCCCTTTCCTGATTAGCAAGTGTTTGAACCTGCCCTTTGGAACTCAGGGAAGGTCATGGAGTCTGTATGAAACATATTTTCTACAAACAAGAAACTGAGGACAAAGAAAGGCTTCCATATGCAGAGCCCCACAGAGTCCCGCTTGCTTTCATTGCCATTCGATTACATTCTGACACTAAGTACCTGGAGTTGGCACAGATACCACAGGTTTAAGCACTCAGTCTCACAAGATTGCTTCCACTTCACACTCCACCTGCAAATGGAGTCACCAGACTACTCATATTTCTGCTGTGGTGACTACAAATTTGGGGTTTCCCATGACCTCACTTCAGGTACAATAATTGGCTGAAATAACCCAGAACTCAGGAAACCATTATACTTATGATGACAGTTTTATTTTAAAGGATCAACTTAGGAACAGCCAAGTGGAAGAGATGCACAGGGCAGGGGTAGTGGGGTGCAGTGCTTCCCCGCCCTCTCTAGGTTTGCCGCATTCCCAGCATGTCAGCACGGTCAGAGTCCGGAGCTCTTTTAGCCTCTTTGTTCCGGTGTTTTTATCAAGGTTCATTGACTAGGCACAACTGACTACATCAATGGCCTTTGGTGTTTGAACTCAGTCTCTATCTCCTTTCCCTAGAGGACCAGGGTTAGAAAGTTATTTCTGACTTTCTTTTTTTTTAATTTAAATTTATTTATTTTAATTGGAGGCTAATTACTTTACAATATTGTATTGGTTTTGCCATACATCAACATGAATCCGCCATGGGTGTACTTTCTAATCATGTGGTTGGTTCCTCTGTCAACAAGTCCCCATGGAGAAGGGCCCACAAAGAGCCACCTTATTGGCATAAATTCAGATCTGATCAAAAAGGCATCATTTTGAATAACAAAAGACGCTCTTACCATTCAAGAAATTCCAAAGAGTTTAGGAACCGTAGGCCAAAAACCAAGGGCAAAGACCAAATATATATATTTTTACTTTACCACTGTCATCCTGGTGGGTTTGAAACGATATCTTTTTTTTTTTTCCAGTAATTCATAGTGTATTTATAAAATGAAAAGCTCTCTATCAAAATACACTTTTCACTGGGAAAAATAAATAAAACAGACAAATGGATCTATACAAAGTAAAAATTAACTTTGGTAGACTTCACTGTGGAGGCCAGTCCATAATGTGCTTATCTGCCCTTACTCCCCCAGAGCCGATCATCTTCTGAGTTAAGATTTTAAAAATATGTTTTAACTGAGATCATTATGTTGACATTTGTTTCTCATTCCACATCATCTTCAGCCAAGCTCTGAGCACTTACAGTTCTCTGACTAATTGCTGGGAGCTTAGTCAGAAGCATCTGGAATGCTGGTGGTGGAAGAGTTTGTTGCAACAGTTGCAGTAACTGCTGTGGCTGTCCACACACAGCAATCGCATTTGTCAGATGGTCCACACCCTTCTCATATTCACCTTGAGCTAGTAATTTTTCACCGAGCTGTATTTCTTCTAGAAGGAATTTCTGAACGGCTTCAGCATCTTTAAGGTCAGGTAGTTTGGAAAGCCCAGCTCTCTCCTTGGCAAACTTTTGTTTCTTCCTTTTCGCAGCCTGTTCTTGAAGTTGGGGTCACTCCGTCTCTTGCGGTCGAAGTAAATGCAGTAACCAATGAAAAGGGCCCCGCACACTCCGGCGGCGATGGCGCTGTTCTGGCCCACCATCTTCTCTCTACCGAGGAGCCGGGTAGGCTGCTGCGCGGCCCGCAAAGAAGCCGTTGACCGCGAAGCCTCGGATCCCAGTGCAAGGCTCAGTCCTGACGCCCGCCGCCTGCCGCCCACCGCCAGGGACGCGGAAAGCTGAAGTGATATCTTTATTGTGCTTTTGATTTGCATTTCCCTAATTGACTGTGTGGATCACAATAAACTGTGGAAAATTCTGAAAGAGATGGGAATACCAGACCACCTGACCTGCCTCTTGAGAAATCTCTGTATGCAGGTCAGGAAGCAACAGTTCGAACTGGACATGGAACAACAGACTGGTTCCAAATAGGAAAAGGAGTACGTCAAGGCTGTGTATTGTCACCCTGCTTATTTAACTTATATGCTGAGTACTTCATGAGAAACGCTGGACTGGAAGAAACACAAGCTGGAATCAAGATTGCCTGGAGAAATATCAATAACCTCAGATATGCAGATGACACCACCCTTATGGCAAAAAGTGAAGAGGAACTAAAAAGCCTCTTGACGAAAGTGAAAGAGGAGAGTGAAAAAGTTGGCTTAAAGCTCAACATTCAGAAAACGAAGATCATGGCATCTGGTCCCATCACTTCAATGGGAAATATATGGGGAAACAGTGGAAGCAGTGTCAGACTTTATTTTTCTGGGCTCCAAAATCACTGCAGATGGTGACTGCAGCCATGAAATTAAAAGATGCTTACTCCTTGGAAGAAAAGTTATGACCAACCTAGACAGCATATTCAAAAGCAGAGACATTACTTTGCCAACAAAGGTCCATCTAGTCAAGGCTATGGTTTTTCCAGTGGTCATGTATGGATGTGAGAGTTGGACTGTGAAGAAGACTGAGCGCCGAAGAATTGATGCTTTTGAACTGTGGTGTTGGAGAAGACTCTTGAGAGTCCCTTGGACTGCAAGGAGATCCAACCAGTCCATTCTAAACGAGATCAGCCCTGGGGTTTCTTTGGAAGGAATGATGCTAAAGCTGAAACTCCAGCACTTTGGCCACCTCATGAGAAGAGTTGACTCATTGGAAAAGACTCTGATGCTGGGAGGGACTGGGGGCAGGAGGAGAAGGGGAGGACAGAGGATGAGATGGCTGGATGGCATCACTGACTCGATGTACATGAGTCTGGGTGAACTCCGGGAGTTGGTGATGGACAGGGAGTCCTGGCGTGCTGAGATTCATGGGGTTGCAAAGAGTCGGACACGACTGAGCGACTGAACTGAACTGAACTGAAACAAACAAACAAACAAACAAAAGGATCCTTTGTCCATTTTTTATTGGGTTAGTTGTCTTTTTACTGTTGATGGTAAGAATTCTTTATATATTCTAGATGCATGTCCTTTATAGACTTGACAATATTTCCCCCCCTTCTATGGATTGTCTGTTCATTTTCTTGATGCTATCCTTTTTAGAATAGAGTCTTTAATCTTTACAAACCCCAATTCATCTATTTTTTTTTTCTATTGCGTCCTTGTTTTGCTTGTGCTTTTGGTGTCTTATCTAAGAAACGATTGCTTAACTATATTTTCGTCTAAGAATTTAATGATTTTTATCTCTTCATTTAGTTTTATGATCCATTTTGAGTTAGTTTATATGAATTGTGTGTGAAAAAGGTACAACTTCATTCTTTAGCATCTTTTGATATATGACTGTCCCTGTACTATTTGTTGAAAAGTTTATTCTTTTTCCATTGAGTGATCTTGGAATGCTTGTCAAAATCAATTGACTATAAACATAAAGATTTATTTCTAGACTCTCAATTCTATTCCACAGAGGTGTATGTCTATCATTATGTCAGTATCACAGTCTTGGTTATTGTAGCTTTGTAGTAAAATTTGAATTCAGAAAGTGTAAGTCTTCCTAATTTGTTCTTTTGCACTATTGCTTTTGGCCATTCTGAATCCCTTTGCATTGCCATACAAATTTTAGAATCAACTTGTGAATTTTGACAAAAATTATCAATTGGGATTTTGATAGGAATTATGTTGAATCTGAGGAAGGAGATAGATGAGCTCCAGGTTAGACATTTACAACTGGCCTCCAGTTTGCATTTCATGGAACAGGAAGAAGTAGGCTTCAGGCTAGATACCTACAAGTAGCCTCCTGTTTGCATTTCCTGAAACAAGAGATGGGTTGAAATCCAGTTACAGCATTTATAATCAGACTCCTGTTTGCCCTCCGAAGAGGAAGTTACAACAGAAACAGAGTAAATAGCCAGTCTTTGCCTCTTGTAAACGCCTTAAGGTAATAGTCATGGCAAGGACAAAGAGGGACAAAACCTTGTTCAAGTAAAGGATTAAGGGATCTCCGTTTTCCCCCTTTTGGGACAAGGAAGATTCTACACATGCACAGATGGCTCCTTGTGGGTCAAAAGTTCAGGGCTAATGCCAAGCCATAATGAGTCTTGCTTCTCCCAGAAGCCTTCACTTCGGGATCCATCTTGGTTGAGGGGTACATACGCACCCAAGGAGAAGGTCCTAGGGTAGGTCAGATGTGGGAAAAGAAACCAGATAATTAGCTGCTGCTACTGCTGCTAAGTCCCTTCAGTAGTGTCCGACTCTGCGACCCCATAGACGGCAGCCCAAAAGGCTCCCTCATCCCTGGGATTCTCCAGGCAAGAACACTGGAGTGGGTTGCCATTTCCTTCTCCAATGCATGAAAGTGAAAAGTGAAAGTGAAGTCGCTCAGTAGTGTCCGACTGTTAGCGACCCCATGGACCTACCAGGCTCCTCCGTCTGTGGGATTTTTCCAGGCAAGAGTACTGGAGTGGGGGTGCCATCGCCTTCTCCGAGATAATTAGCTAAAGATAAACAAAGACCAGTTAAGTCATTTATATACATCAGTTCTTCACCAGAAGAGAACCTGTTTATAGCAGGTGTTAGTCATAGGTTTATAGGTGAGGGAACTCAGGCTTTGAGTGGTAGCTAACTTGCTCAAGACCCCACCATTAATAAATGGAAGAGACTTGAATGATTTTCAGGACAGAGTCTGAAAACAGAGCAGGCTAGCCACAGAGTCAATTTTCTTGCCATCCAAAAACTCTAAAGGAAAAAGTTTAACCTACAAGAAAAAGAGGTTGGGAAAATAGGAAATAGTTGATAAGTTTCAACACATTTTTTTTTCAGGATGGAAAACAGAGATATTACTGACTTAGTGGGTTAGAAGAAGTCTTAGCTTGAGTGTTGAAGGCAGAGCAGTAATTTGCAGAAGTCCTGAATAAGCCTCAGGACTTGGAAAGTGCAAAGTCCCACAGAAAACAGGGGTGAAACATGGAGTAGGGGTTCAAGGAGATGTGCACACATCATGTTAAATCCCATACCTCCTCTCCCGTCTCCCTCCACCTAGGACATATGAGGAGTTCATATCTAGAAAAGCTGATCAGAGATCCCAGAGAGAGAGGGGGTGACAAAGGGTTGGGTATGAGGGAAGCAGATTAAACACTGCATTCTCACTCAGCTTCTTGTCAAGGCCTGGAAGTCATACCTGCACTCCTGCTGTCTCTGGATAGCAGAAAAGAGGAAAAGACCTCTCTCCAGACAGATGGTGGCTGACACTTGGGATTCCCCCATTGGAAAATGTGGATTGTTGTGAGTAGCCCTTGTGGATAGACCTACACCCACTCCCCCTACACACATCTTATTGTCAGCTTTTTGATGTCTGAATTTTTAATATGAACCAATTATTCAATAGCCATCAATATAAAAAAGAACAAAATAGAAAGATAAACAGAAAAAAGGAATCCAGAGAAAACACTGATAATATAGGAGACAGAAAACTAAAACAAAACAAAACAAAAAACTTCTTAATATCTTCAAGGACTATGAGAGGCCTCATGGAAATTAAAACTAGGATTTGAAAAATAGAATATAAATATAGAAACTTCATGAACAGGATTGGAAGATAAACTTCAGGAACTATTTCAAAGGATTGAAATTGGACAACAGAAACAAACCCATGGCAAGTGGGAAAAGAGAACTTAGATACAATCGGGGAGATTCTATATCTGATAAAGAGAAACAGTAGAATGAGCACACAGAGATACTGGCAGAGAGGAAATTATCAAAGCCTTGATTAAAAACCTTCCAGAATGGAGGGGCCAAAGACTTAACACTGAAAGGGAACACAGAGTGCCTACAATAATGAATTTCTAGAAAAGTATCATATCATCATATAGGATTACCCAGAATAAAGAGAAAAATTCTAGAAGTTCCAGGTGTGGTTGTGTGTGTGTGTGTGTGTGTGTGTGTGTGTGTGTGTGTGTGTATGAGTGTATGTATGATGGATAAAAGATTTGAAACCAGAATAGCATGGAACTTCGTAATAGCAAAACTGAAAGATAGAAGATAATGACACATGCCTTCAATATTCTTAGGGAAAATGACTTTCAGCCACAATTCTACCCTCAGGCAAACTATTAATCAAATAAACTGTAAGAGAAAGACATTTTCAGAAAACCAAAGACTTAAATATTTTACCTTCTATATACTTTCCTTCAGAAGATGTGCTTCAGCAGAAGAAGGAAATTAATCAAGAAAAAGAAAGATGGCACATCACCTACATAACAGATGATTCTACACAAGAATGGGTAGCAGCCTCCAGACAGGCTCACAGATCAGAGCTTTATTAGAGGAATTTGCCAGAAGAAGTGAAGAATAGAACTTCTGTGCACATGTGTGTGCTAAGTTGCTTAAGTCGTGTCTGATTTTGTGTGACCCTATGGACTGTAGCCTGCCATCTTCTCTGTCCATGGGATTCTCCAGGCAAGAATAATGGAGTGGATTGCCATGCCTTCCTCCAGGAAACCTTTTGGACCCAGGGATCAAATCTGTGTCTCTTACATCTCTTGCATTGGTAGGCAAGTTCTTTACCACTAACACCACCTGGGAAGCCCAGAACCTCTGTACTTGAGTAGATATAAATACTGTTACTGATTTTGGATTATTTGGGTGGGGGAGGGGGAAGAAACCATTGGAACATAGAAGATTTAACAAATGAAAACAGAGTCGTGATTAACTTTGGGAGGAAAGAAAGAATCGGAGGAGGAAGGAAACATGATCATAATGAACATTTTGGCTGAAGAGAGTGTCAACTACAAATTGGCACTTACCAAGAGCATTGCCAACTACTGAACAACAAAGGCATTTGCCATCTGCCTCTACAGAGACTGAACCCCAAGCTGCTATAGCTGTGGACCTTCAACACCCCCTGAGGGAGTTCAGGCTGGAGTGAGGTGCTCTGTGCTCCAGGGAATCTGGTGGGATGGATCTTTATATAGTTGGATGTTTTTAGGAACAGATTTTATGATCTCAATCCTTGCATCTCCTCATATCTAGAGAAGCACTAAATCCCTTCATGGTGACATCAGATCCTCATGACCAACAAAAACCTTTTGTAAAATGAGTGCTTCATGGTATTGAACTCTCCCTTCACCAAAACCTTATATATTGACTTTCCTCCACTGCTGCTTTGGAGCAGCCATTCAGAGCTATCTGAGACGTTGCCTCTCTGGCCACAGTCCTCATTTTGCCCCAAATAAAACTTAGAACTCTCAAGTTGTGCATCTTTTTTCAGTCGACAGTTATGTGGCGACCACAAAGGGATCCAGAGAGGACTTCCTTTCTTCGACTGGACTCCACGAGGAACCAGAGCTTTGGTACCAGCAGCAGCCCCTTGCACCCATCCACCTCCTCGGGGAGTGCAGACAAATTTGGGTAAGTCTCTCCTGGTTCTTGAATCTCCCGTACTGGTTGAGATTCTGAGTTTTATTTGGTGGTGGAGCAGGTTACCAGCCCCCTCCTAGTAGGAAAGATACTGTGGGCCCAGGTGAAACATCCGGGGCATACCCATGCATGGTCTGGACACTGAGTGGGGCTCAGTTGAGAGATACTGAGGAATTCCCACCCAGTTAAAAGACACTGGATGGGGGGGCTGGTCAAAAGATGCCAGGAGAATTGCCAACCCAGTGGAAAGGTACTGGGTAAGGGGGCTCAGTTGGAAAAAAAAATCAAGGACTACCCGGGCTCAGCTGAAAGATGCTGAGGTCACTCCGTTGTAGGGGACTGAAAGGTCTTGGCTGAGTGGTTAAGTAAGAGGCTGATCTGACACTAAATTTAAAGTGAGGAAAATATATAAGAGCTTTGCTCTGAAGAAAAGGGACAAGACTCCTCCTGGCCAGTTTCGGTTTTCTCAGGTGACTGAGAAATTTACAGGAGTGGTAGGGGCCTAGTCCTCATACCGCACAGTGGTCCCATAGGGAAACCCACTCATTAATTAACACACTTGCTCATCCGGGGGTCGCACATAAGGACTGGCCATTTAGTGACCTGAGCAGCCATGATGGTCTTAGATTGCCAGAGGCAGAATCCAAGACAGGTAAGGTGAGCTGAAATGACTCTGGGGTGACTCCTGGAAGAGTTGAGCTCACAAGCAGCACATGGGCCCACTACACAAGTTCACTAGTGATTTTTATCCCTGACAAATTCAGCTTAAAATGGGAAACAGAATCTCTCAAAAACAGAAACAAAGGGGTGTCAGGAAGCCAGCCTCTGACTAACACTCTAGCCAGATTCATGTACAATACATAGGGAGCTCATACTTGCAAGTACCTAGTTAATTGGAGAAATTATACTAAAAGAGATCTCAACCTAAAATGGCCAAACTGGGGTTCTTTTAATATTCTAAAATTGATATTTTTGCGTGCACAATTAGAAAAGGCCGGCCGTGCTTTGATTGGTATCTAGAAGCTTCTAAGACAGGAAATGATAGAGTAACGTCTTCGCAGAAAATCAACAAGAAATTGCTTGAAACTATCGGAACTAAAAAGGCTGCTGGCACTGACTCTGCCAGGTCGCAGGTCTAGTGCAACTGGGAAGTCACATTCGGCGTGTATGCCATTTGGCTTCTGATTTGGGGCATCACTTTACCATCTTTTGGGGGCACTCTTGTCACTTGACTTTTGACTTCTGGGCATCTCTTTGCTTTTTGTTTCATTTGGAGTGTGACTCCTGGCTAGTGAAGTTCTGGTTTGGTTTGGTTTGTTGGTTTGGTTTAAGTGCACAGACATCTGGTACAAACTGTTTGAGCTAATATGTGAATTGCTCACTCTAAGGTTCCACACCCGATCTGGGAACCCCTTGGGAAAATTTTTTAAATGACTGGTCAATCTATAGCTATGATCCAATGACAAGAAAAGTGGCCTAAAAATATTAGATCTTTATTGACATAGGATAGGAAAATGAACCGAAGCGCCCTTATGTCCAGGACTTCCTGCTGTAATCAACAGCCTGGGGCTGATCAAACTAAGACCCCTACTTCCTCAGAGGGGCAATCCCTGCTGGGACCAATATGCCCTTGTTATCAGGGCCAGGTTGAGTACTAAATTTGGGTCTAATTGGACTAAATTTTGGCTACAAAACTAAGGTCACACACACACACAAATATAATTTTTGACAACGTGGTCACAATATTCGTTAGACTCCCAAGGAAGGAAAAATTATCTCTTTAAGAATTCTTGCCCTGAGGAAATAACTCCTCCTATATCTTTAGACCAGAGCTCTCTGGATCATTTATCTAGACCATATCTAAGTCCTGAAACTAAAAGTAACAAAAAGTGGAACAAAGCCTTTTAAAATCTTACTCCAACCATTTTTTTTTTAAATTCATAACTAAGTTTGGAAAACAAAGCTATAGGATCTCTTGTGACTATTTGGATGTATGTATGTCTCAGTGTGTGTCTTTTTTTTTTTTTAAATAATATTGCTGATTGCTGAGATCAGTTTGTAAATGAGCTCTAATCTAATTGACCTTAAAAAAAAAAGTAAGCACTTACAAATAAAATAATTCTAAATACAAGAGAAAGTAACCTAAATGAACTTCAGGTTCACGGGAACTGGAAAATATTCAGTATTAAATACCTGATATTAATGTTTGTTTGTTGATCTAAATAATGTAGTCATATCTAAGAGTAATTAATATTAAGCAGAATATTTTCATTGTACCTACATTTTATATAAGTTAAATATTATTATATCTGTTACAAGTTTGTCAGCAAGGAAATTAGAAGTGAAGAAACTTCTAAAAAATGGAAATGAGATATGAGCCTTTAGATAATCTCTATTAAGAATTATTATGCTTTAGGAATGTCTGTCTAAAATAATCTATCCAGACTGGGGTAACTTGAACTTCTAAGATTGTGCTAAACTAAGTGTTGGAAGTCTATTGAATAGCTAAATCATTTCCAAATAAAATAAGAATTTGAAACATTTATTACTAAACACTACCTCTTACAGAGAAGCTAAAGAGATTTGGGATTAAAAATAAATGATGAAAAAATAAAAATAAAAAATAAATGATGTTTGGTGCCATTCTAAAATGTTCTCTAAGAAAACAAAGGTCTTAGAAATTATCACTGGTATTTATTTATTTATTTATAGAATGTTAATACAAAAGTCAGTTCTTGGTTGCTTAAGGGAAGTAGGAAGTGTGTTTTTGGTACAAAAAGTGAACAGTATTGTTTCACAATGACCTATAGTCCTATCTGACTGACTGTCCTAAACTTTTTGATATTTGTTGACAAAGCTTCTAAATCATCCCAATGAAGAAGATTTCTAGCTAACTATGGGATGTTTCAGAGGGCCCCTGAAACATCCCAAAGAGAGATATTACACTAATTAGGTTCATTTTGTATACAAAATTACATGGGAAGTATTGTGAAGTGAGTAATAAGTCTCAGGTTATATTGTATCATAATATGCTACTAATATAGATATCCTAGAAAGTGTATGGAATTCCTAAAATTTTGATATGTTTGGGTAAAATGTTATCAGGCATAATTCTAGTTACTATCTCAAAATATTGTCATAACACTAACCAAGTTCTGAAAAAATGCTCCCTCTTCAAGATTTATAAAAAGTAGTTTTGAATAAATATCAGTTTCTGAATTGGGTAAAGATTCTAATGAAAAACATGATGACAAAGGTTAACAAAAGGACTGAATGAATTGGTGAATATGCTTATAACTTTCATGGTTTCTATCTGAAAAATTACTGATTTGAATCTGTGTTTTCCAGGTGTAAGAAAAACTTCCCCTCAAACTAATTATGACAGTAATTTGGTAACACTATATTTTATAAAAAAAAAATTGAAACATTTATCTTTTCTCTCTATTTGAATCCTCCAGAGAAACTCTTAGTTTCCAGTAACTTTATCAGATAAGTTAGGAAGGTTATCTCACTAACAGGTACAGAAATCTGAAGGAACTTGAAGGAATCTGAGACCTTGAGAAGGGAAAAATTCACTTAGATCTGTTAGGCAAAATCTGTGATAAACCTTTGGCATGACTTTCCTAGCCCTAAAATGTTTTATTTTAAAAGTTCAGTCTGAGACTTTTATAGTCTCAGCAAAGCAAAAAAGTTTATGATCAACTATGGTTATATAAATCATCAGGCCAAGTTTATTGAGACCAGACCTATATTACAAACAAGTCTTAATTTGGTTATGTTTGGTGAAAATGGTGGTGATTTTAGGGAGAAAAAGATGTTTCAATGAATATTGAATCCCAGTTTATTAATGGAGGTCTATATGTACTAAGACTCATTTCCTGGATAGTTCTTTGTTGTTAGGGGAAAATTTAATTGCATTATTAAAGGACACTCGAGGGTTGTTTCTGAAGCTTATCTTAATAATCTGTCTTTGGATGAAGATCAGATGCCTCACACATGACCTGCAATCAAGACTGGAATAAGATATAATTTAAGGAACTGTCTCCAATCTGGGTGGAAGGACCTTCTTATCTGGTACTCTAAACTAGCTCATGCCTAGTGAAATTGAAGGGAAATTGACTCTTGGGTTAATTTCCACTTCCAAAGGCTCCTAAGCAGGACTGGTCTATAGAGAGGTCTGCTGACCTCAAACTCACCTTAAAACAGTGCTCAAACTGAGGAAACTACACTATACTAGGATGAGAAGAAGATGACATCAGAAGTAGACAGCTTGCCCAAGATGCTGATCTGAATTTTATGATCATTTATAATGTTTTCTTGATTCCTTGGACCTATACCTATCAGTCACATGTTTTCTATTATGGACATGATTCTATGCTAGTTTAAACTCAATCCAATTGTTGAGTTGTGGCCAATTACCTGTGTCTAGTACTTCTGGGTTACCTGTTCTCTAGGTAGATTTCTGTTCTCTAGGGCTCTGATTGGATAACTCTTAGGAAATTTATTTTAGATGAATGGTCAGTAGCAGCTTGTGTGTGTGTGTGTGTGTGCCTTCAAAGGGGTTGGAGGATGTAATTGACCATATCTAAGCCTTAACAACTTTCATAAGCTTTAAATGATAGTAACCGGGCTATTAGCCTATTGAATTCTGTCTCTACGATAAGAAAGGCAGTGCTATGCAACTGCAAGGCCCTTGACACCTTACAGCACCTCAGAGAGATATCTGTGCTACAATTCAAACTGAATGCTGCGTTTTCATACCTGGTAAATCCTTTAATGTGACACATTTGAACCACATGAAAAATCAGATTCCTGCTTTAAGAGATTCATTCCCTAGTCTTGACAATCTTAAAAAAAAATGGTGTGGAGGCTCATGGCTAAAATATTTACTTTTAATTCCACTAATGTTATTAACTATATCACTTGTATTTTGCTTATTTCACAAGATTATTATTTGTTGTATTACCAAGTATATGACTGAGCCTCCAACAGAGATGATGACTAGACTTGAAGCAGTTGGTTAAACATACAGCTTGATATGTCATCAGTGATTGTAATAGTGTAACACTAGGTATGGAAAGATGCAATGAGAGGGAATACTTTCCTGGACCATAACTAGAAGACAGGTGTCCAGAGATCTTTGACTATTAAGACCTAGTCCAGTAATAGCACACTGAGTATCTTATCAACAAAAACCTTCTTCAGAACTGGGAACAAGCCTTCCCAGCAACACGGGACAAAGTAGTCATGAAATGCCCCCCAAAGTATGGTCGGATTTATGACCACAAGGGGGCCGTGTCAACTACAAATTGGCACTTGCCAAGAGAATTGCCAACTGCTGGACAACAAAGGTGTTTGCCATCTGCCTCTACAGAGATTGAACCCCATGCTGCTATAGCTGTGGACTTTCAACAACCCCTGAGGGAGTTCAGGATGGAGTGAGGCTCTCTGTGCTGCAGGGAATCTGGTGGGACAGGTCTTTAGATAGTTGGATGTTTTTAGGAACAGATTTTATGATCTCAGTCCTTGCATCTCCTCATATCCAGAGAAGCACTAAATCCCTTCATGGTGACATCAGATCCTCATGACTGACAAAAACCCTTTTGTAAAATGAGTGCTTCATGGTACTGAACTCCCCCTTCACCAAAACCTTATATATTGACCTACTCCCACTGCCGTTTTGGAGCAGTCTCTCAGAGCTATCTGAGATGTTGCCTCTCCAGCCACAGTCCTCATTTTGCCCCAAATAAAACTTAACTCACAACTCTCAAGTTGTACATCTTTTTTAGTCGACAAGGGAATTATATTTTACCATTGTAGTCACATAAACCCTGTGTATTTACTTACTCAAAGATGGTGCCATAACCATTTTGGGAGAGGAGTGGAAGGTGGAGTGAGACACAGCAGGAGAGCTAAGTCCTCAGCTCACACTGTAGACTGTTGGTGGACAGTGTCTATGAATTTAGGATTCAGCACTGCTTCCCAGGTGGTGCAGTGGAAAAGAATCTGCCTGTCAATGCAGGAGACACAAGAGACATGTGTTCAATCCTTTAGTTGGGAAGATCCCCTAGAGTTGGAAATGGCAACCCATTGCAGTATTCTTGCCTGGAAAACTCCATGGACAGAGGAGCCTCGTAGGCTGTAGTCCATGGGGTTGCAAAGAGTCAGATACAACTTATTTAGAAATGTAGAAGTTAAAGCAAGGGGCAAAACTAGGCTACTTGAGAGGGCTTGCTTCTGAGGAGAAGCCTGGGAGAAGATGAAGGCAGGCAGGACACTGATTATTTTTATTATTAGCCTTCAGTAACATTTGACTTTTAAAACCATGTACATTTATTGAGAGAGAGGAGATAGATGGAGGGAGACAGAGAGAGTGATAATTGACTTTGGGTCTCATGTCTGTGATTGCACAATACTGAACTTGGCTCCCTCTTTCAGGTACAACTTTGTAAACTTTCTATATCAGGGTTTGTAAAGAACTGTACTCTCCCCTCCAGTGGCCACCCCTGCTGTGAGCCCCCTGTGACTCTAAAATTCTCTGTTCTGTATCCTGCACATCTCTGTGGGGAGTCCTGTTCCAAGCTCCATGGTTCCTGTGGCAAACTCGTCTACAGCATCAAGCCCACTGGGCTGTGCTTTATTAAGGAGAAGGCACCTGGCTGACAGATCAGGATGGATTGCCGGCTCCTCTTCAGCTGCATTTGGCGAAGAGCCCTGTGGAGAGGAGGTCTAAAACAACTGTCTCTTGGAAAGCCTTTGTGTTTCTGGAGCTTCAACACAGAGAGAGTTATTGCAGGAAGTAGCCCTGCTGAACCGAAGAACTGGAGGCCAGGACCCTTTGCACTTGGGCTGACCTCACACTGAGACTGCTCTGACTGCCAACAGGCAGTGCAGGCCGGCAGCACGGACTAGAGAAGGTCTTAGCAGCCCATGAAACGTCCAGTTTGCTGGGCTCTGGGGAAGCTGGCTCAGCAGGCCTGAGCTGACCTGGGGCTCTCCAGAACTGCCATTTCTCCAGGAGTTGCTTTGTGCAGGCTGCCTGTCCACCTCTCTGCCACCCTGTTAGTGCCTGTGATAGGGGACTAACACCTGAGGGGGGCGGGCCTGGATGGTTTTTACTTCCTTTCTCCATAGTGGCTTCCTTAAGGTAGGACTGACTTCTTGAGATGGTCACCTGTGGGGTCAGGCATCTCTCTATTCATTGGGAATAACCCTACCTGTTAGAGTCTGAGAAAGCCCAGATTACACCTAAGAGGCTGTTTTCTCAAAAAGTGTTGCATTTTTTTTTTTTAAATGAGGCACAGCTAGGCGTTCCTGCAGGATTCAATGAAAAATGAAACCTCTGTATTACCTCCTAGAACCCCTACCTTCCAGCCAGCCCCATTCTCCCCTGTTATTTGGTATGAACCCAAATAATAGGAAAAGAAACTCTCCTCTAATGGCATAATAATACAACTGAGTAAGAAGCTCTTCTGCAATAAAACTGAAAAGCATCTTTATATTGTATTCTACTTTTCTTTTAAAATGTATCATCAGTGGAAGTTCTTCTGGGTGAAAACTTGGGATGGTGCGTGAATTTTCTGCTAACATTTGAATAATAACACTTGTTGTCACTTTAAGTCACAAACACAGTCTTAATTCAGAAATTAGAATATCTAGTCTAGAATATGCATGCTCAGTCATGTCTGATTCTTTGTGACCCCATGGACTGCAGCCTGGCAGTATCCTCTGTCCATGGGGATTCTCCAGGCAAGAATACTGGAGTGAGTTGCCATGCCATCCTCCATGGGATCTTCCCAACCCAGGAATCGAACCCAGGTCTTCCGCATTGCAGACAGATTCTTTAGCAGCTGAGCTACCAGAGAAGCCAGAATATAATACCAGTCTAGAATATATGTACTAATAAAAAGTTACAACTTCAATCAAAATCGTCAGCTATTTCCTTTCTCCTCCAACTGAGTCCTGTGATGGACCAGCAGTTTAGTGTGAGAAAGAGGTGGTGATGGTGGTTTGAACAAACCCTCTCCACTCTCCCTGACCTTTCTCAGCCCCCCGCCTAGGCAGCCTACAAATGGGGGAATTGGAGGAAGTGTCTTCTCTTTCTTACAGGCATCCCTGCCCCCATCCATGGGCTCTGTTGGCTCTTCCCTCCTTTCCCTCCCTCCTTCAGACTTATTCCCTTTGCCTCTGCTGTTCCCTGGCAAGATGGTGGAGTAGAAGGAGTTCAGCATAAACTTGCTGCTGAACAAACATCGACAGGAGAATGTTGGATCCCACCAAAAAAAGATACCCCATGTCCAAGGGCAAAGGAGAAGCCCGAGAAAGATGGTAGGAGGGGTGAAACCATGTTTACAATCAAACCCCATACCCACCAGAGATGCCTGGAGGGCTCAAACAAAACCTTGTGTGCACCAGGATCCAGAGACCCCACAGAGACTGTGTTTGAGTCTCCTGTGGAGGTACGGGTCAGCAATGGCCTGCTGCAGGGCAGAGGCTCTGGCTGAAGTAGCCTGGGTCATGCAGTGTGTGGCATAAGCCCTCTTGGAGGAGGTCACCATTAACCCCACCACGGAACCGCTGAGCAGATGACCCTAAACTGCAGAAAAATTATACCAAAGAAATTCTCACACTGTTAAGAAAGTTCTATAACCCACAACAGATTTCTCAACCTGAGGATCTGGCAAAAGGACTGAGAATTTCCAGGGAACTTGACTTTGGAGGCCATTGGGGTTTGATTACAAACTTCCACAGGACTGGGGAACTAGACACTTAGAGGGCACAAAAAAAACCTTGTGTGCACCAGGACCCAAGAGAAAGGAGCTGACCCCACAAGAGACTGACCCAGATTTGCCTGTGAGGGTCCAGGAGTCTCTGGCAGAGGCCTGGGTCAGTGGTAGCCTGCTGCAGGGTCGGGGGCACTGAGTTTGGCAGTGTTAGCATGGGAACCTTTTGAAGGAGATTGCCATCATCTTCATTACATCCACCATAATTTGGTCTCAGGTCAAACAATAGAGAGGGAACACAGCCCCACCCATCAAGAGAAAATTGGATTAAATATTTACTGAGCATGGTCCTGCCCATAAGGAAAAGACACAGTTTTCCCCAGTCAGTCTCTCCCATCAGGAAGCTTCCATAAGCCTCTTATCCTTATTAGAGGGCAGACAGAATGAAAACCACAATCACAGAAAACTAATCAAACTGATCACATGGACCACAACCTTGTCTAACTCAGTGAAAGTATAAGACATGCCATGTAGGGCCAGCCAAGACATGGTGGAGAGTTCTGACAAAACGTGGTCCTTTGGAGAAGGACCTTTGGAGAAGTATTTTTTTGCCCCATGAACACTATGAAAAAGCAAAAACACATGACACTGAAAGATGAACTCCCCAGGTTGGTAGGTGCCCAATATGCTACTGGAGATTGGTGGAGAAATAACTCCAGAAAAAATGAAGAGATGGAGCCAAAGTGAAAACAATGCCCAGTTGACGTGACTGGTGATGGAAGCAAGGTCTGATGCTGTAAAGAAAAATACTGCATAGGAACCTGGAATGTTAGGTCCATGAATCAAGGTAAATTGGAAGTGGTCAAACAGGAAATGGCGAGAGTGAATATTGACATTTTAGGAATCAGTAAACTAAAATGAACAAAGCTAGTGGAGGTGATGGAATTCCAGCTGAGCTATTTCAAATCCTAAAAGGTGATGCTGTGAAAGTGCTGCACTCAATATGTCAGCAAATTTGAAAAACTCAGCAGTGGCCATAGGACTGGAAAAGGTCAGTTTTCATTCCAATCCCAAAGAAAGGCAATGCCAAAGAATGCTCAAACTACAACACAATTGCACTCATCTCACACGCTACTAAAGTAATGCTCAAAATTCTCTAAGCCAGGCTTCAGCAATATGTGAACCGCGAACTTCCAGATGTTCAAACTGGTTTTAGAAAAGGCAAAGGAACCAGAGATCAAATTGCCAATATCTGCTGGATCATCGAAAAAGCAAGAGAAATTTTTCCAGAAAAACATCTATTTCTGCTTTATTGACTATGCCAAAGCCTTTGACTGTGTGGACCACAATAAACTGTGGAAAATTCTGAAGGACATGGGAATACCAGATCACCTGACCTGCCTCTTGAAAAATCTGTATGCAGGTCAGGAAGCAACAGTTAGAACTGGGCATGGAACAACAGACTGGTTCCAAGTCGGAAAAGGAGTACATCAAGGCTGTATATTGTCACCCTGCTTATTTAACTTCTGTGCGGAGTACATCATGAGAAACGCTGGGCTGGAAGAAGCACAAGCTGGAGTCAAGATTGCCAGGAGAAATATCAATAACCTCAGATATGCAGATGACACCACCCTTATGGCAGAAAGTGAAGAGGAACTAAAGAGCTTCTTGATGAAAGTGAAAGAGGAGAGTGGGAAAAGTTGGCTTAAAGCTCAACATTCAAAAATCTAAGATCATGGCATCCAGTCTCATCATTTAATGGCAAATAGATGGGGGAACAGTGGAAACAGTGTCAGACTTTATTTTTTTGGGCTCCAAAATCACTGCAGATGATGACTGCAGCCATGAAATTAAAAGACGCTTACTCCTTGGAAGGAAAGTTATGACCAACCTAGACAGCATATTAAAAAGCAGAGACATTGCTTTGCCAACAAAGTTCCATCTAGACAAGGCTATGGTTTTTCCAGTGGTCATGTATGGATGTGAGAATTGGACTATAAGGAAAGCTGAGCACAGAAGAATTGATGCTTTTGAACTGTGATGTTCAAAGAAGACTCTTGAGAGTCCCCTGGACTACAAGGAGATCCAACCAGTCCATCCTATAGGAAATCAGTCCTGGATATTCATAGGAAGGACTGATGTTGAAACTGAAACTCCAATATTTTGGCCACCTGATGCGAAGAGCTGACTCATTTGAAAAGACCCTGATGCTGGGAAAGATTGAGGGCAGGAGGAGAAGGGGACAACAGAGAGGATGAGATGATTGGATGGCATCACCGACTCAATGGACATGGGTTTGGGTAGGCTCCAGAAGTTGGTGATGGATAGGGAGGCCTGGTGTGCTGCAGTTCATGCGGTCGCAAAGAGTTGGACACGACTGAGTGACTGAACTGAACTGAACATAGCTCAGGCTTTCCTGAGCTTGGCTCTGCATGCTCTCCTGTCCCAACACAGTCATGGCAGCTATGCAAGGCAGACCTACTCCCATCCCATGCTAAGTCTCCAATTCATGTTTGAAGTCTGCCTGCTGTCTCAGTTTTCTAACATATAAAGCTTGTGGCTCAGGCTGCCTTTGATACCAACTGTTCTGGTTCTCACTTGGCGTTAACTATAGTCCAATGGATCCCTCCAAAAATCAGAAAAACTGGGAGCACTTGTCCCTGAGAAGCAGTCATGGGATGTTTTCCTTGATACAGATGTTAATTGGAGGGATCAATCAGTCAGTCAGTTCAGTCGCTCAGTCATGTCCGACTCTTTGTGACCCCATGAATCGCAGCACACCAGGCCTCCCTGTCCATCACCAACTCCCGGAGTTTACCCAGACTCACGTCCATTGAGTCAGTGATGCCATCCAGCCATCTCATCCTCTGTCGTCCCCTTCTCCTCCTGCCCCCAATCCCTCCCAGCATCAGAGTCCTTTCCAATGAGTTAACTCTTCGCATGAGGTGGCCAAAGTACTGGAGTTTCAGCTTTAGCACCATTCCTTCCAAAGAAATCCCAGGGCTGATCTCCTTCAGAATGGACTGGTTGGATCTCCTTGCAGTACAAGGGACTCTCAAGAGTCTTCTCCAACACCACAGTTCAAAAGCATCAATTCTTCAGCACTCAGCTTTCTTCACAGTCCAACTCTCACATCCATACACGACCACAGGAAAAACCATAGCCTTGACTAGATGAACCTTTGTTGGCAAAGTAATGTCTCTACTTTTTAGTATGCTATCTAGGTTGGTCATAACTTTCCTTCCAAGGAGTAAGCATCTTTTAATTTCATGGCTGCAGTCACCATCTGCAGTGATTTTGGAGCCTAGAAAAATAAAGTCTGACACTGTTTCCACTGTTCCCTCATCTATTTCCCATGAAGTGGTGGGACCGGATGCCATGATCTTCGTTTTCTGAATGTTGAGCTTTAAGCCAACTTTTTCACTCTCCTCTTTCACTTTCATCAAGAGGCTTTTTAGTTCCTCTTCACATTCTGCCAAAAGGGTGGTGTCATCTGCATATCTGAGGTTATTGATATTTCTCCTGGCAATCTGGATTCCAGCTTGTGCTTCTTCCAGCCCAGCGTTTCTCATGCTGTACTCTGCATAAAAGTTCAATAAGCAGGGTGACAATATACAGCCTTGACGTACTCCTTTTCCTATTTGGAACCAGTCTGTTGTTCCATGTCCAGTTCTAAGTGTTGCTTGAGAAATACAAATTTCTCAAGAGGCAGGTCAGGTGGTCCGGTATTCCTATCTCTTTCAGAATTTTCCACAGTTTATTGTGATTCACACAGTCAAAGGCTTTGGCATAGTCAATAAAGCAGAAATAGATGTTTTTCTGGAACTCTGTTCCCTTTTCAATGATCCAGAGGATGTTGGCAGTTTGATCTCTGGTTCCTGTCTTTTCTAAAACCAGCTTGAACAGCTGGAAGTTCACGGTTCACATATTGCTGAAGCCTGGCTTAGAGAATTTTGAGCATTACTTTACTAGCGTGTGAGATGAGTGCAATTGTGTGGTAGTTTGAGCATTCTTTGGCATTGCCTTTCTTTGGGATTGGAATGAAAACTGACCTTTTCCAGTCCTGTGAACTCTGGGAGTTGGTGATGGACAGGGAGGCCTGGCGTGCTGCGATTCATGGGGTCGCAAAGAGTCGGACACGACTGAGCAACTGAACTGAACTGAACTGAACTGAATAGGTTTTGGGGAGGGAATACACAAACTAAGTTCACTGCATGAGCACACAGGCATCTTGGGGTCTTCTGACTAGACCAGGTTTCTCAGCAGCAGTGCTTTGACACCTGGGGCCTGATTGCTGTTTGTTGGGGACTGTCCTGTGCACTGTGGGGTGATTACTGGTACTCCTTTCCTCCATGCACCAGGTGTCACAGCTTGTTCTCCCTCAGCTGTGATGATAAACAATATCTCTAGATGTTGCCAAGTGTGCCCTGGGAGATAACCCCTCACTGTCACCCCTGTGTGAGAACCACTGACTTAGAGAAATGAAGTTTCAGAAGGACACACTACCATTAAATACTTTAAAAAGTTTCAGGATATGTGATCTTGATAAGGACCCTGAGCAGTCACTTGGGCTCAGAAGAGCTGGATCTTCTGAACTGTGATATATGTAGTTAACTAGAAGGAGAGAAGCTGGGAGGAAGAATTCCCTGGAAGGAAGAGGGGAAGGTTGGTACCTCTGAGTCACATGTTGAACATTCTGTGTGACGTTTGGGTTATCAGATAAAGAGAATATTCAAGTTGTAGTCTTTCCTTTGGCTATTTGGATAGACTCAGGTTTCCTTACTTTTTTATTCAACACACATTTACTTAGTGCGCACTGTGTCTGTCATTAAATTGAATGGAATTATTTCTTTCCACGGGCTTCCCCAGTGGCTCAGGGGTAAAGAATCTGCCTACAATGTGGGAGCTGCAGGCAACATGGGTTCAATCCCTGGGTTGGAAGATCTCCTGGAGGACAGCGCAGCAACACACTCCAATATTCTTGCCTGGAAGAGCAAGCCTACAGTCCATAGGGTTGCAAAGGGTCGGACACGACTGAAACGATTTACATGCCTTGGCATTTCTTTCCATGCCCAGGGCGCAACACACAGTAAATGCTCACAGTGCTTGTTGAACTTGATCTTGAATTGATTAAGGGGGACAATTGCCTGTGAAAATAAGGTCATCTTGGAAATGGGTCTGCTGTGGATCTCAGAGCTGCTAAGGTATCAATTATCAGCAGGTGACATGTGATACTCCAGTCATATACACACTTATGGATCTATAATGAAATGCACTGGACTTATTGTTGACTAACTTATTTATCTCCTTCAATGTCTGACCTCATCATGATGGCACTCCTTGCTGTGGTAGAAGTTAGTAGAAACAGATTCTGAGGAAAGTTTTCCAGCTTGGTCATAGGGATGGGAACAGGGATGGGAGGGAGCACAGTCACTGTTAGGCTTTCTCTGAGGCTAGGAGGGCAGAGGGGGCCTTGGTGATGGGCACTCACAGGACATGGTTCTGGAAGAGACTTGAGAAGCAACCAGAGACCAGAGGGGAAGTCAAGTGAGCTGGCCCAGGCAAGGGACAAACCAGGAATGTTTCTAATTATATTCCCTCTTTATAAGGAAATTTTATATCTGTTTATATATATGGGTTTCCTTGGTGGCTCAGACAGTAAAGAATCCACCTGCAATGCAGTAGACCCAAGTTCAGTTCCCCAGTTGGGAAGATCCCCTGGAGGAGAGCATGGCAACCCACTCCAGGATTCTTGTCTGGAGAAGTCCCACAGACAGAGGAGCCTGGCGGGCTACAGTCCATGGGGTCTCAAAGAGTAGGACATGATGGGAGCCACTAAGCACAGCACATATCTATATAGATAGAGATACAGATTTACATATTTTGGCTATAAAATTATGGAAGATCATTGTAGGGGAAAAGAAGTAAAAGACAGAAGAAAATAAGACTCCACATTTGTTTCATCACCCCACTGATAGCAGATGTTCCTTTGTAGCCTTTTATGTACACATATGACTTCACACTGTGTTTTGAACAATTTCCCATGTCAGTAAAAGTTAAACATCACTTCAGTGGCTGCAAAATAATCTATTTGGTATTTCGTCACAGCTTCTTTAACCTTGTCCTTGTTTCCCAGTTTGTCTCAACTATAAATCAGACTACAATTTGGAAAGCTTCTGTGTTAAGAAAGGTCTGTCTGAGGTCAGAGAGATAGTAGCTTTAAATGGGATGTGCCTGTAGCAGTCAGGACCTAAGGGAAATGAGTGAGATTGGACTTCCAATGATTACCCACCCTCGGCGATGTCCTCGGGGTGCTGCTGTGAGATTGAGCTTCTCCTATGGGGGCCTCAGTGGGGCACAGGGGGCAGGGTTCCAGTTTTCTGGGTGCAGCTGGGCTCCCAGGAGGTGTGTGACAAAGGCCTTGTTTCCCAGCTGCCATGATGGAGATTTGCTACATCCCAACATGAGTATGTGCACTCTGGTGACTGAGTCAGAGTGCGGTTAGGTCCTGTCCTGATGCCCTGCTGGCAAGGATGCCCTCATTGGTAGACAGGAGTGCTCCTGTGCCCTTGTAATGTTACAGGTATAACAGTGTTACAGGTATGCAGCGTAATAAAAAGGCTATTTGTTTTTTGTCCATAGTTCATGGCACAGAGCTCCCCAAACCCTTGGAGTTTCCTGATAGGAGTATCTTTGGTAATTTCCAATGAGCTTCTTCAGATCACACCTGAGCTTACACGAATGGAATGAATCTTGGCCCTAGGTGTGGAGGGAGACATTAGAGAGCCTCTGGGTGGGGGTTGACCACTAGGAGAACCAACTCTTTGATTAGCAGTTTAGAGCTCAGACCCCTTGAGTCCTGGGAGAGGGGCTGGAGGTTGAGCTCATTTACTTGGCCAATAATTTAATCAATAGAAAGTAAAGAAAGTAAGTCACTCAGTCATGTCCAACTCTTTGCGACCCCAGGGACTATGCAGTCCATGGAATTCTCCAGGCCAGAATACTGGAGTGGGTAGCCGTTTCCTTCTCCAGGGGATCTTCCCAACCCAGGGCTCGAACCCGGGTCTCCTGCATTGTAGACAGATGCTTTACCGTCTGAGCCACCAGGGAAGACAAGGAAGCACCAGGGAGCTACAAGGGAAGCCCAATTATCAATAATGCCTACATAATAAAACTTTAATAAAAACACCAAAACAATGAGGGTAAGAGAACTTCCTGGTTGGTTAAGACCATGATGTTCTGGGAAGGTGGCATGCCCAATCCCAAGGGAGAGGGCGTGGAAACTCTATGCCTGTGCCCATCCCCCTATATTCATCCATGTATTATATCTCTTCCATGTGGCTGTTCCTGAAATGTACCCTTTAAATAAAACCATGATGGTAGCATTTTCCTGAGTTATAGGAGTCATTCTAGTGAATTATTAAAATTGCAGGGAGGTTGTGGGAATTCTCTAAATTTATAGCCCATTGGTCAGATGGGTGGATGGCCCCCAAGATTTGCAACTCATATGGAAGCAGTCTTGTGAGACTGGGCCTTTGACTGTGGAGTCAGTGCTGATCCCAAGTGGATGGTGTCAGAACTGAATTGACTTGTAGAACAGTAGTCCCCAAGCTTTTTTGGCACCAGGGACCAGTTTCATGGAAGAAAATGTTTCCACCGACTGGGGTGAGTGAGGGATGGCTTCAGGATGATTCCAGCACTTTACATTTATTGTGCCACCACTGATCTGACGGGAGGTGGAGCACAGGTAGTAACACAAGTGATGGGGAGGGCTGTAAATGCAGATGAAGCTTCGCTCACTTGTGTGATGCTCACTTCCTGCTATGAGGCCCAGCTCCTAACCAGCCACAGACCAGTCATGGTCTACAGCCCAGAGGCTGGGTACCCCTGTTGTAGGACTCGCAGCTGGAGCTGAGGACTGGTTGTTGTCAGCATTACACAGGTCATCCAGCCTCTCACTTAAGATCATCCCTCTTCTTTGCTCTGATTCTGTTCTCTCTCACCAAACTTTTGATAGCAGTTTGGTTTCCTAAATAGACTTTTCCATGGTGGATTGATTGAGTTGACTAACCAATACATGTTTGACAATTAAATAAATTGGATGGTGGTTTCTCTGTCTCTGATGATTTGCTAGAGTATAATAATGCTATCCTGTAAGGTGACCAAATTCCAGTTTTCCTGGAACTTTCCTGGTTTTAAAACTGAAAATCCTCTGCCTTGGAACCTCCCTCAACCCTGAGAAAACTGGGACTACTGGTCTCCCTACCACCAGGACAAGAGCCTCCTGACAATCCAGGTTAAGCATGAGTCTGGGTCTTGGAGACAATGGCCCAGTATCACTGGCATATGTTCATTCTGTCCACAGAAGAAGCCATAGGCTTCCAGGCACTTGAGTGGAGCTCACTGTTTTAACCAAAGCACATTTGAGTGACAAATATCTATAAAGCAGACCCAAGGTCCAAAGGCTGTCATTACAACTTTGTACACAAGGAAGATGCTGCTAAAAGCAGAGAAGTCCAGTCATGAATCCGGTCCTGGTCTGAGGAGTGGGTTTCCTGACAGTGTTCCTGCATGTGGGCTTAGTTGCTCAGTCGTGTCTGACTCATTTGTGACCCCATGGACTGTAGCCCACCAGGATCCTCTGTCCATAGAATTCTCCAAGCAAGAATACTGCAGTAGGTCACCAGTCCCTTCTCCAGGGGATCTTCCTGACTGAGGGGTCAAATCCAGGTCTCCTACACTGCAGGTGAATTTTTTACTGTTTGAGTCACCAGGGAACCATGACAGTGTTCCTAGCACTGGCCGCTGTGGTGGACCTCAAAGAGAACACCTAGAGCAGAGTTTAGCGAGCATAACAGGATGGGGACTTGTTACAGTGAAGATTCCTGGGTGCAATTTCTCTGTATTCTCTGATTTAAGATTTCCAGGAGCAAGGTTCAGGATTCTGAATTTTTAATAAGATTCACACTAATGGTGATGGTCCACAGTTTGAGAACCATGACCTCAGCAAGTGAGAAAATATATTTCCACACACTCACCTACATATCCATGCAGTAACCATCTATACAATCTCCTATAAGAAAAGAGGAGAGTAGTTATTAAGCAGAGTGCTTTGGGGGGCTGTAACTGTTGCAAGTGGCATAAAGCCTTCTATCTGTTGGCTCTGCATTTAGAATGACTCTATGTACACAACTCTGGACAGTCAGGAAGATCGTTGGAAGCAATGGAAGCAGAATTACAAGGAGCCCAGATCATATTGCTGTTGGGGTTACATGGGTGAGGAACTTTTGTTTTTCTCTTCAGATCTCTTTGAATTCCTCCCAGGTTCTTCAGGCTCTGCTTCTGCTTCACCAGCTCCCTGAAGCAAGCACCAAGCAGTTTGCCAGGAAAGCCTATTATCAGAGCAAAACAAACACCTTCTGCTTGTGTCTTTCTGCTTCAGTGCATGTCGGAAGTTTATGAGACTGATGGGGCTTCAGAGGGACACATTTGGCTGCCCCTCCTCACCTACTTAGCTTGTGCTCTGTAAATCAAATGACTTGTTTTCTCCCAAGTGCCTTTAAGATTGCTAACTGGCCCTTATCTGAGAGAGGGTTTCAGCTGGGGCTAATTTTTTAATTTTATAAAAAATAACAGTGCAGCACCCCTGCCCTAAAAAAATGGAACAATCCAGGCTTCTACCACCTGTTTGGGTGAAACCAGGAGTCCTTTCTCTATGGAACAGATGTTGGAGGAAACCACCCAGAGGACTCGGGGTTCAGGGTGACTGCACCATGAGTTTACAGCACAGGGTGGCCTGTCCTCACCTCCTTGCTTGCTCCTCTCCCCTGGAGAGGATTCAGGTTGGTGTTTGCCTTATCCATCCCCTGTGGTATGTTGCCTATTCCTCCAGATCTCTCAGGCTCTCTGTGTCACTCTGGGGTCTTCTCTTTGTATCTGCTTCCCAGTGAGTGATGAGTGGCACTCTTTTGTGTCCTTATTTGCAAATAGAAATGATTCCTGGAAAGAGCCCATCAATGTTCAGTTCAGTTCAGTTGCTCAATTATGTCTGACTCTTTGCGACCCCGAGGACTGCAGCACACCAGGCTTCCCTGTCCTTCACCAACTCCCGGAGCTTACTCAAACTTATGTCCATTGAGTCAGTGATGCCATCCAACCATCTTGTCCTCTGCCATCTCCTTCTCCTCCTGCCTTCAATCTTTCCCAGCATCAGGGTCTTTTCCAGTGAGTCAGTTCTTCACATCAGGTGGCCAAAGTATTGGAGTGTTAGCTTCAGCATGAATGAATGAATGATTATTCAGGATGTGGCATTCGTTCAGAATGAATGAATGAATGAATAGCCAATGAATATTCAGGACTGATTTCCTTTAGGATTGACTTGTTTGATCTCCTTGGAGTTCAAGGGACTCTCAAGAGTCTTCTCCAACACCACAGTTCAAAAGCTTAAATTCTTCAGTGTTCAGCTTTCTTCACAGTCCAACTCTCACATCCATACATGACTACTGGAAAAACCATAGCCTTGACTAGATGGACCTTTGTTGGCAAAGTAATGTCTCTGCTTTTTAATATGCTGTCTAGGTTGGTCATAGCTTTCTTTCGAGGAGCAAGCGTCTTTTAATTTCATGGCTGCAATCACCATCTGCAGTGATTATTGGAGCCGAAGAAGATAAAGTCTGTCACTGTTTCCATTGTTTCCCCATCTATTTGTCATGAAGTGATGGGATTGGATGCCATGATTCATTTTCTCAATGTGGAGTTTTAAGCCAACTTTTTCACTCTCCTTTTTCACTTGCATCAAGAGGCTCTTCAGTTTCTCTTCAATTTCTGCCATTAGGGTGGTGTCATTTGCATATCTGAAGTTATTGATATTTCTCCCGGCAATCTTGATTCCAGCTTGGGCTTCATCCAGCCTGGCATTTCACATGATGTACTCTGCATAGAAGTTAAATAAGCATGGTGACAATATATAGCCTTGATGTACTCCTTTCCCAATTTGGAACCAGTCCGTTGTTTCATGTCCAGTTCTAACTGTTGCTTCTTGACCTGCATACAGATTTCTCAGGAGGAAGGTAAGGTGGTCTGGTATTCCCATCTCTTGAAGAATTTTCCACAGTTTGTTGTGACCCACACAGTCAAAGGCTTTGGCATAGTCAATAAAGCAGAAGTAGATGTTTTTCTGGAATTCTCTTGCTTTTTCGATGATGCAATGGATGTTGAAGTGCAGTAAAGAGGCAGTTAAATCTATATAGTGTAGATCTTCCAGGTTTTTGTTCACTTTTGTCCAATTATCTCACTTCTCTTTCCACACCTGACCTATCCTAGGACACTCCCCGACATGCGTGTGCATCATTTTGCCAAGATGGATTCCAGCCCAGAGACCTATGGGAAGGTTGACAATATACGTTATTGGTTGGCGTCCTATCCCTTTTAACCCTCAAGGGTGTTTCTGTGCATGTGTAGTCAGGAAGAGCTCTTTGACCTCAAGAATGAGAAATACGTGTTTTCTTATCTCTTACCAAAGCAGGACTCAGCTCCTCCTTGCTCTTGCCATCATTTTTGTCTTGGAGTATCTGTCCACAGGGAAAAGTTTCCAGCTGCACAGCCTGGGACCCATCTGTCTCCTGCCTCACTATGAACAAGAGAGTGATACCAGCAAAAAAACTTTAATGGCAACCCACTCCAGTATTCTTGACTGGAGAATCCCGTGGACGGAGGAGCCTGGTGGGCTACAGTCCACAGGGTCACAAATAGTCGGACACAACTGAGCGACTTCATTCACTCACTCACTCAGTGGAACTCTGAGAGGTAGCTTGTGACATTGAAAGGATTAAAAACTAATTGGAAACTAATCCAAACTTAGAAAGAACTATGACACTTTGTCAAGGCACAGAAAAGCTGCTCACTCAGTGTAGTAAGTTATACAACAAGATAACCACTGTTTCAATGCCTCTTACTAATTTTTTAAAAAGAAGTGCAACACCCTGTCAATGTTTTTAAATTAATGGGGTAAATATCGGTTTACTAGTTTTTCATTTCCATAAATATTTATAACCCCTCAACAAAAGAACTGTGGTGTTGGAGAAAACTCTTGAGAGTCCCCTGGACTGCAAGGAGATCAAACCAGTCAATCCTAAAGGAAATCAGTCCTGAATACTCATTGGAAGGACTGATGCTGAAGCTGACACTCCAATACTTTGGCTACCTGATATGAAGAACTGACTTATTGGAAAAGACCCTGATTCTGGGAAAGACTGAGGGCAGGAGGAGAAGGGGACGACAGAGGATGAGATGGTTGGATGGCATTACTGACTCAATGGACATGAATTTGGACAAGCTCTGGAACTTGGAGATAGACAGGGAAGCCTGGCGTGCTACAATCCATGGAGTCACAAAGAGTTGGATACGACTGAGCAACTGATCTGAGCTGAAACAAAAGAACTTTTAATGTTTGGATGGAAATTTTTAGAAGTTGCTTAATGATCATAATTTTCTCAATGATTATTAAGTTCATTTGAACGGTTTCTTCTGACTACATGGTTTTTCCCCCAGTCCATCCTTACTCTGCAAAGTGAAGACTGCTGAATATACTGAGATCAGAGGTTAGGGATGCCATAGGTGAAGCAAAGCTAATCATCACAATTGTAATTGTTTGTAAATTTGTAGTAATATGATCTTTTTTTTTTTTTTTTTTTTGCAGAAAAAAAATCTGTGTGTGTGAGAGAGAGAGAGAGAGAGAGAGAGAGAGAGGGAGAGATTGGGAAGTTGGTCAATGGCCTCCCCATTTGTTGAGTGCTGGAGGAAAATATTGTTACTGACCAGGGTTCTTGGCCTCCTTAATCAATAGAAATTGATCAGAAACCAGACAAGAAACCCAAGCAAGGCTTTATATTGGGGCCCCTCCTGCAGCAGTGGAGGAGCAAGAAAAAGGAACACATTCTCTTGCTAGCTTGTTCACTGAAAGGGGCTTGAGCTGGCTCTTTCTATGGGGTGAGGGTAGGGATGTGTCCAGGGGACATGCCAGAGGGGTGGCTCAAGTGATTTGCCCACCCCTTTGGTAGTGTTTTGTGCAGGCGGCATGCACAATACACTGTTTTTGCTCTCAAAACCCTATTGATGTTCCTGGCTCTTTAGAAGTAGCAGCTGGGTATTTAGTCTTTTCATACCTTGTTGTCCATAATTTGCCTCAACTGCACATTTATTGCTGTTGTTATTGTTTTTCAGTCTCTAAGTCATGTCTGACTCTTTGAGACCCCATGAACTACAGCATGTCAGGCTCTCCTGTTCTCCACTGTCTCCTGGAGTTTGCTCAAATTCATGTCCATTGAGTTGGTGATCTCATCTTCGGCTGCCCCCTTCTTCTTTCACCTTAAATCTTTCCCAGATCAGGGTCTTTTCTAATGAGTCAGCTCTTCACATCAGGTGGTCCACGTATTGAAGCTTCAGCAACAGAGCTTCCAATGAGTATTCAGTGTTGATTTCCTTTAGGGTTGACTGCTTTGATCTCCTTGCTGTTCAAGGGACTCTCAAGAGTCTTCACCAGCACCACAATTCAAAAGCACCAATTCTTTGGGATCCAGCCTTCCTTGTGGTCCAACTCTCACATCCATATATGACTACTGGAAAAACCATAGCTTTGACTGTATAGACCTTTGTCAGCAGAGTGAAACAGCAGTCTCTGCTTTTTAATAGGCTGTATAGGTTTATCGTAGCTTCTCTTCCAAGGAACAAGCATCTTTAATTGCATGGCTGTAGCTACTATCTGATGTGATTTTGGAGCCCAAGAAAAGTCTGACACTGCTTCCACTTTTCCTCCTTCTATTTGCCATAAAGTGATGTGGCCAGATGCAATGCTCTTAGTTTTTTCAATGTTGAGTTTCAAGTCAGCTTTTCACTCTCCTCTTTCACATTCATCAAGAAGCTCTTTAGTTCCTCTTCATTTTCTGCCATTAGAGTGGTATCATCTGCTTATATGAAGCTGTTGATATTTCTCCCAACAATCTTGATTCCAGCTTGTGATTCATCCAGCCTGGCATTTTGCATGATGTACTCTGCATAAAAGTTAAAAGCCTTGTTATACTCCTTTCCCAATTTGGAACCAGTCAATTGTTCCATGTCAAGTGCTCACCATTGCTTCTTGACCTGCACAGTTTCTCAGGAGACAGGGAAGGTGGTTTGGCACCCCCAACTCTTTAAGGATTTTTCAGTTTGTTTTGATCCACACAGTGAACAGCTTTAGTGTAGTGAATGAAGCAGAAGTTTCTCTGGAATTCACTTGCTTTCTCCATGATTCAGTGAATGTTGGCTATGACCAACAAGTTCTCTTGAAAAAACTCTGTTAGACTTTGCCCTGCTTGATTTTACTTCATTTTATTCTAAGGTCAAATTTGCCTGTTATTCTGGGTATCTCTTGACTTCCTACTTTTGCATTCCAATCCCCTATGATGAAAAAGATATCTTTTTGATGCTAGTTCTGGAAGGTATTGTAGATCTTTATAGAAAGAACCAGTTAACTTCAGCTTCTTTGGCATTAGTGGCTGGGGTATAGACTTGAATTATTGTGATGTTGAATGGTTTGCCTTGGAAATGAACCGAGATCATTCTGTCATTTCTTTTTTTTTTTTTTTTTGGACTGGCAACTCGTTTCTTACATGATATTTTACATGTTTCAATGCCATTCTCCCAAATCTTCCCACCCTCTCCCTCTCCCACAGAGTCAATAAGACTGTTCTATACATCAGTGTCTCTTTTGCTGTCTTGTACACCAGGTTATTGTTACCATCTTTCTAAATTCCATATATATGCGTTAGTATACTGTATTGGTGTTTTTCCTTCTGGCTTACTACACTCTGTATAATAGGCTCCAGTTTCATCCACCTCATTAGAACTGATTCAAATGTATTCTTTTTAATGGCTGAGTAATACTCCATTGTGTATATGTACCACAGATTTCTTATCCATTCATCTGCTAATGGACATCTAGGTTGCTTCCATGTCCTGGCTATTATAAACAGTGCTGCGATGAACATTGGGGTACACGTGTCTCTTTCCCTTCTGGTTTCCTCAGTGTGTATGCCCAGCAGTGGGATTGCTGGATCGTAAGGCAGTTCTATTTCCAGTATTTTAAGGAATCTCCACACTGTTCTCCATAGTGGCTGTACTAGTTTGCATTCCCACCAACAGTGTAAGAGGGTTCCCTTTTCTCCACACCCTCTCCAGCATTTATTATTTGTAGACTTTTGGATCGTGGCCATTCTGACTGGTGTGAAATGGTACCTCATAGTGGTTTTGATTTGCATTTCTCTGATAATGAGTGATGTTGAGCATCTTTTCATGTGTTTGTTAGCCATCTGTATGTCTTCTTTGGAGAAATGTCTATTTAGTTCTTTGGCCCATTTTTTTGATTGGGTCGTTTATTTTTCTGGAGTTGAGCTGTAGGAGTTGCTTGTATATTTTTGAGATTAGTTGTTTGTCGGTTGCTTCATTTGCTATTATTTTCTCCCATTCTGAAGGCTGTCTTTTCACCTTGCTGATAGTTTCCTTTGATGTGCAGAAGCTTTTAAGGTTGATTAGGTCCTATTTGTTTATTTTTGCTTTTATTTCCAATATTCTGGGAGGTGGGTCATAGAGGATCCTGCTGTGATGTATGTCGGAGAATGTTTTGCCTATGTTCTCCTCTAGGAGTTTTATAGTTTCTGGTCTTACGTTTAGATCTTTAATCCATTTTGAGTTTATTTTTGTGTATGGTGTTAGAAAGTGGTCTAGTTTCATTCTTTTACAAGTGGTTGACCAGATGTCCCAGCACCACTTGTTAAAGAGATTGTCTTTAATCCATTGTATATTCTTGCCTCCTTTGTCAAAGATAAGGTGTCCATATGTGCGTGGATTTATCTCTGGGCTTTCTATTTTATTCCATTGATCAACATTTCTGTCTTTGTGCCAGTACCATACTGTCTTGATAACTGTGGCTTTGTAGTAGAGCCTGAAGTCAGGTAGGTTGATTCCTCCAGTTCCATTCTTCTTTCTCAAGATCGCTTTGGCTATTCGAGGTTTTTTGTATTTCCATACAAATTGTGAAATTATTTGTTCTAGCTCTGTGAAGAATACTGTTGGTAGCTTGATGGGGATTGCGTTGAATCTATAAATTGCTTTGGGTAGTATACTCATTTTCACTATATTGGTTCTTCCAATCCATGAACATGGTATATTTCTCCATCTATTAGTGTCCTCTTTGATTTCTTTCACCAGTGTTTTATAGTTTTCTATATATAGGTCTTTAGTTTCTTTAGGTAGATATATTCCTAAGTATTTTATTCTTTCCGTTGCAATAGTGAATGGAATTGTTTCCTTAATTTCTCTTCCTGTTTTCTCATTATTAGTGTATAGGAATGCAAGGGATTTCTGTGTGTTGATTTTATATCCTGCAACTTTACTATAGTCATTGATTATTTCTAGTAATTTTCTGGTGGAATCTTTAGGGTTTTCTATGTAGAGGATCATGTCATCTGCAAATAGTGAGAGTTTTACTTCTTCTTTTCCAATTTGGATTCCTTTTATTTCATTCTGTCATTTCTAAGACTTGACCCAAGCACCATATTTCTGACTCTTTTGTTAAGTATGAGGGAGACTCCATTTCTCCTAAGGGATTCTTGCCCACGGTAGTAAATATAATGGCCATTTGAATTAAATTTGCCCACTCCAGATCATGGGTTTATAAGATGTCGATCTTGTCATCTCCTGCTTAACCACAACCAATTTACCTTGATTCATGGACCTAACATTCCAGGTTCCTATGCAATATTGTTCTTTACAACACTGGACTTTACTTTCACCACCAGACATATCCACAACTGAGCATCAATTTCTACTTTGGCCCACTGCTCCACTCTTTCTGGAGGTGTTCATAATTGCCCTTCACTCTTTCCCAGTAGGATGTCAGACTCCTTCAGACCTGGGAGGGGCTCATCTCCTGGTATCATATCTCTTTGACTTTTCACACTGTCCATGGGGTTCTCCAGGCAATAATACTGGAGTGGGTTTCCATTTCCTACTACAGAGGAACATATTTTGTTAGAACCCTTCATTGTGGCCTGTCCATCTTGGGTGACTCTGCACAGCATGGCTCGTAGCTTTACTGACTTAGGCAAGCCCCTTCATCATTAGGTTGTGATCCATGAAGGGGCAATTGTACATGTGTGCAATTATTTTTAGTTCCTTATAGTTTCTTAGCTTCTTATAGAAGCTAAAGGCAAAAGAAAGACAGAAAGATATACCCATTTGAATGTAGAGTTGCGAAGAATAGCACGAAGAGATAAGAAAGCCTTCCTCAGTGATTAATGCAAAGAAATAGAGGGAAATAATAGAATGGGAAAGACTAAAGATCTCTTTAAGAGTATTAAAGATACCAAGGGAACACTTCATGCAAAGATGGGCTCAATAAAGGACAGAAATGGTATGGACCTAACCTAAGCACAAAAGATATTAAGACAAGGTGGCAAGAATACACAGAAGAACTATATAAAAAAGATCTTAATGATCCAGATAACCATGAAGGTGTGATCACTCACCTAAAGCCAGACATTCTGGAGTCTGAAGTCAAGTGGGCCTTAGGAAGCATCACTACAAACAAAGTAGTGGAGGTGATGGAACTCCAGATGAACTATTTCAAATCCTAAAAGATGCTACGGTTAAAGTGCTGTACTCAATAGGCCAGCAAATTGGAAAACTCAGCAGTGGCTACAGGACTGGAAAAGGTCAGTTTTCATTCCAATCCCAAAGAAGGGCAATGCCAAAAAATGTTCAACTGCTAAGTCGCTTCAGTCATGTCCGACTCTGTGCGACCCCATAGACAGCAGCCCACCAGGCTCCCCCGTCCCTGGGATTCTCCAGGCAAGAACACTGGAGTAGGTTGCCATTTCCTTCTCCAATGCATAAAAGTGAAAAGTGAAAGTGAAGTCGCTCAGTCATGTCTGACTCTTCACAATTCCATGGACTGCAGCCCACCAGGCTCCTCCGTCCATGGGATTTTCCAGGCAAGAGTACTGAACTACCACACAATTGCACTCATTTCACATGCTAGTAAGGTAATGCTCAAAATCTCCAAGTTAGGCTTCAACAGTATGTGAACCATGAACTTCCAGATGTTCAAGCTGGTTTTAGAAAAGACAGAGGAACCAGAGATCAAATTGTCAACATCCATTGGATCAACAACAACAACAAACAAACAAACAAAAAACCAAGAGAATTCCAGAAAAACATTTACTTCTGCTTTATTGACTATGCCAAAACCTTTGTGTGGGTCACAACAAACTGTGGGAAATTCTTCAAGAGATGAGAATACCAGACCACCTTATCTTCCTCCTGAGAAATCTGTATGCAGGTCAAGAAGCAATAGTTAGAACTGGACGTGGAACAATGGATTGTTTCCAAATTGGGAAAAGAGTACATCAAGGCTGTATATTGTCACCGTGCTTATTTAACTTCTATGCAGAGTACATCATGTGAAATGCTAGGCTGGATGAAGCACAACCTGGGATCAAAATTGCCGGGAGAAATATCAGTAAGTTCAGATATACAGATGACACCACCCTAAAGTGAAGAGAAACTGAAGAGCCTCTTGATGAAAGTGAAAAAGGAGAGTGAAAGAGCTGGCTTAATACTCAACATTTAAAAAACTAAGATCATGGCCTCCAGTCCCATCACTTCATGGCGAATAGATGGAGAAACAATGGAAATAGTGACAGACTTTATTTTCTTGGGCTCCAAAATCATTGCAGCTGGTGGGTGCAGCCATGAAATTAAAAGATTCTGCTCTTTGGAAGAAAAGTTATGACCAACCTAGACAGCATATTAAAACGCAGAGACATTACTTTGCCAATGAAGTCTGTCTAGTCAAAGCTATGGTTTTTCCAGTAGTCATGTATGGATGTGAGAGTTGGACCATAAAGAAGACTGAGTGCTGAAGAATTGATGCTTTTGAACTGTGATGTGGTGGTGTTGCTGAAGATACGATGCTTTTGAACTGTAGTGTCAGAGAAGACTCTTTGAGAGTTCCTTGGATTACAAGGAGATCAAACCAGTCAATCTTAAAGGAAATCAGTCCTGAATATTCATTGGAAGGACTGATGCTGAAGCTGAAGTTCCAATACTTTAGCCACATGATATGAAGAACTGACTTATTGGAAAAGACCCTGATGCTGGGAAAGATTGAGGGCAGGAGGATAAGGGGATGACAGAGGATCAGATGGTTGGATGGCATCACCGACTCAGTGGACATGAGTTTGAGCAAGCTCTGGGAGTTGGTGATGGACAGGGAAGCCTGGCATGCTGCAGTCCATGGGGTTGCAAAGAATTGGACACGACTAAGCAACTGAGCTGAACTGATAGTTCTTTTTATTTTGTTGCTGAAGGAGATGTTTGTTCAGCTATAAACCTTTCAGCAAAATGTCCCAAATACCAATTTTGTTTCAAAATTACCATGATCCCCTTAATCCTTTCTGGAGATTTCTGTTCATTCCTGGGGTTCAGACTGGACCAGGGTTTTGCATCCTTTGAATCTTCTTTGCTTCTGCAGCTCCATCTTTCTCAATCGTGGCCCAGCCTCTTTTACTGACATGGACCTGGCCCCTTCTTTTACTTGCACCGTGGAAGTCCCCCACACCAGGCTTTTGGAATTCAAGTTTTACAAGGACTTGGGGATCATGAAGACGTCACCCAGGGAGTGGACACCATATACTGGTTGCTCTTCTCTTGCTCTGTTTCTCCTCTCCCTCCCTGACCCCTCTGGGGGCAGTCCCTTCCCTGTCCTGAGATATTTACATAAAGCAATCTCCTCTTGGCTCTGGGTGGGGTGGTGGGGTTTGAGGTGGGATGGGATCTCTCAGCTTTCATCTACTTCAAGTTTATATCTTATCTCTCAAAGCCAGTTATTTCCCTGAGAGAAATTTTGGTGCCAGCTGGTTAATGAAGTTTAATATACATCTCTGTATACAGTAGATATAAGAAATAAGAGAATTTTATACATGAAAGTAAACTTCAGTGGATACCTCTGGGTGGTAAGGATAACAGATGACTCTTATTTTCTTCCTTTTGCTTTTCTTTACAATGAGCATATTTTCTAAAATGTGTACAATGTACATATATTAAATTTTAATAACAAAAAAATTATCCAAGCAGGCTTTGGCAAGTCCTGACAAAGGCAAGGCCACAAGGAGTTCAGAAGGGGAAGGTATGTATTTGGCAGGGCAGAGAGGCACAAGCAAGTTCAGGGCACCTGGGGTTGGGGGAGGAAACAGAGATGGAGCAGGGAGGAGACAATGGAACAAAGACATGTGAAAAAAGTCAGATCACCAATTTAAGGTAACATGATTTGGCTCCATTGTGTTCTTGCATTTAGGAGGTTGACTAACAATTACAAGGATAATTATAACAATTTTAGGTTCGTCTGCACACTGTCATTTCATTATCCTCCAACTTATTGTGCTTGTTCCTAACATCCTGCTACTACAAAAGAGGAAATCGAATAGATGCATCCTTAATTTCAGCTATATTTTATACTTGGCTCTAACACAATTCCATTTTCAGATTGCCTGAATACATTAGAATGTGAATTTCATTGCCACATCCCACTGCAATCCATTCAATCTTAGAGTAGTTTAGAAAAGGACCGATCAGTTGGGACCAAAATGATCAATATGTTCTCCACCACCCTTGTGCTCTGTAAACTCCATACCCCATCTTACCCTTCAGCTTTTCTTTTCCTTGCAACTGAGCCCATCAGTACCTGAGACTTGGGGGCTGCTGTCACTAGCATTTTTTCTTTTTTACTATTATTGACTACTATGTATCTATTAATAAAAATGCATAGTACAAGCCAGTACAAAGCCTTTACCCCAATCTAAGTACTCAGTAAATGATTATAATAAACCCAGGATGGCACAGATCCATGCCATGATTTTCTTGGCATGATTTAAAAATTCAAAAGCAGTAATTTGGGGTTTTTTCCCCCTTTGGGAGTTTTGACTACAGCAGGTGGGACCCGGAAATGGCAAAGATTTGTCGATGGTTGGGGGCTGGCAATGGAATGGTGGTGATGATGGAGAGCTGCACCCCTCCAGCCCCACAAGCACTTAGGTGTTAACAGGCAGAGTGGACAGTGGGCAGTGCAGCCAGGATTAGGGGTGGAAGAAAGAGCTGGGGATGATCCCCTGGGGCCATTAGGGGCTGTGCTCCCAGCCATTTCACTTTCATCTCACTCATGTCCTTCCCATTGATAGTAATAGACAAAATCAGACAAATCTTTCTTTCCCTGGCATTCCCTTTTCTTTCCTTATTAAATTTATTGGAAGAGAAATCCACACTTATAGTACTTCCTTGCCTCCTGTTTGTTCCTCAATGTAGCCCACTGACCGTGCGCTCTCCTGGAGTTGGTACTGGGTCCTGCTTTCCAAGTCTCTGTCCCATTAACCTCCTCAAAGTAGCTGACATTGCTTTATGTTGTGCCCCAAACCTTCCTTCCAGTTCCCTCTGTCTCTTGATTAATGGCTTTGCCAACCAATGGTTGCCTGGCCTAGAAACACTGATGCCCTCAGTGCCTTTTTTGCTAACAGTGGAAACATCTATATTTCCCCGTCTCCTTTTGTCATCCATGGTGCAACTTCCTTGGTTGAACATCACACATCCTTCATCTGAACTCTGATTTCTAAGGTAATTGCATTGTGATTGGGGAGCTGTGGTTTGCATGATGATTCTTTGAAGTTTGTTCATGATGTTTCTTGATGTATGTGATCAAATTTTATTAATGTACCATATATACCTGGGAAAGGCAAGCATTAAAACTATAAGTAAAGATAGAGTAAAAAACAGTGATTGGCACCCAAGAGGAAAACAAAGCAGAAACAGGGAACAGAAGTATGCCAGGACAAATTTGGCTATAGGAGGTCTGGCAAAGAATATCACCTGAGCAAACACCTTTGAAAGTAGGGGCAGGTGTGTGGAGATGGGGAAGTCACAGCAGCTACTGCCTGAAAACTCCTTAGCACATGCCTCTTCTTGGGGACAGAGGAAGACTTTTCTGGGAAAAAACATCCTAGGGGTCGTGAAAACACAGAGCAGCCACATTCACGTGTTCTGGCTCATCTCTGCCTGGGCTCCCAGCAGGGAGACCTCTGTGCATGTGGTATGTCTCTGTCCCCAGTGTGGGGACAGATGCTTAGCTCCTGCTGTGCCTTCCTCCTCACATACAGATTCTCTTTCCTTCTGTACAGTTCCTTCCACTGTGTTAGTCAGAGCGTTGTGTTTGTTTCAATAAACAAATCCATTGCAAATATGATATGGCTTCACCCTGGTTGGTGATGAACATTCAGAGTTTCTTAAGCCACAAACTTAAAAACACAGCCTTGCCACCTTGCACAGAACAGGCTGGACTTCCTTAGACATTTCTCCAAAGGGAGCAACTAACTGCTTTGCCCTTCCCTTTTTTCACTCCCCCATCACAGGAGCCCTGACACCTCTCAGGAGCTCATGTAAGGATGGTGAGGATGGGGGAAAGTTTCTGCTGCAGGCCCCAGGCTTAGGAGCAGCCAGGTGATCAGATAGAATCTGTGAAGAATGTCCTGGGCCTCTGGGCTGAGTCCACAATGCACCGGTGGGGCAGCCTCCCCAGGGTGGCCCTTCTCTCTTCTTTGGGGAAGCCCTGGCTGGACACTCCTTTTAGAGTACCCTTGGCTCAACTGGACACTGCTTTGGCAGTGTCCTAAACAATTAGGGTTAGGGTTAGGGTTAGGGTTAGGGTTAGGGTTAGGGTTAGGGTTAGGGTTAGGGTTAGCAGGTTAGGGTTAGCTTCTTTCTTGGCAGCAGAAAGAAGCAGCAACTCTGCTCTGGTGATGCTTTAGGGAGGTGATCAGACACTTTCTTCTCTACTTTCCTTAAGTACACTTGACCCACAGGGAAGGCTCAGATAAATGATGGCTGTCCTTCTATTCCCAAGAGGCCTGGGGTCATGCTGGAGGTGGGGTGGTTGAGTTCTCACCTGAGTTCCCTAACCAGGAGTTTCCACCCCAGCAGGACCTGGAAGTCCAGCCTACCTTGACCTACCACAGGACCAAAGTTTATGTGTACAATTTGTATAATGTCAAAATTCAAGGGAGCATTTCATTCTCCTCAACAGACCCTTGTGTTTTGCTATAATTATATTGTTTTCTCTCTAAACCTCAGTGGGTAGAATTGATGCTCTAGAAGGTGTGGCAGATATGGCTGGTGGCTCTGCCAGGCCCAGGCTCACCACCTTCTGCCTCCTGGGAGTGTGTGCCCCACACATGTTGGTGGGAAGAGCAGGCCTGAGAGTCTGGCTCTGGCTCTGCCACACACCAGAGGCATTGCCCAGGCTGCCGGTCCTTCCCTGTGTGGCCTTCTGTCTGCTCATCTCTAGCACGAGAGCATCTGGCAAGGCATCCCCATCAGTTGTCTGTAGCTTGAGTGTCTTGGCCTCTCCACTCTGTGCAGCACTTGGTTGCATTCTTTTAATTTGGGGAAAAATCTTCCATCAGAGGCAAACATTTTCTGTTTGTTTTTAGCTCAGTTATAGCATTTTTAGTGATGTTCATGAAAAATGGCTTTCAGTTCAGTTCAGTTCAGTTGCTCAGTCTTGTCTGACTCTTTGCAACCCCATGAATCGCAGCATGCCAGGCCTCCCTGTCCATCACCATCTCCCAGAGTTCACTCAGACTCACTTCCATCGAGTCAGTGATGCCATCCAGCCATCTCATCCTCTGTCGTCCAATGGCTTTAGTTGGTTGTAAATGGTGATTGGGAAAAATAATACTGTCCTCCTAATTTTTTAAAAAATGTTTATATTTTTGGCTGCACCAGGTCTTAGTGGAGGAGTGAAGTCTCCTTTGTTGTGGCATGTGAACTCTTAGTTGCCCATGGTTGTGGGATCTAGTTCCCCAACTGGGGACAGACTCTGGACCCTTGTGGGAACATAGGAGCAGGGAGTCTTAACCACTGGACCACTAGGGAAGCCCCTCTCATCCTATTTTTAAAGCCTCAGTTCTGGCAATCCCCATGTCAGTGTCTAGGACACAGCCAAAGCCTCACATCATGTATGAGCACACACCTGCCTGGGTTCTGATCCCCTTCCTCCAAAAAGCATCAAGCAAATGATTCATTTTTACCAGCCTCTGGCCCCATGGGAAGCAGGAGTGAGGGCCAAGTGTCTGTCCTGAAGATACAGAGTGGAGAAGACTCACCAGGTCTGAACTGGGCTAATCTTGGGGGCACAGGCAGTGTGAGCGGCTCTGAAGTCCCATCTGAAATCCTTTCTCTGAGCACAGGAGTGGGAGACCCACCACTGAGGTGCTTGTGATATGATGAGATCATGCATGTGTATGGTGCTTTATAAACATTTAATGCCAACATGAGTAGACTACTGTGTAGATGAGGCATCTGTGTTGCTATTTTGATAACCCATAAAAAACACTTCCTTCCTTTCCCCTGCATCTCTTCTGTTTGTTCTGTTTGCATTCAAATGCAAATTAGTCTTTCCCTCTTCAAAGGAGACAGTTTAACCAGGGGTATTAAGTATAATTAAGTAGACATGCATTAAAATCATGCTGGCAGAAAGCAGGGCACCTGGTCAGATGTTCTGCCATTCAGAGGACACAGAATCACATTTATGACTGAAGAGGGACTGTGGTGTGGTACAGCTTTAGTTCAGTCACTCAGTTGTGTCCAACTCTTCGCGACCCCATGAACCACAGCACGCCAGGCCTCCCTGCCATCACCAACTCCTGGAGTTTACTCAAACTCATGTCCATTGAGTCGGTGATGCCATCCAACCGTCTCATCCTATGTTGTCTCCTTCTCCTGCCTTCAATCTTTCCCAACATCAGGGGCTTTTCAAATGAGTCAGCTCTTTGCATCAGGTGGCCGAAGTATTGGAGTTTCAGCTTCAACATCAGTCCTTCCAATGAACATTCAGGCCTGATTTCCTTTAGGATGGACTGGCTGGATCTCCTTGCAGTCCAAGGGACTCTCAAGAGTCTCCTCCAACACCACAGTTCAAACCATCAATTCTTCAGCACTCAGCTTTCTTTATAGTCCAACTCTCACATCCATACATGACTACTGGAAAAACCATAGCCTTGACTAGATGGACCTTTGCTGGCAAAGTAATGTCTCTGCTTTTTAACATGAAGTCTAGGTTGGTCATAACTTTCCTTCCAAGGAGTAAGTGTCTTTTAATTTCATGGCTACAGTCACCATCTGTAGTGATTTTGGAGCCCCCCAAAATAAAGTCTGCCACTGTTTATCCATCTATTTGCCATGAAGTGATGGAACCGGATGCCATGATCTTCGTTTTCTGAAAGTTGAGCTTTAAGCCAACTTTTTCACTCTCCTCTTTACTTTCATCAAGAGGCTCTTTAGTTCTTCTTCACTTTTTGCCATAAAGGTGGTGTTCTCTGCATATCTGAGGTTATTGATATTTCTCCCAGCAATCTTGATTCCAGTTTGTGCTTCATCCAGTCCAGCATTTCTCATGATGTACTCTGCATATAAGTTAAATAAGCACAGTGACAATATACAGCCTTGACCTACTCCTTTTCCTATTTGGAACCAGTCTGTTGTTCCATGTCCAGTTCTAACTGTTGCTTCCTGACCTGTATACAGATTTCTCAAGAGGCAGGTCAGGTGGTCTGGTATTCCCATCTCCTTCAGAATTTTCCACAGTTTATTGTGATCCACACAGTCAAAGGCCTTGGCATAGTCAATAAAGTAGAAATAGATGTTTTTCTGGAACTCTCTTGCTTTTTCTGTGATCCAGCGGATGTTGGCAATTTGATCTCTGGTTCCTCTGCCTTTTCTAAAACCAGCTTGAACATCTAGAAGTTCATGGTTCATGTATTGTGAAGCCTGGCTTGGAGAATTTTAAGCATTACTTTGCTAGCATGTGAGATGAGTTCAATTGTGCAGTAGTTTGAGCACGGTGCTGGAGTGGCAAGGGGCTAAGAGGAGATACCCCATGTCCAAGGCCAGGAGCAGCGGCTGCGCTTTGCTGGACTGGCTGTGTGGAGATACCCCATGTCCAAAGCCAGAAAATCTCCAGTAAGATGGTAGGCACTGGAGTGGCTGTGAGGAGATACCCCACATACAAGGGTAAAGGAGAAGCCTCAGGAAAACCGTAGGAGGGGCAAATTCACATTTAGAATCAAACCCTGTTCCTGCCAGAGATGCTCAGAGGGTTCAAATAAAGCTTGTGCGCACAAGACCCAAGGAACCACAGAGACTGAGACAGAACTGTGTTTGAGCATCTCCTGTGCAGCTACGGGTCGGCAGTGGTCTGCCGCAGGGACAGGGGCTCTGGGTGTGGGTATGGCATAAGTCTTCTTGGAGGAGGTTGCCATTAACCCCACTATAGAGCTGTCAGAACTTATATAGGACTGGAAAATAGACTCTTGGAGGGCACAAACAGAACCTTGTGCACCAGGACCCAGGAGAAAGGAACAGTGGCCCCACAGGAGACTTGCTTGTGGGTGTCCAGCAGTCTCCAGTGAAGGAGTGGGTCAGTGGTGGCCTGCTACAGGGTTGGGGGCACTGGGTGTGGCAGTGCATGCATGGGATCTTTTGAGGGAGGTCACCATTGTCTTCATTACCTCCACCATGGTTTGGGAAAACTCAGCAGTGGCCACAGGACTGGAAAAGATCAGTTTTCATTCCAATCCCAAAGAAACGCAATGCCAAAGAGTACTCAAACTACCACACAATTGCACTCATTTCACATGCTAGTAAAGTAATGCTCAAAATTCTCCAAGCCAGGCTTCAGCAATACGTGAACCGTGAACCTCCAGATGTTCAAGCTGGTTTTAGAAAAGGCAGAGGAACCAGAGATCAAATTGCCAACATCCGCTGGATCACAGAAAAAGCAAGAGAGTTCCAGAAAAACATCTATTTCTGCTTTATTGACTATGCCAAGGCCTTTGACTGTGTGGACCACAATAAACTGTGGAAAATTCTGAAGGAGATGGGAATACCAGACCACCTGACCTGCCTCTTGAGAAATCTGTATGCAGGTCAGAAAGCAACAGTTAGAACTAGACATGGAACAACAGACTGGCTCCAAATAGGAAAAGGAGTAGGTCAAGGCTGTATATTGTCACCCTGCTTATTTAACTTCTATGCAGAGTACATCATGAGAAATGCTGGGCTGGAAGGAGCACAAGCTGGAATCAAGATTGCCAGGAGAAATATCAATAACCTCAGATATGCAGAGAACACCACCCTTATGGCAGAAAGTGAAGAGGAACTAAAAAGCCTCTTGATGAAAGTGAAAGTGGAGAGTGAAAAAGTTGGCTTAAAGCTCAACATTCAGAAAACAAAGATCATGACATCTGGTCCCATTACTTCATGGGAAATAGATGGGGAAACAGTGGAAACAGTGTCAGAATTTACTTTTTTTTGGGTTCCGAAATCACTGCAGATGGTGATTGTAGCCATGAAATTAAAAGATGCTTACTCCTTGGAAGGAAAGTTATGACCAACCTAGATAGCATATTCAAAAGCAGAGACATTACTTTGCCAACAAAGGTCCGACTAGTCAAGGCTATGGTTTTCACAGTGGTCATGTATGAATGTGAGAGTTGGACTGTGAAGAAAGTTGAGAGCCAAAGAATTGATGCTTTTGAACTGTGGTGTTGGAGAAGACTCTTGAGAGTCCCTTGGACTGCAAGGAGATCCAACCAGTCCATTCTGAAGGAGATCAGCCCTGGGATTTCTTTGGAAGGAATGATGCTACAGCTGAAACTCCAGTACTTTGGCCACCTTATGGGAAGAGTTGACTCATTGGAAAAGACTCTGATGCTGGGAGGGATTGGGGGCAGGAGAAGGGGATGACAGAGGATGAGATGGGTGGATGGCATCACTGACTCAATGATCATGAGTCTCAGTGAACTCTGGGAGTTGGTGATGGACAGGGAGGCCTGGCGTGCTGCGTTCCATGGGGTTGCAAAGAGTCAGACATGACTGAACGACTGAATTGAAATAGCAGGGAGGGAACACAGCTCCGCCCATCAACAGAAAATTGGATTAAAGATTTACTGAGCATGGCCTGGGAGAAGGAAATGGCAACCCATTCCAGTATTCTTGCCTGGAGAATCCCAGGGACAGGAGAGCCTGGTGGGCCACCATCTATGCGGTCGCTCAGAGTCGGACACGACTAAAGCGACTTAGTAGCAGCAGCAGAGCATGGCCCCGCCCATCAGAACAAGACCCAGTTTCCCCCTCAGTCAGTCTCTCCTATCAGGAAGCTTTCATAAGCCTCTTATCCTTCTCCATCAGAGGGCAGACAGACTGAAAACCACCATCACAGAAAACTAACCAATCTAATCACATGGACCACAGCCTTGTCTAACTCAGTGAAACTATGAGCCATGCCGTGTAGGGCCACCCAAGATGGATGGGTCATGGTGGAGAGTTCTGACAAAACATGGTCCACTGGAGAAGGGAATGGCAAACCACTTCAGTATTCTTGCCTTGAGAACCCCATGAAAAGTATGAAAAGACAAAAGATAGGATACTGAAAGATGAACTCCTCAGGTCAATAGGTGCCCAATATGCTACTGGAGATCAGTGGAGAAATAACTCCAGAAAGAATGAAGGGATGGAGCCAAAGCAAAAACAACAGCCAGCTGTGGTACAGCTTCAAGGGATCTTACAGATCACCTGGCTTGTGTGCATCCAGTGAAAAGTGGCTTCCTTGGCCTGAGGCTTTGGCTTGTCTAAGATAAGCCAAGATAATACTCAGCTTAAATCAGTGTTTTGCATCTTTGATCAGAAGATGTGAACACATTTGGCCTTCTCATGTAGCCACTCATGTAAACAACTGTTGCCAGGTGTTGCCCTGGCAGAACTGAGCCATTAATCATGGCAAATGGAGCTGCAAGTAGTTAGGTATATAATTTTGAGCTTTTCAAGTGAAATTCCTTTCAAAGTACATTATAAAGCCAGGTATTATGCAGAATTACTGGCAAAAGGAGACTAAATAGTCTTTCATTAACTTTTGGCTCACATGTGGCCTTTGTGTGCCAATATGCCAAAGTTTCTGCATGACCTTGAACTCATGTGTTCTTCACAGGTGTGGATTTCTGACTGAATCAGCTAAGTATGTGCCCTTGGGACACATACTTAGAAAATGGGAGTCTGGGGTCTTCGAGAAAGAGGAGCAGTGGAGCACATGAGAGGGCCAGAAGGGAGAGGATAAAGGGCTGGAGGAAATTCTGGACACAGGTGCCCAGAGCAAGGCTGGGGTCAGAGGGCAAGGCCAACCTGTCAATACCAGTCCAGGCAAGCTTGGTGCCAAGGTGCCCTGCAATGGGCGGTGTGTGGCAATGAGAGGCCATTGTCCTTCCTTCCTCCCCCCAGGCTGTGTTGAGCTGTAGTGACCATGTGGAGCTAGGAAAGTGAACAAGACTTGTCTGGCAAGGTATTGAGCTTGGATCCAAAGATGTCCCAAGAGCTGGGCCTAGTGGGAAAGCTGGAAGATGAGTCTTAGACAAGCTCAGCATAGGGAAGGGTCTGGGCTTAGAGGCAAAGGCCAGAGTGGAAGCAACAGTACAGGAGTGAGAGAACCCAGGGGATTCTGGTGAGAATTCTGAGTCTCACCCAGGCCCTGGTGAGACTACTTGTGGTCTGGAGCAAAGTCTGAGATGGAGCTTCTATGACAGCCTGCAGCTTCAGGTCTGGGTGGAGGGAAAGTCCTTGCGGACAATGAGCTGCTTCTGCCATAGCCAGGGGTACAGATGAGCAGTCTGGGTGAGCCCTCAGGTTCCCAGCCAGCTTCACGCCCATGCCTGGGGGGACCTGGGGTCCAAGAGCCAGCGTCCTGCAGGAGGGGTCTGTGGGCTGGGCAGGGCACCGGACCATGAATGATGACTGGAGTGAGAGTGGGTCGGTAGTCCCAGGGAAGTTGGGCTTCTAGAAACAGCAGCTAGGATATCCAGGGCGGGAGGCCAAGGAGTGTTATTGACTGAATGTCTTCCAAATTTATATGTTGAAGCCAAACTCCCTAACATAGGAGGTGGGGTCTTCAGGAGGTGATGGAGCCCCCATTATGGGATTAGTGTCCTTATAAGATAACTTGAGAGAGCTGTTTCCTTTCTCTCTGCCACGTAATGACACAGTGAGAAGGTGGCCATCTACATACCAGGAAGAGGCCTCACCAGAAACCAGATCTGCTGGCACCTTGATCTTGGACTTCTAGCCCCCAAACTGTTTAAGCCCCTCAGCCTGAGCTGACCAAAGTGGTGGTGCGAGGGGCAGCAAATGGAAGCCCACCATCCAGACTTGGGGAACCTAGGGAGTGCTTCCGGCCTCCTCCTCATGTCGGGATCCCCTCACCATTGGCTTTGAGATCCTGAAGTCAAGTACAGTCTGTGTCCTAAATGGCCCACACATCCCCTATTGCTCTGCTCACATCCTGACTCTGGCCTGGATGACTGACAGTAGCCCCTCACTGGTCTCCCATGTCCACGTCGATCCTAAGAACCTATTCTTCAGACCAAGGTCTCATGGGCTGATCAGCAAATCTAACCACAATACTCCTCTGTTTGAACCCTTCTGCCGCCAAGCCCAATTCCAACACTCTCCCAATCCAGGCACAGCCCGGCCCTACTTCCCCACCAGCCTGCCTCCCTCCCCTCTTAGTCTTCAGCAGGATGGCCTCTCCCTCAGATATTGCTCTGACTTCCTTGTTATCTTGGCACAAACACTCTCCTCTCTGGCCCCTGAGGTGGCCGCTTATCTCAGGCCCTGCTCTTCTCCTTGCTACCCTCCCGATGGTGGATATCCAGCCATATGCTGGGTGCCATGTGACTTCCTGTGACCTTGTCAGTCACCCTGGCAAAGGCAGGGTGCACCTGCCACTCACCATCCCAGGACACCTGCTGCACTCACATGGTGAGAGCTCACTGGGCCAATCAATAAGCAAATGAGGACTATCAACATGGTGGAACATTACTCAGCAGTGAAAAGGTACAGACTTCTGACATTTGAAATGACACCAGTAAATCTCAGGGTGATCAGCCTGAGTGAAAGAAGCCAGACATAAGAGGGTACATTGTATTAGTCTACTTCTATAAAATCCTAGAAAACTCAAATGAAACTAGAGACAGAAGCAGGTTTGTGGTCACCTGAGGTTGGTGTGGAGAGGGGATGGACAGTGGCAGGGCATGAGGGAATGTTCTGGAGTGATATGGTGCCATCTGTGTCTTTGGTGACAGTGACGTTAAAGTCCATCTAATTATACACTTTAAATGAATTAAAGTGTGTACATGAATTGTGTAATACATGAATTATGTGTTTAAAATGTTGATTAATTTTTGTTTAAATTTAAAAATGTTGCCAAGTGTCCTAACTGATGTCAGTGGACACCCAGGTGGCTCCAGTGGTAAAGAACCCACCTGCCAATGCAGGAGATGTAAGAGACTCGGGTTCAATCCCTGGCTTGGGAAGATCCCCTGGAGGAGGGCGTGGCAACCCATTCCAGTATTCTTGCCTGGAAAATCCGCATGGACAGAGGAGTCTGGCAGGCTACAGTCCATGGGATTGCAAAGAGTTGGGCACGACTGAAGAGACTTAGCACACACACACATGGACACTCACTGGGTCTATCCTGTCTAGACTGAGAGTTACACCCAGACCAGTAACACTGGTTGGACAACAAGCAACAACAACCATGGCCCTGACTGCCCTGTGCCCTGTGCCTGGTCTGTGGTGTCACTGCAGTCAGCCCATGGGACAGCCTCTGAGGTGCTGTGTGAGACACTGCTTCTGCAGCCCCACCCGCCCTCTGCCCTGGTGCAGCTTATGCCCAGCTCTATGATCAGTGCCTCTTAGACCAGGGTACACATGGATATAGGGCCCTGGTGTGTGTCCCAGGGAGCCTGGCACAGCCCTGTCTCTGCGGGGCACTGAGAAGAAGCAGATGCTGAGTGGGTGCTCTCTGCCTCTCCAGGCCCCACTCCTAGGGAGGGGACGGGGCAGCGGTTCCCAAGCTTTCTTTCCTGAGTCAGCAGCTGTCTTGACAACAGGAATATGGGAGGTGGTGAAGATGGCAGGTGTGTGCTCCCTGGAGAGTCCTCACTTCACAGGATGCTCTGTGGCCTGGTTTCAATAGAAAAAACATATGTAAAGTGGCTTGCATCCCATAGACATACATTAAATACTAACGTAGAAAAATGAAAAAGACAGATCAAGAACAAGGCAGTTGAGGGTCAGATGCAGAGCACAGGGGAACTAAAACAGTTTCCCAAGAGGCCTGGGCTTGCAAGATGCATGTAATTTAGTAGTAAAAGTGGTGTTCATCTTGATGTGAAAGCAAAAATGGTTCTAATTGTCTGATTAAAGGATTGCCCCATTTGTTCAAAGAAACATTTTCCTGTCATTCATTCTAATGGGGATGCGTTAAGACTCCTTTTAAGTGACTGAATAACATAATGAACACAGTGGTATCACAAAGGATTCAGACACTGTTATATGTCCACTTATGGCAAATCTTGATGAAAGGTTAAGCTTCTTTTCTTAGAAGGACATAAGCACAAATTAACAGATAAGCAGGCAGAAATACTTTATGCAGAGTGTGTCCTCTGAGCCCCCTCCAACACTGAAAGGCTCTGCTGGGCTCCATCTGGAGTTTTCTCCTAAAGCCGGATTTTCCTTCAAAGGCAATTAGCTTTTATCTCTCTGGAGGCTGACTCCATGAGAGCCATTGGATGGTCTGCCACTCATCCTTCCCTGGAGAGCGGTCTCCTCCCTCGGCCTAACCACAGTCTGGCTGCCCTGGCTCCTCTGCAGTGGCCTGCTGAGGGGCACTTATAGTGGACTGGTTAGTTTTGAGCCCAAGGAGCCGAATACAGCATTCAAGTCACAGTGACTCCCTGGCACAGTGGCTCCTCCCATACAGAGTGCAGCCCAGTTGGCTCTTGGTCCCCAGATTTACTTGTCATACTCTCTCTGCAATTGTCAGTGATTAGTATCTGGAGGGGCTGTGATATAAAGATGGTGCTGCTGCCCCACTGAGGCAGAGACCCAATATCAGGACATTTCGATGTGCAGGCTGGTGTTGAGAACTGTGCAAAAGAAGAAGGCCTAACAACCTCCTCCATCCCCCTATGAGGCTGATCTTAACTGATAGTAACTGGAAGAGTCAAGCAGTGGTCCATCCTCCGAAAAATGTGGCTAAGCCTTGGGTGGGCCTGTAAAACAGAGTACAGTTAAGACTAGGACACTGGTGAAGAAACGCACACAGTTAGAACCAGAGTTTTCTTCTCCTCCCACAAAAGGGGATAACTGTGTTCACAAGCCATTTTCTTCTCTAAAAGGAAAAACAATATTGTATTTACATCAGTCTGTCCATCCATTCAGCCAGCCACCCATCCATCCATCTACCCACCCACATTTTCATCCACGTATCCATCTATCCATGCTTCCATCTCATTCATATATACTGTGTATCCAAAGCTGTGCTGGGGGTGAAGGAAGACTAGGCAGGACTAGGGCAGGGGCTGGGTGTTTCTCCTGGTTCTGCACCCCTCAGCGAGCTAGCTTTAGGAAAGTCCCTTAATAAAGCTGGGGCACAGGCCATCTGATAACATGAGCCTTGGACTTAAAAATCTTAAAGTAGCTCTATTTCTAAAAGTCTCTGAATATAAGTTATGGGCTCTACCATAAAAGTTTACCATGGTTGGAGGTAAAAGACCCATAAATGCATCAAAAAAAAGGATGTTAAGGACCACATGCATCTCATTTAAGATAGAGATTCAGGGCAGAATCCCCGCTGGCGAGGCTGGTAGCTTCTTTCTTCCAAGTTCTCAGGATGTTTTCGTGTATGGAGGTGTGTGTTTGCGGAGTTGGCAAAGCAGAGTCTGAGTTGTTTCTATAGGAGTGGTCATAAGCTCATGTGTTAACAGAAAGCATCCAAACTCTGGACATAAGGCCAAGAAGCCTGCGTGTGCTTCCGGGGTTGCCTGGAGGCTTTGTTTTATAGGCCTACCCAAGGTTTAGCCACATTTTTAGGAGGATTGCTTGACTCTCCAGTTAGTATTAGTTAAGTGCTCAGATTCTGTGAAGTTCCATGCTCTATTGTAGGTATTTGTCAAATAGACATGAAATGATTCCCTGTCCACTGAAGAGAGAGAACTACTGATTTATTGCCCTGTAGGACATTAACCAGATTTGCCTCAAACGTTAAAGATCTGTTTTAGTGAGTCTTTCCCAAAGGACTACATAAATTCTAGTACTTGAAATGCCATTTGGACCAGCATTACCAACTTCCTGGCTCACTGCTTAATTGATGAGCTTAATAAAATCCTGGGCATGTATTCATTCTGTTTTGTTTGAGAGCCATGTTTTCAACTTCCTTCAATATTTTTCCAGGACAGCACTGACCCAGCCTTTTCCCCTCCACCCAGTGCCCTCCCGAGGTGAGTGCAGGAAAGGGTCCCAGCTGAGGGGAGGAGAGGGGCCCTGAAAGGTGCTCTGGCCCACCTGGACTGAGCCCTTGGCACCCTCCCACGACCCCAGCTCCTGGCCTCTCTCAGAAGCTGATCTTCACACTGATCATCACCCGGAGACAAGGACGGAGGACCAGGCTGTCTAGGTCAAGCTGGGCTGCTCCTTTGTTCTGCAACCTCAGCAGTCCCACCTTGGAGACCCGGGGGGCTTGTTGTCAGGATGCAGGGGAAGCATCACTCGGCACCCACATTTCCATCCACCCTGGTTCTTGGGTGGTTGAAAGATGCACCGGTAAAGAAACCAGGATGGGTATTTCAAGATCATTAAGCCTAGTTATTAATGGAATCTCACCCAGGAGATCCAAAGCCCAGGACAAGCACCCAGATAGGGGATTCTGAATGCACCATATCTCTATCAAATGGCTTATACAGTGATTTTGCCACAAGAGGAACCTGGTGGGCCACAGTCCATGGGATCTCAAAGAGTCAGACACAACTGAAGTGACTTAGCATGCACGCAACACAAGCAATAGCAGAGACAGTGGGAATAAAAGTTGATGAGGGCAGTTTGGTAGTGTGGGGCAAGGGGCTTGACCATGTTCTGGGCACTTGTGCCAGTAAACTCTACTCCTAAGAAGCTCTGTGAAGGAGAAGACAAAGAATGTTGTGGAAAGACAGCCACTGGAGTTACAAAATTGGGTCAAGCCTAAACAGTCAACAACAGGGAACTAGTTAAATAAAGAATACAGAGCCATAAGTGTAGAGAAATGTAGCCATTAAAATAAAAAAGAATTTTTTTCATAAAAAGGAAAATACTCCTATAAAAAAAGCCCATTAGAATAATCTAGCTGTCATCTACCTCTCTGATGATTCCAACCTCCTAAAGAGTACTTAAATGTGCATGAAAACCTGAATGGAAAAGACCTGCTTAGCAACTGTATCTATCAATAGGTGGTAAGGATGCCAGGGATCTTTCTCATCTACTTTCTTCTGTCTCTAACCAGAGCACATTTTCAATTTACAATGGAAACAAACACTCTAGGTGAAAGGCATTTGTTTTAAAGGCTTGAATCTCTAAAGCACACTTGGTTTTGGAATTTTGCCTGCGGCAGGTCCTCCCTCAGTGTCTGGTGGCTGTTTTGCCTGTGAGAGCTGGGCAGAGGCAGGGCCAATCTGCAGAATATTTACAAAGCCAACCTGGGTGTGTCCAGTGACCCCAGCTCTTTGCCTGCCTCTGGCTGCATTGGCCCCTGATGGCGAATTAGACTCCCAGACTCCGTAACTGCTGTTGGTGCAAACAATGGTGTCACACATACATGATGCCCAAATTTCATACAAATAACATGGCCTGTGTTCTCCTTCAAGTTTTCTCCGTGCAGAGTGTCCCCATGGTCCTTAGCTCCTTGTCAGTTGGTGCCCTGTCTCTGCCTTCTTTGGGCCATACTTGTGTTTTGAGATCTTTCCTCTGGCTCTTCTGCTCCTCTGATCTCCCCTGGGCTTCCCCCTTCAGCACTCAGGCCCACGGCCAAAATCTGCAGAGAAAAAGCCCTGCCCTCCTCATGTCCAACAATTTATGTTATACAAGCAAACAAAAGAGCTTGTTCAGTTGTAGAGTCCAAGGTGTCTGTGTTTAGGTCAATGGTGCCTTTACAACTTTCTCCAGGAACATGGATTGGAGTCTTCTTCACTCAGGTTGTTTTCTAGAACAAAGGAAGAGTCAGCATCTAAAACCCATTCAAGTCTCCATAACAGACAAGCCAAAGTCAAAGAGAGGATCATAGTAACAGGAGCTAGCTAAGCAGTTACTGGATATCAGGCTAAATGCTTCACAAAATTACTTCATTGTATCAGATGAAAAAGAACATCATTTCTATTTTCCAGTTGTGCTGAGGGTTAGTAATCTGCCTGAGGTTATAAACTAGCCCATAGCAGTACAGGATTCTGCCCCTGGCTGTCTGCCTGTAACCTCTCTCTTGTGCTGGTGCCTCCTTGGGACATTTCACCAGGAGACTCAGTAATGATGGAAGCTCCCCAGTGCCACCAGGTATGAAGTAAGTTACCAGAGACCTCTGGGTTGTCTCTGAATATCAGGGGACAGCCCTTCTGAGTCTAGCAAGAGCCACGAAACTCCACAGGGGCGGAGGGGCTGGGGCTCCTTCACCCCTCATTCCCACGTGTCCACCTGGGCACCTGAGAGCAGAGCCTGAGACAGGCTCTGGGTGATCCCTGGAGGTGATCGAGGAGGGGGCATGACCTAGCAGGAGGTACGGCCACCTCAGGATGTACCTTCCAACTGGTGCTTATGCTGTGACCCCGCAGGGCTGCTTCGCAGACTGCCCACCTTGTACTTTGAGTGAATTGAGGGGATTCCCTGGACCACTCCACTCCTGGGCAAACTGATAAGAGGGGCCTTGCCAGGCTGAGGCCAAGTGGCTGGAGGAGGGGAGGTGGGGCCCAGAAGACTGGAGCAGAGCACAGAGCTCTGGGATGTATTTAATTCAGATTACCATTATATTAACTACTGTGGGCAAGAAACCCATAGAAGAAATGCAGTAGCCATCATAGTCAACAAAAAGTTCAAAATGCAGTACTTGGGTGCAATCTCAAAAACAACAGACAGAATGATGAAGGCAAACCATTCAAAATCACAGTAATCCAAGGCTATGCCCCAACCAGTAATGCCAAAGAAGCTGAAGTTGGATGGTTCCATGAGGATGTACAAGACCTTCTAGAGTTAACACCAAAAAAAGATGTTCTTTTCATCATAGGGGACTGGAATGCAAAAGTAGGAAGTCAAGAGATACCTGGAGTAACAGGCAAATTTGGCCTTGGAGTACATAATGAAGCAGGGCAAAGGCTAGCAGAGTTTTGCAAAGAGAATGCACCGGTCATAGCAAACACCCTCTTCCACAACACAAGAGATGACTCTACACATGGATAGCACCAGATGGTCAATACCAAAATCAGATTGATTATATTCTTTGCAACTGAAGATGGAGAAGCTCTATACAGTCAGCAAAAACAAGACCAGGAGCTGACTGTGGTTCAGATAATGAACTCTTTACTGCAAAATTCAGGTTTAAATTGAAGAAAGTAGGGAAAACCACTAGATCATTTGGGTATGCCTAAGTCAAATCCCTTATGTTATACAGTGGAAGGGACAAATAGATTCAAGGGATTAGATCTGATAGACAGAGTGCCTGAAGAACTACAGACAGAGGTTCATGACATTGTACAGGAGGCAGTGATCAAGATCACCCCCAAGAAAAAGAAATGCAAAAAGGAAAAATGGCTGTCTGAGGAGGGCTTACAAATAGCTGAGAAAAGATGAGAAGCTAAAGGCAAAGGAGAAAAGGAAAGATATGCCCATCTGAATGCAGAGTTCCAAAGAATAGCAAGAAGAGATAAGAAAGCCTTCCTCAGTGATCCATGCAAAGAAATAGAGGAAAACAACAGAATGGGAAAGACTAGAGATCTCTTCAAGAAAATTAGAGACACCAAGGGAATATTTCATGCAAAGATGGGCTCAATAAAGGACAGAAATGGTATGGACCTAACAGAAGCAGAAGATATTAAGAAAAGGTGGAAAGAATACATGGAAAAACTATATAAAAAATATTTTAATGATCCAGATAACCACGAAGGTGTGATCACTTACCTAGAGCCAGACATCCAAAGTCAAGAGGGCCTAAGGAAGCATCTCTATGAATAAAGTAGTGGAGGTGATGGAACTCCAGCTAAGCTATTTCAAATCCTAAAAGATGATGCTGTTAAAGTGCTGTATTCAATAGGCCAGCAAATTTGGAAAACTCAGCAGTGGCCACAGGACTGGAAAAGGTCAGTTTTCATTCCAATCCCAAAGAAGGGCAATGCTAAAGAATGTTCAAACTACCACATAATGGTACTCATCTCCTAATGCATATATATGGAATTTAGAAAGATGGTAACAATAACCCTGTATGAGAGACAGCAAAAGAGACACAGATGTATAGAACAGTCTTTTGGACTCTGTGGGAGAGGGTGAGGGTGGGATGGTTTGGGAGAATGGCATCGAAACATGTATAATATCATGTGAAACAAATCACCAGTCCAGGTTCAATGCATGATACAGGATGCTCAGGGCTGGTGCACTGGGATGACCCAGAGGGATGGTATGGGGAGGGAGGTGGGAGGAGGGTTCAGGATGGGGAACACGTGTACACCTGTGGCAGATTCATGTTGATGTATGGCAAAACCACTACAATATTGTAAAGTAATTAGCCTCCAATTAAAATAAATAAATTTTATTAAAAAAATATACTCATCTCACACGCTGCTAGTAAAGTAATGCTCAAAATTCTTCAAGCTAGTCTTCAACAGTAGGTGAAGCGAGAACTTCCAGATGTTCCAGCTGGATTCAGAAAAGGCAGAGGAACCAGAGATCAAATTGCAAACATCCAATGGATCATAGAAAAAGCAAGAGAATTCCAGAAAAACATCTACTTCTGCTTTATTGACTGCGCCAAAGCCCTTGACTGTGTGGATCTCAACAAACTGGAAAATTCTTCAAGAGGTAGAAATACCAGACCACCTTACCTGCTTCCTGAGAAATCTGTATGTAGGTCAAGAAGCAACAGTTGGAACTGGACGTGGAACAACAGACTGGTTCCAAATTGGGAAAGGAGTACATCAAGATTGTATATTGTCACCCTGCTTATTTAACTTATATGCTGAGTATATCATGAGAAACGCTGGGCTGGAGGAAGCACAAGCTGGAATCAAGATTGCTGGGAGAAATATCAATAACCTCAGATATGCAGATGATGCCACCCTTATGGCAGAAAGAGAAGAAGAACTGAAGAGCCTCTTGATGAAAGTGAAAAAGGAGAGTGAAAGAGTTGGATTAAGGCTCAACATTCAGAAAACAAAGATTACGGCATCCAGTGCCATCACTTCATGGCAAATAGATGGGGAAACAATGGAAACAGTGACAGACTTTATTTCCTTTGGCTCCAAAATCACTGCAGATGGTGACTACAGCCATGAAATTAAAAGATGCTTGCTCAGAAAAAAAGCTATGACCAACCTAGTTAGTTAGTTAGTTAGTTCAATCGCTCAGCCATGTCCAACTCTTTGCGACCCCATGAATTGCAGCACGCCAGGCCTCCTTGTCCATCACCAACTCCCGAAGTTCGCTCAAACTCATGTCCATCGAGTTGGTGATGCCATCTAGCCATCTCATCCTCTCTCGTCCCCTTCTCCTCCTGCCCCCAATCCCTCCCAGCATCAGAGTCTTTTCCAATGAGTCAGCTCTTCGCATGAGTTGCCCAAAGTACTGGAGTTTCAGCTTTAGCATCATTCCTTCCAAAGAACACCCAGGACAGATCTCCTTTAGAATGGACTGGTTGGATCAACCTAGACAGCATATTAAAAAGCAGAGACATTACTTTGCCGACAGAGGTCCATCTAGTGAAAGCTGTGGTTTTTCCAGTAGTCATGTATGAATCTGAGAGTTGGACTATAAATAAAGCTGAGCACCATCAAATTGATACTTTTGAACTGTGGTGTTGGAGAAGATTCTTGACAGTCCCTCGCACTGCAAGGAGATCCAACCAGTCCATGCTAAAGGAAATCAGTCCTGAATATTCATTGGAGGGACTGATGCTAAAGCTGAAACTTCAATATTTTGTCCAGCTGATGTGAAGAACTGACTCATTGGAAAAGACCCGAATGCTGGGAAAAATTGAAGGCAGGAGGATAACGGGACGACAGAGGATGAGATGGTTGGATGGGACATGAGTTTGAGCAAGCTCCGGGACATGGTGAAGGATAAGGAAGCCTGGTGTGCTGCAGTCCATGGTGCTGCAAAGAGTTGAACATGACTGAGTGATTGAACAACAACAATAAAACATTATTGTATAAAATCTGTTCAAGTCCCTGTGTTCAATTATTTTGGGTATATTACCAGAAGTGTAATTTCTGGGTCATGTGATAGTGCTATATTTAGTTTTTAGGCACCTCCTTAGCGTTTGCCACAGCAGCTGCACCAATTTACCTTCCTGCCGACAGTGTATAAAGGTTTCAGTTTATCCACATCTTTGCCAATGCTTGTTATTTATTGTGTTGTTGGCTTTTTGTTTTTAAAATAACGGCCATCCTAATAGGTGCAAGTTTGTATCTTATAATTTTTGAGATCCTGGTGACCTTCTAGTGTGGTGCAAACTTAGCTTTGTAGGACAATCTGTGATTTTCAAATTACACACAAATTACCTAAGTTTTCACTACATTGCATGTGAAGTAGGTGGGAAGATGTGATTCCCAGCTCACTGGTGAGGAAACTGATGCTTAGACACATGAGATGGTGTTTCTAAGATGAAAAGGCTGGTGAACAGCAGCGGTAGGAGCAGAACCTAGCCCTGCAACCACCCTGGCAGGCCTGGCAAGGGGACGCTTCCTGTGCGCTGCAGTGTCTAACCTTGGGCTCTGCAGAGCAATATCCTCACTTCGCTGACAGGGTGGCAGAAAGGGAGGCTGAGAGGAGTCCCAGCAGGCCTTGCAGCCTGGAGAGTATGCCCCCGTGCAGCCCCCAGGCCTGGGCCACATCCTGCTCCCTTTCTGAGATCAGAGTCATCATTAGCTGGCTCCTGAGAGTGAAGTGGAATAAAGAAACCCAAGAGGCAGTGACTCAGCAGTAAAAAAGCATTGGGAAAGCAGGGCTATTGAGGGGGCACCTGGCTCTGTTAGCCACTTACTAGCTGTCTGTCTTGAGAGAAGTATGACCTCATATATTGTTTTCTTAATATTTAAGACAAGATGGCAATTACAAAGCCCATGGGTGCTCGAAGGACTCACAGTGTGTCTCCTAGCACAGGCCGGCTAGAAGCCAGGACAGTGAGCATCCCTCCTCACCCAGGAGTGCTCCCAGGGCCTGAGCGTCTCTCCCGTCCCAGGGCCTGAGCATCTCTCCACTCCAAGGGCCTGAGCATCTCCCCCTCCCAGGGCCTGAGTGTCTCTCCCCTCCCAGGGCCTGAGCATCTCTCCATCCCAGGGCCTGAGCAGCCTGGCAGGTCTGCCCCACACCAGTGAGAAGCAGTTGTTCTGTCCTCTGTGATCCAGGCTGGGAATGAGAAGGGACCTATGAGAGGAGTGATTTAGGAGGCCAGCAGCCACACTCCTAGTGTCACTGGGCCTGCCCTATCAGTCAGCGCAAGCCACGTGCCAGAGCCCTATAAATAGCTTCAGAGATGACATTGCAGAGAGTCTGCCTTGGAAACTCTCTGCAAAGGACACTGAATCACCAGGGAAGTTCATTTACATTCTAGGCAGGACTAGAATTTATGCTATTGAAAATAAAGATTTTATGCGTTTGTACATATCTATCTGTGGATGTGCCTATAAACACAATTTACAGTCAGCAGTCTCCCTAGCTCAGTCAGCACCCGTTCTGTACGGTGGTTATTAACAGGGTCTGGGAACCAGCCATGGGCCCCTCTGAGATACCGTCCTTGTCAGTCGCAGGTTTTTAGAGCACAGCATGCTCTTTACCACGGAATGATGGCGTTCATATTAGCATGCCCGCTAAGAAACTCATGCTCCCGATGTATGCTGCCCTGAAGTGTTTCATGGAGATTAGATTTCAGAAGAACAAACTAGCACAGGGCTCAGAGGCTGCAGGAGGTGGGAGCCCTCTTTGTCCCTCATTTGCCCAGTAATTAATTTCTGCCTCAGCACAATTTGAAGGAAAAGATTGTGTTCATTAATTTATCATCCACCTCTTCCCAAGGCTGATTTTGATCACTTTTTAACAGGAGACTTTGTACCCCATAGGGAGATTTAATATCATCCCAGGGGCTGGTATCTGAGTGCCAGGAAACAGCTGCCCAGAGTGACTGCCCCAGAGGAAACCAGGTGGGCTCCAGTGACTGTCACAGTGAAGTCCTGGGGAGGAGAGCCTCTGCTGATCCCAGAGGACGCCCTGCTCTGCCTCACTCCCCACCAGGGTTTCCAGAAAGATAGTTGGGGCCTCTAGGGAGCACCAGATCCCCCTGTATCCCCGTCCCCTTCTCTACCCAAGGCACATGAATCATAAATGTCTAGAATGTATCTGTAGAAACACCAGGACACAATTAAGCACAAGTTCAGGAAGCACACAGATACTTTCTGTGGCAAATCTTATCTGGAACAAATGTGGAGGGTGGAAACTACCAGATGAAATCTTGCCCATCGCCTCATTTTCAACTGTTTGTTATTGTTTTCTTTAGGTACAGAAATTACAGCGTGATAGCATTCACAAAATTATAGTTTACCCTCATTTAGATGCAATCTAAAAAATTGAATGAAATGTGAATACTTTTCTAGATTTACAGGGAAAATAAAAAGAAATTTAAACCAGCAAGAAGCATTAGATGTTTCTTCTGAACCCAGTGCACAGAATACCAAGATCTTCTTTTGCCTTTACTGGGACTATTTTCCTGAGCTATAATGGGGGTGGGGCGGAGTGTAGAATTACAGGGAAGCTGTTTGGGATTCAGGAGAGCTGTTCATTCTGCCATTTAGTCATATATTCAACATATATCTATGGAACCCAGTGGGCGCTTGCCCCTGGAGGGTCAGTGGTAAGCAGACCACTCTCACTCTTCCTGCCACTCACTGTCTAGAGGAAGAAGCTGAATTGTCATACAGATATGACACTGTAGCTGCTAATGTAAGGGCATATGAGGGACAGTTGCTCAGGCTGGGGAGGGAGTGGGGAACAGGGAGGCTCCCCTGCACAGGATACTCAGCAGAGCCCAGAAGGAGGAATGATCCTGGAGGAAAGAGGGCGGGGAAGAATGTTCCAGGTAGAGAATGGCATGTGAAAAGCCCTGTGGTCAGGAGAGACATGGATACATGGAAAACTTATAGAGGACACAGGTGGATGCAGCCTGGAGAGGCAAGTAGGGCTAAAGGGGTGGGGGTGGGGGTGGACTGAGAAGGGACCTGTGACCCAAGGCCAGGAGTCTTGCTCAGGCTAAGTGGTCACTTAGAGTCTGCCCTCGGACCTCTTACAATCCAAAGCAAGGCTTTACTCTCCCCTGGCTCTGCTTTGCAGTGTTTGAGAGACCTGGGCTTATCCTTTAAATGTCTCTAGGCCTCAGTGTCTTTATCTGTAAAATAAGGTAATAATACTCTACCTTAAGAGGATTGATGTGAAGATTAAATGATTTTACATACCTGGGGGCTGAAATCTGTGCACGGAATGTTCTGTGCATGAACATTATTGTTGTCTTTGTTATTATCTTTAATAGGAGTGCCTCTCACCAGATCATCTCTAGGTGGATTCCAACTCTGATATTCCATGTTTCTAAAATTATTTTCTGAGATTTTCATAGTAACTCTCACCTTCATAAATGCAAGGAGTGATGATTTTACTTAATGAGAGCAGGGTGCATTTCAGATACATGGACCCATGGGAGGCCACAGGGTGGCATGGAATGACCCAGAGACCGTGAGCCTGGAGAGAGGAGAGGAAGGCTGAGGTCAGGCCCTGAGCATCACTGACACTGATGGAGGAAAAGGAAAGAAACTAGCAGGGTGGGGAAATTGTCGGGGTGGGGAAATTGTCATTGTGGGACTAGGACATTCTTAACCCATAAGTTCAAGAGGAGGTGATGCTGAAGGAAGTGGGGAGCTTCTAGGAGGGTAGGCCCTGGTGATGACCCCCCAGGGTGAGGACAGAGGACAGGACGGTGGATCTCTTGGCCTGCAACTCATGAGTACCTAGTGCCCTTATAATGTCAACATGCAAACTATAAAGAGACATGGCCACTTGTAGGAAATTGTCCTAATGTGTGACGTCTCCCTTGTCATCGGCCTGATGTTCCCCTTCGAGGGCCACCATGTAACCACTGTCCTTAGCCTGGGTGCTTCTGTACCTGCTCAGAGCCCACCTGCCCATCGGGGTGACTACCCGCAGGCAAGCTCTGAGAATGTATCTTCAGAGTCCACCAACTGGGGATGAAGGAACAGTGAGAACCGGTGATCTGGTAGGCGGAAGTTGAAGGCAAAGGCTGGAGTAATGTGAGCATATTTGGAGGCTAAACAGCAGGAGCCTGTGAAAAAGCAGAGAAAGAGAACTGGGAGCCCAGGAGAAGATGCTGAACAGTTATGCCAAGGATGGAGCTTGAGGGGTGCCCTCCAGCTATGGGCCTGCCCACTCAGCATGGAGACAGCTGTGCTTAGGGGGCTGGGACCCAGCCTGTGCTCCCCCTCACTGGCTTAGGAGGCTCTGTGGGCACCTGCTTCTTATCTGCTTTCACTACATCTGCCTGGAAACAGAACCCAAGGACCAGACTGAAAAGTGGAGAAAGGGCATTGGGGCAGGCATGCCACACCAGGAAGGGATCACAGGGTGTGGTCCTGCAAATCTGTATATTGCAAATATGTATTGAACACTGGTGAGCTATTTTTCAAAGCAAGGCATTGGGCTATTTGCAGGAGAAGAAATACCAGAAGGAGTTCGGATTCCTGGGCCCTACCTGGAATCGCTGACACAGAACTTGTTTCTCCCATGCTCCCTGGACCATCTTAGGCAGCCTGAATTTTGTGGCACATGGATGAAGGGATTACGTTACAAAGGATATGGTGGTGGCGGGCGACGGGCAGAAAAGACCTGGCCCCCAGCTGGGAAAACAATGACTACATAGAAAGGGAGCGAATGACCCCGAGTGCCAGGCAAATGGGAGGGTGTCTCAGAGACCCTGCCACTCACACCACATCCCACATCTGGGGGACACAGGGTCTGGTGGTGGATGCCCGGTGCGCTATGCAAGCTTGGCTCGGAGCCCCAGGGAGCAGGAACAGGAGTGAATAAGGGCAGAGGGGAAACTTTGAGGGGCTGCTCAAGGAGAACCAAGTACCAAAGTTGCTCAGCTTGGCAGGCTGGAGGGTTTGTGCAGGGGAAGGGAGTGAGAGACAGGCTGAAGGGTGAGTTTGTACCAAATGGTGCCAGGCTTTGTGGGCAATGCAGGAGTGTCCGTGTACCTCAGCAAGCCTGGCTGAGCACTCTCTTTGGGAGATTAATCCAAACAAGACACAGTCTGTCCTCAATGAGCTGGTGGTCCTGTGGTGGAGCTGGACAGACACATGTAAACATCAAGCGGAGTGAGGGTGTAGGAGCAGAGGAAGGTGCCAGGGCCCAGGGTAGGGGCAGCACTGACCCTCTATGGGTGTGGGCTAGCTCCCCAGGCAGGAAAACTCCTGGTCTCTAAGTCTCCACATGGGAAGCTCTAGACAGTCGTAGGCGATAGGGAGGCCTGGGGTTGCAGAGCCTGGCAAGGCCTGACTGCCTCTGTCTCCTTTTTCTCTTTTGATCAGTCCAGTTTAAGGGCTTCTTCAGGCACTTAGGAAAACAGGAAAATGGCTTATAGGTTACTAACATCAGAGTCTAGGCTGACAAATTTGTTTCAAGGAGGAAGCTAGCAGGTGGGTTTACTTTGCAGCTACAGTTCAGGTCCAGGGTACTTTTCAGTTACAATGGCCTTGGACTGTCGGGGATTAATGACAGCTTTTTGATCCTGTGCACAAAGGAAAGAAGACATCACCAGACATCATGTCTCTGCCCTCTGAGTGCCTGCTTGTCATCAGGCATCACATCCTTGTGAGGCCCTAGGAGGAGTAGGCAGAGGCGGGGAATGTGTCTGAAGCGTCCTGGGACTGTCTGCTGCGTCCAGATGGGAGGGAGGTTCTCACTCTCTGCTGTTAGGGCAGGTGTCGTCATTTTCCCTGCAGGAGCCCTGGGGGCCTGCAGAACCTTGCAGGAGGCATCATGACTCAGCTTCAGGACTGCGGGTGGCTCACAGCTGCTAGAGACTGTTTCTGACGCAGAGCCTCTCAAAGGCGCTGGTTGTGTGTCTTCCTTTGCCCACAGGCAGGACAAGTTTGTGACGCCCTGGCTATGCGTGTGTGCTCCGCTGTTTCAGTTGTGTCCAGCTGTTTGTGACCCAGTGGACTGTAGCCTGCCAGGCTCCTCTGTCCATGGGATTCTCCAGGCAACAATTCTGGAGAGCATTGCCATGCCCTCCTCCAGGGGATCTTCCCCATCCAGGGACTGAACCCACGTCTCCTGCTTCTTCTTCATTGCAGGCTGATTCTCTACTGCTGAGCCACCAGGAAAACCTGCCTTGGCTCTGTCTTTGTGAACACTTCTGGTCAGTGTGAGTGGTGTGAGGATGGGGAGGAGGCTGCGCTCTGTGCACCTGGGGGCCACCGGGCTGAGCGCTAGAGGGGGATGCTGGTCTCGACCACCGGGCTGAGCACTAGAGGGGGATGCTGGTCTCAACCACTCAGTGCGGGCTTCCAGGGTGCACGCGGGGCTTGAGGCTGGGACCCTGGTCTGGTCCCAGTTCTGACTTCTCTTACCTGTGATGCTGTAGCCAGCCTGTAGTCCCAGTCCAGCAGGTGTCTTTAGATGACCTCTCCGATCTTTCCCATCAGGCTAACGCTTAACAAACTTCCAAGTATTCAGAAGCCCCAGCTTTGGCTAGACTTTGCTTCTTTGTACTCCCATGGCCCTGAGCTCTCACAGCACCAGCCTGGTATACAGAGCACCCTGATGGGTCCCTAGTGAGCTTCCAGATGGCCAGGGACAAGACCTTCATTTTTGTAACCCCTGCCTCTTTGCTGGTGAACAAGCTAACATCCAATCTACAGTCCATACAGCAGAAAGTGGCTCTTGAGGCAGCAGCAGTTCAGCAGTAGGGGGGAGCACAGTGGTGGCAGTGATCATGAGGCTGGGGAACCAAGTCAGGGGGAACCAACCAGTACCTTTTGTACTGATAGCAAGGAGGGAGGGGACCCCAGAAGACCCCATGTCCAGCAGCCGTCACTGCATCCACTTTCTGTGCTGGGTACCATGGACCCAGCCTCATGGGAGCAGTGTTACTCCTCAAGGGCCATCTGAGCACCACAGACCAGGCAGCTCAAACAGCAGAGATCTGCTCCCAGATCTGGAGGTTGCAAGTTCAAGATCAAGGTGTCAGCCAGGTTGTCACTCCAAGGCTGTATGGGAGCAGCTGTCCCAGGCCTCTTCTTGGCTTGTAGATGGCCGTCTTCATCCTCACGTGGAATCCTGCCTGTGTGTGTCTGTCTCCAAATTTCCCAGACATGTTGCAGTAGGACTGCCCCTAATGACCCTGTTTTTAACTTGGTTGCCTCTGTAAAGACCCTGTCTTCACATGCTATGGCCTGGATGTTTGTGTCTGCCCAAACTCGTACATTGAAATCCTAACCCCCTAAGGTATGGTTCTAGGAGCAGGGCTGTTAGGAGGTGCTTAGACAATGAGAGCCCCACCCCCTTGACGGGACTGCTGCTCTTCTAAAAGAGACCTCACAGACACCCCTACTGTGTGAGGACGCAGCGGGAAGGTGCTGGCTGTGACCCAGGAGGAGGCCTGCACCAGAATGTCACTGTTTCGGAGCCTCATCACAGACTCCCAGCCTCTAGAGCAGTGAGAAATAAATTTCTGTTGTTTATAAACCAGCCAATCTGTGGCATTTTGTGATAGCAGCTGAAACGGACTAAGACACCAAATAAGGTCACATTCTGAGGTACTGGGTGAAGGCTTCAACACAGGAATTTAGGAGGAACAGAGTTCAAAGCATAACAGAGAAGGCAGTTTCAGCCCAAGTCGCCTGGCAGGATCTGAGGGGCCTGGAGGTGGGAGGATCATTTCTGGGAGACAAAAATGAAAGGTCTGCATGCAAGGTTGGCCCCAAGGGGGCCCTGAGGTGATGCAAGGGCTCAGAGACCAGGCATAGCACAGGCCTTGGGGACAGAGAGGCTGGGGGACCAGAGGCAGAGGATGGAAATGTCCTGGCCAGGCCCACCCTCCCCCAGCCCAGCTCTGAGGAGGACAAATGGAGCTTCTCTCTGCAGAACTGCACCACTCAAGAAGGCTCAGAAGGAGGGAAGCTCATGTCCTGGGGTGTGGGAGTGCAGGCCTGGCTGCCAGTTAAGTCAGAGCGTCTGAGGCTGTGTACAGGCATCAGTAGATTCTAGAAGGCCCCTGCTCTGTCCCACTCCTCAGCTGAGAGCAGAGAGTCACCTGGGCCAGGGCAGGGCATGCTGGGTCTTCTCAGGACTTCTGCTCAGCCCTGCCACCCAGGTTGTCACCTACAAAACATGTCCTTAATCTGGCAGTGAGGCCAGAGCCCCTCAGCCAGCAGAGGAGGTTGGTGGCTTCATAGCCTGGCAGCCACTATAGCAGGATCTTCCGTTTCAGATAATGCCAGAGGGGGCTGGAGGAGGCCATGCAGGGTGTGAAGGGTAGGCAGTTTCCTCAGGCAGCTATTGCACCAAACTCACAAGGTTTTAATTAAATGGCAAAATGGTGCATCACCATTATAAACAGTACAAACACATGTTACTTGTAATTATTTTGCCCTTCCCCAAATATTCCATTTCCATGTTCTTTATTCAAAATGAATTCATATGAGCTTGTACTCTAGTGATGTGCTTTGGTATTCTCTAACACCTCCAAGAGCTAAGTCATTTCCAGACCGTTCCAATCAACCACCCTCAACCAATAGAGGGGTCTTCTATTTTTGTGGTCCTGCTCAAGGCTCCTTGGAAAAAAGGTGTGTCTGCACCCCCATCTTATTTTTGGCATTGAAACCAGTGAAAAATAACAATCAAAGAAAACTGAACTAGGGCTGCACGGAAGCCTAAACCTAAAGAAGACACGTTACCTCCCTTTTTGTGGGCGGGGCATAAAGAGGCATCCTTGGTGGGTCACCCAGAAAGCTGGTGAGCCCTGCAAACAGAGCCTGCTCCTCGCATGGCAGTGATGTCCCTCTCCTGTGAGTGACACTGACTTCCTCAAGAGAATTCTGCTTTGCTTTTCTTTCTATTCTCAAACATGCATGGGTATGTGTGTGAGCACATTATGCAACACATACCCACATAACACACACGTACACACATGCATGCATGCATACACAATTCCCCCTGTTGGATCACTCCCAGGTTTGTGTAGGGGACCAAATGAATAGCAGTGCATTTCCAACCTCACTTCTCTCATGGCCTGTGTCCTCCACTGACACCCGGGATGGCCCTGGGCCTCCATTCCTTCCCAGGCAAGGAGGCTGGAGTCTGACCTAGTGCCTCAGGTCCCTGGGCTTCTGAGTCTTCACATGCAGAGAAGAGTGAAATGCTCACACACAGCCGTACCAAACAGGTCTACCGTATTACTGAAGGAGTGGGTGGTTTCCTCTAAGGAGCCCATAAGGTACTTCTACATCCCTTCCTCCTGCTACCACATCACTTTAGCAGACACATAACTAATGCTCTCATTGCTCTAAAAGAATGAATTTTATTTCCCCTTCCCTTATTCCCTAGGTAAGATGCGGGACATGAATCAACATGGTCTGCTCTCAGAACTCAGTCTGCTGAGCGGAACACTGGGTGAGTAGGTGATGTCACAGGACAGGTGAAACCTGGAGGTGGTGACCGCCGGTGGGGAGGAGGGCCGGCTGGCTGGTGGGCACAGAAGGGGCCATCCCCCACCCTGGGAAGGTGGAGCTCAGCACCCTCATGGGATGGCAGCAGAGATGCTCTGGTAGAGGGAGAAAGGGCACATGTCACCTTGGGAGGACGTGGACTTGATGGAAGCCCTGCCCCTGGATGAGTGGAGGGCTAGGTTCAAGAAAGAAGGGGATGATGTCAAGTGATGCCTGGCACCTGCCTCGTGCATTCTTCCAAGTGGTGTCCAGAGAGTGTCAGTCTCCACACGCCTCTCCCTCCAAACCCATTCTGACTGCAGGGTTGAGGAACATGTGCCAGTGTGTGCTAGGAATTGCCCCTGAAATGGTCACCTCCTGAGGGATTGCTGAGACTATCCAGACTCTGAAAGCAATAGCCAGGAAGCTGTTGGTGCTACTGGCGGCAGTGCCCACAATGGCTCCTGCAGCAGCCCCAGTGCAAACAGCAGTCCCGGCTCAGGTCAAGGTCAACACACTCAAGGTCAAGCTCAGGGGACCAAGGGAAATGCTGAAGGAATACCCATTGCTTGGAGCACTCATGGTGGGTTGGGCTGTTTCCTGAACATTATCTCCTCGTGGTCATGAGTTCACTGATGTGTTCTTCTACTTCTCCTTCATGAACTGAAATGTTCCCCAAATACATTTTTTTATGGATTGGTTACTGTGTGTGAGACACGATTGTAGGTGTTCCATCTGCTCCTTCTGTGCCTGAAATGTCGACTCTGTACCCGAAGCCCACTTCCTCCAGGCAGATACCACCTGCAGATGATGCTGAATGAACATAGCTTCACACTCTTCACTGGACTTTGAGAAGAGAGGGACAAAGAGTACACAAGAAACAAGGAAAACTCACAGTATGTGATGGTAAGTGTCAGGAGAAAGACCAAGCAAGGGAAGGCAGTGGGAAATGTGGGCATGGGACCTTTTAGGTGGGGTGGCCAGGAGGTAAATTTTGAGAAAAGATGGAAAGCTATGAGAGAGAGAGATGCTCTGGGGTCTCTGGTGGTGAAGGGAGAGTGGTGCAGGCTGTGAGAGCAGGAGGAGGTGCAAAGGGCCTGAGGAACATGTGCTATTCCAGAAAGGTGACCCAGGACTGGAGAAGGAGGGGCCAGGGTTCAAGGGTCGACGGGGAGAGAAGGTGTCCATTGTTAGAGTGTAGGCTCATTCTGCAAGAGGCAAGAGTTCCTGGAATGCTGTCTTCCCAGGTGTTGGCCAGGTGTTGATCCCATGGGGGAGGGCATGGGCCAGGTCAAGAAAAGCGAGCCTGTCTAGCAGGGGAGGGGTAACCAGCCTTCCAGATAATGGTCACGGGGCTGGCAGGAGGGGGCCCAATGCCGAATCCTTCTGTTTTTTGGCCGCGCTGAGTCTCCATTGCTGCGTGTGGGCTTTCTCTGGTTGAGGTGAGCAAGGGCAAGCTGGGACAAGCAGGGGCTGCTCCCTAGTTGTTGTGCTTGGGCTTCTCATTGTGGTGGCTTCTCTTGTTGCAGAGGATGGGCTCTAGAGCACACGGGCTTCAGGAGGTGTTGTACATGAGCTCAGTAGTTGTAGTACATGGGCTTAGTTGCCCGGTGGCATGTGGGATCTTAGTTCCCAGACCAGGAATCAAATCCATGTCCCCTGCTTGGCAGGCAGACTCCTAACCACTGGACCACCAAGGAAATGGCCAGCTCCATCTTCAAGGTGGAGCCAGCAGCATTTGCAGCTGCACCAGATGTGAGGAGTGACAGGAAGATAGGGGTCAAGAATGTTTTCAGAGATTCTTTCCTGAGCAGCTGGGACATTGTGTTGACCTTCACTGAGAGACGCAGGGCTGCCGGGGAGGGAAGGGCAGGATGTCAGTTCAGGTTGTGTGGAGTAGGAGAAGGCCTGGAGCCATCAAAGGCAGAGGTAGAGTGGGCAGCTTGATCAGTGAGTCAGACTGGAGGTCTGGTGGGAGATAAATGCTTGGGTCATTGTGCTGACAAAGGTCTGTATAGTCAAACCTATGGTTTTTCAAGTAATCATGTATGAATATGAGCCTTGGACTATAAAGAAGGCAGAGCACTGAAGAACTGATGCTTTTGAACTGTGGTGCTGGAGAAGACTCTTGCGCATTCCTTGGATTCAAACCAGTCAAGGAGATCAAACCAGTCAATCTTATAGGAAATCAACCCTGAATGTTCATTGGAAGGAATGATGCTGAAGTTGAAGCTCCAATACTTTGGCCGCCTGATGTGAAGATCTGACTTTAGAAAAGACCGTGATGCTGGAAAAATTTGATGGCAGGAGGAGAAGGGGGTGACAGAGAATGAGATGGTTGGATGGTATCGTCGACTCAATGGACATGAGTTTGAGCAAGCTCCAGGAGATGGTGAAGAACAGGAAAGCCTGGCGTGCTGCAGTCCATGGGGTCACAAAGAGCTGGACATGACTGAGTGACTGAATAACAAAAATACTTGAGAGTCAGTAGCAGAGAGATGGAAACCACAGTCCTGCTTAAGGTCATCTAGTGAGTGACACTCTGCAGCCAAGAGCAAGTCCAAGGTCCGAGTCATGGGCTTGGCAACACATGGGGTTTAGAGAGAGGAGACTGAACCAGCAAAAGAGTTTGAGAAGGAAGGGCCAGAGGCCTGCAGGCCCATGACACCAGGGAAGCCTGTGTCAACAGGGAGGCCCCCTTCTGCTCCTGCTGCTGAGCACCCAGGAGGAGAGTGGCTGGGGAGCGGCTGAAAAGCTGGGCAGTGCTAAGGACAGAGGCCTGGTGGGAGAGTTGGAGACAGAGTGGAAGGAGAGACTTAGGGGATGGGGTGTGTTGACACCATCTTGAAGTAGCTCTGCAGGGAAAGGAAGGGGGGAAATGGGTGAAGACAGGTTCCTTTGCAGGAGCACCCTGAAAAATCTACTTGTCAGCGAGGAAAGACTTCACAGACGGACGTCTGGACTAAGATCTCAAACAAGCAAGAGGGGAGCTGGGACCCCAGTTCGGATCTGTCTGATTCCATGTGGTCTGTCCACAGTATTTTGGTAGATTTTTTTCAGAAATCTTCGTATAACCCTATGACCCAGGCATTTCACTCCTAGAGACATAATGGAGAGAAATGTGTGTAGACACATCAAGAAATAACAAAAAGTATCAGTATTTGTAAAATCACTAAATTGGAAGGAATCCAAACTTCCATCAGCAGTAAATAGATAAAGAAATAGATAAATAGGTAAAGAAGTAAAATAAAGAAATAGATAAAACAGATAAAGAATGTGATACATTCTTATATTGAGAAGGAACTAATTATTGCTACTCTCAACAACACAGATTATAACCCACAAATTACAAGGTTGAGCTAAAGAAACCAGACACAAACAGTGCACACCATATTATTCAATTTAAACACAGATGAAAAACAGCCAAAAGAAACCAGTGGTGACAGAAGCCAGACGGTTCCTCCAGGCGGAGGTATTGACTCTGACAGTGAAGGGAGGTGCCGCGGTGTTTGTAATGTTCTGTTTCTTCGTCTTGATGATGGTTACATGGTGATTCATTTTGTGAAAGTGCATTGAGATGTATAGTCATAATCTGTGTGTTTTTGATAACTTTAAAAAATATAATAAATGTTTTTTTATTTAAAAAAGGAAACCTTTATATTCTTGAAAGCCACAGAGCTTTGTCAGAAGCTTGGCCTTCTGTTTTCCAGGTCTGCTGCTGGTTCTTGTCTAGGAGGCCCCTGAGGACGGGCTGGCTGTGTGTCAGGGGCCCACGCACCGCAGGGCCACAGAGCCTGTGTGGCCCCAGCCTTCCCCGTGTCCTGCAGCCGCTCAAGTCATTTCTGCACGCAGATCCCAGACAGAAGGGCCTGGGGTACTGAGAAGTACTTGCTGCTTTGCTATTTTCTTTCACCTCCTGGAGATAATCCCACCTGACTCCATCACTTTCCTCTTGCATGCACACATAAACACCCACACACACACATACTCACACACACACCCCTTCTGCCCACACTACACACAGATGTTTAAAGTGTGTCTTGGACTTTAAAACAGAAATCAGCAATTAGAACCTTGTTTCCACAAGAAAAACCTTCGAGGGCCAGAGGGAAAGGGGCTGGGCTTGAGGTCTGCTCTGGGTGGGGAGGGTGACTTCCTGGCTGTCTTGCTCTTCTCCTTGTCTGATCCCTGCAACAGAGTCAGGGGACGCCTGAGAAAGCCTTGTGTCTTCGCTTGTGGCATATGCTTGTGTCTTTCTGGCTCAAAATCAGAAAAGCTATTGATCTTGCTTTTTGTTTCCTTCTCTTTTATTTTTTTTTTTTTCTTCTTAATAAATGATGAGTGTTGTGCGTGGGTTGGAAAAGAATTTCCAGACATGAGGCAGAGTGAAAGAAGAATAAAGTTTGTTAGAGTGGAAGGGGAGAGTCTCTGCCAGCACAGCAGGCCAGCTTCCTGACAGTCAGGGAAAGCCGACAGTGAACAGGGGTTCTTGATTCATTTTGATACCCTGGGTGTAAGGAGCAGGATATGGGTCTTATGGGTCATTTGCTGATTGGATAAGGTAGATATATTGGGTGGGGGGAAAGAGTAAGGTAAATACCTTCTCCCTACATGGAGAAGGAGGGAAGACAGTTTATACTGGTCAGGAGGACCTGAAATTCATTAATACTTACAACATTGGGGATGGGAAGGAAGGACAACAAGAGTCTGGTTTTTCTGTTCCTTCATTCCAAGACCCTCCTTGGTTTCATCTGCTCTTTCATCCTTGGGTCACCACAATGAGCTGTTTACTCTGAAAGCAATTTCTCATGTTTGTATTTGTCAAAAGTGTTCTGAGATTGGAACAATGCGAACCATCAGCTCCAATCTGCACAAAAAGGCATGAAAGGGTAACGGGCAGGGAGGCCATGGGCTCCAGATGGAGGAAATAGGCTGCAAGCGTCATGCATTTTTTTAACTCTCTCTTAAGTGGCAAGAGGAAACAAACTCCAAGTGTCCGATTTCTTCCCTTCTCTATACAAAATTAAAAGGAGGTTTATCTTAAAATTCTGTGTTGCCATTAGGACACCTGGTTCCACCTGAACTTAACTTTTCTCAAACCTTAAGCTAACCAATGCGTTTTTCTTATGGAAATGTTTTTCTTAAGCTATACTAATGAACTGCATATTTACCCTAGGCTCTGTCTTTTCTTCAAGTCAGTTCTGCTAAAGACTCAGAACCGATAAGGGCTTAACAAACCAGATATGTTTCACTCATACCTTGTTCTCCTAATCTATGTTAATGAAACGATATATTTACTTGGAAATCTGCCTTTCTTCAAGATTCATGTCAACCATCTTATGGCCCAGGAAGACTCACCTTGTGCCAATGTTATCTCAAAATACATGTGTGTGAGGGGCCTGGTGCCACTCTGAGTTTTGAGACATTTCCTTTCTCTAATTAACAATTTTTTGATAGGTACATAACGTACTGCTAAAGGCTAGCAAGGGGGCACTCTTTCTGCCCCCTTCTGATATCTATGTCAGAAGCTTTCTCTATATCTTTTATACTTTAATCAAACTTTATCACACAAAAGCTCTGAGTTATCAAGCCTCTTCACTGGCCCCAGATTGAATTCCTCTCCTCTGGAGGCCAAGAATCCCAGCATCTTTCCCGACTCAGCAACAACTTTTCAGGCATATTCCCATTTCATGGGTGGCAAGTCTGAGGACTGTGATGAGTGACATGCTCTTGTTGGGTGATGTTGGGTGATGTATCTTGAAGTCAAACCATAAACCAGACACAGGATGGAAAACTGAGGGACAGAAGATTCTCCACTTCTGCTGAATCCACTCAAAGGCTTCAGGCTTTAAGTGAAGAAGTGGAGATCTGTGCAGGTTGATTTCTGCTCTTTACCCTCAACCTCCTCCCTGGGATTTCTGTTTCTCATTTCTGATTCTTCCTATACCCCTGTGATTAACCTTCTACCCAATTTAATATTTCAGCTGAAACAGTTGGGAACATGCTTTGGTTCTTGTGTTTCAAGGATACACGTAGCTCAGCTTCTCTCTAGAAGGTCCTTGTGATGTGAAATTAAGGACAAAAATCCAGCTATAAGGCAACTGTTAAAGAATAGGTAATGGAAAGTTGCCTTTCACATCTCACTCACTTTAGACATATTCTAATTAACTCTGCTGGAAAAATAATTGGCTTAGATCAGGTCGATCTGATTGAGGATCTGAATAACCTCACTTGAGTGGTATTTATATTTCAGCTTCTGGTCTTGGGTGAAGTTAGTGTGTGGCCTGAATGCTAATAGTACTCTACATGGGGACAAAAATAGCACCAAGGCCCATTGAGTGATATCTACATACTCCCAATCTCCTTGTAATATGTGCAGAGAGAGTTTTTCAAAAGTTCATTTAGCACGGGTGGTCTCTCCAAAGTTCACTGTAAGTTGGTTGTTTAGAATTTGCATTATTTCCCTGAAGAAAGAATATTACACCCAGTGGTTAATTTCACTGGTCACAATAATATTAATAGCAAAATAAGTTCTAATGTAACTATGGTAAAGTATTTAGAGAACCAGCCAGAGTCACTGGTCCTGGGTGACAGATGGCATCTAGTTTAGGAAAAAACAGACCAAGAAGAGGATCTTCCCCTCCACACTCCCTGGGGCAGGGAGTAAAGAGAGTAGAGGTGAAGAGTGATGCCTAGGGCACTTGCTGGCTTGGACAGACTGGCCATCAGTATGGAAGGCTGAGCAGCCCAGTGACTCCTATGGCTGCCCACAGTTGAGAAAAGCTCATGGTGGGAGAGTAAACAAATAGTAGAAATGAAGTCCAAGCATGAGGACAGGAGGGTGAGTCAGCATTTGAGAACTGACTTAGGGACCAGATAGATTCTGAAGCTGATTCTAGGAACCAAAGAGCATCAAGACAGGTGAGCAGAATCATAGTAAGTAGGCTTCGAACAGGGGTGAGGATGGAGTTGGGGCAGTTGGAAGAGGGCACAGGATGGGGGAAACCCAGGCAGGAACCAAGATGGATGAGTTATGATCTTTCCTTCCCATAGAAGGCTTTTCCTTTCCTATACTTTAAGGGAATCATGTTTAAGCAGCACTTTGAGGTCAAAGACATTTGTCTTTGGCCTCTGCTTTTCTTGCCTTTCTGCCGTATTCCCATCCCAGTGGTCTCTCCATGGGTTCTGGGTGCTGTAACCTTCTCTGTGCCACCCTAAGCCCCTGATACTCTCCCCTCCAATGGGTCAGACTCCAGGTTCTCAGTGAAAATGAGCTTCACACACTTGAGGCACACTGTGAAAGAAATTATCAGTCATTCTTGGTAGCCCTTCCAGAAGGGTTTGGCCTGTGCATGTCCACTTATATGTGGATTTTTTCAATAGTAAATGCTACAGTATTATGTGATCTGAGGTTCGTTGTCTCCATGGATTTGGAATTTTGGGTACAGAGGAGCTACAGTTACCAGGGCTGACTACGTTATTTCCACCTGCATGACAGAGGGTCAGTGGCTCTAACCCCCATGTTTTTGTTCAAGGGTTAACTGTATCTATCCTCTATCTATCTCTATCTATCTATTTATCTATATCTATCTATCTATGCGACACACTGCGATTCTAGGCACATTGCATCCCTTCAGTTGTCAACTTTAACAACAAACTGTGAGTTGGTTTCATTTTGACTCCCATCTTACTGGTGGGAATACTAGGGCTCTGCGTCAGATATGTGCTGTCCAATGCCGTGGATCCACTTGTCCCACTCCCTACACCATGCTTTCTGCCCTAGGAGCCAGGTCTATATGGGCTATGTCAATAGGCTTCCATACTCCATGGCCTGCGGTTGAGTTTAGCCAGTGACGAGCACCATCAAGAGAACAGAGGGGTGGAGGGAGCGTGGTCAGGGTTGTATCACCCTGGCCTCCTCTCTGAAAAGTGGCCATGTGTGTCTGTGTTCCCAGCCTGAGGACACCGGAGGCCGATTTTCCTTCTGGGCTGCAGTAACCTCTCTCTGCCCTCGTTACCTCTGTCCTAAAGTGGTGACAGCTTCACTACTGCCAGCCCTGAGTCCCTGCACTAATCTTGGGTGTCCCCATACCCTGCCTGCAAGAATGAATCCCTTTGGAAGTAGACACCCCCACCCCTCTCAGGCTAAGAATGCTAATTTGGGAGTGCCATCTGTTTCCTACTGGAACCTTGACTGATATAGACCCAATGAGAGTTAATTAATTTGCCCAAGATCTAGCTCAGCTAGTAAAGAATCTACCTGCAATGCTGGAGACTCTGGTTCGATTCCTGGGTCAGGAAGATTCCCCTGGAGAAGGGAACAGCTACCCACTCCAGTATTCTGGCCTGGAGAATTCCATGGACAGAGGAGCCTGGCAGGCTACAGTCCATGAGGTCACAAAGAGTTAGACACAAACGAGCAACTGTCAGACATCAGACTTATAACCAATAAGGGGCAGAGCTGCCTCCCACAGCCATGCTTCCAACTACCCATCTCAGTGGAACAAGCACCAGCCAGGAACCCAGGTTGCTGTTTTGTGCTCATTGACCAACCAGCTCTGCAGCATCAAACAGGTAATGCTGCCATTTTAGCTTCCATTTTTAAGGAGTAATGAGTTTGTTGCAGTTCATTTTAGCTTTCACATGTGATAATTTCCAAACTTCCACTGAAAATAAATCTCTCCCAGACTTGTACTTTCCAGATCTCCCCTTACTATTAGTTGTCATGGCAAAAGCTTGCATTAATCTCTGATAAACAGCTGAGAAAACAATTTGCAGGGGCAACACTGGAGAGAATGAAGTCAGGCTCCACTGTACAATGTGTTCCGCCTCAAGAAATCAGGCCTTCCTCATTCTGGTTCCATGTGGGTCCCTACTTGCTTCTCTTATTTATCTCCCCCGCCCCTTTGATTCCATTAAATTAAATAACTATTCCCTTCCCTCCAAAGAGCTTTATGTGTTATGAGTAGCTGCAGTCTTCATTCAGAAAAATGCTCAGTTCACCAAAAGCAAGCAAAGTTCTTGCTTTTGCAATTCAGCAAAGCCTGTTTTCTTGTTCACGAACATCAAGTGACTGAATGCCAACTAGAGAAGTTAAGGTTTCATTGGGAAAGTGGTTAGCTGCTGCTGCTGCTAAGTCGCTTCAGTCGTGTCCGACTCTGTGTGACCCCATAGACGGCAGCCCACCAGGCTCCCCCGTCCCTGGGATTCTCCAGGCAAGAACACTGGAGTGGGTTGCCATTTCCTTCTCCAATGCATAAAAGTGAAAAGTGAAAGGGAGGTTGCTGAGTTGTGTCTGACTCTTAGCAACCCCATGGACTGAGCCCACCAGCTCCTCCATCCATGGGATTTTCCAGGCAAGAGTACTGGAGTGGGGTGCCATTGCCTTTTCCGAAATGCTTAGCAACATGAACCAAAAGCAGTTGTATTCTTAAGTCTGAGAATTTGGGGGATTGAAGACCACCATTCAGGGGTAGGTCTGATCCCTTGGGTTCCCAACTTACTGGGAGAGAGGGTTGGAGTAAAGAGAGTAAGGGAGGTGACAATGGGACTGAAGGGGACACAGTGGTGAAGTTGATAAGGGGTACACCTTGGGTGGGTGGAGAGTGCAAGTTGAAGCAATTTTGCTGACACAACCATGGTAAAGCAGGACAGCTGACAAGTAACCCAGCCCTCACCCCTACCCCTAAATCAAGACAAGGAGAGACTGAGGGACGCTAGATTTGATAGAATTTATTTAATGTGAAAAGTATCAGAGGGACACAGTGGAGCACAAGTTCACAGAGATGGCAGTTCTTTAAGACAAAGAGTTTAGGGTTAGGTAATTTAAAGTTTTCACTCAAAATTACATAGCTTGGGCAAAGTCCAGACTCAAACCATGAATTTCTCACTATAAATGCCCATGCTAATATTTTTAATACTATAGGTTCCTAAACCTGAGAAATTGAAAAACCAGATGGATTCTCAGACCTCCACTCCTGACTTACTAAACCAGAAAATTCAGGGGAAGTAGCTTTGGAATCACTACTTTTATAAGAGCATCAAAGTGATGACATTGGGAGTAGCTGCTGAATAATCCGGGGATGGTGGTGGTGGGTGGAAAACAAGAGAGGTCATTAGTTGACAATGGGCAGAGCTGAGCGATGAGCTCCTGGGGGTTAATTTTTCTCTGCTTTTGTGTATGTTTTAATGATTTCATCATAGACCATCAAAAAAGGAAAAAAGAATCATGAAGTATTCTCTCAATCAACCAGGTTGGAGATGTCTCATCCTATGTTATACACTGAGTGGCCTTGCCAATTTGTAAGCAGGCATTGAGAGAGGGACTGAAATAAGGTGTCTCATCTGAAAGGGAATTAAGTATTGTTGGCTCCCCGGAAAATCACCATCAGACACTATAGAATATGGGAATCAGAGAGCCCAAGGAGTCTTGCAAAGTTGAATCTTCCCCTGAGTTCTGACATCATTGCCATAAACCACTCCCAGTAAGAGGGTACTCTGCTTGGAGACAAGATTTGCTCTTTTCCTGGGCTTGCTGAGCACCCAGAGAAGGTAAGCTCACAAGACGATGACAGTCTGGGTGCTTTCTCCTGCCCAGCACAGCCAGCACCACCTGCCTGACAGCAGTGGGGAGGCGGGCTGCTGTAGCCTCACTGGGGAAAGGGCCCCGCTCTGCACGCCCGGCACCTGGGGGAGATGGGTGTGTGCATGCCCCACAGCCCGCATTTACCTGTCTAGTTCCTCAATACCTGGTTTAAAATTTTCTAAATTAAATTCTTTCTGTAGGAATCACTGGTGGGGTATATGATTCCTGACTGAGCCTGACTGGTACAGGATGGGTTGCAGGTGACAGAAGATGCAGGATCACTAACATTTGAGAGCTGTGATGGCCATGGTAACTGTAAGGGCTATGGGGATGGCTGGGGATTGTTAGGCAAATGGATGCAGTGGAGAACGAAATGGCAGCTCAAACAAGCCAACCATCTAAGTAAGCCAAAATTAGAAGCCAGAAGTCCTTGGTGGCAGCACCTAAAAGGACTATGTACTGTGGCTGGATGGCATACCCTGCTGATAAAAATACAGGGAAGTGTGAAGCCATGACCCTACTGAATATCTTATGCTAAAGTCAAGGGTCTGATTTAGTGGACCCCAGGGACCTAGAATGGGGACATCTAGGTAGATGTGCTTGATAGTTCTCAATCCTTGGAGTCCCTGGGACTCTCTGGGCTTGAAGATGAGGCCCATTCATCCTGTAGACAGCTGCAGCATCCTTTTCTTTGAGACCATACAGAGTTCTCTGCTGAGGCAGAGGCCTTGCAGGTGATACTCACCCTTCTCAAGATCGCCTCACCAGCCTGCACAGCTTCTAGGTCAGCACACTTTTCCTATAAAGGGGCACATGATAGATATTTTAGGCTTTGCAGAACAGTCTCTGTCATAACTACTCAGTTCTTCCACTATGTCCAAAAGTATCATGTTGTTATTGTTCAATCACTAAGTTGTGTCTGAATCTTTGCAACCCCATGGACTGCAGCATGCCAGGCTTCCCTGTCCTTCACTGTCTCCTGGAGTTTGCTCAAATTCATGTCTGTTGAGTTGGTGATGCCATTCAACCATCTCATCCTTTGTCACCCACTTCTCTTGGCTTCAGTCTTTCCCAGCATCAGGGTCTTTTCCAATGAGTTGGCTCTTCACATCACGTGGCCAAAAAGTATTGGAGCTTCAGCTCTAAGCCTGCTTTTTCAAAGGCAGCATAGATAATATGCAAACAAATGGGTGTGGCTGGATTCCAACAAAACCTTATTTATAAAAACGGGCTGTATTTGAGCAATGGGCCATAGAGTACCAATCCTGCTCCAGGCCAATACTAAGGCCTCCCACAGCTTGGCCTGGCAGATGAGAGAGACTCTGTCACACTTAAGAAAAGGTCACAGAACCTCACTCACACATACTGACACGACCCAGGAGGTCACATCTGGAAATGAATTTTGAATGGACTGGGCTTGGGGTAAGATATAAGCATGGATAAAAGAGAGGTTATTGATATTCAGGCAGTCCCCTAGGACTCAGGATGTGTATCCTGGCAGGGGCACTGAGAGCCAGTTCTGATCTGCTGCTGAGATAGCCCCCTGCAGCTCAAAAATGATGCTGGCCTTGAGAAAATGAGATGTGAATGCTAGAACTGCCTGGGTAAGCAGCAGAGGCAGAACGCTCAGTGAGGGAAGCAGACAAATAAGCTCAGATTGTCTACCAACTAACCAGTCTCTGGGAGGGCCCAGAGGGCATGATCTTCACTAGTAAAATAAGGAACATGCCAGCAAGGGGTGGCCAGCCTGGTTGAAATTGACCTGACAATTGGCCTTTCTGTGCTGCTCTGTGTCTGGACTCCCTGGTGTCTGGGGATGACAGATTTTGGGAAGAGTACAGGAGAGTTGACAGCACTTCACCATCAAAGGCAAGGTGGACAGCTATCATAGATGTAGAAAAGTTGCAAAGGCAACCTGGACTCTTATTTGCAAGACTAAGAACATTGGGGGCTTCTCTGGTGGCTCAGATACTAAGGCATCCATCTGCAATGCAGGAGACCAGGGTTTGATCCCTGGGTCAGGAAGATTCCCTGGAGAGGGGAATGGCTACCCACTGCAGTATTCTTGCAGGAGAATTCCATAGACAGAGGAGCCTGGGGGGCTACAGTCAATGGGGTTGCAAAGAATCAGCCATGATGAGCGACTAACAAACACTTTCACTTTCAAGGGAGCAGTGATTCACAGACCATGGTATTCCCAACAGGGAGATTGGAGCACTGCTTGAGCTGTGTAACTGAAGACCAAAAGCAGGTGAGCCAGAGACTGACACCAGCTGCTGCAACGGAAAATCAGGATCCTTTGCCCAGTTTCCATTTCTGAGCCACTTGTCAGATAGCCAATCTACTGAAGGGGAGATGGGTGTCCTTGGGGAATAACCCTGCAATGTCACAGAAAGTTTACACAGTAGTGATTATCTTTATCTAGGACCAAGAGGCCCTAGGACCACTTCTCCTGAAGGATGGAATGTTGCATATCCTCAAAGATGTGTGAGTACAAGATCTGAACTGAAACCGATGCCACAAAATCCAAAATCCATCACAGCCCTCTTGTTGATGTGGGGAAATTCTGGCTCTGAATCCATCTCCTACAGGTCCAGTGGATCACATACCACCTGGTGTTCATTTTCCTGGTCCCTGAGTTTATAATTGGAATAGACATTATTTTCAGCTTGAAAACACTCATAGATTAAGAACCACGGTGCTAAGAAAAGCCAAGTGGAAACTCTTGAAACTTCCGCATTCCAGCTAAGATAGAAAATCAGAAGTAATGTCTCTTTCTGGGCTAGATGCCACCTCAAAGACTTAAAGAAGGCAGAGGTCTGCTTAGTTGGCATGTGATGTTTGTTCTTTGGTGAGTCCAAGAAAAGTTACTTTGTTTGACACTCTTATTGTTAGAGAAGGAATGAGTTCATTTCAGTAGCTCATTCTTGTCCGACTGTTTGCGACCCCATGGACTGCAGCATGCCAGGCTTCCCCGTCCATCACCAACTCCTTCAGACATTTAAACTGGGATTTACAAGTGTAATATATTTTATTTCCTTTTTAAGGTAATTTAATGACCTAATATGATTGTAAGAGTTGGATGATAAAGAAGACTGAGCACCAAAGAATTGAGGTTTTCAAATTGTGGTGCTGGAGAAGACTCTTGAGAATCTCTTGGATCTCCCAGCAAGGAGATTCAAACCAGCCAGTCCTAAAGGAAATCAACCCTGAATATTCATTGGAAGGACTGATGCTGAAGCTGAAGCTCTAATACTTTGGCCATCTGATGTGAAGAGTCGACTCATTGGAAAAGACCCTGATGCTGGGAAAGACTGAGAGCAAGAGGAGAGGTGGGTGACAGAAGATGAGATGGGTGCATCCCTGATTCAATGGACATGAGTTTGAGCAAACTTTGGGAGAAGTGAAGGACGGGGAAGCCTGGCATGCTGTAGTCCATGGGGTCCCAAAGAGTTGGACAAAACTTAGTGACTGAACAGTAACAATAACGCAGTTCTAATGGATAAACCAAACTTCTCCAGGGTCTGTAGGTAATTTTCATAAATAATTAGATTTAATTATTAATTAGAATTATGATTATAAACAGGATTCATCTAGATCTTCTTAAACATTCCTACACTGTTCACTGTTATAGTAAATATCAAATTAAGGACCATAAGTATAAAATCACTTAATTTTACTATGGAATCACAAAGCTGGTCTCTTACTTGCATAGGCCAACATCCGTTAAGGGCTGAAAAAACTTAAACACTAAATATTAACAGAGTGCTTATTTCAAGAATTGTGAGGAGTCTAAGATTTTAGCCTACTTTCAAACTCACAGGTTTGGTGGGTTTTGCTGGCAAAAGATACAAGACGCCTGGGGCAGAGGCACTCACAGCAGGAGTAGAATGCAGAGTTCCAGCCTTGACTGGTTCCCCAAGTGCCAGTCCCCACAGTGGGATGTGAAGATGCTGGGTGGCACCAGCACATGTAGTGGTGACAGGGCAGGAGCCCTGAGCTCAGGAGCTGAAACTTTTTCTAGAGGCAATGATCCTGCTTGTCTTCTGAAAGTAAAGAAGGCTGACCTCGACTCTGAGGGGAGACTCTGTCTCTGTTTTCCAAAATCCCTGAAAAGGTGGTCTAGAGCAAAGGCAGTCATACTTCTGCCCACAAGATGTGAAGAAATATGAGAAATTGATGGAAAATTGTCTGTCAACACCTCAACCACAGGCCACCTTAAGGTGGTCTTCCTATGGGTTGGATGTCTCCAGCATTTCTAAATTTAAATCTAAATCTGTCTGTGGCTGAAAGGTGTGCTCCTAGTAAAGTGTTGATTCCAAATGACGTTTGAGTTATTTTCTTACGTGACTTTTGTGATTGCCTCTCAGTTGGCTGAGAAGATTTCTTTTTTCTTTTTTTTTAAATATCCATCTCAGGGTTTACTACAACATGTTGTTTCCAAATACAAAAGAAGAGGACAGGACAGGGAGCAGGGAGTGGCTGCACTGGGGAAGGGGTTTTGAGGTGGGGTGGCCAGGTGGGTAGGCGGCCCAGTCCAGAGGCTGGGAGTCATACAAGGGGCCGGGGGCCCTGTTACCTCTCCTTGGCTGGACTTTCCAGAAAATAACAGGAGGGGGTTGGGTCCATTCTGGGGAACCCCTGATGCCAGGCCACTGGGCTGGCAGAAGGGGTGGGAGGGATGAGAGACACTTGGAGAGCATTTGGGCCCCACCCCCTCCCTACCTGGGACAGGGGTTGGAAGTGACCGGGAAAGGGCTCTTGCCAGGTTCTTGGTGCCACCAGGAAGGGGAGCAGGGGTGCTGAGACAGGACCTTCTCCATCACAACTACTCACTTCAACAGCTGAGGAGTCTTAATGGCCCATGGCTCACTGGCTGGAATACTGCCAGGGACTTGTTGGTGACCTTGATGGTCAAGGTGATCCTGGCTTCACGTTTACTGTGCCAAAGTTCTCCAAAGAGGACGTTCTCCCCAACTGGGCACCCGCACTTTCCTTTCCCATGACCTCCTCCTATTGACTCCTCACAGATGGCCAGACCTCCAGCTGATACACTGTTTGACTGGATTTGTTGTTGTTCAGTTGCTCAGTTGAGTCTGACTATTTGCAACCCCATGGACTGCAGCACGCCAGGCTTCCCTGTCCTTCAGCATCTCCCAGAGCTTTCTCAAACTCATAGATGACTTTAGCATGTTTATTTACATCATCATCCTTTTTGTATTAGAGCTGTCTTTTCGACCACAAACTTCAGACCTATGTCTGACTAATGATCGCTACACTGAAAGAAGACCAGTTTTCTGGGTCTTATTCGATGGGCTAGAAAAGGGCATTCTCTCCCTTGATTATCCTCAGTTCTAGAAGATGACAAGCATGCCCTTGAGGCTGCAGGAGAAGGAAATCCTTCCGTGCTGGTCCCCCAGAGACATAACGGTTATGGCAGCAGCCCCTGTGCTGTGACCAGGACTCACAACTCTGGCAGCCCATCTGCTGTGCCCATTGGTGGAAGCCCAGCCCCATCCCAGGAGGACCGCCTGTCAGGAAGCTGAGTCCAACACCAGAGTGTTCGCCTTCATGGCACAGAGACAGCACCTGGAGAAGAAGGAGCTCTTACCACAGGTGCCCCTCCCTCCCACAAAGACGTCACTCACCTCCAGGCATAGCGACTGTGCTCCAACGGCTCTCACAATGGGAATGAGTCAGGGAGAAGGGCTGCCATGGTGAGATGAAGCTACCTACATGGAGATGTGGTTTTGATGGAAATGTGAGAAGTAATCACTGCCTAAAGGTGGCTTCTGGCTTGAATAGCTGGAAAAAAACAAGATTCCTCCCCTTTTCAAATTCTAAATTAATGATAGCCTGAGTGGAGTATTATAAGCGACTGGAATGCAAAAGTAGGAAGTCAAAAAACACCTGGAGTAACAGGCAAATTTGGCCTTGGAATACAGAATGAAGCAGGGCAAAGACTAATAGAGTTTTGCCAAGAGAACACACTGGTCATAGCAAACACCCTCTTCCAACAACGCAAGAGAAGACTCTACACATGGACATCACCAGATGGTCAACACCGAAATCAAATTGATTATATTCTTTGCAGCCAAAGATGGGGAAGCGCTATACAGTCAGCAAAAACAAGACCAGGAGCTGACTGTAGCTCAGATCATGAGCTCCTTATTGCCAAATTCAGACTTAAATTGAAGAAAGTAGGGAAAACCACTAGATCATTCAGGTATGACCTAAGTCAAATCCCTTATGATTATACAGTGGAAGTGAGAAATAGATTTAAGGGCCTAGATCTGATAGATAGAGTGCCTGATGAACTATGGAATGAGGTTCATGACATTGCACAGGAGACAAGGATCAAGACCATCCCCATGGAAAAGAAATGCAAAAAAGCAAAATAGCTCCCTGGGGAGGCGTTACAAACAGCTGTGAAAAGAAGAGAAGTGAAAAGCAAAGGAGAAAAGGAAAGATATAAGCATCTGAATGCAGAGTTCCAAAGAATAGCAAGAAGAGATAAGAAAGCCTTCCTCAGCGATCAATGCAAATAGAAGAAAACAACAGAATTGGAAAGACTAGAGATCTCTTCAAGAAAATTAGAGATACCAAGATTTCATGCAAAGATGGGCTCGTTAAAGGACAGAAATGGTATGGACCTAACAGAAGCAGAAGATATTAAGAAGAGGTGGCACGAATACACAGAAGAACTGTACAAAAAAGATCTTCATGACCAAGATAATCACGATGGTATGATCACTCACCTAGAGCCAGACATCCTGGAATGTGAAGTCAAGTAGGCCTTAGAAATCATTACTACAAACAAAGCTAGTGGAGGTGATGGAATTCCCGTTGAGCTATTTCAAATACTGAAAGATGATGCTGTGAAAGTGCTGCACTCAATAAGCCAGCAAATTTGGAAAACTCAGCAGTGGCCACAGGACTGGAAAAGGTCAGTTTTCATTCCAGTCCCAAAGAAAGGCAATGCCAAATAATGCTCAAACTATTGCACAATTGCACTCATCTCACACGCTAGTAAAGTAATGCTCAAAATTCTCCAAACCAGGCTTCACCAATACGTGAACCGTGAACTTCCAGATGTTCAAGCTGGTTTTAGAAAAGGCAGAGGAACCAGAGATCAAATTGCCAACATCCGCTGGATCATGGAAAAAGCAAGAGAGTTCCAGAAAAACATCTATTTCTGCTTTATTGACTATGCCAAAGCCTTTGACTGTGGATCACAATAAACTGTGGAAAATTCTGAAGGAGATGGGAATACCAGACCACCTGACCTGCCTCTTAAGAAACCTGTATGCAGGTCAGGAAGCAACAGTTAGAACTGGACATGGAACAACAGACTGGTTCCAAATAGGAAAAGGAGTTCGTCAAGGCTGTATATTGTCACCCTGCTTATTGAACTTATGTGCAGAGTACATCATGAGAAATGCTGGGCTGGAAGAAGCACAAGCTGGAATCAAGACTGCCGGGAGAAATATCAATAACCTCAGATATGCAGATGACACCACCCTTATGGCAGAAAGTGAAGAGGAACTAAAAAGCCTCTTGATGAAAGTGAAAGAGGAGAGTGAAAAAGTTGGCTTAAAGCTCAACATTCAGAAAACTAAGATCATGGCATCTGGTCCCATCACTTCATGGGAAATAGACTGGGAAATAGTGGAAACAGTGTCAGACTTTATTTTTTGGGGCTCCAAAATCACTTCAGATGGTGACTGCAGCCATGAAATTAAAACACTTACTCCTTGGAAGAAAAGTTATGACCAACCTAGATAGCATATTCAAAAGCAGAGACATTACTTTACCAACAAAAGTCCATCTAGTCAAGGCTATGGTTTTTTCAGTGGTCATGTATGAATGTGAGAGTTGGACTGTGAAGAAAGCTGAGCACCGAAGAATTGATGCTTTTGAACTGTGGTGTTGGAGAAGACTCTTGAGAGTCCCTTGGACTGCAAGGAGATCCAACCAGTCCTTTCTGAAGGAGATCAGCTCTGGGATTTCTTTGGAAGGAATGATGCTAAAGCTGAAACTCCAGTACTTTGGCTACCTCATGAGAAGAATTGACTCATTGGAAAAGATCTCATGCTCAGAGGGATTGGGGGCAGGAGGAGAAGGGGATGACAGAGGATGAGATGGCTGGATGGCATCATCGGCTTGATGGACGTGAGTTTGAGTGAACTCCAGGAGCTGGTCGTGGACAGGGAGGCCTGGTGTGCTGCAATTCATAGGGTCGCGAAGAGTCAGACACGACTGGGCGACTGAACAGAGTATAGCAGTTAGTCTTTATCATCCTTGCAGTCTAAGGTCTTCACCAGCCACATGGATTCTACCACACAGCCCATAAGCAGCCTGTCTGGACTCTGGACTCTCGAGTAAAGCTCCAGCTGTCAACTCATTTCCTCCTCTAAGCAAAGTAAATATCACTCTCAAGGAAAAGGGGCAGGTGTCTTCCCCTTGGCATAGACCACAGATGGATTGGGGGCAGCTGGAGGAGGGAGGCCCCTGCTGGGAGTGTCTGAGCTGAGCGCCAGGGCAACATTGACCAGTCCTGTGACACTGACTTGGGTTCACAGCCTTTCTTTTACAAAATGCATGGCAAACCAAGATGCTCTGACCTTTGCTTTAAGATGGTCCTCGGCTTGATGAGGACCCCAGGAGTTAGTGAAATTAGTCAGCAGGTACCATTGATGAGGAGCGCAGAGACTTGAACTCTAGTCCTGTCTCTGTCCCACACTCCCACCATCACTCAGCAAGTCAATCAATCTGTTAGTTACCTAATTCATACAGGAGTGTGATTCTGTCTGCCACATCTAGATTCCAGGGTTATCATGGGCATCAAATTAAATAATGGGATAATAGATAAGAATGTACTATGGGAGGCATCATCCTTCCTATACTGAATGGGAGTCCAGGGCTCATTTCTGTTCTCAGGACAGGGAAGAGCTGTCCTGACCCACCTAGGGACTGGGACCAAGAGACCCAGACCCAGTCTGGGCTTGAAACAAGGTCCAGGAGCAAGAATGATGGTCATGGCACTCCGTCTGGGGTGTCAGAGTGGCCTAGAGCTGGAAGGAGAAGGAAGAGCCCCCTGCCTGACCGTGAGAACTTAGGCAGCCACTTGATAAAAAGAAATGTTCATATACTGAGGTCTGGGGAAGTTGTTCTGGCTTGTAAATGAGTTAACTTGAATTAAAAAATATTTATTTTAATTGGAGGATTGTTAATTTACAATATTGTGATGGCCTCTGCCATACATCAACATGAATCACCCATAGGAATACATGTGACCCCTCCCTCCTGGACTCCTCTCCTACCTCCCTGCCCATCCCATCCCCCCAGGTGGTCATGGAACACCAGTTCTGGGTTCTTTGTGTCATACACCAAACTCCCACTGGCTCTCTATTTTACGTATGGTAATGTACACGTTTCCATACTATTCTCTCAAACCATTCCACCCTCTCCTTCTCCCACTGTGTCCAAAAGTCTGTTCTTTATGTCTGTGGTACATACACCCAATGAAATATTACTCAGCTCTAAAAAAGAATGCATTTGAGTCAGTTCTAATGAGGTGGATGAACATAGAGCCTATTATACAGAGTGAAGTAAGTCAGAAAGAAAAACAAATATCATATATTAACGCATATATATGGAATCCGGGAAGATAGTACCCATGATCCTACGTGCAGGGCAGCAAAAGAAATACAGACATATAGTTAACTTGAATTTTATGTAACTAAAACAGCCTGTTTGTGTCCTATCAAACATCCTTGTACATCTGCTTTAATTGTTAAAGGAAAGGGTGCAATGACCAGCAGTAAAGAGAGTCCACGTTAAATAAAGATTGAATTCCTCACTTCCTGGGAGGCAATGCTCAACTCCCTTCCATGATAAGACCCCTTACCAGGTGCCAAGGCCATACTGCTGTGTATGTCTCGTCTAATTCAAGGCCATACTGCTGTGTACGTCTCGTCTGTTTTTTGTGAAGCCTTCAAGGTATACCCCTAACTTGTTTTGATGTTCTTTTTTCTGACAAGACTTGAAATTGTGTTGAAAACCATTCTTCTCTGGAGCAGCTCCTCAGTGTTCTTTGAGAGGTTGTATTCCAGGCTATAGTCCTCAGTGTATCTCAAATAAAACTTCCCTATTCCTGTTATAGACTGTTTATTGATATTTTCAGTGGCACATCTAAATATACAAGTTTACCAAGGGATATTTTGCAGAGAGAGAGGGGGACAGAGCAGGACAGAGTGCTGGCAGCAAAGGGCTGAGATTGAAGGTTGGGCTGTGTCCTCAAGCTGACTCCAGAGCACAGGAACATCTCCCCTCCACCTACCTGGCACATTATTTGCCTGCAGAGGCCATTCATGGTCCTCCTGCATCTGCCCAAACACCCTCTCTCTTCTGTTCTCAAGGAAAAGTCAGATCCTGCCTTACCTCTCTGAGCCCTTGAAGAAGAGGAAGAGCCCAGTCTTCACAAGCCTGCACAGCCCATTCCTTCAGGCCTCACTTCCCTCTGCCCTTCCAGCCACCAGCCCACCCAGGCTTCCAGGTTGTACCTCTGCAGTTGCCCTACCGGGACCACTCTTTCCCTGATTCCCCCAGTGATGCTCTGTGATTCTCTTCACCACATATGTCTTTATTCATATATCATGTTCACAGTGAGGCTTTGCTGCCATCTTGTTATTAATAGAACCACCACAGACTGCCTGGCACCTTCCTAACCTGGGTTTGTTTCCCCATAACCTTTATCACCTACAAAATCATATGATTTAACTCATTCATTATGCTTCTTGTTTATATTTTCTCATCCCCCTCCACCCTCACCCATCAGAAGATAAGTTTCGTGAGGAAGAGGGTATTTGCCCCTTACTTTTCATCTATGTATCCCAGCAACTTGGAACACTGCCTACACAGATCAAGTACTCAATAAACATCTGTAGGAAAATGAGTTATTCTGTGGGAGGACAGGGAGGAGACAGTCTCAAGAAAGAAGAATTTAACAATGTCAACACTTTTCAATGCTTTGGGGAAGCCAAGGTGAGAGCAGAGAATGGATGGTGAATGCAGCACTGGAGGGAGTGGAATCAGTAATCTGCTTAAACTGAGAACAGATCATGAACAATGACCAGATGAATGAACAGAACTAAGTGCAGAAACAGTGCAATCCATTGAAGGAATGCAGGGGTGAAGGAGCAGTAATAACTTGAGGGGGCATCACTTCTAGAAGAGAAAGGCTTTCTGTTGTTTCCATTAAATATTGCTTTTATTTCTAAAATTAATTTGTGCTCATTTTAGAAGATTCAAAAATTACTTAAGCACCAAAGACAAAAATACTTACATCACCCAGACAAAATTACAAGTAACTTCTATAGTTGTTGCTCAATTGCTAAGTCATATCCAACTCTTTCTGACACCAAGGACTGCAACATACCAGGCTCCTCTGTCCTCCACTATTTCCCGGAGGTTTCTCAAATTGATGTCCATTAAGTCACTGATGCTATCTAACCATCTTGTCTTCTGCCGCTCCATTCAAACTTTCCCAGCATCAGGGTCTTTTCCGATGAGTTGCCTCTACTCCACGTCCAAGGTCAGGAGGGGCGGCCATGAGGAGATACCCCTCATCCAAGGTAAGGAGCAGCGGCTGCACTTTGCTTGAACTGCTGTGAAGAGATACCCCATGTCCAAGGTAAGAGAAACCCAAGTAAGATGGTAGGTGTTGTGAGAGGGCATCAGAGGGCAGACACATTGAAACCATAATCACAGAAAACTAGCCAATATGATCACACGGACCACAGCCTTGTCTGACTCAAAGAAACTAAGCCATGCTATGTGGGGCCACCCAAGACAGGAGGGTCATGGTGGAGAGGTCTGACACAATGTGGTCCACTGGAGAAGGGAATGGCAAGCCACTTCAGTATTCTTGCCTTGAGAACCCCATGAACAGTATGAAAAGGCAAAAACGATAGGATACTGAAAGGAGAACTCCCTGGGTTGGTAGGTGCCCAATATGCTACTGGAGATCACTGGAGAAATAATTCCAGAAATAATGAAGGGAAGGAGCCAAAGCAAAAACAATGACCAGTTGTGGATGTGACTGGTGATAGAAGCAAGGTCTGATGCTGTAAAGAGCAATATTGCATAGGAACCTGGAATGTCAAGTCCATGATTCAGGGCAAATTGGAAGTAGTCAAACAGGAGATGGCAAAAGTGAACATTGACATTGTAGGAATCAGTGAACTAAAATGGACTGGAATGGGTGAATTTAACTCAAATGACCATTATACCTACTATTGTGGGCAGGAATCCCTTAGAAGAAGAAGGTAGCCATCATGGTCAACAAAAGAGTCTGAAATGCAGTACTTAGATGTAATCTCAAAAACGACAGAATGCTCTCTGTTCGTTTCCAAGGCAAACCACTCAATACCATGGTAATCCAAGCCTATGCCACAACCAGTAACACTGAAGAAGCTGAAGTTGAACGGTTCTATGAAGACCTACAAGATCTTTTAGAACTAACACCCAAAAAAGATGTCCTTTTCATTATAGGAGACTGGAATGCAAAAGTAGGAAGTCAAGAAACACCTGGAGTAACAGGCAAATTTGGCCTTGGAATACAGAATGAAGCAGGGCAAAGGCTAATAGAGTTTTGCCAAGAGAATGCACTGGTCATAACAAACACTCTCTTCCAACAACACAAGAGAAGACCCTACACATGGACATCACCATATGGTCAGCACCAAAATCAGATTGATTATATTCTTTGCAGCCGAAGATGGAGAAGCTCTATACAATCAGCAAAAACAAGACCAGGAGCTGACTGTGGCTCAGATCATAAACTCCTTATTGTCAAATTCAGACTTAAATTGAAGAAAGTAGGGAAAACCACTAGACCATTCATGTATGACCTAAATCAAATCCCTTATGATTATACAGTGGAAGTGAGAAATAGATTTAATGGACTAGATCTGACAAAGTGCCTGAAGAACTATGGACAGAGGTTCATGACATTGTACAGGAGACAGGGATCAAGACCATCCCCATGGAAAAGAAATGCAAAAAAGCAAAATGGCTGTCTGAGGAGGCATTATAAATAGCTATGAAAAGGAGAGAAGCGAAAAGCAAAGGAGAAAAGGAAAGATATAAGCATCTGAATGCAGAGTTCCAAAGAATAGCAAGGAGAGATAAGAAAGCCTTCCTCAGTGATCAGTGCAAAGAAATAGAAGAAAACAACAGAATGGGAAAGACTAGAGATCTCTTCAAGAAAATTAGAGATACCAAGGGAATTTTCATGAAAAAAGATGGGCTCGATAAAGGACAGAAATGGTATGGACCGAAAAGAAGCAGAAGATATTAAGAAGAGGTGGCAAGGATAAAAAGAAAAACTGTATAAAAAAGATCTTCATGACCAAGATAATCACGATGGTATGATCACTCACCTAGAGCCAGACACCCTGGAATGTGAAGTCAAGTGGGCCTTAGAAAGCATCACTACGAACAAAGCTAGTGGAGGTGATGGAATTCCAGTTGAGCTATTTCAAATCCTGAAAGATGATGCTGTGAAAGTGCTGCACTCAATATGCCAGCAAATTTGGAAAACTCAGAATTGGCTATAGGACTGGAAAAGGTCAGTTTTCATTCCAGTCCCAAAGAAAGGCAACGGCAAAGAATGCTCAAACTACCACACAATTGCACTCATCTCACACGCTAGTAAAGTAATGCTCAAAATTCTCCAAACCAGGCTTCAACAATACGTGAACCGTGAACTTCCAGATGTTCAAGCTGGTTTTAGAAAAGGCAGAGGAACCAGAGATCAAATTGCCAACATCTGTTGGATCATGGAAAAAGCAAGGGAGTTCCAAAAAAAAACATATATTTCTGCTTTACTGACTATGCCAAAGCCTTTGACTGTGTGGATCACAATAAACTGTGGAAAATTCTGAAAGAGATGGCAATACCAGACCACCTGACCTGCCTCTTAAGAAACTTATATGCATGTCAGGAAGCAACAGTTAGAACTGGACACGGAACAACAGACTGGTTCCAAATAGGGAAAGGAGTACATCAAGGCTGTATATTGTCACCCTGCTTATTGAACTTATGTGCAGAGTACATCATGAGAAACACTGGGCTGGAAGAAGCACAAGCTGGAATCAAGATTGCTGAGAGAAATATCAATAACCTCAGATATGCAGATGACACCACCCTTATGGCTGAAAGGGAAGAGGAACTAAAAAGCCTCTTGATGAAAGTGAAAGAGGAGAGTGAAAAAGTTGGCTTAAAGCTCAACATTCAGAAAACTAAGATCATGGCACCTGGTGCCATCACTTCATGGGAAATAGATGGACAAACAGTGGAAACAGTGACAGATTTTATTTTGGGGGGCTGCAAAATCACTGTAGATTGTGATTGTAGCCATGAAATTAAAAGATGCTTACTCCTTGGAAGGAAAGTTATGACCAACCTAAATAGTATATTGAAAAGCAGAGATATTACTTTGCCAACAAAGGTCCGTCTAGTCAAGGCTATGGTTTTTCCTATGGTCATGTATGGATGTGAGAGTTTGACTGTGAAGAAAGCTGAGCACCGAAGAATTTTTAACTGTGGTGTTGGAGAAGACTCTTGAGAGTCCCTTGGACTGCAAGGAGATCCAGTCAGTCCATCCTAAAGGAGATCGGTCCTGGGTGTCCATTAGAAGGACTGATGCTGAAGCTGCAACTCCAATACCACCTCATGTGAAGAGTTGACTCATTAGAAAAGACCCTGATGCTGGGAGGGATTGGGGGCAGGAGGAGAAGGGGACAACAGAGGATGAGATAGCTGGATGGCATCACCGACTCGAAGGTCATGAATTTGAGTGAACTCCAGGAGTTGGTGATGGACAGGGAGGCCTGGAGTGCTGTGGTTCATGGGGTCACAAAGAGTCGGACATGACTGCGCAACTGAACTGAACTGAACTGAACTGGCTCTTTGCAGCAGGTGGCCAAAGTATTGGAGCTTCAGCATCAGTCCTTCCAATGAATACTCAGAGTTGATTTCCTTTAGGATTGACTGGTTTGATCTCTTTGAAGTCCAAGGGACTCTCAAGTCTTCTCCAGCACCACAATTTGAAAGCAATTCTTTGGTACTCAGTCTTCTTTATGGACCAGTGCTCACATCTGTAGATGACTACTGGAAAAACCATAGGTTTGACTATATGAATCTTTGTCGGCTGAGTGATGTCTTTGCTTTTTAATATGCTGTCTAGATTTGTCATAGCTTTCCTTCCAAGGATCAAGCATCTTTTAATTTTACAGCTGCAGTTACAACCTGCAGTGATTTTAGAGCTGAAGAAAAAAATAAATATCTGTCACTGCTTTCACTTTCCCCCCATCTATTTACATGAAGTGATGGGATCAGATGCTATGATTTTGGTTTTTTGAATGTTGAGTTTCAAGCCAGTTTTTTCATTTGTCTCTTTCACCCTCATCAAGATACTCTTTAGTTCCTCTTCACTTTCTGCCATTAGAGTGCTATTATCTGAGTATTGAGGTTTTTGATATTTCTCCCAGTAATCTTGATTCCAGCTTGTGATTCATCAGGCCCAATATTTCACATGATGTACTCTGCATAGTAGTTAAATAAGCAGGGTGACAATACACACCCTTGATGTACTCTTTTCTTAATTTTGAACCAGTCCACTCCTCTATGTCCAATTATAAATGCTGCTTCTTGACCTGCATACAGGTTTTTTGGAGGACAGATAAGGTGCTCTGGTACTCCCACCTCTTTTAAGAATTTTGTGATGCACACAGTCAAAGGCTTTAGTTAGTGTAGTCAATGAAGCAGAAACAGATATTTATTCTGGAATTCCCTTGCTTTCTCCATGATCCAGTGAATGTTGGCAATTTGATCTCTGGTTTTTCTGCATCTTCAAAACCCAGATTGTACATCTGGAAATTCTTGGTTCATGTATTCCTCAATCCTAGCTTTAAAGATTTTGAGCATAACCTTGCTAACATGTGGAATGAACGCAATTGTACAGTAGTTTAACAATGTTTGGCATTGCAAAGAGAAAAACCTACAATCCAGATTACTATACCCAGCAAGGATCTCATTCAAATATGAAGGAGAAATCAAAAGCTTTACAGATCCACAAAGCTCAGAGAATACAGCACCACTAAACCAGCTCTTCAACAAATGCTAAAGGATCTTCTCTAGACAGAAAACACAGAAAAGGTTTATAAACTCAAACCCAAAACAACAAAGTAAGTGGCAACAGGATCATACTTATCAATAATTACCTTAAATGTAATGGGTTGCATGCCCCAACCAAAAGACAAAGACTGGCTGAAAGGATAAAAAAACAGGACACCTATGTACGCTGTCTACAAGAGACCCACCTAAAACCTAGGGACACATACAGACTGAAAGTGAAGGGCTGAAAAAAGATATTTCACGCAAATGAAGACCAAAAGAAAGTAGGAGTAGCAATACTCATATCAGATAAAATAGACTTTGAAATAAAGGGCGTGTAAAGAGATAAAGAAGGACACTACATAATGATCAAAGGATCAATCCAAGAAGAAGATATAACAATTATATAACAATTATAAATATATATGCACCCAACATAGGATTACCACAATATGTAAGGCAAATGCTAACAAGTATGAAAGGGGAAATTAACAGTAACACAATAATAGTGGGAGACTTTAATACCTCACTCACATCTATGGATAGATCAACTAAACAGAAAATTAGCAAGAAAAAAACAAACTTTAAATGATACAATGGACCAGTTAAACCTAATTGATATCTATAGCACATTTCACCCTAAAACAATGAATTTCACCTTTTTCTCAAGTGCACACGGAACCTTCTCCAGATAGATCACATTCTGGGCCCTAAATCTAGCCTTGGTAAATTAAAAAAAATTGAAATCATTCCAAGCATCTTTTCTGACCACAATGCGGTAAGATTAGATGTCAACTACAGCAGAAAAACTATTAAAAGTACAAACATATGGAGGGTAAACAACACACTTCTGAATAACTAACAAATCACAGAAGAAATTTTTAAAAATCAAAATCTGCATAGAAACAAATGAAAATGAAAACACAACAACCCAAAACCTATGGACTTTAGTAAAAGCAGTGCTAAAGGGAAAGTTCATAGCAATACAAGCCTGCCTCAAGAAACAGGAGAAAAATCAAATAACCTAACTCTACACATAAAGCAACTAGAAAAAGAAGAAATGAAGTGCCCAGCATTAGTAGAAGGAAAGAAATTATAAAAATTAGGGCAGAAATAAATGCAAAAGAAACAAAGGAAACAATAGTCAAATTCAACAAAGCTAAAAGCTGGTTCTTTGAGAAGATAAATAAAATAGACAAACCATTAGCCAGAATCATCGAGGAAAAAAAGGAGAAGAATCAAATCAACAAAATTAGAAATGAAAATGGAGAAATCACAGCAGACAACACAGAAATACGTCTACATAAGAGACGAATATCAGCAACTATATGCCAATAAAATGGACAACTTGGAAGAAATGGACAAATTCTTAGAAAAGTATAACTTTCCAAAACGGTACCAGGAAGAAATAGAAAGTCTTAACAGACCCATCACAAGCACGGAAATCAAAACTATAATAAAAAATCTTCCAACAAACAAAAGCCCAGGAGACCAGATGGCTTCACAGCTGAAGTCTACCAAACATTTATAGAAGAGCTAACACCTATCCTACTCAAACTCTTCCAGAAAATTGCAGAGGAAGGTAAACTTCCAAACTCATTCTATGAGGCCACCATCACACTAATGCCCAAACCAGACAAAGATGCCACAAAAAAAGAAAACTACAGGCCAATATCACTGATGAATATAGATGCAAAAATCCTCAACAAAATTCTAGCAAACAGAATCCAACAACATATTTAAAAGATCATACATGATGACCAAGCGGGCTTTATCCCAGGGATGCAAAGATTCTTCAATATTCACAAATCAATCAATGTGATACACCACATTAACAAATTGAAAGATAAAAACCATATGCTTATCTCAATAGATGCAGAGAAAGCCTTTGACAAAATTCAACATCCATTTATGATAAAAATCCTCCAGAAATAAGGCATAGAAGGAACATACCTCAACATAATAAAAGCCATATATGATAAACCCACAGCAAACATTATTCTCAATGATGAAAAGTTGAAAGCATTTCCCCTAAAGTCAGGAACAAGACAAGGGTGCCCACTCTCACCACTACTATTCAACGTAGTCTTGGAAGTTTTACTTACAGCCATCAGAGAAGGAAAATGAAGAAAAGGAATTCAGATTAGAAAAGAAGAAGTAAAACTCTCACTGTTTGCAGATGACATGATCCTCTACATAGAAAACCCTAAAGACTCCACCAGAAAATTACAGAAAAACAGTCTCTGACATAAATCATAGGAGGATCCTCTATATCCTCTATTGCTCACCTCCCAGAGGAATGGAAATAAAAGCAAAAATAAACAAATGGGACCTAATTAGAATTAAAAGCTTTTGCACAACGAAGGAAACTATAAGCAGGGTGAAAAGACAGCTTTCAGAATGGGAGAAAAGAATAGTAAACGAAGCAACTGACAAAGAATTAATCTCAAAAATATACAAGCAACTCCTGCAGCTCAATTCCAGAAAAATAAATGACCCAATCAAAAAATGGGCCGAAGAACCAAACAGACATTGCTCCAAAGAAGACATACAGATGTTTAACAAACACATGAAAAGATGCTCAACATCACTCATTATCAGAGAAATGCAAATCAAAACCAAAATGAGGTACCATCTCTTGCCAGTCAGAATGGCTATTATCAAAAAGTCTACAAACAATAAATGCTGGAGAGGGTGCAGAGAAAAGGGAACCCTCTTACACTGTTGGTGGGAATGCAAACTAGCACTGCCACTATGGAGAACAGTGTGGAGATTCCTTAAAACACTGGAAATAGAACTGCCATATGACCCAGCAATCCCACTGCTGGGCATACACAACGAAGAAACCAGAATTGAAAGAGACACGTGTACCCCAATGTTCATCGCAGCACAGTCTACAACAGCTTGGACATGGAAGTAACCTAGATGCCCATAGGCAGACCAACGAATAAGAAAGCCGTGGTACATACACACACAATGGAATATTATTCAGTTATTTAAAATAATGCATTTGAATCAGTTCTAATGAGGTGGATGAAACTGGAGCCTATCATACAGAGTGAAGTAAGTCAGAAAGAAAAACACCAATACAGTATATTAAAGCATATATATAAAATTTAGGTAGATGGTAATGATGATCCTATATGTGAGACAGTGAAAGAGACACAGATATAAAGAACAGACTTTTGGACTCTGTGGGAGAAGGCGAGGGTGGGATGATTTGAGAGAATAGCATTGAAACATGTATATTATCATATGTGAAATAGATCGCCAGTCCGTGTTTCATGCATGAGACAGGGTGCTCAGGGCTGCTGCACTGGGATGGCCCTGAGGGATGGGATGGGGAGGGAGGGGTGATTCCGGATGGGGAACACGCGTATACCCATGACTGATTCATGTGAATGTATGGCAAAAACCACCACAATATTGTAAAGTAATTAGCCAGCAATAAAAATAAATTTTAAAAAGAATTCTAAGAAGACACTTCAGGAAAGAGCCCAGACAAAGGTAAATATGATGCAGGGGCTCAGAAATGAGGATCTACGAGGAGCTGAGAACACACAGAAGTCTCTTGACCTGGAGCAGAAGCAGACTTGCCACACATAGGATGGACTTAGATACTATCATACTGAGTGAAGTAAGTCAGACAGAGAAGGAGAAATATTGTGTAACATCCCTTATATGTGGAATCTGAAATGAAATGACACAAATGGAACTACTTACAAAACAGAGACTCATGGACTTAGAGAACTAACTTACAGTTGTGGTGGGGAAGGAATAGTTAGGAGTTTGGAATGGACATGTACACTCTACTATATTTAAAATGGATAACTGACAAGAACCTACTGTATAGCACAGAGAACTCTGTTCAATGTTATGTGGCAGCATAATGTAACAGTGGATGGGAAAGGGCTTTGGGGGAGAATGGATACGTGTATGTGTATGCCTGAGTCCCTTTGCTGTTCATCTGAAATTATTACAACACTTTTAATCAACTATACCCCAATTATAAAATAAAATGTTTAAAAAACAAATGAATGAACAAAGAAAGAAGTAGATTTGCCACATGGCTTAGGAAACATCAAGGCCCCTCATTTTCATACCCCCCTGCCAAGGCTCTGTATATTTTTTTGCTTTCATTTTCCTACAGAGTGTCCCCTTCCACTCCTAAATTGTGTAATCCTTAGGCTCTAAGACCTACTGGATCTACTTTTGGTCTAGAGAAGAGATGACCAATAAATAAACGGACCTGAATAAAATAAAAAAATATCAATGGGGTATGTGGGGAGTGCTCGCAGTGTATGGACCACACTGGGTTTGCCCCCGCTCACGGTGTGTGTGCTTTCCCCATCTACACTGTGCAGGCTCCAGGTTGCTCTGCAGGGGAACTGTCCAAAGCGGGCCCTGGGGTTTGTGCACTTCCCAGGTCTAAGCTGCTCAGGTTCGGGTTCTCAGGTACTCCACAAAGGCACAAACTCAGTTGGGCATGCGTTTTGTGCCCTTCCCAGGTCAGAGCAGCTCAGGCAACCAGGTGCTTGGCGAGCACGCTATTCCAGGTGGCCGGTGCATCTTAATCACCTCCGGGGTCCCAGCTGCTCTGTTTCCTGGGTGGGCAGTGGGAACACCATCTCAGGTGTGCCTTGTATTTCTTCTGGGCAGCTGGTCTCTGGCTGTGACCCTCCTGGCGGATGTCAACTGTCCAGGATCCCAGGAAGATTTGGTTAGCAACTGGGAGCCTGCTCACAGTTTCGCGGGGCATGCTGTCTCTGGGGCCAAGGTTGCCCCCTCACTTCGCCTTCTGGCTCTGGCTGTTACCCACCTGCCTCTGGTGGGGGATGGGCCGGTCTGCAGCCAGCTAGTTCTCCTCTGGTATTCGCTCAGTCCTTTGTTCTGTGAGCAGGCCCAGCTGTGCCTTAGGTTGACCTTTTCGCAGGAAAGTTCTCTCTCTCTCTCTCCATTTTTTCTCTCTCTGGCTACCCCACAGCTTGGGTTGCTATTTCACGTTAGCTCCCTCAGATTGCCCTCAGGGCATGCAGGCCTGGTCCTTACCCTAAGCATGCAACCCACATCTCCCTGTTCAGCCTCCACTCGCTGGTGGCAGACTCAAGCATCTGGGCTACTTCTTTGCTGGGAGTTGCGGTTAGATGCATATTGTTTTGTTTTGTTTTTTCCTCCCGGTTATGGTGCCCTCTGAGAGCCCAAAACTCCCCACAGACCCTCCTGTGAGAGGATTTCTGGTGTTTGGAAACTTCTCCTCCTTCACGACTCCCTCCCCAGGATGGGTCTCCATCCCTAACTCTTTTGTCTCTTTTATATTTTGTCCTACCTCCTTTCAAAGAGAATGGGCTGCCTTTCTGGGTGCCTGGTGTCCTCCACTAGCCTTCAGAAGTTGTTTTGTGAAAGTTGCTCAGCATTCAAATGATCTTTTGATAAGTTTGTGGGGGAGAAAGTGGTCTCCCCATCCTATTCCTCCACCATCTTCACTAACACTCCTCTCCCTTGCCTTTACTTCTCTTCTTTCCACAGCTATTTGTAAAGCCTCCTCAAACAACCACTTTGCCTTCTTGTATTTCTTTTTCTTGGGGATAGTTTTGGTCACTTCTTCCTGTATAATGTTACAAACCTCTGTCCATAGCTCTTCGGGCACTGTCTACCAGATTTAATCCCTTTAATCTATTTTTCACCTGCACTGTATAATCATAAGGGATTTGAATTAGGTCATACCTGAATGGCCTAATGGTTTTCCCTACCTTTTTTCAATTTAAGCCTGAATTTTGCAATAAGGACCTTATAATCTGAGCTACAGTCAGCTTCCAGTCTTGTTTTTGCTGACTGTATAAACTTCTCCATCTTTGACTGCAAAGAAAGAAATCAATCTGATTTCAATATTGACTATCTTGTGATGTCCATGTGTAGAGTCATCTCCTATGTTGTTGGATTTTGCTGTGTGTTTGCTGTGCTCAGCATGTTCTTTTGACAAAACTGTGTGTTTTTTTTCTCCTGGATGTGGACATTTATAGCAATTCTGGCATTTGTAGGGTTGTTGTTTTGTTTTGTTTTCTTCAAAAACATAGAACTGTACATGATACAACTATTTTCTTGTTATATGTCTCTATGTCTCTTCTGTAGCTTTAGTCTTATTTAAAATTTTATTATGATTTTTTTCCATGTCATCATATATTTTTGATGATGTAATTTTTAGTAGCTGCAAATGATTTTACTCACTAAAGTGTATAACCAGTTTTCTATTCAGACATTTAAACTTCATCTATCTCTTTACTATAAAGCACACTATAATAAGCATGATTTTTCTTATTCTTTTTTAGGAGAAGGAGAAAATAGAAGTTGGAAGAATGAGTGAAAATAGAAATAACTTATGGAAAAAGGTCCTGAAGAAGTCTGAATAAGATGAGACTAAAGGCAGGTGCACATGAAATGTGACATTGGTAGTCCAGCCTGTCACTACCTGGACCCAGAATCAATATAAGCATCACTGAAGTTGGACAGTGAGATGTCTGCTTTGCTGTGACATGACAGGAGCACATGCATCATCCATGGCCCTGGAACCAGAGAGCCCAGAACAGCCAGTGAAGCACACAGAGCCCCAGCCTCAGGCAGGTGAGAAGCAACTACCAAGATCCTTTGGTGAGCCCAACGCTTACCAGAGTTTGAGCCTCTTCAAACTTCTGATCTCAAGAAATAGAAATAGAGCATAGAGGAGTGAGTTAAACAGCACTGTGAGGAATCAGACATATCCAGAAAAGGGAGCATTCTATAGGATGTCCTAAAAGTCCCCACCAGCTAGCAACAGCCTGGAAAAATAAATTTGAGGGTGGGAAGAGCAGCTTAAGATTTTAAAAACGGTTAAGAGACATAAAAACCAAATGCAGAGTGTGGCCCCTGTGTGAATTTTGTCTCAGGTCAACCAACTGTAAAAGACTTTTTGGGAGACAAGGGGAGCCTGGTGGGCCACAGTCCATGGGGTCGCAGACAGTCCGACACGCCTGAAGTGACTGAGAAAGAGAAGGGAAATTTGCATGTAGACCAGTGATAAATGATATTAAAGAATCATCATTAATTTTGTTTTGCGTGATATGGTATTATAGCTGAGCAAGAAAATGTCTTTATATTTTAGTGTCACATACCAAAGAATTTATAGTCAATGTGGCATGCAGACTTTGCTTTATAATATTTCACCAAGGAAAATGGAAACAAACAAACACATTAAGTCCCCTAGATACAAACCCTAAATTTGTGAACTTTCAAAGATGCTACCGTGCATTCACATGTCCATTCACATAAGTGACTCCACGTGTCTGGCGTACGTTGTTGCATGTGTGTATCCATTACAAGCACTTGTGCTCTTGTATACCTCACAGTACAGTACTGTATAGAGTACAGTAGTACAGTATCTTTATTTCAAGCCCAGGGTGTCTGGAAACAAGTATAAAAGCAACAGCACATAGCCAACTGTGTTAGTTATGTACCTAGGCTAACTTTGTTGGACTTACAAATGTCCTCTTATAACAGAACTCATTTATAAGTAGGGGATTTACTGTGCGGGAAATGTTGACAGATAAATCTGGGTCCTGGAAATAGGGGGACTCATTTTAATATTTTAGTTACATGTGCACATATATGTGTGTACACACACACACACACACACACACACACATATATATATGACAATTTTAATATCAAGTTAAATGTTAAAAAGCCATGTGGGAGGTTAGCCTTAACAAGTTAAAGAGACCCTTTTTCCTCAAAAACTGATTTGAGGGAGACCAAGAAGGAGAAGAGATATTTCCAGGTGGAGGGGGGAAGTGGAATCTGAGGAAACTGAGGCTAGAGAGTCCAGTTACCCTGTAGGCAGAGGGGAGGGAAGAGAAGAGATGAGGGCTTGCTTGAAGAAGTTTCCAGCACAGCAGTGCTGCAGGTACAGTACTGTGAGGGGTCCCCTCCCACCAGACCAAGGTGAGAGTCCCCATCACAGGCTATAGTTTTTTCTGGCCCAGTTTGCCTGCCAGGGAGCAGGGTGAGGACAGGGGGGAGTGGAGGCTGGCAGATGCAGACCTTGAAGGGCAAAGTGGGAAGGAAGGGGTTCTATGTTCTGTGGCTTATTTCTGGGTCATGAGGGATCACTTCCTAGAGCTGCAGAATGGGTGGAGAGTCCTGCTCTGTGGAAGGATTTGGGGAGGGGATTCGGGGGTACTATGGCCAGTCAGCATTGTGTGTTTGCCTCAGTGAGGGAGCAGGGGATGTCCATGGGTTGTTCAAGTACCTTTCATACTGGAAAAAAATAGATTCATGCCTTCCAAGTCCTGAGACCCCTGCCTCTCCAACAGCAGAGAGATGTGATTTATCAACCCCAATCCAACTTAGGGAGCATGATCTTCTAGGTGACACCCCCTACAGCATTACCTGTGTGGTTCCTTTGGGCCATCAAGGGGGACAAGCTTAGGACTCTCATCACAGCACACAGCATACTACAGTGTTGTAGACCATAGTGGAGTTTTTTGGGCTTCCATGTTAGGGGCCATGTTTGGGGCTTCCAGGGTGGCTCAGCGGTAAAGAATCTTCCTGCAATGCAGGAGACACATGTTCAATCCCTGGGTTGAGAAGATCCCATGGAGGAGGAAATGGCAACCCACTTCAGTATTCTTGCCTGGAAAAGCCCATGGAAAGAGGAGCCTGAGAGGCTACAGTCGATAGGGTCGCTATGAGGCATTCACTACTGAAGCAACTCAGCATACACACACATAGAGTCGTGTTCACATTTATTTTAAATGACTTTACGGCATAAACCTCTCTGAAACCTGCAAAAAGATATTATTTTTCTCCCTAGAATAAAATGTACAGATGGCTGCTATGTACAAATATCTGCATCAAATTTCAGGAAATTCACGAATTCCCTGAGGCTGATGGCTGGCTTCCTGGGGCTCTCCGAGATGGAGGTTTTCACAAACATGTTGAGGGAAGGAAGTGACAGGCTGGCCCTGGAAGGCCGAGGGGGGCTCTGGAAATGGCAGCTGAGCCTGGCCTCAGAGGGTGGCCAGGACTTACATTCCCAACCCAGCTGCTGAGATGGAGACAGGAAGGTGGAATGAAGACAACCTGGGGAATGAGATCAACTGGGTCTCACTGGCCTTTGTCCCTGAAAGTGCCCTTCCACTGAAGGCTTCAGGCAGGGTTGGGCTGGGCTCCCTGGTGTGCAGTTAAGGGGTGTGAGGAGGCTCCGACGCTGGAGACCACAGGACTTTCTGATGGGAGTCACGTTTTTCATCACCTGACCAGGCCCCTGGTGGAGAGAATTGTGGGGGACACCAAGATAGGGGTATCTGTCCATGGGAGGGGTCCCTACTATTTGAGCACATCTGTTAGATTTGGTTCTCAGGCTGTGGACTCATGTAACAGATGCAGCATTTCAGTGGGGTCAGCTTTTTGTCCTCCCATCAGGCACCAATTAAGAATAAGCTGGGTTGGTTCTCTACTTACTTGTGTGGCTTGGAGGAATGGAAAATGTGGTTCTTTCAACCCTGCTCCCTTTGTCAGGTGGTTAGGGGTGGGGGCAGGGATGGCCAAAGCCTCATAAATAGTGCTGGTCTTATTCCATCTTTGTTCCTCTTTCTCATTACTCTGCTGACAGCTGCAGGCCCCTGGGGACAGCTGAGAACGTTGGAACAATTGAGTTTCTCTGCTTCAGGCCCATCAGTATCCATAAGCCAATGGGAGAGAGACTGGCTCTGCTTCAACCACTGTAGGATGAGTGGCTGGCAGTGGGGATGGCTGAGGCAGCGCTAGTCGAGAGAGATTTGAATCAAATGGCATATCTTTCCTTCTCTTTTCAGCAAGCAAATCCTGTGTGTGTGTGTGTGTGCGCGCATGTACATACACTTCTTATAACTTGACCTCTGCTCTTCCTGTTTTATAGTACAGTTTAGGAATTTTCTGATAAGTGGCATTAATAAATCAGACCTCTATGCCCACTGTACTTTATAATTTTTAAAGTATTTTCACATCTATGACTTTAAAACAGCCTTGGAAGCAGGCATAGCAGACATTGTAATAGTCTTGTTTTGCAGATAAGCAAGCTGATACCCCTGGATATAGTTTGTGATTATCATACTACTAAAAAATGCTATTCTAGGATTATTCCTTTGAGATGTAAGACATACATTAATACTTCGAGGAGAGTTTCATCTCTGCCTCTCTGGGGTTTAGATATTTAATTTTCAAAATCAGTCTCTTAACTACACACTTCCATTGGTTTTCCCTGGTCTAGAGATAAAAGAAGCTGAGGTCATACTTTAAGCCATATTATCCCCAGGTTAATCAAGTAAAGATTATTAGAAGCTAATTTTTTTTCAACTTTCACAATATGCTAGACACTGGTCTAATTATGTTAATCAACATATTATTTAGTTCTCAGGGTGAACTGTTATATATGTTTTACAAGTGATGAAAAAGAGGTATAAAGGAGCTAAGTAACTTTCCCAAGGACCCACAGTTAATGAGAGTCCAGATTTGATGCCAAGAAGTTGAGTTCAGAGTCTGAAAGAGCTCAAAATTTGGGTTTATCAGACAAACCAATACTGTCAGAAGAGTGGGGCTAAGGGCTCCTCAGGCCCCGGGTCAGAATGTTTGGCCTGTTTCTTTGTGAGTGAAAGTGGGCTTTTATCTCTGGTTGTGTCAGAGTGAAATTTAGAGGAAGCTTTTTCCATTGAGACCAACTACAAAAACTGAAAACTATGTTAAAAACTTAATTTGAAGGCAAAAGTGACTTGGTTAACATTCAAAAGAAGGGAACCCAAAGAAGAGAGAAAGGTGTTTAGGACCTTTTGCCTAGGGGATATCTGTGGTTCCACAAAAGGAGACTGAGAGTTGACCAGGGGGTAGGAGGACAAGGGCTAGGAGTGACAGGCAAGTTGGCGGAGTAAAGACATGTGCTCATCTTCTCCCATGAGGACTCCAAAATTACAACTTGCTGCTGATCAACCATTGACAGGAGAATGTTGAATCCCACCAAAAAAAGATACCCATCATCCAAGGGCAAAGGAAAAGCCCCAGCAAGATTGTAGGAGGGGTGAAATCATGTTTGCAATCAAACCCCATACCCACCAGAGCCTGGAGGGCTCAAACAAAACCTTGTGTGCACGAGGATCCAGAGACCCCACAGAGATGGAGCCAGACCTCTGTTTGAGTCTTCTGCAGAGGTATGGGTCAGCAGTGGCCTGCCACAGGGGCAGGGACTCTGGGTGCAGCTACCTGGGTCATGCAGCCTGTAGCATAAGCCCTCTTAGAGGAGGTCACTCCTCCTCCATTAACCCCACCACAGAGCATCTGAGCACACGACCCACAAACTGCAGAACAATTATCCAAAGAAATTCTCCCATTGTTAAGAAAGTTCTAAGACCCACAACAGATTTCTCAACCTGAGGATCTGGCAAAGGGACTGAGAACCCCCAGGGAATTTGACTTTGGAGGCCAGTGGGATTTGATTACAGAACTTCCACAGGACTGGGGAGAGACTCTAGGAGAGCACAAACAAAACGTTGTGCACGCCAGTCCTGCCCGTCAACAAAAAATTGGATTAAAAATTTACTGGGCATGACCTCACTCATCAGAATAAGACCCAGTTTCCCCCAGTCAGTCTCTCCCATCAGGAAGCTTCCATAAGCCTCTTATCCTTAGAGAGTGAACAAAATGAAAACCACAATCACAGAAAACTAATCAAACTGATCACATGGACCACAGCCTTAGTCTGACTCAATGAAACTATGAGCCATACCATGTAGGGCCACCCAAGGTGGATAGGTCTTGGCAGAGAGTTCTGACAAAACCTGGTCTACTGGAGAAGGGAATGGCAAGCCATGTCAGTATTCTTGCCTTGAGAACCCCATGAACAGTATGTAAAGGCAAAAACTTATGACACTGAAAGATGAACTTTCCAGGTTGGCAGGTGCCCTATAATATGCTACTAGAGAACAGTGGAGAAACAACTCCAGAAAGAATGAAGAGATGGAGCCAAAGTGAAAACAACACCCAGTTGTGGATGTGGCTGTTAATGGAAGTCAAGTCCAAGGCTATAAAGAGCAATATTGCACAGGAACCTGGAATGTTAGGTCCATGAGTCAAGGTAAATTAAAGTGGTCAAATGGGAGATGGCAAGAGTGAACATCAACATTTTAGGAATCAGTGAACTAAAATGGACTGGAATGGGCGGAATTAATTCAGATGATCATTATATTTACTATTGTGGGCAAGAATCCCTTAGAAGAAATGGAGTAGACCTCATAGTCAACAAAAGAGTCCAAAATGCAGTACTTGAGTGCAATGGCAAAAACGACAGAATGATCTCTGTTTGTTTCCAAGGCAAACCTTTCAATATCACAGTAATCCAAGTCTATGATCCAAGCAGTAATGCTGAAGAAGCTGAAGTTGAACAGTTCTATGAACACCTACAAGACCTTCTAGAACTAACACCCCAGAAAGATGTCCTTTACATCATAGGGGACTGGAATGCAAAAGTAGGAAGTCAAGAGATACCTGGAATAACAGGCAAATTTGGCCTTGGAGTACAAAATGAAACAGGGCAAAGACTAATGGAGTTTTGCCAAGAGAATGCAAACACTTTCTTCCAACAACACAAGTGAAGACTCTACACATGGACATCAGCAGATGGTCAATACCAAAATCAGATTGATTATATTCTTTGAGGCAAAGATGGAGAAGCTCTATAACGTCAGCACAAAAAAGACTGGCAGTTGACTGTGGCTCAGATCATGAATTTCTTATTGACAAATTCAGAATTAAATTGAAGAAAGTAGGAAAAACCACCAGACCATTTAGGTATGACCTAATTCAAATCCCTTAAAATTATACAGTGGAAGTGACAAATAGATTCAAGGGATTAGATCTGATATACAGAGTGCCTGAAGAACTATGGACAGAGGTTTGTGACATTGTACAGGAGGCAGTGATCAAGATCATCTCCAAGAAAAAGAAAGGCAAAAAGGCAAAATGGTTGTCTGAGGAGGCCTTACAAATAGCTGAGAAAAAAAAAAAAAAAAGAGAGAGAGAGAGAGAGATGCTAAAGGCAAAGGAGAAAAGGAAAGCTATACGTATCTGAATGCGGAGTTCCAAAGACTAGCAAAGAGAGATAGGAAAGCCTTCCTCAGTGATCAATGCAAAGAAATAGAGGGAAACAGTAGAATGGGAAAGACTAGAGATCTCTTCAAGAAAATTAGAGACACCAAGGGAACATTTCATGCAAAGATGGGCTTGATAAAGGACAGAAATAGTATGGACATAACAGAAGCAGAAGATATAAAGAGATGGCAAGAATACACAGAACTATACAAAAAAGATCTTCATGACCCAGATAGCCACAAAGATGTGATCAGTCACCTAGAGCCATACATTCTGGAATGTGAAGTCAAGTGGGGCTTAGGAAGGATCACTACCAACAAAGCTAGTGGAGGTGATGGAATTCCATTTGAGCTATTTCAAATCCTGAAAGATGATGCTGTGAAAGTGCTGCACTCAATATTCCAGCAAATTTGGAAAACTCAGCAGTGGCCACAGGACTGGAAAAGTCAGTTTTCATTCCAATCCCAAAGAAGGGCAATGCCAAAGAATGTCGAACTACTGAACAATTGCACTCATCTCACATGCTAGCAGGGGTAGCTTCCCTGGTGGCTCAGACAGTAAAGCATCTGCCTGCAATGCGGGAGACCTGGGTTCAATTTCTGGGTCGGGAAGATCCCCTGGAGAAGGAAATGGCAATCCACTCCAGCACTCATGCCTGGAAAATCCCATGGACGGAGGAGCCTGGTAGGCTACATTCCATGGAGTCGCAAAGAGTCGGACTCAACTGAGTGACTTCACTTCACTTCACATGCTAGCAAAGTAATGCTCAAAATTCTCCAAGCCAGGCTTTAGCAGTACCTGAGCCATGAACTTCCAGATGCTCAAGCTGGTTTCAGAAAAGGCAGAGGAATCAGAGATTAAATTGCCAACATCTGTTGGATCATAGAAAAAACAAGAGAATTCCGGGAAAACATCTACTTCTATTTATTGATAACTCCAATGTCTTTGACTGTGTAGATCACTACTCTGTGGAAACTTCTTCAAGAGATGGGAATACCAGACCACCTTACTTGCCTCCTGAGAAATCTGTATACAGGTCAAGAAGAAAGAGTTAGAACCAGACATGGAAAAACAGACTGGTTCCAAATTGGGAAAGGACTATGTCAAGGCTGCATACTGTTTCCCTGCTTATTTAACTTTTATTCAGAGTACATCATGTGAAATTCTGGGGTTCATGAACCCAAGCTGGAATCAAGATTCCCAGGAGAAATATCAATAACCTCAGACATGCAGATTATACCACCCTTATGGCATAAAGTGAAGAGTAATCAAAGAGCCTCTTGATGAAAGTGAAAGGGAAGAGTGAAAAAGCTGGCTTAAAACTCAGCATTCAGAAAACTAAGATCATGGCATCTGGTCTCATTACTTCATGGCAAATTGATGGGGGAACAATGGAAACAGTGACAGAGTATTTTCTTGGGCTCAAAATCACTGCAGCTGGTAGGTGCAGCCATGAAATTAAAAGATGCTGCTCCTTGGAAGAAAAGCTATGACCAACCTAGATCAGCCACTCAGTCATGTCTGACTCTTTACGACCCCATGAATCGCAGCATGCCAGGCCTCCCTGTCCATCACCAACTCCCGGAGTTCACTCAGACTCATGTCCATCGAGTCAGTGATGCCATCCAGCCATCTCATCCTCTGTCGTCCCCTTCTCCTCCTGCCCCCAATCCCTCCCAGCATCAGAGTCTTTTCCAATGAGTCAACTCTTCACATGAGGTGGCCAAAGTACTGGAGTTTCAGCTTCAGCATCATTCCTTCCAGAGAAATCCCAGGGCTGATCTCCTTCAGAATGGACTGGTTGGATCTCCTTGCAGTCCAAGGGACTCTCAAGAGTCTTCTCCAACACCACAGTTCAAAAGCATCAATTCTTCGACACTCAGCTTTCTTCACAGTCCAACTCTCATATCCATATATGACTACTGGAAAAACCATAGCCTTGACTAGACGAACCTTTGTTGACAAAGTCATGTCTCTGCTTTTGAATATGCTATCTAGGTTGGTCATAACTTTTCTTCCAAGGAGTAAGCATCTTTTAATTTCATGGCTACAATCACCATCTGCAGTGATTTCGGAACCCCAAAAAAAGTAAATTCTGACACTGTTTCCACTGTTTCCCCATCTATTTCCCATGAAGTGGTGGGACCAGATGCCATGATCTTCGTTTTCTGAATGTTGAGCTTTAAGCCAAATTTTTCACTCTCCACTTTCACTTTCATCAAGAGGCTTTTGAGTTTCTCTTAGCTTTCTGCCATAAGGCTGGTGTCATCTGCATATCTGAGGTTATTGATGTTTCTCCCGGCAATCTTGATTCCAGCTTGTGTTTCTTCCAGTCCAGCGTTTCTCATGATGTACCCTGCATACAAGTTCAATAAGCAGGGTGACAATATACAGCCTTGACGTACTCCTTTTCCTATTTGGAACCAGTCTGTTGTTCCATGTCCAGTTCTAACTGTTGCTTCCTGGCCTTCATACAAATTTCTCAAGAGGCAGATCAGGTGGTCTGGTATTCCCATCTCTTTCAGAATTTTCCACAGTTTATTGTGATCCACACAGTCAAAGGCTTTGGCATAGTCAATAAAGCAGAAATAGATGTTTTTCTGGAACTCTCTTGCTTTTTCTATAATCCAGCGGATGTTGGCTATTTGATCTGGTTCCTCTGCCTTTTCTAAAACCAGCTTGAACATCAGGAAGTTCATGGTTCACATATTGCTGAAGCCTGGCTTGGAGAATTTTGAGCATTACTTTACTAGCGTGTGAGATGAGTGCAATTGTGCAGTAGTTTGAGCATTCTTTGGCATTGCCTTAGATGGCATATTAAAAAGGAGAGACATTACTTTGCTAACAAAGGTTCATCTACTCAAAGCTATGGTTTTTCCAGTAGTCACGTATGGACATGAGATTTGGATTATAAAGAAGGATAAGCACCAAAGAATTGATGCTTTTGAACTTGAGAAAGACTCTTGAGAGTCCCTTGGTCTGCCAGGACATCAAACCAGTCAATCTTAAAGGAAATAAGTCCTGAACATTCATTGGAAGGACTGATGCTGAAGCTGAAACTCCAATAATTTGGCCACCTGATGTGAGGAACTGACTCACTAGAGAAGACCCTGATGCTAGGAAAGATTGAAGTCAGGAGGAGAAGGGGACAACAGAGGAAGAGATGGCTGGATGATATCACCAACTCAGTGGACATGAGTTTGAGCAAGCTCCAGTAGTTGATGATGGGCAGGGAAGCCTTACGTGCTGAAGTCCATTGGGTTGCAAAGAGTTGGACACAACTGAGTGACTGAAGTAAACTGAAGGAGGACAAATTCAAGGTACAGCTCACCAGCAGAAGTAGCCATAGGTTTTGAGTAGGCTGCATCCTATGGGTAAGGGTGAACCAGAAATAGATGAGTTCTCATAGGTTCTGAAGCCCAATTTGGAATCATCTCATCTATGCATGAGTTAAGTTCATCTGGGGTTGACAGTGTCCCTACCACCTGCCAGGACTAAATGCCAACCCTCCTTAGAAAAAGATAACATTATCCAGAGCCTGAAATTATCTTATAAAAATTCCACATTAATGTTAGGGATAGAAATTTTAAAATACCATGGTTTCAAAGAGTGAGGCCAACATGATTTTCTAAAAAATATAGGAAACTATAGATCATAGCAGGAGACCGAGGTGATACAGAAAATGAGGCTATCAATCATGAATTTTAAACTAACATGTTTAATATGTTCAAGAAAAGAAACACACTTTTGGTAATTTTGGTAAAGAGTTGGGAGTTATAAAAAATAACTACACAGGAAGTTCTAGAATTGGGCAATGCAATAAATGTAATTAAGTACTCAAAGGATGGATTTAGAAACATATTAGAACTTAGAGAGAATTATTGAATGAAGTTAGTTTGTTAAGAGATAAGTCAGTCATAGAATCAGATGAAAAATTACCCAGATGTTAGAACTACCAAACAGGACTTTATAGTGGCTATGACTTCTACATTAAATGATGTGGGCAACATGCATGAACAGGTAGGGAATCTTAGCAGACTGGAAATGTTTTAAGTTAAATGAAAATGCTAGATGAAAAAAGGACCCATATTATCAAATGTTAATTTCTTTCCCAAGTTTAAAAGAGAATTGGACATTGATGAGGAAAGAATCAGTAAAACTTGAAGACAGGTCAACAGAAATGATTAAAACAGAACAAAAAGGAAAACATCCCATAGCATCCAGAGCTGTGAGAAAAATCAAATGAAATTAAATACAAACAAACAAAAATGGATCCTAGAAGGAAAAGGAGAGGGAGATAATAGTTGAAATAATAACTAAGAATATTCTAAAAGTAATTAAAAACAACAAAGCACAGATACAAGAAATTCAAAGACTCCTAAATAAGATAACACACAACATCATAATCAAGTTTCTGAAAGTCAAAGACAAAGGGAAAATTTTCCAAGCAGCCAAAAGAAAAGGTAACATTAAATTCAGGGGAACAAAGATAAAAATATCAAGCAGATTTTTTTGTCAGAAAGTAGGCAAACCAGAAATAAGAGTCACAACCTTAGAGTACTAAGAGAATAAAAAGTCAACTCAGAATAAAAAGTCAACTCTATATCCAGCAAAAATGTCTTTCAAATATGAAGACTAAATAAAAAATTTTTCAGACAATAAGGGCTAAGAAAATTCACTGTCAGGAGACCTGAACAGCAAGAAATGTTGAAGAAAGTTCTTGAGGCAGCAGGATAAGACTGGTTGGAAATGAAGAACTCTAGTATTACACACATACAAGTTGTAGAGCTCTAGAAATAAAGATCTATAAATTAAGTAAAGATAAAGGTATTAATAAATATAATACAAATTTTCTTATTTTGTATTATTTTTAGTTACTGTGTAAAGGAAAATGATAACAATGAATTTGGGAGTTTATAACATTTAGAAGTTAAATGTATGACAAAAATAGCTCTGAAGATGGGAAGGAGAAAGTGGAAATACAATGTTGTAAGGTTCTCACACTGTACCTAAACGGGCTACTATTATTTAAAACTAGGTTCTGATAAAGTAACGCTGTATATGGTAATCCATTGAGTCAGAATGAAATAAAGTATAAAAGAGGTATATCTCATAAGCAAATAGTGGATAGAAACGAAATCATGCAATATAATTTTAATACAAAAAAGGGAACAAAGAAACAAATGGAACAATATGAATAATATAATTGATTTAAATCCAACCATATTAATAATGACTTTAGATACAGGTAGACTAAATACCCCAATTTAAAAGACAAAGATTATCTGGTGGAATAAGAAAAGAAAGACCCAATGATAAGCTGTCTGGTAAGACACAAATTTAAATATATATAAAATGCAAGCTAAAAGTAAAAGATGGAAAAAGATATGCTATGCAACCACTAATCAAAAAAGTAGGAATGATTATATTATTATTAGAAAAATTATCAATAGATTTCGGAACAATGAATATTATCATTGGTAAAGACATTACATCATGACACAGGGGACAGTTGATCCTGTGTATACACATAATAACAATACATGAAGGAAAATCTGATAAGAGTGATCTCTGCTTAATTAAAAGAACAAGTAAACATAACATTGCTAAGGATGTAGAAGAGCTGAACAACTTGAGCTAAGTTATATGTATGGACTGTTCAACCTGATAACAGCAGAACATATATTCTTTCAAGTGTGTGAATTCTTTTTAAATGTATACATGGAGCATTCACCAAGACAGATTTTATTCTGTGTCATGCAACAATTTTCAAAAATTTAAGAGTTGTAATCAAATAACCATCTACTTTGACAACAGAACTAAACAAAAAATCAGTAACAGAAATATATTGAATATCCCTAAATAGTTAGAAATTATATAATAAGTGTAAATTACATAAAAACCAAACAAAAACTCAAAAGGGGAATTTGAAATCTCTATTCACAGCTTTAGCTGTGTCTAGAGGGAAATCATAGTATTAAATACAAAAGAGCAAAGATTTCAAACCAGTAATCCAACTTTCCACCTTAAGAAACTGGATAAAGAAAAGTAAATTATGCAAGAAAGTAGAAGGAAGGAAGTAATGGTAACAATAAGAACAGAAATAAATGAATTTGAAAACACAAAATAAAAGTCAATGAAAGCAAAACTTGATTATTTGAAAAGAAAAATAATATTGCTAAATCTCTAGGCAGATTGAGTAGGAGAAAAAAAAAGATATATACAGAGAGGACATGAATTACCAATATTAGGAATGAAAAAGATGACATAACTACAATCAAAGGGTTATAAGGAGGAGATGTGGATGTGCTGGTCAATGGATATAATGTTTCAGTTATGATGGGTGAATATATTCTAGAAATCCACTGTACAGCATGGTGACTACAGTTAACATTAGCACACTGTGCACCTAAGTATTTGTCAAGAGGGTAGATCTCATGTAAAATGTCCTCACTATAATACAATAAAAACATATATAAGGTAGTATGATATACAGCTACATGAAAGTAAGTTCAATAGCTTAGATGAAATGGATAGATTCTTTTGAAAACAACAATTTACCAAAGCTCAGTCAAGAAAACATGAGTATATAACCTGAATATCATTATATATATATATATATATATATATATATATATATACATATAAAAGAAAAATAATGCATATTTAAAATTTTTCCATTAGGAAAACTCCACATCCATGCTTTTCTGATGAATCCTACCAACTAAGAAACAAATAATACTGATTCTCCATAAAAATTTCCCAGAAAATAAAAGAATGGGGAACACTTCCCAACTTGTTCTATGAGACCAGCATCATCCTAACACCAAAACCAGACAAAGATATTATGAGAAAAGAAAGCCACAGACTAATGAAAAGAAATGTAAAAATATTAAAAAAAAAATTACCAAGATTTCTGGTAGGATGGAACATGCATGCATTTAATGACTGAGCCATAAAACAACCGTGAGGCCCTCCATTTCATGGAATGTTAGTCTGTGGAACTGTGATTGTAAAACTGCTCCTGGACTCCTGCCTCCCATAAGACTGTGCCATTTTGCAAACATTCAGAAAGATGAAGCCTCAGAGCTGCTAAAAGATGAAGCCCTGAGCCTTTGGAGTGGGAGCACTGACTCCAAAACCCCAGACTACCAGAAAACTAGCCTAGAGGGTATCAAATAGTAAGAACTCACACAAAGGAAACCACTTGAAGACAAAACCTGGCATCACCCACCCACCAGTAGCACCCTGTGCAGGATGCCTCATCCAAACAACAAACACAACAAAAATACAAGCCAAACCATCAGCAGACAGAATTACCACCTCACTCAGCTTTGCACATCAGAGAACAAACAAACAAAATCTCAGTACAAATATCACCCTATAAGAAGCTTACAAAAATGACCGGGCCAAACTTAGAGGGGAGAAACCAAAAGGAGGAAAGAATTCAACCTTGAAGCCTGAGAAAAGGAGACCTCAAACAAAATAAGTTTAAAAAAATGAAGATGAAAATGCAGAGAAATACTACACAAATGAAGGAACAAATGAGAAACACAGAAGTCCAAACAATTGAAGAGGAAATAGGCAAACTACCTGAAAAAGAATTCATAATAATGATAGTAAAGATGATCAAAACCCTTGAAAGCAAAATGGAGAAAATGCAAGAATCAATTAACAAAGATCTAGAAGAATTAAAGAATAAACATGCAGAGACAAATAACACAATTACTGAAATTAAAAATACTCTAGAAGGAATCAATAGCAGAATATCTGAAGCCCAAAAACGAATCAGTGAGCTGGAAGATAAAACGGTGGAAATAACTTTGAAAGAGCAGAATAAAGTAAAAAGAATGTAAAAAACTGAGGATAGACTCAGAGACCTCTGGGACAATATCAAATGCACCAACATTTGAATAATATGGGTCCCAGAAGAAGAAGAGAAAAAGAAAGGGTATGAGCATTTTTGAAGAGATTATAGTTGAAAATTTCCCCCATGTGGAAAAGGAAATAGTCAAGTCCAAGAGGCACAGAGTCCCATACAGGATAAACCCATGGAGAAACACGCCAAGACACATACTAATCAAACTAACAAAGCCTAAACACAAAGAAGCATATTAAAAGCAGGAAGGGAGAAGCAACAAGTAACATACAAGGGAAATCCCATATGCTTTCCAGCTGATCTTTCAGCAGAAACTCTGCAGGCCAGAAGGGAATGTCAGGATGTATTTAAAGTACTGAAAGGGAAAAATCAACAACCAAGATCGTACCAGGCAAGGTTCTCCATCAGTTCAAACTTGATGGAGAAATTGAAAGCTTTTCAGACAAGTGAAAGTTAACAGAATTCAGTACCACCAAACCAGCTTTACAACAAATGTTAAATGGACTTACATAGTCAAGAAATACAAGAGAAGAAAAAAGATCTATAAAATCAACCCCAGACAATTAAGAAAATGGCAATAGGAACATATATATCAATAATTACTTTAAATGTAAATGGATTAAATGCTCCAACCAAAAGATACAGACTGGCTGAATGGATACAAAAACAAGACCCATATATATGCTGTCTACAAGAAACCCACTTTAGATCTCAAGACACACATAGACTGAAAGTGAGAGAATGGAAAAATATATTCCATGTAAATAGGAAGCAAAAGAAAGCTGGAGAAGCAATCCTCGTATCAGACAAAATAGACCTTAAAATAAAGAAGATTACAAGAGATGAGGAAGGACACTACATAATGATCAAGGGATCAATCCAAGAGGAGAACATAACAATTGTAAATATCTATGCACCCAACATAGGAGTACCTCAATATAAAAGACAAACACTAACAGACATAAAAGCAGAAACGGACAGTAACTCAATAATACTAGAAGACTTAAACACCCCACTCACACAAATGGACAGATCGTCAAAACAGAACAGTAATAAGGAAACACAAGTCTTAAATGATACATTAGATGAGATGGATCTCATTGATATCTTCAGGACATTCCATCCAAATGCAGATACAGTTTCTTCTCAAGAGCACATGGAACATTCTCCAGGATAGACCACCTCTTGGGTCACAAATTAAGCCTCAGTAAATTTAAAATTGAAATAAAATAATAAAATTGAAATCATATCAAGCATCTTCTCTGACCACAACACTATGAGACTAGATAACAATTACAAGAAAAAACAAACTATAAGAAACGCAAATACATGGAGATTAAACAATACGTTTCTAAATAACCAACAGGTTACTGAAGCAATCAAAAGGGAAATTAAAAAATTTCTAGAAACAAACAATGATGAAAACACCATAACTCAAAACCTATCAGATGCAGCAAAAGCAGTTCTAAGAGGGAAGTTTATAGCAATACAATCCTACCTCAAGAAACAAGGAAAACATTGAATACACAGCCTAACTTTATACCTAAAATGACTGGAAGAAGAACAACAACAACAAAAAAAATTAGTAGAAGGAAAGAAATCATAAAGATCCAAGCAGAAATAAATGGAAAAGAAATGAAAGAAACAATAGTAAAAAAAATAATAAAACTAAAAGCTGGTTCTTTGAGAAGATAAACAAAATTGACAAAACTTTAGCCAAACTCATCAAGGAAAAAAGAGAGAAGAATCAAATCAACAAAATTAGAAGGGAAGAAAGAGAAGTTACAACAGACAATGCAGAAATATAAAGGATTATAGGAGACTATTATGAACAACTATATGGGTATAAAATGGATAACCTGGAAGAAATGGACAGATTCTTAGAAAAGTTCAATCTTCTAAGACTGAACCAGGAAGAAATATAAATTATGAACAACCCAATTACAAGCACTGAAATTGAAGCTGTGATAAAAAATCTTCCAAAAACAAAAGCCCAGGACCAGATGGCTTCACAGGAGAATTGTGTCAAACATTTAGAGAAGAGTTAATGCTTATCCTTCTAAAACTCTTTCAAAAAATTCCAGAGGAAGGAACACTTTCAAACTCATTCTATGAGGCCACATCACCCTGATATCAAAACCAGACAAAGACAACACAAAAAAAGAAAACTACTCGCCAATATCACTGATGAACATGGATGCAAAATTCCTCAATAAAATGTTAGCAAACAGAATTCAACAACACATCAAAAAGCTCATAAACCATGATCAAGTTGGGTTTATTCCAGGAATGCAAGGATTCTTCAATATGTACAAATCAATCAATGTGATACACCATATTAAATTGAAAGATAAAAACCATATGATCATCTCAATAGATGCAGGAAAAACCTCTGACAGCATCCAGCACCCATTTTTGATTAAAACTCTCCAAAAAATGGATATAGAAGGAACCTACCTCAACATAGTAAAGGCCATATATGATGAGCCTACAGCAAACATCATTTTCAATGGTGAAAAATTGAAAGCATTCCCCCTAAGATCAGGAACAAGACAAGGGTGTCCACTTTCACCACTGTTATTCAACACAGTTCTGAAAGTCCTAGCTACAGCGATCAGAAAAGAAAGAGAAATAAAAGGAATCCAGATTGGAAAAGAAGAAGTAAACCTCTCACTGTTTGCAGATGACATGATACTATACACAAAAAACCTTAAGATACTATCAGAATATTACTAGAGCTAATCAGTCAATTTAGCAAAGTTGCAGGATATATTATCAATACACAGAAATCACTTGCATTTCTATATACTAACAATGAAAAATCAGAAAGAGAAATTAAGGCGTCAATCCCGTTCACCATTGCAACAAAAAGATATAAATATCTAGGAATAAACTTACTTACCAGACCACCTGACCTGCCTCTTGAGAAACCTATATGCAGGTCAGGAAGCAGCAGTTAGAACTGGACATGGAACAGACTGGTTCCAAATAGGAGAAGGAGTACGTCAAGGCTGTATATTGTCACCCTGCTATTTAACTTATATGCAGAGTACATCATGAGAAACGCTGGGCTGGAAGAAGCACAAGCTGGAATCAAGATTGCCAGGAGAAACATCAATAACCTCAGATATGCAGATGACACCACCCTTATGGCAGAAAGTGAAGAGGAACTAAAGATGATGAAAGTGAAAGAGGAGAGTGAAAAAGTTGGCTTAAAGCTCAACATTCAGAAAACGAAGATCATGGCATCTGGTCCCATCCCTTCATGGGAAATAGATGGGGAAACAGTGTCAGACTTTATTTTGGGGGGCTCCAAAATCACTGCAGATGTGATTGCAGCCATGAAATTAGAAGACGCTTATTCCTTGGAAGGAAAGTTATGATCAACCTAGATAGCATATTCAAAAGCAGAGACATTACTTTGCCAACAAAGGTTCATCTAGTCAAGGATATGGTTTTTCCAGTGGTCATGTATAGATGTGAGAGTTGGACTGTGAAGAAGGCTGAGTGCTGAAGAATTGATGCTTTTGAACTGTGGTGTTGGAGAAGACTCTTGAGAGTCCCTTGGACTGCAAGGAGACCCAACCAGTCCATTCTAAAGGAGATTAGCCCTGGGTGTTCTTTGGAAGGACTGATGCTAAAGCTGAAACTCCAATACTTTGGCCACCTCATGCGAAGAGCTGACTCATTGGAAAAGACTCTGATGCTGGGAGGGATTGGGGGCAGGAGGAGAAGGGGACGACAGAGGATGTGATGGCTGGGTGGCATCACCGACTTGATGGACATGAGTTTGAGTGAACTCCAGGAGTTGGTGATGGACCGGGAGGCCTGGCGTGCTGCAATTCATGGGGTCACAAAGAGTCAGACACGACTGAGTGACTGAACTGAACTGAAGGAGACAAAAGAACTGTACCCAGAAAATTATAAGACACTGATGAAAGAAATCAAAGATGTCATAAACAAATGGAGAGATAGTCCATGTTCCTGGGTAGGAAGAATCAATTTTGTGAAAATGACTATACTACCCAACACAGTACAGATTCAATGCAATCTCTATCAAATTACCAGTGGCATTTTTCACAGGACTAGAACAAAAAATTTCACAATTCAAATGGAAACACAAGAGACCCTGATAGCCAAAGAAGTCTTGAGAAAGAAGAATGGAGCTGGAGTAATCAACCTTCCTGACTTCAGATTATACTACAAAGCTACAGTCATCAAGACAGCATGATACTGGCACAAAAAACAGAAATATAGACCAATGGAATAAGATAGAAAGCCCAGAAATAAACCCATGCACCTATGGGTACCTTATTTTTGACAAAGGAGCCAAGAATATACAGTGGGGCAAAGACCGCCTGTTCAATAAATGGTGCTGGGAAAACTGGACATCTACATGTAAAAGAATGAAATTAGAACACGTCCTAACACTATACACAAAGATAAACTCAAAATGGATTAGAGACCTAAATGTAAGACCAGAAACTATAAAAGTCTTAGAGGAAAACATAGGCAGGACACTTTATGACATAAATCAAAGCAAGATGCTCTATGACCTAGAGGATATGGGAATAAAAACAAAAGTAATCAAGTGGGACCTGATGAAACTTAAAATATTTTGGACAGAAAGGTAACTATAAGCAAGGGGAAAAGACAACCCTTGGAATGGGAGAAAATAGCAAATGAAACAACTGACAAAGGATTAATTTCCACAATATACAAGCAGCTCTCAATACCAGAAAAACAAACAACCCAATCAAAAATTGGGAAAAAGACCTAAATAGACATTTCTCCAAAGAAGACAAACACATGAAAAGATGCTCTACATCGTTCATTATTAGAGAAATGCAAATCAAAACCATAATGAGATACCACCTCACATCAGTCAGAATGGCCATCATCAAAATGTCTGCAAACAATAAATGCTGGAAAGGTTGTGGAAAAAAGGGAACACTCTTGCACTGTTGGTGGGAATGTAAATTGATAAAGCCACTATGGAAGATGGTATGGAGATTCCTTAAAACCTGGAAATAAGATCACCATATCCCAGCCATATCCCTCCAATCACCAGCAATCCCACTCCTAGGCATACACCCTGAGGAAACCAGGGTTGAAAAAGACACATGTATTCCATTGTTCATTGCAGCACTATTTACAATACCTAGAACATGGAAGCAACCTAGATGTCCATCAACAGATGAATGGATAACGAAGTTGTTTTACATATACACAATGGAATATTACTCAGCCATAAAGAAAAAAAATGCCTTTGAGTCAGTTCTGATGAGGTAGATGAACCTAGAGCTTGTTATACAGAGTGAAGTGAGTCAGAAAGAGAAAGATAAATATCATAATCTAATGTACATATACAGGATCTAGAAAAATGGTACTGAAGAATTTATTTACAGGGCAGCAATGAAGAAATAGACATAGAGAACAGACTTATGGACATGGGGAGAGGGGAGTAGAGGGTGAGATGTGTGGAAAGAGTAACATGGAAACTTACATCACCATATGTAAAATAGTCAACAGCAGTTTGCTATATGGCTCAGGAAACTCAAACAGGGGCACTGTATCAATCTAGAAGGGTGAGATGGGGCAGGAGATGGGAGGCAGGTTCAAAAGGGAAGGGTTATATGTGTACCTATGGCTGATTCATGTTGAGGTTTGACAGAAAACAACAACATTCTGTAAAGTAATTATCCTTCAATAAAAATTTTTTTTTAATTACCAAGTTGACCCTACAATATATTAAAAGAGACTAAGTTGGGTTTATCCTAGGAATGTTGGTTTATTCAATAACCATATCTTGTATGGTTTAATAACCATACATTGTAATTCACCCAATCTACAGAATTAAAAAGGAAAAAAAAAAACCCCACATAATAAGCTCAATAGATGCAGAAAAAAACATTTGGCAAAATTCAACTTCTATTTGTGATTTAAACACTCAGAAAACTACGAATGGGCAGGAACTTCTTCAATCTGACAAAAGGAATCTATAAGATAACTATAGCTAACCTCATACATATTTAATGATGAAAGACTGAATACTTTACGCCTAAGACTGAACAAGGAAAGGATGTTTACTGTCATAGTCTTGTACTGGAGACCTTCGCCAGCACAATGAGTCAAGAATGTGAAACAAAAGAAAGAAATAAGCCTATATTTAATCACAGACAACACTCTCTTTTATGTAGGAAGCTCAAAGAATCTAGAAAAAAAGATGAAATTAATAAGTGGATTTTGCAAGTTCAGAAGTTAAAAAATCAATACAAAAATCAATTTTCTTTCTGCATAACTAGCTACAAACCATCAGAAATTGTAATTTAAAACACCATTTATAATAGCTTTAAACATATAACATTTAGGAATAAATCTAACAAGATGGGCAAAATTTGGATGCCAAAAATTATGAAACACTGCTGATAGAGATTAAAGAAGATCTAAATAAATGTATATAATATATACAAATGTATATAATAAAGGCATACCACATTTATGAAGAGGAAAATTCAATATTATCAGATGTCAGTTCTCCCCAAATTGGTCTACATATTGAATGCAAATCTGATCAAAATTCCAGCAGGCTTTTTTTTTCTTCCCCTGCAGACATCGACAAGGAGATTGTAAAATATATTTGAAATAAGATGCTTTGAAAAAGAGCAACAAAGTTAGAGGATCCCCAACATCTGATTTCAAGTTTTACTATGAAGGTACAGTAATCAAAAGAATGGAGTTTTGGCATAAAAATAGACATGTAGAAACAGAATGCCTAGAAATAGACCCACACACATGTGGACTGTTGTACTTTGACGAAGATAATTCAATGGAGAAATGATAGTCTTTTCCATAAACTTTTAAAAGATCTTGAGCACTTACAACATATACAAAAATTAACTCAAAGTCACAGACCTGAATGGAAGAGCTAAACTATAAAATTAAAAGAAGAAAACTTGGGGAAACCTTTGTCACTTGGGTTAGGCAAAGTATTTTTAGACAAGACTCTAAAAGTATGAACTATAAAAGAAGAAATGGCAAACTGGATTTCATCAAAATTTTAAATTTCTGCTCTTTAACATGAAAAAACAAGCTATAGACTTAGAAAATGTTTCTATAACACATAAAAACATAAAAGATGTGTATCCAAAATATATAAATGAATCTTCCAATTAAATTATAACGAGGCAACTCTACAAAAACTGAGTAAATCTAAATAGATACTTCATTAAAGAAATTATAAGTATTACAAATAAGCACATGAAAATATACCTAGTATTATTTTTCCCTAGAAATGTGCATATTAAAACCCCCAATGGGGGGAAGGATAAATTGGAAGTTTGGGATTGATACCTATACACTGCTATATTTAAAACAAGTAACTAACAAGGTCCATCTAGTCAAAGCTATCTTTTTTCCAGTAGTCATGTATGGATGTGAGAGTTGAACCATAAAGAAGGCTGAGCGCTGAAGAATTGATGCTTTTGAACTGTGGTGTTGGAGAACACTCTTGAGAGTCCCTTGGACTGCAAGGAGATCCAACCAGTCAATTCTAAAGGAAATCAATCCTGAAAATTTACTGGAAGGAATGATGCTGAAGCTCCAATACTTTGGCCACCTAATGCAAAGAGCCGACGCATTAGAAAAGACCCTGATGCAGGGAAAGATTGAAGGCGGGAGGAAAAAGGGACAACAGAGGATGAGATGAGATGGCTGGATGGCATTGCCAACTCAGTGGACATGAGTTTGAATAAACTCTGGGAGATGGTGATGGACAGGTAGGCCTGGCATGCTGCAGTCCATGGGGTCACAGAGTCAGACACAGCTCAGCAACTGAACAAAAATATATATATAACTGAATCACTTTGCTGTATACCTGTAATGAACATAACATTGTAAATTGACTATAACAAAAAAAATTTTTTTAATAAATAAAAGTTATTAGCTGATAAAAAAAAATAAAACCCGAAACTCAAGTAGTTGTTTTTTCCAAACCTACAATATCAAGTATTGATAAGGATGCTGATTACAATGTAAAATATTATAGCCACTTTGGAAATATTATTATAAATTAATATATAAATTATACAGATATATATATATTATATATCATGTGTGTGTGTTAGTTGCTTAATCATGTCCGACTCTTTGCAACCCCAGTAATTATTAAATAAATTATCATTATAATTAATTATTATTAAATATTATATATAATAATTATATATAATATATTTATATTGTATTGTATATATATGTATATTATATTATATACATTATAATATATAATATAATTGCATTACAATTATAATACTATAATAAAGTATATAATATATATTATATGTATATATTATAATATATAAAATATAATATAATTATAATATAATTTATTAAATTTATAGATTATAATAAATTAATTAATATTGATTATAATTACATATTATATATAAATGATTGTATAATTATATATTTAATTAAGCATGTATAATTAATTATTTATAATTAATTGTATAATTATATAATTAATTAATTAATTAATGTACATTTAAATAATTTATTTTTATATATTTAATTTATTTATTTATATATTCAATTAAGCATTATATATTTAATTAATATAGATGTAATACATATATTATATATAATTATACATAAATATATTATATAACTTAAATATAAATTATAAATATAAAAATATTATAGCCACCATGAAAACTTATTGAACTATATATACTTTAAAAATATACATATTAAAATACTTAAATATATATATATATTTACATTTTGTAAATTATACTGAAAAAATATTTTTAAAACACTTTATTTTTTTTTAATTTAATTTTATTTTTAAACTTTACATAATCGTATTAGTTTTGCCAAATATCAAAATGAATCCATCACAGGTATACATGTGCTCCCCATCCTGAACCCTCCTCCCTCCTCCCTCCCCATACCATCCCTCTGGGTCGTCCCAGTGCACTAGCCCCAAGCATCCAGTATCATGCATTGAACCTGGACCGGCATCTCGTTTCATACATGATATTTTACATGTTTCAATGTCATTCTCCCAAATCTTCCCATCCTCTCCCTCTCCCACAGATTCCATAAGACTGTTCCATACATCAGCGTCACTTTTGCTGTCTCGTACACAGGGTTATTGTTATCACCTTTCTAAATTCCATATATATGCGTTAGTATACTGTATTGGTGTTTTTCCTTCTGGCTTACTTCACTCTGTATAATAGGCTCCAGTTTCATCCACCTCATTAGAACTGATTCAAATGTATTCTTTTTAATGGCTGAGTAATACTCCATTGTGTATATGTACCGTGGCTTTCTTATCCATTCATCTGCTGATGGACATCTAGATTGCTTCCATGTCCTGGCTATTATAAACAGTGCTGCGATGAACATTGGGGTACACGTGTTTCTTTCCCTTCTGGTTTCCTCAGTGTGTATGCCCAGCAGTGGGATTGCTGGATCATAAGGCAGCTCTATTTCCAGTTTTTTAAGGAATCTCCACACTGTTCTCCATAGTGGCTGTACTAGTTTGCATTCCCACCAACAATGTAAGAGGGTTCCCTTTCCTCCACACCCTCTCCAACATTTATTATTTGTAGACTTTTGGATTGCAGACATTCTGACTGGTGTGAAATGGTACCTCATAGTGGTCTTGATTTGCATTTCTCTGATAATGAGTGATGTTGAGCATCTTTTCATGTGTTTGTTAGCCATCTGTATGTCTTCTTTGGAGAAATGTCTATTTAGTTCTTTGGCCCATTTTTTGACTGGGTCATTTATTTTTCTGGAATTGAGCTGGAGGAGTTGCTTGTATATTTTTGAGATGAGTTGTTTGTCAGTTGCTTCATTTGCTATTATTTTCTCCCATTCTGAAGGCTGTCTTTTCACCTTGCTGATAGTTTCCTTTGATGTGCAGAAGCTTTTAAGGTTAATTAGGTCCCATTTGTTTGTTTTTGCTTTTATTTCCGATATTCTGGGAGGTGGGTCATAGAGGATCCTGCTGTGATGTATGTCGGAGAGTGTTTTGCCTATGTTCTCCTCTAGGAGTTTTATAGTTTCTGGTCTTATGTTTAGATCTTTAATCCATTTTGAGTTTATTTTTGTGTATGGTGTTAGAAAGTGTTCTAGTTTCATTCTTTTACAAGTGGTTGACCAGTTTTCCCAGCACCACTTGTTAAAGAGATTGTCTTTAATCCATTGTATATTCTTGCCTCCTTTGTCAAAGATAAGGTGTCCATAAGTGTGTGGGTTTATCTCTGGGCTTTCTATTTTGTTCCATTGATCTATATTTCTGTCTTTGTGCCAGTACCATACTGTCTTGATAACTGTGGCTTTGTAGTAGAGCCTGAAGTCAGGTAGGTTGATTCCTCCAGTTCCATTCTTCTTTCTCAAGATCTCTTTGGCTATTCAAGGTTTTTTGTATTTCCATACAAATTGTGGAATTATTTGTTCTAGCTCTGTGAAGAATACTGTTGGTAGCTTGATAGGGATTGCATTGAATCTATAGATTGCTTTGGGTAGTATACTTTAAAATATTCTTTCCACAAAGGAAATTTCAGTCCTGGATGACATCACTCTGCCAGATTATACCTACTATCTAAGTAAAAGTAATGCCTATCTACAGAGAAATAAAACTTGCAAAAAATAATAGAAAAAGAAGGAACTTGTCTTAACTTGTTTTATCAGGCCAGTGTACCTTGATCCCCAAACCCACAAAATGGTACATATATATTGTTTTATATATAAATAAACTTATAGACCAATCTCACTCATGAGTTGTCCAAAATTCCTAAACAAAATACCAGCAAATCTAATCCAGCAGTACATATAAAAAAGATAACACAACCTTACCAAGTTGGGTTAATTCTAAAAATGCAAGACAAGCTTTACATTTGAAAACCAATCAATGTTACTCACTACATAGAATAAAAAAGAAAAAGCTTACATGCAGAAAAAGTACTTGATAGCATTCCTTGTCCATTTATTTTTTAAAACTCTTCAGCAAACATTATACTTAACAGTGAGATATGTAAAGCTTTCTCTCTTGGTTCAGGATAAGGATGTCTACTATCACCACCAATATTTAACATTATATTAGTGATTCAAATCGATGCAATAAAGCAATGAAAATAAATATTGGGTATGAAAATTGAAAGGCAAACATTACAACTGTTTTTTCTCAAATAACATAATTGTGTATGCAGAAAATTTTTAATTTATGAAATACATTATTGCAATAAATGCCAGATACAAGGTCAATACAGAAAATTTTTAAAATTGTATTCTTATACAGAAGCAATAAATATAAAATAAACTCTAAAATCAATAGTATATACAATAGCATATTAAATCACATGGAACCAAATCTAATAAGATATTCAAGGCAAGGAAACAATATTAAGGGAAACTAAAGAAGATTTAAATAAATGGAGGAAAGTACAATGATCATGAATAAAATAGACCAAACAATAGAAAAAATTAGAGAATGGAGAAAACTTGTAGAGATATACTCAAATTGATTGATAGAGTCAATAAAATCTCAATAAAAATTCCCACTGATGTGTGAGTGTGTTTTTGTGTAGAAATCAACAAGCTGATTCTAAAATTTATGGGGAAATGCAAAAGGTGTGACATTCTAAAGAAGCACAACATAATGGACTTACTTTATCATTTTTACTTATTACAGAGCTAGAGTGAGTGATATTAGAGTAAGAACAAATAAACCAATGGGACAGAATATGAACTGAAAACAGATTCATAAATATGTGTGTGCAGGAGTAGCACTTGGAAACAGCAAGGGAAACAGAGTTTTAGTAAATGATGATGCATGAGTTAGATATCCAGATAGGGACAAGATGAAACTTGACCCTTCTTACCACCTTACACCACACACAAAATTAAATTCCGAGTGGACTATAGATTTAACTGTGAAAAGACAAAACAGTAAATCTTCATGAACATACATAGGAGAATTTCTTTGTGACTCTGATGTAGGCAAGACACAGAAACCACTAACCATATCGGAAAGGATGGTAACAGTACCCTCATGAAAATTAAGTGGAGCTGGTTATTGACTTAGGTATGAGGAACAATTAACACCTGTGCAACTGTTATATCTAAGCAGTGTAAAGATGAAGAGAATTGCCTTAAATCTATGCTACAGTGTGGTACCACCTCACACTGGGGGCTTCCCAGGTGGTGCAGTGGGAAAGAATTCACCTGCCAGTGCAGGAGATGCAAAAGATGAGGTTTCAATCCCTGGGTCAGGAAGATCCCCTGGAGTAGGAAATGGCAACCCATTGCAGTAGTCTTGCCTGGAAAATTCCACGAACAGAGGAGGCTAGAGGGCTGCCATCCATAGGGTTGCAAAGAGTCAGAGATGACTAAGCGACTGAGCACCCATGCACCACCTCACACTGATCAGAATGGCCATCATCAAAAAGTCTACAAATAGAAAATGCTGGAGAGGGCGTGGAGAAAAGGGAAACCTCCTATGTTCTTGGTGGGAATGTAAATTGGTGAAGCTACTGTGGAGAACAGTATGGAAGTTCCTTAAAAAACTAAAAATAGACTTACCATATGATCCAGCAATCCCATACTTGGGCAAACATCCAAAGAAAACTCTAATTCAAAAAGATACATGGAAAGATGGTAACAATAACCGGGTGTACGAGACAGCAAAAGAGACACTGATGTATAGAACAGTCTTATGGACTCTGTGGGAGAGGGAGAGGGTGGGAAGATTTGGGAGAATGGCAATGAAACATGTAAAATATCATGTAGGAAACGAGTTGCCAGTCCAGGTTCGATGCATGATGCTGGATGCTTGGGGCTGGTGCACTGGGACGACCCAGAGGGATGGTATGGGGAGGGAGGAGGGAGGAGGGTTCGGGATGGGGAACACATGTATACCTGTGGCGGATTCATTTTGATATTTGGCAAAACTAATACAATTATGTAAAGTTTAAAAATAAAATTAGAGAAAAAATAAAAAAAAATAAAAATAAAAATTAAAAACAAAAAACAAACAAAAAAAAAAACAAAAAGATACATGCACACTAATGTTCATAGTAGCACTATCTATAATAGTCAAGGCACAGAAAAAATCTAAGTGTCCACTGGCAGATGAATGGGTAAAGAAGACACAGTATTGACACACAATGGATACTACGGAGCCATAGAAAAGAGTGAAATAATGCCATTTTGTAGCAACTTGGATGACTTAGAGATGATCATATTAAGTGAAGTAAGTTAGACAAAGAAAGGCAAATATCATATGATATCACTTACAGGTGGCATTTTTTAAAAAGATACTGATGAACTTATTTACAAAACAGAAATAGACTCAAAGAATTTATGGTTACCAAAGGGCAAATGAGAAGAGGGATAAATTAGGAACTAAGATCAACATGTACACACTATTATATATGAAATAAATAACCAACAGTGACCTACTGTATAGCACAGGGAACTCTACTCAATGTTTTATAATAACCCATAAGGGAAAATGATCTAAAAAATATATATGTATGTATAACTGAATCACTGTGGTATATACTTGAAACTGAAACACCACTAAATTCACTATACCTCAATTTTAAAAGAGTATCGCCTTTTCAGAAAAAGTTGTCTGTAATTCATATTTCACAAGGAAGCAAGTAAGCAACATTTCCCAGACTTTAAGGACAAATGCAGGCATAACAGGAGGTAGGGACCTTTATGTCATCTGGGAAACTCAACTTTCCATGGTCTCCTGGGTACAAGCTGAGATGCCTTTCCATAAACGTCTCCTCATCAAGCTTGCTCAGGGTTTCTGCTCCATGGTCATGGGCCATGGGTCTCCCAAAAGAGCAAAAGTTTTAAATAGCAACCTGAACAAGTTGGAGACACAGAAGGGTGAGCAGGCAGTTAAGACTGAAGAAGCTGGGGCAAGGGCTGGGTGTCACACTTAACTTCCACAAAGCTCCAGTGCCCAGTCACTGCACTTGTGTAGTAAAAATAGCAAGTCGAATCGAGTCAGGATTAGATCAATGAAGTCATTATCTAAACAACCTTGTGAACATAAAAGGGGATGAAAGACTTCAGGAGTGAAGTCCAGAAATTATCTCTAACTTCAGAGAGAGTGAATGGCTCTCACATCACTACCTTGACAAGTAACATTTCCAGAAAATTTCATTCCTGCCCCCCACATGCACACACTTTTTTTTCTTTTATCTCCTCACTCACTAACTCTATCTTCCTTTTCTCTCTGTTATATTTTATTTCCCATTTCCTCCCTGTCTTTCTATCTCTTGACTCTTAATTCTTCCTAAATTTCTAGCTCTTTCTCTTTAGAGTAATCATTTTCCATCTTTTTACTGTCTTTCTCTTCTACTCTGTCTAGGTATCTTTCCCCTTTGTATTTCATTCATTTTCTCTCCCTTACAAGCACTTCCTTTGTGTATCTCTGCCTGTCACCCTCCTTCCACTTCTTGTTCTGTCAGATCCAGGGTAGTATTAGGGGAGGTCACATCAGAACTGCCATCCACTTGGTTCTCACTTTGCTCACCTCTGCAGACACATGAGCCTATAAACCTCCCACAACCCCTCTGGATCCTTTCCGAAGATATATATCTGGAAAGATATATATAAGGTATAAGGTGGAGGAGGATGGAGCTGGGTGGGAGGGATGACAGCTCATCAACATCCAGGAGACCCAGCATCATCTAGCAGCTGGAGGGAGTTTGTTGTCAGGCTGTAAACCACCCCCCAGTGTCATGTGGCTGGTAGATTTTGTGCATGAGCGTGATGGGCTCACATAGGTTTATCAACTTCTGAGTTACTGCATCTCCCTGACGCAGTCTTCAAGCAGAATGTGTGAGATGATACAAAAGGGAAAGAAGAGGAAAGGGAAGAAATCCAGGTTTGATGTGACTTTGCAACCCTGGGACAGGACAAGATTGCTGCCTTGCAGGTCTATTTTTCCATCATACATTTCATTCCAGATCCGAACCTAAGTCGATTCACTTGATTTTTTTTTCATACATTTATGCGCCTTTTTTGTTATTGATAGATAAATAAATAGTACAGAATCCAATTGCAGTGTGGTTCATTAAAACAATTTTTAAAATTGCTTAAGCAATTAGCCAAGAGATCTTTTGTGTTAAAGTCACGCCTGAACAATTTATGAGTTGGTGAAATCTTCATTAAATCAGTTAATCAGGCGTCCACTGCTTTAGCTGTCAGGCCTGGCTTAGATGATTGCTGCTGTTATGTGAAACTGTTGACATTTTGCTCTGAGTCAGTCAGACATGATGTATCATCTTGGTCAGAGACCCGCCTGCCCATTAGAGTAAGGAGCTCCTGGAAATGTGTTCAGAACCTGTTTGGGTGGGAGCAGAGTAGTCCATGAGAACAACGAACTGTCACCACAGAACTAGGACAGGCTCAGGCCAGACAGGCAGGGTCCACAGAGCAGAAATGATGGGATGAAGAAGAGGCAGCATAAGGGAAAGGGGAGGGAAAGACCGGCAACCTCGCAGCTGCCATTTCTGTGAACCTGGTGCATACACCACCCACTCAGTCACACAGCTCAAAATTTCTGAAGAATGACTGCTAATATTCCCATTCCACGGGTGAGGAAACTGAGTTTCCTAGCAGTTCACAGAGCATGAACCTCACACTTTATATACTTCATGAATCTTATCTCTTGTAATCACCACAACCCCCTTTGAAGTCTTTTACAATTGGGAAAATGGAGTAGCTTGCAGTTGTTTAAGAACTTGCCTAGAATCAAACAGCTGGACACTGCCGAGCATGGCTGAGTGCAGCTGCAGACACTATCACACAGCCCTCCTTGCTTTCCTGGGAACAGAGGGTAGAGGCCAGTAGAGGGAAAACCTCGTCCACCTTACAGTCTACCCAGTATCACCCCTGATTCATGGCTACAAAGTTATTGCTTGAGACCAGGCTTCCGTCAGTGACTTCCCAGAGGTTTAGCTGTGGTGAGGAATCTTGATGCTGATAAAAGTTAAGCTTAAACTCTGCTTCTAGAATTTTCTGTCTTTTTGGCTTTGGGTGAGTCCCTTACCTTCCCTGACCTTCAGTTTCCTCAAGATTGTAGCTTGGAGACTGTGGGTGGGGGTGGGGGTGGAGGTGGGGGTTAAGAACTGGGAGAGGTCAAGCATCTAACCCATGATAGAGTCTCAAACATGGGCTCATTTTGTTATTGTAACTAGTGTATGGACTCAGCTGTATCCCCATAAATTCTTAGGTCAAAGCCTTAACCCCAAGGACCTCAGAATGTGCTTGTGTTTGGAGATGTAGCCTTTATGAGTGATTAAGTTAAGAAAGAGTGGGCCCTGACCCCATCTGAATGGTGTCCTTATGAGAGCAGATGAGGACACAGACGTGCACAGAGGGAGGACAGTGTGGGGGTACGGGGGGGTGACCATCTCCAAGCCAAGCCAAGAACCCTCAGGAGGAGCTGGCCCTGAAGACACCTCGATCTTGGACTTCCACCCTCCAGAACCATGAGACAATAAACACCTTTGCTGAAGCCACTTCATCTGCTGTGTCAAGGCAGTCCCACCAAACTTACATAGCTAGCAATACAGAACTAGAGAGGTCGCCCAGTTTCCCCATATATTTTCCATAGGTGAATGCCTCTAGAGAGACCTTATGTCATAACACACTAGGGTGGACCCCACTCCAATTACCCTCCAACATCTTCCCCTTATTGGTCAACTGTCTTCCCCACTAGGATACAGACTCCATAAAGGACCTTGCAGGCGTCTCCAGAGCTCACCCAGTTCCTAGCCCCAGGCAAGTTCTACCAAATAGATGGACTAATTAACTAATTCACCTCTTTAACATATTCAGAGAGCAAACATTAAAGCGATTCCATCTGTCAAGATACTTTGAGGATCTGGCTTCTGCTGGTCAGTCTCTTTCTCATTCCTAAAAGTGAAATACCCATCTCCCCCTATTTTGTGGAGTGTCTCTGAATAAAGAGCTGTCAACTCTGCAAAACACATCTCCTCTGACACAGTGCGCACCAGATTTAATGCTTCAATTTGTCTCCTTCGAAGAGTGATCCCCGTGAGTCCAGAGCATCACTGGAAATGTCACTTTCACACCGTCTTCCCCATGGGAGCACCCAGAGGCTGTCTTTGTGTATCATAAGGACTGAGGAGCAGCAACAAGAGTGAGATATGAGACAGAACACCTGTGCAGTCCTCTTTCACTTGTGAATTTCTCCTTTTGAAAAAAAATGTAGGAGATTGTCCATAAGGACACAAGAAATAATTTTTAAATGTATTATAAGGTCAGCTAAGTAGGAATTTCTCCTTATTTTAAGAAAAGTGTAGGAAGTTGTCTATAAAGAAACAACTGCTATTTTTAAATGTTTTATGAGGTCATGTAGGTAGTTGCTGGAGAAGGCAATGGCACCCCACTCCAGTACTCTTGCCTGCAAAATCCCATGGATGGAGGAGCCTGGTGGGCTGCAGTCCATGGGGTCCCTAAGAGTCGGACACGACTAAGCGACTTCACTTTCACTTCTCACTTTCATGCATTGGAGAAGGAAATGGCAACCCACTCCAGTGTTCTTGCCTGGAGAATCCCAGGGACAAGGGAGCCTGGTGGGCTACCATCTATGGGGTCGCACAGAGTCCGACACAACTGAAGCGACTTAGTAGTAGTAGTAGTAGTAGGCAGTTGCAGAGAGGAAACAGTTTGTCTTAACTAAATCCTAGAGTGGCACATATTTCTTCCTGTGCTCCTAGGGGTCTCTGTTTCAGGGGTCTTACCAATGGTGGAACACATGATTAACTAGAGAAAAAGTGGGAGGGGCAGGTAAGTGGAAGCTGCTGCCCACACTTTGTGCTCCAGTGCCCTCATTGCTCCTCCCTCCCTTGACTGGCACTAACGTTGACCCCAGAGATGCCTGCCATGCCTTTGGGCCACAGCCCCACCTCTCTTCCCTCTGGAATCTGAGCCCCTAAGGGATGGGATCATGTATATCCCTTTATACACTCACCACCCATCTCAGTGCTCAGCGCACCATAGAGTGCCATCTGTGGTCTGCTGAACTGAAATTCAGCAGATGTGAAAGCTGCCCAGAGAGAAGGAATTTTTTGGAGCCCTTTCAAGGTGAAGGAGTAAGTGAAGTGAGTGAAAGTCACTGGGTGGTGTCTGACTCTTTTGACCCCATGGACTATACAATCCATGGAATTCTCCAGGCCAGAATACTAGAATGGGTAGCCTTTCCCTTCTCCAGGGGATCTTCCCAACCCAGGGATCAAACCCAGGTCTCCCACATTGCAGGTGATTCTTTACCAGCTGAGTCACAAGGGAAGCCCAAGAATACTGGAGTGGGTAGCCTATCCCTTCTCTAGGGGAATTGAAACAGGGTCTCCTGCATTGCAGGCGGATTCTTTACCAACTGAGCTTTGAGGGAGTAAAGGGGTGACTTAAAGGCAGAATACTGACAAATGACAAGGAGGTAAAGAGGGGATGGTCTGCAGGCTCCTGTCAGTGGTAAATGGTGAAATTGGTTCTTGTGGTATAATCCAAGGTTCATGCAGAGAGTCACATTCGACTCTTTGCGACCCTGTGGACTGTAGCCCACCAGGCTTCTCTGTCCATGGAATTTCCCAGACAAGAATACTGCAAAGGGTTGCCATTTCCTTCTCCAGGGGATCTTCCTGACCCAGGGATCAAACCTAGGTCTCCTGCATTATCGTATGCTTTATTTTGCTTTCATGGAATTTCATAGCTCATAGTCCAAATAATGAGTTTGAGACTTTCACAGGTATCAGAATTGATTTGATGTATGTTTTGGTTCTGATAAAAAGGGAAGTCTAGAGAGAGGTAAGAGAATAAGAACTTAGTCAGCTACAATGATGAATGAATGTTTTATTGGGCCATGACCCTCCCAAGGTGCTATGCACAAGCACATATAGCAAAAGGACGTGCTGTGAATGCCAAAACAGAAATCTACTAAGGTCACTCTCATAAAACTGCCAAAATAGATGGAGCACCAGAGGAATGGACAGGATTGTTTACGAATATAGGTAAACATAGTTGTAGCTAATAGACTTTTCCATCTCTGTGTGAGTATATGTCCGTGTTGTGTATGGTATGTGTGTGTTTGTGAACGTGCATGAGTGCAGATGTGTGTGCGATGGGAGAGACCAGAGTGGGAGAGTCTTGTGGGTGCTCAAACTTGCAGGTTTCTCAACTGTGATAATTAAGGATCTCGGGGAGAAAGACTCACAAGTCCACAGAGGTAAGGGGCCATGCCCCAGACAGAGGCTACCCCACAGTTGCCCGAGTTTGATTGCGCAGGGAGACACACAACCTGTGAGATGCTCTCACCTTTCCCCATGAGAGTCACATCTGACTTCTCCTCCATAAAAAACCCTGTCTGTTCAACACTGTGGTTTCCACACAGGAGAGCATAGCAACAGTAGTGGGTGTCAGTAGCCTTATAAATCGTTGTTATGAACTATCAGAAAAGCAATGTGAAGATATTTATCAAGAGTGTTAAAAATGCTTCTACTATTTATTCTAATCATTTCCCTCCTAGGTAATCTAACCTAGGAAAACAATCCAACATAAAAATCAATATTTCTGTACAAGATTTTGACCAAAAACTCATTTATTATATGGAAAAATTATGAACAACCTAAATTTCCAATATAGTGCAACCACTGCATCAAACATTGTGAGTTTCAAAAAGGATACTTAAAAAGACCTTGTAAACATGGAAAATTCCCAAGAGACAGTTTGATATAAGAAGGATGATTTTTAAAGCTATTACAGGATGACAAATATAGAAAAATACAAAGAAAAATTGTAAAAGGAAATAATCAAAATGTGAGCAGTGATGGCTTCTGGTTGATGAGATACTGAAATTTCTACTTTTTCAAATTTTTCTCTACATTCCTAATTTTCTGTAATGAGCTTGTGTTATTTTGTAATCATACAAAAATAAACGTAAGTATTCAAGGTCAGCTTGCTCCCCAAGGGAGCTCCTCTTTGCCTCTATTCAGGTCTCCTAAAGCTGTGTGATTGTGATTGGAACCTTGCCATCAATAGGGAGATAACAAATTTCTGTTTTTGTCCTACATCTAATGCCTTAAAAAAAAAAAAAAACAAAACCCTGAAAATCGTACAACAAAAATTGTACAGATCAATAAATCACTACAAAGCAAGCAGCAATGTAACCTGACCCAGGTCAAGAAAAAGAATATTGCAGCATCCAGATTCACTCTTCATGCATTTGCCTAATCATTGTATTTTCCCTCCAGCTCAAACCATTGTATCACTTTTAACACTCTTTTTATATTTCCTATTTGTTAAATTGTAGAAATAGAATCATATAGTTTTACTCTCTTGCATCTGATTTCCTACACTCAGCATTGTTTGTGAGATCTCTTCAAGTCTCATATAGCCATGGTTTGTTCTATTTCTCTGCAGTACTATGAATTCATTTTGTGGTAGGAATATTCATCGATTCTATTATCTGTTCACCTACCCTGCCCCTCACCTACTCTATTAATGTCAAATATAAGTATTATTTATACTCATACTTGCATTATAAATATACTTCCCTGGTGGCTCAGATGGTAAAGCATCTGCCTACAATGTGGGAGAACCAGGTTCAATCCCTGGGTCGGGAAGATCTCCTGGACAAGGAAATGACAACCCAATCCAGTATTCTTGCCTAGAAAATCCCACGGATGGAGGAGCCTGGTAGGCTACAGTCCAAAGGATCGCAAAGAGTAGGACACGACTGAGCGGCTTCACTACTATTACTACTACCATGAACATTTTAATGTAGTCTCTTGTGGTACCTGTGCATGCATTTATACTGTGTATATAACTAGGAGTGGAATTGCCAGGTCAAAGGCTAAGCCTATACTCCACTTGTATATCTAATTATTTATTTTCAAAAGTTGTACTGATTTACACTCACTAGAGGTGGTAGGGGTGACTAATGTGCCGTATCCTCATCAGTATCAGGTGTTATCTCTTTTTAATTTTAGGCATTCTGAAGGGAGGGTGGTTGAAAATCTATTATCATGTATTTCAATTGCATTTCCTTGATTATCAATGGGGTTGCAGACATGTTTATCAGTCATTCAGATATCCTCTTTGGAACTGGTCCTTTCAAGTCACTTGCCCATGTTTTCTATTGGGTTATATGTCTTTTTCTCACTGATATATATAAATATTTCATGTCTTTTAGATATGCACCCTTCATTGGTTTTTTCAAATCAATGTGAAACATCTTTTCACATTCTGTGGCTTGCATTTTCATTCTTTTACAGTCCCTTCCAATGAACAGAAGCTCTTAAATGTAACGGAATCCAATTTGTCAATATTTTCCTTTATGGTTAGTGATTTTGAGTCTTCTGTAAGTTTCCCCTATCATGAATTCATGAGGTTATCTTCACAGATCATTTTCTAAAAGCTTTGCTTTTTGTCTTTCACATTTAGAGCTTCCATCAAAGTGGAATTAATTTTTATTTATGTTTTATGGAAGATGTCATTTTCCCAAATTGATATTCAATTATCCTGGTCCCATTTACAAAGACACTGTTCTTTTCCATCCCTCTTTCGGTGCCAAAATAGTCATAAATCAAGTGTCCATATATACACTGGGAATTTTCTGGGTTCTCCTTTCCATCACAGTGGACTATTTGTCTATCTTTGAGCCAACATCACACTTTATTAGTTACTATAGCTTTATGATACATCTTAATATCTTATGTAACAAGTTTATCTACCTTGTTTTGGCCATCTGAATTTTTTATACACACTTTAGTTTAATTATAACAGAATGGGGCAGGGAGGCTAGGATGGGAGTACTGTAGAGATTTTGATTAGAATCTCATTGAATCTACTCATCTATTTGGGGATGATTCACTCTTGACAATATGGAATCTTCCAATTGATACACTCTGTATTCTGTTCAACTAGGCCTACTTTATTTTCTTGATTTTTGTTTCTAATAGCTTGTTATTTACATATAGAAACACCACAGATTTATGAGTATTAATTAAGCATCTCGTGACTTGACTAAATTCATTAATAGTTTCTGGTTGCATCTTTATGATTTTCTAGCATATCGTCTGCAAGCAGTGACAGTTGCACTTCTTTTTTTCCAACTTGGATTCCTTTTATCTATTTTTTGTGTTTCATTGCTGTGGCTAGGACCTCCAATACTATATTAAATAAAAATGGCAAGAGTCAGTATCCTCGTCCTGTTCCTGATCTTAAAGAAAAATCTTTCAGCTTTTTCCCGTAAATAGAATGCTCCCTGTGGATTTTTCATATACAGTCTTCATTATGTTGAGGTATATTCCCCCTATACCCACTTTGTTGAGACCCAGTTTGTTTGAACATTGAGTTTTATCAAAACCTTTTCCTGTATCAGATATTGAGATGGATAAATGGTTTTTACCTTTCAATCTATTAATGTGATGTATCATGTTTGTTGATTTGCACCCAGGGATAAATCCCACTTGATCACAGTGAAAACGTATTGTTGAATTCAGTTTGTTAATGTTTTTTTCAGAATTTTTTCATCTGTATTCATCAGGAACATTGTTCTATAGTTTTGTTTTTTTTTTTTTCTTGTAGTATTTTTATCTGGCTTGGTGTGAGGGAAATGCTGACCTTGTAAAATGAACTGGGAAATGTTCTCTTCTGTGTTTTGAAAGAGTTTGAGAAAGAGTGGCATTGATTCTTTTGTGTGTGTGTGTGTGTGTGATATAGAGGGTTAAGTTTTATTTCTTGAGTACCCGGAATTAGTCACATACAGGGAAGTGAAGGCATCACTTGCTTTTATACATGGGTTTTGGACAGAGAAATAGATGGGGAAACAGTGGAAACAGTGTCAGACTTTATTGTTTTGGGCTCCAAAATCACTGCAGATGGGGACTACAGCCATGAAATTAAAAGACGCTTACTCCTTGGAAAAAAGTTATGACCAACCTAGATAGCATATTGAAAAGCAGAGACATTACTTTGCCAACAAAAGTCCATCTAGTCAAGGCTATGGTTTTTCCTGTGGTCATGTATGGATGTGAGAGTTGGACTGTGAAGAAAGCTGAACACCGAAGAATTGATGCTTTTGAACTGTGGTGTTGGAGAAGACTCTTGAGAGTCCCTTGGACTGCAAGAAGATCCAACCAGTCCATTCTGAAGGAGATCAGCCCTGGGATTTCTTTGGAAGGAATGATGCTAAAGCCGAAACTCCAGTACTTTTGCCACCTCATGTGAAGAGTTGACTCATTGGAAAAGACTCTGATGCTGGGAGGGACCGGGGGCAGGAGGAGAAGGGGACGACAGAGGACGAGATGGCTGGATGGCATCACTAACTTGATGGACGTGAGTCTGAGTGAACTCCGGGAGTTGGTGATGGACAGGGAGGCCTGGCGTGCTGTGATTCATGGGGTTGCAAAGAGTCGGACACGACTGAGAGACTGAACTACTACTAGGGACGATATGGGTATATAAACAATTTTTTATTTTGAAATAATTTTAGATTTAACAAAAAATTACACAGATGGTGCAGAGGGTTCCCTTATACCTGTACCCACTTTCCTTGGATACCTTTGATTTAAGCATTTTATTTTTATTTTCAATTATTGTTTGATAAATGTGACATGTTACAATTTAAGGTATGCAGCATGGTACTTTGATATATTTATATGTTGTGTAATAATATGATTGCCATTGAAGGCAGTATTTATCCCACTACATCATTATAGTATGATGTTATTGTTCAGTCCCTCAGTCGTGTCCGACCCTTTGAAACCCCATGGACTGCAGCACACCTGGCTTTCCTGTCCTTCACTCTCTCCCAGAGTTTGCTCAAACTCATGTCTGTTGAGTCAATGATGCCATCCAACCATCTCATTCTCTGTCATCCCCTTCTCCTCCTACCCTCAATCTTTCCCAGCAGCAGGTTCTTTTCCAATGAGTTGGCTCTTCACATCAGGTGGCCAAACTATTGGAGCTTCAGGATCAGTCCTTCCAATGAATATTCAGGACTGATTTCCTTTAGGATTGACTGGTTTGATCTCCTTGCTGTCCAAGGGACTCCCATAGTCTTCTCCAGCACTAGAGTTCAAAAGCATCAATTATTCAGTGCTCAGCCTTCTTTATGGTTGAACTCTCACATCCCTCCATGACTACTGGAAAAATCATATCTTCTAACAAGGTAACTGGAGAAAGCAATGGCAAACCACTCCCGTACTCTTGCCTGGAAAATCCTATGGCTGAAAGAGCCTGGAAGGCTGCAGTCTATGGGGTCACTAGGAGTCAGACACAACTGAGCAACTTCACTTTCACTTTTCACTTTCATGCATTGGAGAAGGAAATGGCAACCCACTCCAGTATTCTTGTCTGGAGAATCCCAGGGGCAGAGGAGTCTGGTAGGAGGCCGTCTATGGGGTCGCACAGAGTCGGACACGACTGAAGTGACTTAGCAGCAGCAGCAGCAAGGTAGTGCTCAAAATCCTTCAAGCTAATTTCAACAGTACATGAACAGAGAAATTCCAGATGTACAAGCTGGATTTAGAAAAGGCAGAGGAACCAGAGATCAAATTGCCAACATCTGCTGGATCATAGAAAAGGCAAGAGAATTCTGGAAAAACATCTGCTTCATTGACTATGCTAAAGCCTTTGACTGTGTGGATCACAACAAATTGTGGAAAATTCTTCAACAGATGGGAATACCAGATCACTTTACATGCCTCCTGAGAAACCTGGATGCAGGTCAAGAACCAACAGTTAGAACCAGACATGGAACAGCAGACTGGTTCAAAATTGGGACAGGAGTATGTCAAGGCTGTGTATTGTCATTCTGCTTATTTAACATCTATGCAGAGTACATCATGCAAAATCCCAGGTTGGATGAAGCATAAGCTGAAATCAAGACTGCCAGAATTATCAATAACCTCAGGTATGCAGATGACACTACCCTAATGGCAGAAAGCAAAAAAGAGGAACTAAAGAGCCTCTTAATGAAGGTGAAAGAGGAGAGTGAAAAATCTGGCTTAAAACTCAACAGTCACAAAACTAAATTTATGGCATCAGATCCCATCACTTCATGGCAAATAGATGGGGAAACAAGGGGAAGAGTGTCAGATTTCATTTTCTTGGGCTCCAAAATCACTGCAGACATTGACTACAGCCATGAAATTAAAAGATGCTTGCTCCTTGAAAGAAAGGCTGTGACAAACCTAGACAGCATATTATAAAACAGAGATATCATTTTGCTAACAAAGATCCACATTAATTCTTCTTTAAATACTTGATAGAATTCACCAGAAGACAATCTGGTTCTGGATTTTTCTTTGTTGGGAGTTTCTTGATTATTGATTCAATCTTCTTCCTCATTAATAAGAATTTCTGTTCTTTATTTAGTCTTGGTAGTTTGTATGTTTCTAGGGATATATCCATAGGAAGCTTGTTAATAATATATTCAATTTGTTGACATATTATTGTTCATAGGGGTCTCTTATGATCATTTGTATTTCTGTAGTTCAGTTATAATGCCACTTCTTTCACTTTTTATTTTCTCATTTCTGATTTTATCTATTTGGATCTTTTTCTTTTTTTCTTAGTGTAGTTAAAGGTTTGTCAGTTTTGCTTATTTAAAAAAAAAGGTTAGTTTCATTGATCTTTCCTACTGTTTTTCTGGTCTCTATTTCATTTCTTCCTCACACACAGCTCTCTTCATATGCTCAGTCATGTCCAACTCTTGGTGACCCCATGGACTGCCATGCTCCTCTGTCCATGGATTCTCCCAGCAAGAATACTGGAGTAAAGTGCCATTTCCTTCTCCAGGATATCTTCCTGACACTGGGATTGAACTCAAATCTCTTACATCTCCTGCTTTGACAGGCAGAGTCTTTACCGCTAGCACTCCCCGGGAAGCCCCTCCTTTGTTCCTGCTCTAATCTTAATTATTTCCTTTTTTTCTAACTTTGAGTTTATATTTGTCCTTGTTTTTCTAGTTCCTTGAAGTGTATAGTTAGGTTGCTTATTAGAGATTGTTTTCTCAATGTAGGTATTTATTGTAGTAAACTTCCCTATTAGGACTGTTTTTGCTGCATCCCATAAATTTTGGCATGTTTTATTTTCATTTTTATTTATTTCAAGATACACTAGTTACCTCTTACTTGTGATTTCACTTTCCATAGCTTCAGTTGCCCTGGTCAACCATGGTTTGAAAATATTAAATGGAAAATTCCAGAAATAAATGATTCATAAGTTTTTAATTGTGTGCCATTTTAGTGGTGTGATGAAATTTTGCACTGTCCTGCTCTGTCCTGTCTGGGATGTAAATCATCCCTTTGTTCAGCATAACCCTCCCGTTAGTCACTTAGTAGCTATTTAGGTTAGCAGATCCACTGTTGTAGTACTGCAGGGTTTGTGACCAAGAAACCCTTGTTTTACTTAATAATGGCTTTGAAACACAAGAGCAGTGATGCCATAAAGTGCTTCCTTTAAGTGAACAGGGGAAAGTTTTCAATATGATAAGGAAAGAAAAAGAAATGTATAGTGAAATTGTTAAGCTCTATGGAACAATGAATCTTCTATGGTGACACTGTGACAAAAGTAAAGGAAATTCATTTTTGCTGTCACACCTAAAACTGCAAAAACTAAGTTCCACAGTGCATGAAAACTGCTTAATTAGAGGGATAGGCATTAAACTTGTGCAATAAGATATTTTTAGAGAGATATATACCACATTCACATAACTTTTACTACAGTGTTTTGTTATAGTTTTTCCATTTTATTATTATTGTTGTTAACCACTTACGGTGCCTAATTTATAAATTAAGCTTTATCATAGGTATGTCTATACAAGCAAAATCACAGTATATAAAGGGTCCAGTACTCTCTGCTGTTTCAGGTATATACTGAGGGTCTTGGAAAGTATCTCTCATGAATGAAGGGGAATTACTGTATGTTTTACTTCCTTATTGATTTCTTTTTTGACCCATTGGTTATCCAGAAGTGTGCTGTTGATTTGCACATATTAGTGAATTTTCCAATTTTCCTATTATTAATTTGTAGTTTCATATCACTGTGTTTGAAAAAGAGAATTGGTGTGATTTCAGTTTTCTTAAAATTGCTCAGACTTACTTTGTGATCTAATATATGATCTATTCTGGGGAACGTTTCATGCACACTTGAGGAGAGTGTTTTCTGCTGCTGTTGTATAGAATACTCTGTATATGTCTGTCAGGTTAATTTGATTTAAAGTATGGTTGAAGTCCAATATTCTTTGCTGATTTTCTGTCTGAATGATCTATCCATTGTTGAGAGTGACATAATGAAGTATTATTGTATTGTTATCTATTTCTCCCTTCACACCTATTTGTTGTTGTTCAGTCTTGTGTCTGACTCTTTGTGACCCCATGAACTGCAGCACATCGGGCTTCCCTGTCCTTCACTCTCTCCCTGTGTTTGCTCAAACTCATGTCCATTGAGTAAGTGATGCCATCCAACCATCTCATCTTCTATCATCCCCTTCTCTTGCCTTCATCTTGCTTTCAACCTTGCCAGCATCAGGGTCTTTTCCAATGAGTCAGCTCTTTACAGCAGGTGGCCAAAGTATTGGAGCTTCAGCTTCAGCATCCATCCTTCCAATGAATATTCAGCACTGATTTCTTCTAGGATGGACTGGTTTGATCTCCTTGCAGTTCAAGGGACTCTCAAGAGTCTTCTCAAGCACTACAATGAAAGCATCAATTGTTTGGTGCTTAGCCTTCTTTATGGTCCATGTATATGACTATGTATATGTACATGACTACTGGAAAAACAATAGTTTTGACTGTATGGACCTTTATCAGCAAAATGGTATCTCTGCTTTTTAATAATGCTGTCTAGGTTTGTCATAGCTTTTCTTCCAAGAGGCAAGCATCTTTTTATTTCATAGCTGCAGTCACCATCTGCAGTGATTTTGAAGCCCAAGAAAATAAAGTGTCACAATGGCCACTGTTTCCCCATCTATTTGCCATGAAGTGATGGGACTGGATGCCATGATCTTAGTTTTCTGAATGTTGAATTTTAAACCAGGTTTTTCACTCTCTTCTTTCACCCTCATAAGAGGCTCTTTAGTTCCTTTTTGCTTTCTGCCATTAAAATGGTATAATCTTCATATCTGAGGTTGTTGATATTTCTCCCAGCAGTTTTGATTCCAGTTTGAAACTGAAAGAAGAAAGTGAAAAACTGAAATTGAAAGAAGAGAGTGAAAAACCTGGTTTAAAATTCAACATTCAAAAAAAAAAAAAAAAAAAAAAAATTAAGATCATGGCATCCAGTCCCATCACTTCATGGCAAATAGATGGGGAAACAATGGCCATTGTGACACTTTATTTAGGGCTTTCCAGGTGGCATGAATGGTAAAGAACCCGCCTGCCAATGCAGGAGACATAAGAGATGTGGGTTTGATCCTTGGGTTGGGAAGAGACTCTGGAGGAGGAAATGGCAACTCACCATAGTATTCTTGCTAGAGAATCCCATGGACAGAGGAGTCTGGTGGGCTACAGTCCGTAGGATCACAGAGTCAGACATGACTGAAGTGATTTAGCATGAACTCTGAATATAAGTTAAACAAGCAGGGTGACAATATACAGGCCTGATGTAGTCCTTTCCCAATTTTGAACCAGTCAATTGTTCCATGTCCAGTTCTAAGTGTTCCTTCTTGTCATGCATACAGGTTTCTTGGGAGACAGGTAAGGTGCTCTGGTATTCCCAGGAGATAGGTAAGGTGGTCTGGTATTCTCACACCTGTTAATATTTGCTTAATCTATTTAGATTCTCCAATGTTGAGTGTGTATATATTTTCAGTTGTTCTATCCTTTTGGTGAATTGGCTGCTTTATCATTATATAATGACCTTCCCTGCCTCCTGTTACAGTTTTTTACTAAAAGCCTCATTTGTGCAATATAATATTTATATTCTCTTTTAGTTCCTTTTGCATGTAATATTTTTCCATCTCCTTACTTTTGGTCAATATGTTTTCTTTCTTTTCTTTTTTTTTAACTTTACAATATTGTATTGGTTTTGCCATATATCAAAATGAATCTACCACAGGTATACATGTGTTCCCCATCCTGAACCCTCCTCCCAGCTCCCTCCCCATACCATCCCTCTGGGTCGTCCCAGTGCACCAGCCCCAAGCATCCAGTATCCTGTATCAAACCTGGACTGGCGACTCATTTCATATATGATATTATAGATATTTAAATGCCATTCTCCCAAATCATCCCACCCTCTCCCTCTCCCGCAGAGTCCAAAGGACTGATCTATACATCAGTTTCTCTTTTGCTGTCTCATATACAGGGTTATTGTTACCATCTTTCTAAATTATATACATATGCGTTCAGATCAGATCAGTCGCTCAGTCGTGTCTGCCTCTTTGCGACCCCATGAACTGCAGCACACCAGGCCTCCCTGTCCATCACCAACACCCGGAGTTCACTCAGACTCGTCCATCGAGTTGGTGATGCCATCCAGCCATCTCATCCTCTGTCGTCCCCTTCTCCTCCTGCCCCCAATCCTTCCCAGCATCAGAGTCTTTTCCAATGAATCAACTCTTTGCATGAGGTGGCCAAAGGACTGGAGTTTCAGCTTTAGCATCATTCCTTCCAAAGAAATCCCAGGACTGATCTCCTTCAGAATGGACTGGATCTCCTTGCAGTCCAAGGGACTCTCAAGAGTCTTCTCCAACACCACAGTTCAAAAGCATCAATTCTTCGGTGCTCAGCTTTCTTCACAGTCCAACCCTCACATCCATACATGACCACAGGAAAAACCATAGCCTTGACTACACGAACCTTTGTTGGCAAAGTAATGTCTCTGCTGTTGAATATGCTATCTAGGTTGGTCATAACTTTCCTTCCAAGGAGTAAGCGTCTTTTAATTTCATGGCTGCAGTCACCATCTGTAGTGATTTTGGAGCCCAGAAAAATAAAGTCTGACACTGTTTCTACTGTTTCCCCATCTATTTCCCATGAAGTAATGGGACCGGATGCCATGATCTTCGTTTTCTGAATGTTGAGCTTTAAGCCAACTTTTTCACTCTCGATTTTCACCTTCATGAAGAGGCTTTTTAATTCCTCTTCACTTTCTGCCATAAGGGTGGTGTCATCTGCATATCTGAGGTTATTGATACTTCTCCCGGCAACCTTGATTCCAGTTTGTGTTTCTTCCAGTCCAGCGTTTCTCATGATGTACTCTGCATATAAGTTCAATAAGCAGGGTGACAATGTACAGCCTTGACGTACTCCTTTTCCTATTTGGAACCAGTCTGTTGTTCCATGTCCAGTTCTAACTGTTGCTTCCTGACCTGCATACAAATTTCTCAAGGGGCAGATCAGGTGGTCTGGTATTCCCATCTCTTTCAGAATTTTCCACAGTTTATTGTGATCCACACAGTCAAAGGCCTTGGCATAGTCAATAAAGCAGAAATAGATGTTTTTCTGGAACTCTCTTGCTTTTTCCATGATCCAGCAGATGTTGGCAATTTGATCTCTGGTTCCTCTGCCTTTTCTAAAACCAGCTTGAACATCAGGAAGTTCACGGTTCACATATTGCTGAAGCCTGGCTTGGAGAATTTTGAGCATTACTTTACTAGCGTGTGAGATGAGTGCAATCGTGCAGTAGTTTGAGCATTCTTTGGCATTGCCTTTCTTTGGGATTGGAATGAAAGCTAACCTTTTCCAGTCCTGTGGCCACTGCTGAGCTTTCCAAATTTGCTGGCATATTGAGTGCAGCACTTTCACAGCATCATCTTTCAGGATTTGGAATAGCTCAACTGGAATTCCATCACCTCCACTAGCTTTGTTTGTAGTGATGCTTTCTAAGGCTCACTTGACTTCACATTCCAGGATGTCTGGCTCTAGGTCAGTGATCACACCATCGTGATTATCTGGGTTGTGAAGATCTTTTTTGTACAGTTCTTCTGTGTATTCTTGCTATCTCTTCTTAATATCTTCTGCTTCTTGTCCTTTATTGAGCCCATCTTTGCATGAAATGTTCTTTTGGTATCTCTGATTTTCTTGAAGAGATCTCTAGTCGTTCCTATTCTGTTGTTTTCTTCTATTTCTTTGCATTGATCGCTGAAGAAGGCTTTCTTATCTTTTCTTGCTATTCTTTGGAACTCTGCATTCAGATGTTTATATCTTTCCTTTTCTCCTTTGTTTTTCACTTCTCTTCCTTTCACAGCTATTTGTAAGGCCTCCCCAGACAGCCGTTTTGCTTTTTTGCATTTCTTTTCAATGGGGATGGTCTTGATCCCTGTCTCCTCTACAATGTCATGAACCTCAGTTCCTTAGCTCATCAGGCACTCTATCTATCAGATGTAAGCCCTTAAATCTATTTCTCACTTCCACTGTATAATCATAAGGGATTTGATTTAGGTCATACCTGAATGATCTAGTGGTTTTCCCTACTTTCTTCAATTTAAGTCTGAATTTGGCAATAAGAAGTTCATGGTCTGAGCCACAGTCAGCTCCTGGTCTTGTTTTTACTGACTGTATAGAGCTTCTCCATCTTTGGCTGCAAAAAATATAATCAATCTGATTTCAGTGTTGACCCTCTGGTGATGTTCATGTATAGAGTCTTCTCTTGTGTTGTTGGAACAAGGTGTTTGCTATGACCAGTGCATTTTCTTGGCAAAACTCTATTAGTCTTTGCCCTGCTTCATTCTGTATTCCAAGGCCAAATTTGCCTGTTACTCCAGGTGTTTCTTGACTTCCTACTTTTGCATTCCAGTCCCCTACAATGAAAAGGACATCTTTTTTGGGTGTTAGTTCTAAAAGGTCTTGTAGGTCTTCATAGAACTGTTCAGCTTCTTCAGCGTTACTGGTTGGGGCATAGACTTGGATTACTGTGATATTGAATGGTTTGCCTTGAAAATGAACAGAGATCATTCTGTTGTTTTTGAGATTGCATCCAAGTACTGCTTTTCGGACTCTTTTGTTAACCATGATGGCTACTCCATTTCTTCTGAGGGATTCCTGCCCGCAGTAATAGATATAATGGTCATCTGAGTTAAATTCACCCATTCCAGTCCATTTCAGTTCGCTGATTCCTAGAATGTCGACATTCACTCTTGCCATCTCTTGTTTGACCACTTCCAATTTGCCGTGATTCATGGACCTGACATTCCAGGTTCCTATGCAATATTGCTCTTACAGCATCGGACCTTGCTTCTATCACAAGTCACATTCACAGCTGGGTATTGTTTTTGCTTTGGCTCCATCCCTTCATTCTTTCTGGAGTTATTTCTCCACTGATCTCCAGTAGCAAATTGGGCACCTACTGACCTGGGGAGTTTCTCTTTCAGTATCCTATCATTTTGCCTTTTCATACTGCTAATGGGGTTCTCAAGGCAAGAATACTGAAGTGGTTTGCCATTCCCTTCTCCAGTGGGCCACATTCTGTTAGATCTCTCCACCATGACCCGCCCATCTTGGGTTGTCCCACGGGCATGGCTTAGTTTCATTGAGTTAGACAAGGCTGTGGTCCTAGTGTGATTAGATTGACTAGTTTTCTGTGAGTATGCTTTCAGCGTGTCTGCCCTCTGATGCCTTCTTGCAACACCTACCATCTTACTTGGGTTTCTCTTATCTTGGGCATGGGTATCTCTTCACAGCTGCTCCAGCAAAGCGCAACCAGTGCTCCTTACCTTGGACGAGGGGTATCTCCTCACCACCGCCCTTCCTGACCTTCAACGTGGGATAGCTCCTCTAGGCCCTCCTGTGCCCAGGCAGCCACGGCGTGGGGTTGATCCTCCCAGCCCCCGCCCCTGGCCTCAGGCGTGGGGGCATGGGGTAGCTCCTCTCGGCTGCCCCCCTGACCTTGGACATGGGGTAGCTCCTCTCAGCCGTTCCTGCGCCATCACAGTCTGGCACTCTCGGCCGCTGCCCCTGACCTCGGACATGGGATAACTCCTCTTGTCGCCGCCCCTGACCTTGGAAGCTGGGTATCTCCTCTCGGCCACCCCCCTGGCCTCGGGTGTGGGGTTGCTCCTCCCGGTCGCCACCCCTGGCCTCAGGCGTGGGGGCACAGGGTAGCTCCTCCTGCCCACCGCCCCTTGCCTCGGACTTAAGGGCGTGGGGTATCTCTTTTCGGCCGCTCCCCGCCCCCCCCCCCCCCGACCTCGGACATGGGGTAGCTCCTCTCGGCCATTCCTGCGTTAGTATACTGTATTGGTGTTTTTCTTTCTGGCTTACTTCACTCTGTATAATAGGCTCCAGTTTCATCCACCTCATTAGAACTGATTCAAATGTATTCTTTTTAATGGCTGAGTAATACTCCATTGTGTATATGTACCGTGGCTTTCTTATCCATTCATCTGCTGATGGACATCTAGGTTGCTTCCATGACCTGGCTATTATAAACAATGCTGCGATGAACATTGGGGTACACATGTCTCTTTCCCTTCTGGTTTCCTCAATGTGTATGCCCAGCAGTGGGATTGCTGGATCATAAAGCAGTTCTATTTCCAGTTTTTTAAGGAATCTCCACACTGTTCTCCATAGTAGCTGTATTAGTTTGCATTCCCACCAACAGTGTAAGAGGGTTCCCTTTTCTCCACACACTCTCCAGCATTTATTGCTTGTAGACTTTTGGATCGAAGCCATTCTGACTGGTGTGAAATGGTACCTCATAGTGGTTTTGATTTGCATTTCTCTGATAATGAGTGATGTTGAGCATCTTTTCATGTGTTTGTTAGCCATCTGTATGTCTTCTTTGGAGAAATGTCCACTTAGTTCTTTGGCCCATTTTGTGATTGGCTCATTTATTTTTCTGGAATTGAGCTGTAGGAGTTGCTTGTATATTTTTGAGATGAGTTGTTTGTCTGTTACTTCATTTGCTATTATTTTCTCCCATTCTGAAGGCTGTCTTTTCACCTTGCTGATAGTTTCCTTTGTTGTGCAGAAGCTTTTAAGTTTAATTAGGTCCCATTTGTTTATTTTTGCTTTTATTTCCAATATTCTGGGAGGTGGGTCATAGAGGATCCTGCTGCGATATATGTCAGAGAGTGTTTTGCCTATGTTCTCCTCTAGAAGTTTTATAGTTTCTGGTCTTACGTTGAGATCTTTAATCCATTTTGAGTTTATTTTTGTGTATGGTGTTAGAAAGTGTTCTAGTTTCATTCTTTTACAAGTGGTTGACCAGTTTTCCCAGCACCACTTGTTAAAGAGATTGTCTTTAATCCATTGTATATTCTTGCCTCCTTTGTCAAAGATAAGGTGTCCATAAGTGTGTGGGTTTATCTCTGGGCTTTCTATTTTGTTCCATTGATCTATATATATTTCTGTCTTTGTGCCAGTACCATACTGTCTTGATGACTGTGGTGTTGTGTAGAGCCTGAGGTCAGGCAGGTTGATTCCTCCAGTTCCATTCTTCTTTCTCAAGATAGCTTTGGCTATTCAAGGTTTTTTGTATATCCATACAAATTGTGAAATTATGTGTTCTAGATCTGTGAAGAATACCATTGGTAGCTTGATAGGGATTGCATTGAATCTATAAATTGCTTTGGATAGTATACTCATTTTCACTATATTGATTCTTCCAATCCATGAACATGGTATATTTCACCATCTATTAGGGTCCACTTTGACTTCTTTCACCAGTGTTTTATAGTTTTCTATATATAGGTCTTTAGTTTCTTTAGGTAGATATATTCCTAAGTATTTTATTCTTTTCATTGCAATGGTGAATGGAATTGTTTCCTTAATTTCTCTTTCTGTTTTCTCATTATTAGTGTATAGGAATGCAAGGGATTTCTGTGTGTTGATTTTATATCCTGCAACTTTACCATATTCATTGATTAGTTCTAGTAATTTTCTGGTGGAGTCTTTAGGGTTTTCTATGTAGAGGATCATGTCATCTGAAACGGTGAGAGTTTTACTTCTTCCTTTCCAATTTGGCTTCCTTTTATTTCTTTCTCTGCTCTAATTGCTGTGGCCAAAACTTCCAAAACTATGTTGAAAATTAATGGTGAGAGTGGGCACCCTTGTCTTGTTCCTGACTTTAGAGGAAATGCTTTCAATTTTTCACCATTGAAGATAATGTTTGCTGTGGGTTTGTCATATATAGCTTTTATTACGTTGAGGTATGTTCCTTCTATTCCTGCTTTCTGGAGAGTTTTTATCATAAATGGATGTTGAATTTTGTCAAAGGCTTTCTCTGCATCTATTGAGATAATTATATGATTTTTATTTTTCAATTTGTTAATGTGGTGTATTACATTGATTGATTTGCGGATATTGAAGAATCCTTGCATCCCTGGGATAAAGCCCACTTGGTCATGGTGTATGATCTTTTTAATGTGTTGTTGGATTCTGATTGCTAGAATTTTGTTAAGGATTTTTGCATCTATGTTCATCAGTGATATTGGCCTGTAGTTTTCTTTTTTTGTGGGATCTTTGTCAGGTTTTGGTATTAGGGTGATGATGGCCTCATAGAATGTGTTTGGACATTTACCTTCCTCTGCAACTTTCTGGAAGAGTTTGAGTAGGATAGGTGTTAGCTCTTCTCTAAATTTTTGGTAGAATTCAGCTGTGAAGCAGTCTGGACCTGGGCTTTTGTTTGCTGGAAGATTTCTGATTACAGTATCAATTTCCGTGCTTGTGATGGGTCTGTTAAGATTTTCCGTTTTTTCCTGGTTCAGTTTTGGAAAGTTGTACTTTTCTAAGAATTTGTCCATTTCTTCCACGTTATCCATTTTATTGCCATATAATTGTTGATACTAGTCTCTTATGATCCTTTGTATTTCTGTGTTGTCTGTTGTGATCTCTCCATTTTCATTTCTAATTTTATTGATTTCATTTTTCTCCCTTTGTTTCTTGATGAGTCTGGCTAATGGTTTGTCAATTTTAATTATCCTTTCAAAGAACCAGTATTTGGCTTTGTTGATTTTTGCTATGATCTCTTTTGTTTCTTTTGCATTTATTTCTGTCCTAATTTTTAAGATTTCTTTCCTTCTACTAACCCTGGGGTTCTTCATTTCTTCCTTTTCTAGTTGCTTTAGGTGTAGATTTAGATTATTTATTTGACTTTTTTCTTGTTTCTTGAGGTGTGCCTGTATTGCTATGAAATTTCCCCTTAGGACTACTTTTACAGTGTTCCACAGGTTTTGGGTTGTTGTGTTTTAATTTTCATTTGTTTCTATGCAAACTTTGATTTCTTTTTTGATTTCTTCTGTGATTTGTTGGTTATTCAGCAGCGTGTTGTTCAGGCTCCATATGTTGGAATTTTTAATAGTTTTTCTCCTGTAATTGAGATCTAATCTTACTGCATTGTGGTCAGAAAAGATGCTTGGAATGATTTCAATTTTTTTGAATTTACCAAGTCTAGATTTATGGCCCAGGATGTGATCTATCCTGGAGAAGGTTCCTTGTGTGCTTGAGAAAATGGTGAAATTCATTGTTTTGGGATGAAATGTCTTATAGATATCAATTAGGTCTAACTGGTCTATTGTATCATTTAAAGTTTGTGTTTCCTTGTTAATTTCCTGTTTAGTTGATCTATCCATAGGTGTGAGTGGGGTATTAAAGTCTCCCACTATCATTGTGTTATTGTTAATTTCTCCTTTCATACTTGTTAGTATTTTTCTTACATATTGCAGTGCTCCTATGTTGGGTGCATATATATTTATAATCATTATATCTTCTTCTTGGATTGATCCTTTGATCATTATGTAATGACCGTCTTTGTCTCTTTTCACAGCCTTTGTTTTAAAGTCTATTTTATCTGATATGAGTATTGCTACTCCTGCTTTCTTTTGGTCCCTATTTGCATAGAAAATCTTTTTCCAGCCCTTCACTTTCAGTCTGTATGTGTCCCCTGTTTTGAGGTGGGTATCTTGTAGGCAACATATGTAGGGGTCTTGTTTTTGTATCCATTCAGCCAGTCTTTGTCTTTTGGTTGGGGCAGTCAACCCATTTATGTTTAAGGTAATTATTGATAAGTATGATCCCGTGGCCATTTACTTTATTGTTTTGGGTTCGAATTTATACACCCTTTTTGTGTTTCCTGTCTAGAGAATATCCTTTAGTATTTGTTGGAGAGCTGGTTTGGTGGTGCCGAATTCTCTCAGCTTTTGCTTGTCTGTAAAGCTTTTGATTTCTCCTTCATATTTGAATGAGATCCTCACTGGGTACAATAATCTGGGCTGTAGGTTATTTTCTTTCATCACTTTAAGTATGTTTTGCCATTCCCTCCTGGCCTGAAGAGTTGCTATTGAAAGATCAGCTGTTATCCTTATGGGAATCTCCTTATGTGTTATTTGTTTTTTTTCCCTTGCTGCTTTTAATATTTGTTCTTTGTGTTTGATGTTTGCTAATTTGATTAATATGTGTCTTGGGGTGTTTCACCTTGGGTTTATCCTGTTTGGGACTCTCTGGGTTTCTTGGACTTGAGTGATTATTTCCTTCTCCATTTTAGGGAAGTTTTCAGCTATTATCTCCTCAAGTATTTTCTCATGGTCTTTCTTTTTGTCTTCTTCTTCTGGGACCCCTATGATTAGAATGTTGTAGCGTTTAATATTGTCCTGGAGGTCTCTGAGATTGTCCTCATTTCTTTTAATTCATTTTTCCTTTTTCCTCTCTGATTCATTTATTCTACCATTCTATCTTCTAATTCACTAATCCTATCTTCTGCCTCTGTTATTCTACTATTTGTTGCCTCCAGAGTGTTTTTGATCTCATTTGTTGCATTATTCATTATATATTGACTCTTTTTTATTTCTTCTAGGTCCTTGTTAAACCTTTCTTACATCTTCTCAATCCTTGTCTCCAGGCTGTTTATCTGTGATTCCATTTTGATTTCAAGATTTTGGATCAATTTCACTATCATTATTCGGAGTTCTTTATCAAGTAGATTCCCTATCTCTTCCTCTTTTGTTTGGTTTGGTGGGCATTTATCCTGTTCCTTTACCTGCTGGCTATTTCTCTGTCTCTTCATCTTGTTTAAATTGCTGAGTTTGGGGTGTCCTTTCTGTATTCTGGCAGTTTGTGGAGTTCTCTTTATTGTGGTGTTTCCTTACTGTGTTTGGGTTTGTACAGGTGGCTTGTCAAGGTTTCTTGGTTAGGGAAGCTTGTGTCAGTGTTCTGATGGGTGGAGCTGGATTTCTTCTCTCTGGAGTGCAATGAAGTGTCCAGTAATGAGTTATGCGATGTCTATGGTTTTGGGGTGACTTTGGGCAGCCTGTATATTGGAGCTCAGGGCTGTGTTCCTGTGTTGCTGGAGAATTTTCTTGGTATGTCTTGCCCTGGAACTTATTGGCCCTTGTTTGGTGCTTGGTTTCAGTGTAGATACGGAGGCATTTGATGAGCTTCTGTCAGTTAATGTTCCCTGGAGTCAGGGTTTGGACTTAAGCCTCCTGCTGCTAGTTATCAGTCCTATTTTTACAGTAGTCTCAAAACTTCTCCTTCTATACAGCACCATTGATAAAACATCTCCTTTCGAAGACAATGGGTTGCTTTTCTGGGTGCCTGATGTCCTCTGCCAGCATTCAGAAGTTGTTTTGTGGAATTTACTCGGCGTTTAAATGTTATTTTGATGAATTTGTGGGGGAGAAAGTGTTCTCCCCATCCTTTTCCTCCGCCATCTTAGCTCCCCCCCGCCCCCGGCCATTTGTTTTCTTAAAGCTGATATGAGCCTCTTGTGGGCAGCATATAGTTGGATATTGCTTTTTTATCCAGTCACTCTATTTCTTTTGATTCATTTATATTAAAAGTATTATTGATAAGTAAGTACTTACTAATTCTCTCTTATTAACTGTTTTATGGGTAATTTGTTGTTCCTTTCTTGTTTTCTTTCTTTGGGAATTGGTCATTTTTCATAGTGGTATGCTTTCATTCTCTTCTCTTTATCTTTTTGTATCTACTGTAGATTTTTGGTTTACAGTTACCATAAAGCTTAAATAAAACATGTTATGGGTATAAAAGTTCATTTTAAACTGATAATTCAACACTAATTGTGTTCAAATCCCTACCCTTTCCCACCCTTTTGCACATTTCATATATTTTTATGCCATAATTTTCATGTTTTTATATTGTGTGCTCATTACCACATTAGCAATAATCTGTAGCTATAATTATTTTTGATACTATTATTCTTTAACCTTTAAACTAGAGTTAAGTGATTAATACACTATTATATAAAGTATTTCTAATTTGACTATGTATTTATCTTTACCACAGTGTTTTATATTTTCGTACACTTTCATGTTACTAATTGCATCCATTCATTTTAGCTTAAGGAACTCCTTTCGCCATTTCTTATCAGTCTGGTTTAGTCATGATAAGCCACCTCAGCTTTGTTTTTCTAGGAAAGTTTTTCTCTCCCTTATTTCTAAAATAAAACTTTGATAAGATATTCTTGATTGCCAGTTTTTCTTTCCAGCAGTTTGACTATATCATCCCACTCTCTCCTCGCCTGCAAGGTTTCTTCTGAGAAATTCATTGTTAAAAGTTCTGTTAGAGTTCTCTTGAATGTGAGGAAATATTTTTTTTTCTCTTGTTGCTTAAAATTCTATTTTTGTCTTTGATTTTAGACAATTTTGTTATAATGTGTCTTGAAGAAGAACATTTTGAGTTGAAATTTTAGGGAACTTAGAGACTTCATGAACTTGGATGTCTAAATCTCTTCCCAGATTTGGGAGGTCATCAGCCACTATTTGAACTTCCCAGGTGGTGTTAGTGGTAAAGAACCTGCCTGCCAATGCAGGAGATGTAAGAGATTCAGGTTTGATCCCTCGGTCAGGAAGATCCCCTGAAGGAGGGCACGGCATCCCACTCTATTATTCTTGCCTGGAAAATCTCATGGACAGAGGAGCCTGGTAGGCTACAGTACATAGCGTTACAAAGAGTCAGACATGACTAAAGCAGCTTAGCAGCAGCAGCAGCCACTATTTTTTCAAGATTTCTGCCCCTTTCTCCCTCTCTTCTCCTTCTGAGACACTAATAATGTGTAGATTGTTCTCTTAATGGTATTGTATAGTTCATGTAGGCTTTCTTTACTTCTTTTCATTCTTTTTTCTTTGTATTCCTCTGACTGGATAATTCGAAATTGTCTGTCTTCAGAGATTCTTCCTTCTGCTTGATCCAGTCTGCTGCTGATGTTCTGTATTACGTTTTTTTCATTTCATACATTGTAGTCTTCTGCTCCAGAATTTCTGTTTGATTCTTTTATGATTTCTACCTCTGTGTTAAACTTGTGTTGTTTGTGTATTTTATTGAATTGCCTTTCTATGTTTTCTTGTAACTCACTGAGCTCTTCAGTATTCTTGCCTTGAGAATCCCATGAACAGTATGAGCTTCCTTAAGACTATATTAAATTCTTTGTTGGGAAAATTGCTGATCACCATTTCTTTGGGTAAGCCACTGGAAAGCTATTTGTACCTCTGGTGGTATCATTTTTCATTGAGTTTTCATGTTCTTTAAAGTTTTGTATTGCTATCTTCACATTTAAAGAAAGTCATCTCCTCCAGTCTTTACTGACTGGCCTCTTTAATACATCCTAGCTCAGATTTTTTTCCTCCAAAAAAAATGTGTGCTGAATCTTCTCCACTGACTCCCAGACTTCCTCAAAGGTACTCTCATCCTTAGATGACTGTTAGAAACAGCCTTCTTTCAGAAAAAGACAATAAGAAACTCCTATTCTGCTATGGTGACTTCAGCCATGAAATTAAAAGATGCTTACTCCTTGGAAGGAAAGTTATGACCAACCTAGATAGCATATTCAAAAGCAGAGACATTACTTTGTCAACAAAGGTTCATCTAGTCAAGGCTATGGTTTTTCCTGTGGTCATGTATGGATGTGAGAGTTGGACTGTGAAGAAGGCTGAGCACCGAAGAATTGATGCTTTTGAACTGTGGTGTTGGAGAAGACTCTTGAGAGTCCCTTGGACTGCAAGGAGATCCAACCACTCCATTCTGAAGGAGATCAGCCCTGGGATTTCTTTGGAAGGAACGATGCTAAAGCTGAAACTCCAGTCCTTTGGCCACCTCATGCAAAGAGTTGACTCATTGGAAAAGACTCTGATGCTGGGAGGGATTGGGGGCAAGAGGAGAAGGGGATGACAGAGGATGAGATGGCTGGATGGCATCACTGACTTGATGGACGTGAGTCTGAGTGAATTCCGGGAGTTGGTGATGGACAGGGAAGCCTGGCGTGCTGCAATTCATGGGGACACAAAGAGTCAGACACGACTGAGTGACTAATCTGATTCTGCCATTTTGATGACATCTGCCTGAAGCAGTGCCTTAAGGTCTTTAATCAGTTTTGGAGAATACTTAGCCTTTAACATTGTTTCAAAAATTGCTTTTGCACCTTTCTCTATCTTTTCCACTTTTGGAACTGGAAGGACTTCTTCTCTGTCCTGTGTTTTGTGTGGCCCTTATGCTCTGTTTTCTCAAAACAGTCATGGTTTATGTCTATTAATATTATGTATCACCTTATTTAGCACCTTTTCCATATTTAATAAAGTATTTGTATTAATTATGCCAAAATGAGCCAGGACATATTTGACAAATCTCTATAGTTCAATTCCCACCATAGACTTTTGAGAGGTTCATATGAATTTAAGAAAATTCTCACTTTCCTAGGTGGTTAAATTTGAAATAGGAACAGCAACAACCTATTTTCTTGACTCTTTTCCAGATGTGATTCAATACACCCCTTCCTTTTAAGAACAATATTCAGGGGAATCTGCATGGGGAAAAAAGTTTGCTTTGTTCCAAGGAGCTCGGGTCAACTAACTCTCTTCACTTTCTAGAGGCAATGATAAAAGTAGTTGGCATCCCTGTACTAGCTGATTACTCATTGCATTGCCAGTAAAGCCATTCCCATGATGTGCTCTCTTGAGGGTACGGAGCTGCCAGGACACTGTGAGAGGAGTTGGTGGGAATGTGGAAAATTATGTATTAGATGTGTGTGACAGATGTGTGCAGACTGGGCAGGCCAGTCATTAAGCAGGAGAGCATAATCTGAATGCTGTTACTACTGCTGTTTTGTCTTATTGTCTGGTGTAAGTTTAGAAGTGCTTATTTTATTGTTTGGCAATTTTCTTTTTTATTTTACAATAAGCCCTTTTGTCAGCAATGAGTGAAAGTGTTAGTCACTTAGCCATGTCTGATTCTTCCTCTGTCCATGTAATTCTCTAGGCAGGAATACTGGAGTGGGTAGTCATTCTTTCTCCAGGGGACCTTCCTGACCCAGGTCTTCTTCATTGCAGAGATCAAACCCAGGTCTTCTACATTGCAGGTGGACTGTTCACTGTCTGAGCCATAGGGGGGCCCCAAACAATAATAAGTGTATATTTAATCAACTTAAGTAGCAAATTTTCATTTTTCAAGACAGTTGATGGCTTGTGTGACTCATGTATAATGTTTGTCATTAATTTGCACAATAGGGGCTGTGGGCTTCCCTGGTGGCTCAGTGGTAAAGAATCCACCTGCCAATGCAGGAGTCACAGGTTTGATCTCTGGGTTGGGAAGATCTCCTGGAGAAAGAAATGGTAACCCACTTCAGGATTCCTGCCTGGGAAATCCCATAGACAAAGAAGCCTGATGGGCTATAGTCTGTGGAGTCAAAAAGAGTCAGACACAACTTAGCAACTAAACAACAATAACAATAGGGGCTGTATCACTGACCACATGGAATTCAGGAGACTAAACATGCTGAAAGGGAACCAGCATCTACTTTGAAAGTTAATCGTCACTTTAAGAAGACTGTGTCCTAAAATGACACTTTAATATTACATGAGCAGAAGTTTTGTTTACATGAACTGTATGAAGCAAGACTCATTTGCATCAAATAACTAATCTTTGAAATTAATTTTACTTTTTGGTCTGAAAAGTAAAATTATGTGATTCTTGTTACTTTGGCAAAAAAGAAACTTTGAAAACAGAGAAGTAATACCAGTAGTTTAAGAGTGTCATCAGATTCTTCAAAAAGAATATCTCAACAATGATGTGTATTTCATACTCTTTCCATCAAAGTAGAGCTTTTGGAAGTTTACTCCATCATGATGAAACATCTGACATCATTGTAAATGCTACTGTAACTCAGTAAAAAAAAAAATCAGCATTAAAAAGAAAATCATTTGTGTGGTGGTTATACAGATATAAAATTTGACAAAACATGGCATTTTTAAAAGAATGATTCTCTTACTAATTAAGAAACCATATTTGGCACTACTTGTGGTTCACATATACTTCATAAATATATCTGTAAAAGCTGTGCTATTTTACCAAAGAGAAATGATAAGCATCACAAATTTTTAAATCATATTATATACAGCAACTAAACTAAAACATCTAATTGTACAAAGCTGATGTAGATCCTTCAGCAGGGCTGTATGAACTTTCTCTCTTTACTGGCCATCACTAATCAGACATTAGAAAAAGTTAAATCTTTGAAGAATTAATTTGTAAATTTATCTGTGTATTTGGCAAAGACACTGAAGTCTTTTTTAAGTCCTCTAAATTTGAAATGGGAAATTTTTTTCAAAATCACTTGGAAATATTTACTCTCAGAAATCAATGCATGGAGCACCAAAAACTTCTGTTAAGAGTTTTTTATATTTTCAGAAAATTGCATTTATTCAAAATAAGATCTGCAAATAGGAAGACAGTAAATATATCTCCCCAGAAGTGAGGGAGACCCTCAATAAATGACATGATAAGAGCTCAAATAGTGAACAAGATTTAATTTTGAAATTCTTTTCTTGAGCTTTGGAATATTCATCTCAATTGATGCAGAAGAACATTTTGACAAAATTCAACCACACCCGTGTATGATTAAAAACTCTCCAGAAAGTAAGTATGGAGGGAACATACCTCAGCATAATAAAGACCACGTATGACAAACCTACGGGGCTTCCCAGGTGGTGCTAGTGGTAAAGAACCAGCCTCCCAGTGTAGGAGACATAAGAAACGTGGGTTCAATCCCTGGGTCGGAAAGATTCCATGGAGGAGGGCACGGCAACCCACTCCAGTATTCTTGCCTAGAGAATCCCCATGGACAGAGGAGCCTGGCAGGCTACAGTCCATAAGGTCGCAAAGAGTTGGCCCCAACTGAAATGACTTAGCACACACATGCGCAGGACAAACCAATAGCTGATGTTATATTCAACCGTGAAAAGCTGAAAGCATTTCCTCTAAGATCAGAAACAATACAAGGATGTCCACTCTTACCTTTATTCAATATAGTTTCGGAAGTTCTAGCTATGACAATCAGAGAAGAAAATAATAAAAATAAAAGGAATTCAAATTGGAAAACAAGAAGTTAAACTGTCATTGTTTGCAGATGACATGATACTATACATAGAATATCCTAAAGATGTTACCAGAAAACTACTAGAGCTCATCAATGAATTTGGTAAAGTTGCAGGTTACAAAATTAATACACAGAAATCTGTTGCATTTCTATACACTAATGACAAAAGACCAGAAAGAGAAATTAAGGAAACAATCTCATTTATCAATACATCAGAAACAATAAAATACCTAGGAATAAACCTGCCTAAAGAGACAAAAGATCTGTACTCCAAAAACTATAAGACAATGATGAGACAGTCAATTCCTAGGCAGAATGATAAGAAGTCTGGGACACTGGGGAGGAGACAAGAGTCTGGAATTCTCAAGGAGGAGGAAAGGACAACACTTTTTTCCCCTCTACATTCGTTAGTCTTAGTCACATAAAGCATTTTTTTTTCTTTGTTTAAGCCCTGAACTGATGGTTACACAACAAGCAACTCAGTTCAAACTCTGTATTAAGAAGTATATAACAACAATGTATATAAGAAATATTGCAAAGAAATAGAGGAAAACAACAAACGGGAAAGACTAGAGATCTCTTCAAGGAAATTAGAGATACAAGGGAACATTTTGTGCAAAGATGGGCTCGATAAAGGACAGAAATGATATGGACCGAACAGAAGCAGAAGATATTAAGAAGAGGTGGCAAGAACACACAGAAGAAATGTACGAAAAAAGAGCTTCACGACTAAGATAATCACGATGGTGTTATCACTCACCTAGAGCCAGACATACAGGAATGTGACATCAAGTGGGCCTTAGAAAGCATCACTATGCACAAGGCTAGTGGAGGTGATGGAATTCCAGTTGAGCTATTTCAAATCCTGAAAGATGATACTGTGAAAGTGCTGCACTCAATATGACAGCAAATTTGGAACACTCAGCAGTGGCCACAGGACTGGAAAAGGTCAGTTTTCATTCCAATCCCAAAGAAAGGCAATGCCAAAGAATGCTCAAACTACCGCACAATTGCACTCATCTCACAAGCTAGTAAAGTAATGCTCAAAAGTCTCCAAGCCAGGCTTCAGCAATACGTGAACCGTGAACTCGATGTTCAAGCTGGTTTTGGAAAAGACAGAGGAACCAGAGATCAAATTGCCAACATCCGCTGGATCATGGAAAAAGCAAGAGAGTTCCAGAAAAACATCTATTTCTGCTTTATTGACTATGCCAAAGCCTTTGACTGTGTGGATCACAATAAACTGTGGAAAATTCTGAAAGAGATGGGAATACCAGACCACCTGACCTGCCTCTTGAGAAACCTATATGCAGGTCAGGAAGCAACAGTTAGAACTGGACATGGAACAACAGACTGGTTCCAAATAGAAAAAGGAGTACATCAAGGCTGTCTATTGTCACCCTGCTTATTGAACTTATATGCAGAGTACATCATGAGAAACGCTGGGCTGGAAGAAGCAAAAGCTGGAATCAAGATTGCTGGGAGAAATATCAATAACCTCAGATATGCAGATGACACCACCTTTATGGCAGAAAGTGAAGAGGAACTAAAAAACCTCTTGATGAAAGTGAAAGAGGAGAGTGAAAAGGTTGACTTAAAGCTCAACATTCAGAAAACGAAGATCATGGCATCTGGTCCCATCACTTCATGGCAAATAGAATGGGAAACAGTGGAACAGTGTCAGACATTATTTTCTGGGCTCCAAAATCACTGCAGATGGTGATTGCAGCCATGAAATTAAAAGATGCTTACTCCTTGGAAGGAAAGTTATGACCAACCTAGATAGCATATTCAAAAGCAGAGACATTATTTTGCCAACAAAGGTCTGTCTAGTCAAGGCTATGGTTTTTCAAGTGGTCATGCATGGATGTGAGAGTTGGACTGTGAAGAAAGCTGAGTGTTGAAGAATTGACGCTTTTGAACTGTGGTGTTGGAGAAGACTCTTCAGAGTCCCTTGGACTGCAAGGAGATCCAACCAGTCCATTCTGAAGGAGATCAGCCCTGGGTGTTTTTTGGAAGGACTGATGCTAAAGCTGAAACTCCAGTACTTTGGCCACCTCATGCGAAGAGTTGACTCATTGGAAAAGACTCTGATGCTGGGAGGGATTGGGGGCAGGAGGAGAAGGGGACGACAGAGGATGAGATGGCTGGATGGCATCACTGAGTCGATGGACATGAGTTTGGGTAAACTCCGGCAGCTAGTGATGGACAGGGAGGCCTGGCATGCTGCAATTCATGGGGTTGCAAAGAGTCAGACATGACTGAGCGAATGAACTGAACTGAACAACAATGTATCCTGCTTGAGGACAGCTTCTGCTTCCTGAAAACCTTCTGATTAATCCTGTTATCTTAGAATGTATATTAGGGGAGTGGGTCTGGTAAGATCTTTCTTTTTTTTTTTTTTTTTTGGTAAGATCTTTCTATTGTTAGTTCTAATCCTGTCATCTTAAAATGTAAATTAGGGGAGTGGGTCTAGTAAGATCTTTACAACCTTAAGATATTCTTCTGATTTATTGTAAAAACCAATTTAAAAAATATATAACTCCATTGCTTAGACTAGCGAGGTGGCAATCTCTGCCCCCTTCTGATGTCTAAGTAGAAGCTTTCTCTGTCCCTCTTCATACTTTAATAAAACTCTGCTGCACAAAAGCTCTTGAATGAGCAAGTCTGGTCCTTGGTCCCAAAACTTCTTTGTAGATCATGAATCAGACACTCTTCACCATAAGCTATCAGTGATGAAAGAAATAGAAAATGACAAACAGTTGGAAAAATATGCCGTGTTATTGTATTGGAAGAATCAATATTGTCAAAAGAGAAATATCATCTGATATTGCTTATATATGGATTCTTAAAAAAATGATACAAGTGAACTTATTTACTGTTAGGTAGTTAGAATAGGCATGGCATCTGGTCCCATCACTTCATGGGAAATAGATGGGGAAACAGTGGAAACAATGTCGGACTTTATTTTTTGGGGCTCCAAAATCACTGCAGATGGTGATTGCAGCCATGAAATTAAAAGACGCTTACTCCTTGGAAGGAAAGTTATGACCAACCTAGATAGCATATTCAAAAGCAGAGACATTACTCTGCCAACAAACGTCCATCTAGTCAAGGCTATGGTTTTTCCAGTAGTCATGTATGGATGTGAGAGTTGGACTGTGAAGAAAGCTGAGTGCCAAAGAATTGATGCTTTTGAACTGTGGTGTTGGAGAAGACTCTTGAGAGTCCCTTGGACTGCAAGGAGATCTAACCAGTCCTTTCTGAAGGAGATCAGCCCTGGGATTTCTTTGGAAGGAATGATGCTAAAGCCGAAACTCCAGTCCTTTGGCCACTTCATGCGAAGAGTTGACTCATTGGAAAAGACTCTGATGCTGGGAGGGATTAGGGGCAGGAGGAGAAGGGGACGACAGAGGATGAGATGTCTGGATGGCATCACCGACTCAATGGACGTGAGTCTGAGTGAACTCCGGGAGTTGGTGATGGACAGGGAGGCCTGGTGTGCTGTGATTCATGGGGTCGCAAAGAGTCGGACACGACTGAGTGGCTGAACTGAACTGCACTGAGTAAAATAGGAACCAGGAGTCCAGAATGGCAGTGGCTAAAAGACAAGGAAGGGAAAAGCCCGTGAAAATAGAACAAAGGAAGGTCCGAGGACAGGAGTGAGGACCTCAGGTAGAACAGACAACACTCCTGGCTAGCCCAATTCACATAGGGCAGGCCCGGGGGAGAAAATACATATAAAAAGAGGAGCCAAAGGGCTGGGAGGGTCTCTCTCTCTCCCGCACGCTGGGGTGCTCTGCTGTTCACATCTTTGGGTCAATATGCTCTCACACCTCAAGGATGGATTTTCCTGCTATTGTCTAAATAAAATAGAGCTGTAACACTGATTTGTCTAAGAGCTATAACACGGTCTGTTGGAGACCTGAGAGCTATAACATGGTCTATCCAAGACCCGAGAGCTGTGACAGGCCAAGGGGGCTTTAACGTCCATCACTCCAAATCTTTATTGTGACGAGACAGAACCGAGGAGAATACACTTGCCTGACATTTACAAAACAGAGAATGAACCTATCTATGGGAAAGTTGAGGTGGGGGTGGGAATGGGGAGGGATAGTTAGAGAGTTTGGGAATGACTGCTATATTTTAAATGGATAACCAACAAGGACCTACTTCACAGCACAGGGAACTCTGCTTAATAATATGTAGCAACCTAAATGGGAAAAGAATTTGAAAAAGAATAGATACATGTATCTATCACGGAACCACTCTGCTGCACACCTGAAACTAACACAATATTTTCAATCAACTATACAACATACAATATAAAATAAAACAGTTCAAAAATAATAAAATAAAATTTTGCTTCAGTGAACATTTTTTAATTTTAGCAAGAATTTTCCCCTAAAAGGGTTTTTCAAAATAATGTATCCATCAATGTAAGATACCAATTTTCAGTACATAATTTTAATCATTACAATATACTCTCAAAATTGTATTGAATTAGTAGTTAAATTAAATGGTCACATATCTAAGTCTCTGATGCTTCCTCCTGCATTTTGCATCCTCAGCCTCTAGGGTTCTGAGCTCTATCCCCCTTCCTCTTCTCCCTCCTCATTGACACCTTGCTTCACAGACCTTTCAGGGATAGACTCATTTATACATGCTGGTATCAGACTATAGCTTTACACCTTTTTTTCCTTTTTACTCTCTGAGGTGTAGGAATCAATAGATTCATCACCCACTCTTTGATTCACTCAATGATCCCTCTCCTGTATTCCAGGTGCAAAAAGAATTTAGGAAAGTGAGCCCCTCCCTCTGAGGAATGTGCCATGAGCTTCTGGGGGCAACTAAGGGTTTTTCCTGCTGCCCTGAAGCATGCATTCTCTGCCTCCAGCCAGGCCATCCCAGCAGACTGCAGGACAGGTGTCCCTATTGAAACATCACTGCAAATCACTCACCTACAGGAAAAAGAAAAACAATCACAAACAAACCCTCATCCACATTTTCCTCAGGGTCACTGAAGCGGAGGAGTTGCAAAATCTCACTGGCACAGGTCCCAGGAGCCATGGGGTGTCACCGTAGCCCAGCACATCCTCTTGTCACCCGCCTTCCCACTTCCTGGGCTGCGGGTCCCTTGTGCCGCAAGGTGTCACCTCGAGATGCAAAGAATACAAAGTCCTGGTCACAGGGCCATTCATTCACCTCTGCCCTTGGGCAGGGGTATCTCTCCTTAGCCTGAAGTTAGAGATGTCAGGGCCCTGGGTGAGCAGCAGACCCAGGAGCACACTCCCCATTCTGAACCCCCATAATGCCCATTCCCACCGTAACCAGACAACCTACCAGGTGACCTTCCTTCCCCCTGCTGGCCTGGACTCAGCGCCTGTCCAGGACCCCAAAACTTAGCTCTCATTTCTTTCCCTCCCCCACAGGCTGGGTAGTTGTTCCACAAGTTGCTTTGATTCCTGTGCACACACACACAACCACCCCCACCCCCCACCCCCACTTTTTTTTTAAAGGCTCTGCTTTGTTTACTAGGGATGCTTGTCAATATCATAATGAGAGGCACGTGAAAAAGTCCATGAAAAAGCCCCACAGCACTAACTATCAAAAACAGTGTATTAAATGCATCAAAGTCTGCGTTTAGGAATTTTAAAAAGAAATAGTAGAACAGAACAAAAATAAGCAGACCCTACCCATGAGGAAAATCCTGCACAGGAGAGTCAAAGAGCTGCAGGATATGGAGAGGGAGATGGTCCCAGAGCACCTGGTCCCCACCCGCACTGGTGCAGGTCCACAGGCAGCCTAACCCCAAGGCCACAGTCAAGCCTGAGGCAGCCCTGAGGCTCAGCAGTGAGGAGTATTGGCTAAGGGTCCTTGGAGCCTCTGGGACTGTGTCTTGTTTTTATCCTTTTTCCTTGCTTGTACATGTTTCCTGACTTCTGTACAGGAGACATAGGCTCTCTGAAAAAAAATTAAAGTTATTTTCTAGGATGAACTTTCTTTTGGTCTTATTTATATTGCTGGCCCCATTCCAAGCACATTTCACATATTAAATTGCTCTTCAAAAGAGCACTATTCAGAGGCTATGGTTGCTATTATCCCATTTTCAGATGGGGAAAATGAGGCCCAGAGAGAGTCAGTGATTAGCACACACAGCTAGTAAGTGGCAGAACCAGAAGTCTGACACAAATGGTCTGGCTTGCTTGGTGAGTTCTTGCTTGGCGAAAAGGGTGGAAATGAGAACAGAATATGGCAAAGTGAACTACTGTTTGCCAAGAAAAGGACAAGGATAAAAGGACCAGTGAAGATGTGAGCCTTAAACAGTTGTGGTTGTGTTCAATAACCATCTGGCGGCTGTTGATTGCGAGAAAACATGATGGAAAAGAAGGGATAGAGAAGAGACAGTAACGATACTGTATAGGAGAAATAGATGGAAGCATATCGAAAAACACTTTCTTTTACCTGGAAATTGTTTATAGTGAAACTCTACTTCTGAAGACCTTTATGATTAGACTGTAAGAATCACTGAGCTCACATTTCGGGGTTCCTCTAGCTGTCGAGAAAATGCTCTGTGTCTCTGTCAATCCTGGCTCAAGAGTGATGAAGCCAGAGGCATGTCCTTCCTTAACTCTTCCTATGAGAACAATGTCTGGTGTCTTAAAGTCCACTGTTGGGTCCCGCTGGGTGGGGAATCAGGGTGCCCGCTGACATCCGTAGGAACACATTTCTTGTGCTTCTGCCTCCACCCAGCATGGAGCATCATTCATGGTCACTGTGTTCTTCCCTCTCCCCTCCAGGCTTTGGCCACTACATAAACCACTAATTCTTTTCCAGAAGGAAATGAAAGTAATAGTCATTTCTTTATTTTCACTCACCAGAGGAAGTTATGATGCAAGGTTCAAATGAGGGCGTCTACAATGTTTTTCTAATGCCTCCACCTAAGACTCACTTTTTTGTTGTTAGCAAGTTAGTGGTTTTTTCTGGAGTTTTTCTTCCCTGACTACTTCTATTTATTCCTTTTTATTCTTTGTCATATTATAGCTGAATTTGGGGACTTAGGTTATTCATATATATTTTTATTTATTTTTTGTTTTGCTTTTTTTTTCTTTTTTAAATTTAATTTTATTTTTTAACTTTACAATATTGTATTGGTTTTGCCATATATCAAAATGAATCCACCACAGGTATACACGTGTTCCCCATCCTGAACCCTCCTCCCTCCTCCCTCCCCGTACCATCCCTCTGGGTCGTCCCAGTGCACCAGCCCCAAGCATCCAGTATCATGCATCGAATCTGGACTGGCGACTCGTTTCATATATGATATTATACATGTTTCAATGCCATTCTCCCAAATCATCCCACCCTCTCCCTCTCCCATGGAGTCCAAAAGACTGTTCTATATATATATTTTTAAATCAATATGTGATTTTCTTCTCTGAACAATATAAAAAAATAGATTTTTCTTTTGGCAAGAAGGAAGAATGTGATTTATTACTAGAGCTTGATGAGCTACATATAGGATAGCATCTATGGTGTTCTAGACTAATAACTTGTCTCAAGTAGAATCATAGCTTTTGATAAATTAATGATCTTGTTTGACAGTTTAATTAAGTTACCATCCTGAGCTCACAGAAAAGTGGGTTTAGCCTAATGCTTCTTGTATTCCTGAGTCATTATTAGAAACCAACAATTCCTTTTCCTTTTTAAAGAAGAAAAGCAAATTCCTAGAGGAGGCAATAGATGGCTTTGTCCTGAGTCCTGAGAGCCTTACACTTAAGAAAGAGTAGCCTGTGACTGAAAGACACAGGCTGGCTACAGTGGTGAGTATGTGGGGTTGGTGGGGGTCTCTGCAAGTCTATGAGTCAGGAAGCCACTGCTGTTTCTATGTCTGATCCTTAGAAGAAGAAAAACAAAAGAGAAGGGGACAACATCACAGAGACAAATACTCTATGATCATCTGGGTTAGTTCAATGTTAAAAAACTTTTGTTTTAGTTGAAATATAGTTGATTTACAATGTTGTGTTAATTTCTATTGTATATCAAAGTGATTCAGTTATACATGCTGAATATATATATATATTCTATTTTTAAAATATTATTTTCCATTGTGGTTTATCATAGGATACAGAATATAGTTCTCTGGGCTATACAGTAAGACCTTGTTGTTTGACCATTCTATATATAATAGCTTACATCTGCTAACCCTAACCTCCCACTCCATCCCTCCCCCAACCCCCTCCCCTTTGGCCACATAGCTCTATTCTCTATGTCCATGTTTCTGTTTCCTAGATAAATTCATTTGTGTCATATTTTAGATTCTACATATAAATGATATCCTATGGTATTAGTCTTTCTCTTTTACTTCACTTAGTATGATAATCTCTAGTTGCATCCATGTTGCTGTAAATGGCATTATTTGGTCCTTTTTGTGGCTGAGTAACATTCCATTGTGTATACATGTGCCATACCTTCCTTATCCATTTCTCTGTCAATGGGCATTTAAGGTGTTTCCATGTTAGTCCAGCATTCAGAGGTGGGCCTGCGGAGGATGCTGAGGACCTCTGTCATATTGAAGAGCAGGAAAGCAAACACATGCCCAGGCAGGCATCACATGGGTGTTTCTCAGATGCTTTATTGGCACAGAACAGTTGTGACTGCTGTCAGCATCCCCCAACTCTCACCCTCGAGCACCACTGCAAAATAGAGACCCCAGAGGATAGAGAATCCACGGAAAGAGAGCTACTTGCCTCTCTGGAAGGAATGGATTATACATAAATATTCAGGAAAGCCAGGGTGGCTGGAAACAATTAAGATTCCATTTAATTTAAGAAAAGAATATCTCACAGGGCCCCTGCTACACACCAGGTGGATTGGATGAGGAACACAGTTTTGTTTGCCCTCAAAATGATCACGGTCTCCTCTGGCTGCTTGTCTGCTCCCCTTCTTCCCCATGAAAAGGGATCAGGGGTCCAGTCAGCATCCATCAGAGTTTCCCTGAGATTTCGGAGGGGCAAGGTCTCACTCCTTTATGACTCACAAAGTAAGAATAAAGATGCAGGTGTCAATGATGGGTTTCCCAGCATGAGAAGACACATCTGTCATGTAAAGCCCAAGGGAGGGGTGGAGGAAGTAAGGTGGGGGGTTAGGGAGTGAAAGCCTGTCTCAGCTTCTAGATTAAGCCTTTCCAAGCCTTTCTACACATCCTGGATTTGCCAGTCCCTTGAGCTAGTTTGAGTGGAATTTCTGGAAGTGTCATCAGCTGGGTCCTGGCTCTTGTTGCTTCTGAAGCTTGAGAGGCAGAGAAGAGCCCTGTGAACACTGTGGGGTCCAGAAGAGTGGAGCCTGTGAAAACGCCCTGGGCTTATTTCGAGAGAGAGGAGAGCAGTGGGTCTCATTTGCAGGACAGTCAGCTCAGGAAAAAAAGACTAGAACCAGGAGCAACCCCTGCAAATCAAACCTGAGATGCCAGTGCCCCCATGCCCTCTCCCCCAGACGGGAGCACTCCCACCCCATGTTTCCACCTCAGAATACTTCCAATCTTACATAAGTCATGAGTAAACTCTGATTCATGCTCCAGGATTCTGGTGACAATTTTGAAAAGTCTGGCCAGGGCTGACAATATATGTGGCCAGACCTGACTGCTGTTTCAGTGGAAAAAACATACTGGTGGTTTAACTAAATTGACCTTTTGGTGATATGGCAAAGTTAATTATTGCTACAGACAATCCAATTACATGTGTTGATACAGCCTATAATGAAGTCTATTGTTTGCAAGTAGCTAGAATTTTAAATAGATTACTCAACTTTTCTCAACCCCTTTTTTTCCTTGATCTTAAGGAGCAAATGGAAAATATCTGGCACAATCAGAAAAATGTATAAGGATCTCCCCTGTAGCATTTTGAATAATAGCAAAACATTGTTACATATTCATCCAAAGGTGTATCTATCGTACATTGAGATACATCATTGAAAAAAATGTCGTCTGTACATTGGCATGGAAAGCTGCTTATGATATATGTGTGAAATGGGAATAAAACTTGGTTACGTGATACCAGGAGCCCCATATAAATATGTGTGTGTGTGTGTGTATATATATATGTTTACAAATGCAGAGGAGGTTTCACCCACTTAGAGTTACCTCTGGTAAATGTGGGGGAAGGGTGGAAAGAGGTTTATATATATTTCTGTATTGCTTTATTTCTGTTTTACAACCAGTTTGTGGGCTTTCTTTATAATTTAAAAAGCATGATAAATATATTTACATTTTAGAAAAAGTACCTTACTCACTTTTTCATGTGAAAATGTTAACATAGAGCCTTTACACAGGCTTGGACCTTAGGGAGCGTCTCACTGATGGCACCTGTTGCTGCCAATACTATTCTGCCTTCCTTTGAGCCCCACTCCCTAAACTTCCATCTTTATGCAGACATTACCTTCTTGGTGAAGCTTTCCCTGAGCTCCCTGTTTGAATGGCCATCTCTTTCACCACACACACACACACATACACACACACACATGCACGCACACACTCTACACCTCTTCCCTGTTTGACTCTGTCCTTGGGACATCACTGCCTCATGTGCTCTATTATTTACTGTTTGCTCTATGTACTGTCTCTTGCCTCCTGTAGGAATGCTAGCCCTAAGACAGCGGGATACTTGAGTCAACTTTGCTCAAACCTGCTTCTGTAGTACCTAGAACAGGGCCAGCATGTCAGAAGCCCTCCAAAAATATTTGTAAAATGACTCACAATGTGTGCCTTAGAATGCCATTGCAAACATGAGATCAGGTCATCTACATGCAATCAAAACTGAGCCCAAAGTGACATAAATATTAGAAATGGCAGATAAGGACTTTAAGAGAGTCACTATAATTTTATTCCATATATTTAAAGAGTTAAGCAGGGGTAGGAAAGATATTAAAAACATCAAATCAAACTTTATTGTATTTCTCAATAGCCTAAATCTCAGTGCAAGATAAATAAGAAAAATGACTACAATTGCCAAAAACACAGTAATAAAAAGAAAATCTTAGAAGCAGTCAAGTTATTAAAATAGAATTCTATACCCAGAAAAAGTAGCTTTCAAAAATAATAGCAAAATAGAGACTTTTTCACAACTACAAAAGCTAAAAAAATTTATAACCAGCAGATCTGCGTTACAAAAAATAGTAAAGGAGTCATTCAGGCTTAAAGAGATAATACCAAATGGAAATACAAACATGTGCACAGGTTGAAGAGCAGTGGAAATGGTAATAGAGTGATGACATAGGATTTTTAAATTATTTAAATGTCCTTAAAAGGTAAGTGATTGTTCAAAAGTAATGACAATGTAGCATGGGGTTTAAAACATATGTCAAGGTGAAATACATGACAACAATCGCATGAAGATTGGGAGGAGAGATGCAGGAGTATACTACTTGCTGTAAGATACTATAGGTAAGTCAAATAAAATAACTTGATGTTAAACTGTAATAAGCTATAAATGTATACCTTGAACTCTAAATTCACCACTAAAATGAAGAGTAATTTTAAGTAAACCCAAAAAAAGAGCTAAAAAGGATAATAAAACTATTCAATTAATTCAAAAGAAGGCAAGAAAAGAGAAAAAGAGGAAGAAAGAATCAGTGGGTCAAATAGAAAACAAATAGCAAGATGATGGATTTAAAGCTAACCATATGAACAATTACAGTAAATATAAAACAAATGTTCTTTTAAAATTTTTAATAGTATATTTTATTTAACTCAAAATACCTCAAATATCTTAATCTCAGTATGTAATCAATGTAAACATTACTAATGAGATAATTGATATTTTTGGTACTGCTGCTGCTGCTGCTAAGTCGATTCAGTCGTGTCCAACTCTGTGCGACCCCATAGATGACAGCCCACCAGGCTCCCCCGTCCCTGGGATTCTCCAGGCAAGAACACTGGAGTGGGTTGCCATTTCCTCCTCCAATGCATGAAAGTAAAAAGTGAAAGTGAAGTCGCTCAGTCGTGTCCAACTCTTAGCGACCCCATGGACTGCAGCCTACCAGGCTCCTCCATCCATGGGATTTTCCAGGCAACAGTACTGGAGTGGGTTGCCATTGCCTTCTCCGAAAATACAATGCAAATGTTCTTAATATCCCATTAAAAGGTAGAGATTGTCAGAATGACCAACTATACACTGCCTACAAGAAAGTCACTTCAAATACTAATAGCAGTTAAGTTAAAATGATGGAAAAAGGTTAATGGTGTTCACACTGAAGAAAAGAAAGCAATTACTTATATTAATATCACACAAAGTAGATTCAGAAGAAATAATATTAATTGGGGGTAAAGGGGTTATTTCATAATGACAGAGGAAATCACTTCATCAAGAGGAAGTTACAATACAAAATATGTATGCACCTAATAAACGAGCTTTAAAATATATGAATCAAAGATCACTAGAACTACAAGGAGAAACAGATAAATACAATGATAGAGATTTCAATATCCTATTCTTGATAACTGATCAAACTAGAAGAGAGAAAATTAGGAAGGACATGGAAAATTTAAAAAAATACTAGCAACCAACGATATAGTTGACATTTATAGAACACTCTATACAAGAGCAGCAGAATATTCATCTTTTTCAAATGCACACAGAACATGAATCAAGACAGGTAAATGGGTCATAAAACAAATTTCAATTAATATCAAATGATTTTCATACAAAAGGATTTTCTGATGATAGTGGAATTAAAACATAAATCAATTAACAAAAGATCACTGGCAAATCCCCAAATATCTGGAAACTAAGCAACATACTGCTAAATAAGCCAAAGGTCAAAGAACAAATCATAAGGAAAATTAGAAAGCATTTTGAACTGAATTAATATGAAAGCATAACATGTCCAAATGTGTAGGATATTGCTAAACAGAAGAGAAGAAAGGTCTCAAATCAATGACCTCTGATTTTACATTAAGACACTCTATGGGGGGAAAGCAAAATAAACACATGGTAGGAGAAGAAAGGAAGTAACAAATATTAGAGTAGAAATCAATGGAATAGAAAACAGACAAGCAATAGAGAAAACCCAGTGGAATGAAAGCTGGTTCCTTGCAAAGATAAATGAAATTATATCTCAAGACAGAGTGCTCAGGAAAAATGAAAGAGGAGATGTAAATTACTAACATCAGGAATGAAAACGGATGATATTCATACAGATTTCACAGATATTAAAAGGATAACAAAGGAATTGTTATTGCATTCATTTCCTAAGGCTGCCATAAAAAAGTATCACAAACTGGACAGCTGAAAACAACAGAAATGCATTCTTTCATGGTTCTGGAAGCTAGAAGTCCAAAATCTAGGTACCAACAGGACCATTTTCCCTCTGAGACTGAGTAGAATCCTTCCTGGACTCTCTTAGCTGCTAGTGGTAGCCAGAGATTCTTAGCAGTCCTTGCCTTGCCGTGTTGCCACCCCAGACTTTGTGTCATCATGTGGCATTTCCTTTGTGTCCATGTATCCTTCTTCCAAAGACAGTAGTCATATTAGATTTAGGGATCACCCTAATACAGTGTGACCTCTTCTTAGGTAACTCCATCTGCAAAGAATCCCATTTCCAAATAAGATCACAGTTCAGTTCAGTTGCTCAGTTGTGTCTGACTCTTTGGACCCCATGAATTGCAGCACGCCAGGCCTCCCTGTCCATCACCAACTCCCGAAGTTCACTCAGACTCATGTCCATCGAGTCAGTGATGCCATCCAGCCGTCTCATACTCTGTCGTCTGCTTTTCCTCCTGCCCCCAATCCCTCCCAGCATCAGAGTCTTTTACAATGAGTCAACTCTTTGCATGAGGTGGCCAAATTATTGGAGTTTCAGCTTTAATATCAGTTCTTTCAAAGAACACTCAGGACTGACCTCCTTCAGAATGGACTAGTTGGATCTCCTTGCAGTCCAAGGGACTCTCAAGAGTCTTCTCCAACACCACAGTTCAAAAGCATCAGTTCTTCGTCAATTAGCTTTCTTCACAGTCCAACTCTCACATCCATACATGACCACTGGAAAAGCCATAGCCTTTCTAGATGGACCTTTGTTGGCAAAGTCATGTCTCTGCTTTTGAATATGCTATCTAGGTTGGTCATAACTTTCCTTCCAAAGAGTAAGCATCTTTTAATTTCATGGCTGCAGTCACCATCTGCAGTGATTTTGGAGCACAGAAAAATAAAGTCAGCCACTGTTTCCACTGTTTCCCCATCTATTTCCCATGAAGTGATGGGACCGGATGCTGTGATCTTCATTTTCTGAATGTTGAGCTTTCAGCCAACTTTTTCACTCTCCTCTTTCACTTTCATCAAGAGGCTTTTTAGTTCCTCTTCACTTTCTGCCATAAGGGTGGTGTCATCTGCATATCTGAGGTTATTGATATTTCTCCCGGCAGTCTTGATTCCAGCTTATGCTTCTTCCAGCCCAGCATTTCTTATGATGTACTCTGCATATATGTTCAATAAGCAGGGTGACAATATACAGCCTTGACATACTCCTTTCCCTGTTTGGAACCTGTCTGTTGTTCCATGTCCAGTTCCAACTGTTGCTTCCTGACCTGCACATGGGTCAGGTGGTCTGGTATTCCCATCTCTTTCAGAATTTTCCACAGTTTATTGTGATCCACACAGTCAAAGGCTTTGGTATAGTCAATAAAGCAGAAATAGATGTTTTTCTGGAGCTCTCTTCCTTTTTTGATGATCCAGCAGATGTTGGCAATTTGATCTGGTTCCTCTGCCTTTTCTAAAACCAGCTTGAACATCTGGAAGTTCACGGTTTACGTATTGCTGAAGCCTGGCTTGGAGAATTTTGAGCATTACTTTACTAGTGTATGAGATGAGTGCAGTTGTGCGGTAGTTTGAGCATTCTTTGTCATTGCCTTTCTTTGGGATTGGAATGAAAACTGACCTTTTCCAGTCCTGTGGCCACTGCTGAGTTTTCCAAATTTGCTGGCATACTGAGTGCAGCACTTTCACAGCATCATCTTTCAGGATTTGAAATAGCTCCATTGGAATTCCATCACCTCCACTAGCCTTGTTCATAGTGATGCTTTCTAAGGCCCACTTGACTTCACATTCCAGGATGTCTGGCTCTAAGTCAGTAATCACACTATCGTGATTATCTTGGTCTTGAAGTTCTTTTTTGTACAGTTCTTCTGTGTATTCTTGCCACCTCTTCTTAATATCTTCTGCTTCTGTTCGGTCTATACCATTTCTGTCCTTTATCGAACCCATCTTTGCATGAAATGTTCCCTTGGTATCTCTAATTTTCTTGAAGAGATCTCTAGTCTTTCCCATTCTGTTGTTTTCCTCTATTTCTTTGCATTGATTGCTGAGGAAGGCTTTCTTATCTCTCCTTGCTACTCTTTGGAACTCTGCATTCAGATGCTTATATCTTTCCTTTTCTCCTTTGCTTTTCACTTCTTTTTTTTTTTTCACAGCTATTTGTAAGGCCTCCTCAGACAGTCATTTTGCATTTTTGCATTTCTTTTCCATGGGGATCATCTTGATCCCTGTCTCCTGTACAGTGTCACCAACCTCCATCCATAGTTCATCAGGCACTCTATCTATCAGATCTAGTCCTTTAAATCTATTTCTCACTTCCACTGTATAATCATAAGGGATTTGATTTAGGTCATACCTGAATGGTCTAGTGGTTTTCCCTACTTTCTTCAATTTAAGTCTGAATTTGGCAATAAGGAGTTCATGACCTGAGCCATAGTCAGCTCCCAGTCTTGTTTTTGCTGTCTGTATAGAGCTTCTCCATCTTTGGCTGCAAAGAATATAATCAATCTGATTTTGGTGTTACCATCTGGTAATGTCCACATGTAAAGTCTTCTCTTGTGTTGTTGGAAGAGGGTGTTTGCTATGGCCAGTGTGTTCTCTTGGCAAAACTCTATTAGCCTTTGCTCTGCTTCATTCCGTATTCCAAGGCCAAATTTGCCTGTTACTCCAGGTATTTCTTGACTTCCTACTTTTGCATTCCAGTCCCCTATAATGAAAAGGACATCTTTTTTGGGTGTTAGTTCTAAAAGGTCTTGTAGGTCTTCGTAGAATCATTCAACTTCACCTTCTTCAGTGTTACTGATTGGGGCATAGACTTGGATTACTGTGATATAAACGGTTTGCCTTGGAAATGAACAGTGATCATTCACAGAGGACATGAATTTCAACCTAGTACAATCATGAACAACCTTGTGCCCATGAATTTTAAGAAATTAGATGAGATGGTCAAATTCCTTAAAAGATACAAACTGTGAAATGTCACTGAAGAAGAAATAGATAACCTGAGTAGCCATATATTTATTAGAGAAATTAAAGAAGTTGTAAACAACCCTTTTCTACTCCCCTCCCCCCACAAAAAAAAAACACAGAAAAACAGAGAACAGAAAACAAAAATCCCCAGGACCAGATAGTTCATCAGTAAATTCTACCAAACATTTTAGAAAGAAATAACACCAAATAACTACAAATGCTTCCAGAATACCAGTTCTATAAATTGAAGAGGAAGGATTTCCTCCATTCATCCTGAAGCCAGTCTTGATACCAAGCCCAATACCAAAACCAGGTAAAAAAAACTACCGACAAACATCTTTCATGAATATAGATGCTAATTTGTCAAGAAAATTTTAGTTAATTAAATCCAAAACATCTAAAGGATAGTTCCTCTGACCACAATGATTATTTTGACTGTAAAATTAATTTAATATTTGAAAATCAACCCATATAATTCACCCTACTAACAAACTAAAAAAGAAAATCCATATGGATATATCTCAAATCTTAAATAGCGTAAACAGTGTTGACAAAGTAGAACAAAGCTGTAATGGTGTGAAGATAGACAAATAGATCCCTGGACTAGAATAGAGAATCCAGAAATAGAACCACATGTAGTAAAGTGATATTTGATCAAAATACAATAGCAATTCAGTAAAGTACTCTCTTTTCAACAAAAAGTGTCAGAACAATGGATACACATATGCAAAAAAAATTCTTCAATCCATATTTTGTACTACATATAAAAATTAATGCAAAATACGTCATACACCTAAACACAAAGCTTATAACTATAAAAATTCTAGAAAACAACAGAGGAGAAACCTTTGACATCTTGGGTAAGGCAAACATATTTTAGATGCAACACCAAAAACACAGCACAAAAAAAATTAATGAACTGTACTTCATCAAAATCAAAAACTTCTGTTCTTCAAATGGTATCATGGACTGGAATAAAATATTTGCAAAGAATATATGTGATGAAGGACTGGTGTGCACAATATACTGAGAATTCTCTTGGTCCTCTGTAATCACCTGTATGGGAATGGAGTCTAGAAGAGAACAGATATATGTATGTGTGCGGCTGATTCACTGCTGTACAACAGAAACTAACACAACCTTGTAAATCAACTATACACCAATAAAAAAGTATTAAAAATAATTCTCAAAACTAAATAATAAGAAAATAAACAACATAAAACTTAAAACGGAAAGAAGATTTTAACAGACACTTCATCAAAAATGAAGTCATGTCAAAGTGAAAAGATGCTCAACATCATTAGTCATTAAGAAAATGCAAATTGGAACCACAACAGGAAACCACTAAACACCCGTTAGGATGGTTAGAGATTGCCCAAGTGTTGGTAAAAATGAGCAGGAACTAGGATTCTCATAGCTTAATGTTGGAAATGTGAGATGCAACAGCCAACTTTGAAATAAATTTTACAGTTTCTTAAAAAGTTCATCATTTGATCCAGCCATTCTCCTCCTAGGTATTCACTCAAAAGAAATGCATGAGTTCATGCAGATGTGTATACAAAAAAGTTCTCAGAAGATTTATTTATAACCATCCCAAACTGGAAACATTCCAACTGTCCACCAACAGGTGAGAAGACAAAGTATGTCACTGAACACTCTTCAGTAGTGAGGAGGAATTAGGCCTGACTCCAGTTATGTAAAATTATGTAAAACTGAAGAAAATGCAAACTAATTCGTAGTGCCTGAAAGCAGACCAGTGGGTGGCTGGGGCGGAGGAGGGCTGGGAAAGGAGTAGGGAGAAGTAGGCATGGGAGGTGGATTGCCAAGAGGCATGAGAAAACTTGAGGGTGGCTCAACCTCTTGATGGTTGTCATGATTACATAGGTGTTTACATGGATCAAGACAATTAATTTTATCAGTTAAATATAGATAGTTTATTTTGTCACGGGGGAGCCTGGTGGGCTGCTGTCTATGGTGTCGCACAGAGTCAGACACGACTAAAGCGACTTAGCAGCAGCAGCAGCAGCATACCTCAATTAAGCTATTTTTATTTTAAAGTCTCAAAACTTTGACCACATATTTTAAGCAATACAGATAATTATATATATAAATCCAAGCATGTATTTTTTAAATGCTAGTTATGATGTCATTAGTAGATACTGTTCTTCTGCCATCTTTGCCTCTTTGGGAGTAATTAACTAATATGCATATTGCATAGATATTAAATGTATAACCCTTTCATGGATCACAGCACTTGTCATGGAAAAGGTGCTTGTATAACTCAGTGAAGTTATAAGCCATGCTGTCAGGGCCACCTAAGATGGATGGGTCATAGTGAAGAATTCTGACAACATGGTACACTGGAGGAGGAAATGGCAACCCACCCCAGTATTCTTGCCTGGAGATTGCCATGGACACTGTGAAAAGGCAAAAATAAATGGGACCGGAGGAGAGCCCTCTGGGTCAGCAAGCATCCAATATGCTACTGGGGAAGAGCAGAGGGCAATTACTAATAGCTCTGGGAAGAATGAAATGACTGGGCCAAAGCAGAAATGACTCTCAGTTGTGGATGTGTCTGGTGGTGAAAGTAAAGTCCAGCGCTGAAAAGAACAATATTGCATAGGAACCTGGAATGTTAGGTCCATGAATCAAGGTAAATTGGGCATGGTCAAGCAGGAGATGGCAAGAGTGAACATCGACATCTTAGGAATCAGTGAACAAAAATGGGTGGGAATGGGTGAATTTAATTCAGATGACCACTGTATCTACTATTGTGAACAAGAATCCCTTAGAAGAAATGGAGTAGCCCTCCTAGTCAACAAAAAAGTCAGAAATGCAATACTTGGGTGCATTCCCAAAAATGACAGAATGACCTCAGTTGGCTTCCAAGGCAAACCATTCAACATCAAAATTAATCTAAGTCTATGCCCCAACTACTGATGATGAAGCTGAAGCTGACTTGCTATGTGAAGATCTATAACACCATCTAGAACTAACACCAAAAAAAGATGTCCTTGATACAGATGGCTAAGAAATACATGAAAAGATGCTCAACATCACTCATAATTAGAGAAATGCAAATCAAAACCACATGAGATATCACCTCACACACACAATGGCCATCATCAAAAAGTCTACAAACTAAATGCTGGAGAGGGTGTGGAGAAAAGGGAACACTCTTGCACTGTTGGTGGGAGTGTAAGTTGATACAGCCAATGTGGAAGCTGGTATGAAGATTCCTTAAAAAACTAGGAATAAAACCATCACATGACCCAGCAATCCCACTCCTAGGCATATACCTTGAGGAAACCAAAATTGGAAAAGACACAAGTATCCCATTGGTCATTGCAGCACTATTTACAATAGCTAGAACATGGAAGCAACCTAGATGTCCAATGATAGATGAATGGATAAAGAAGTTTTGGTACCTATACACAATGGAATATTACTCATTCATAAAAAGGAATGCATTTGAGTCAGTTCTAATGAGTTGGATGAACCTAAAGCCTATTATACAGAGTGAAGTAAGTCAGAAAGAGAAAGATAAATATATACTAATGCATATATACGGAATTTAGAAAGATTGTACCGAAGAATTTACTTGCAGGGCAGCAATGGAGAAACAGACGTAGAGAACAGACTTATGGACATGGGGAAAGGGGAGGAGAGGGTAGGATGTATGGAGAGTAACATGGAAACTTACATTACCATATGTAAAATAGACAGCCAACAGTAATTTGCTGTATGTCTCAGGAAACTCAAACAGGGCCTCTGTATCAACCTAGAGGGGTGGGAAGGGGAAGGAGATAGGAGGGAGGTTCAAAATGGAGGGGATATTACATACACCTATGGCTGATTCATGTTGAGGTTTGACAGAAAACAACAAAATTCTGTGAAGCAATTATCCTTCAATTAAAAAATAAATAATTTTTTTAAAAAAGATGTCTTTTTCATCATAGGGAACTGGAATGCAAAAGTAGGAAGTCAAGAGATACCTAGAGTAACAGACAAATTTGGCCTTGGAGTACAGAATGAAGGAGGGCAAAAGCTAACAGAGTTTTGTAACGAGAATACCCTGGTCATAGCAAACGCCCTCTTCCAATAACTCAAGAGATGACTCTACACGTTAACATCACCAGATGGTCAATATTGAAATCAGATTGATTATGTTCTTTGCAGCCAAAGATGGAGAACCTCTATACAGTCATCAAAAACAAGACCTGGAGTTGACTGTGGCTCAGATCATCAGCTCCTTATTGCAAGATTAAGGCTTACACTGAAGAAAGTAGGGAAAACCACTAGACCATTCAGGTATGATCTAAATCAGATCTCTTGTTATTATATAGAGAGGTGACAAATAGATTCAAGCAATTAGATTTGATAGACTGCCTGCCTAGAGAACTATGGATGGAGGTCTGTAACATTGTACAGAAAGAAAGAAAGTGAAGTAGCTCAGTCGTGTCTGACTCTTTGCGACCCCATGGACTGTAACCTGTCACGTTCCTCTTCCATCCACTGGAAATTCCAGGCAAGAATACTGGAGTAGGTGGCCATTTCCTTCTCCAGGGCATTTTCCCAACCCTGGAATTGAACCTGGGTCTACCCTCATTATAGGCAGACACTTCACCATCTGAGCCATCAGAAAAGGCAATGACCAAAACCATCTTTAAGAAAAAGAAATGCAAGAAGGCAAAGTGCTTGTCTGAGGAGACTTTACAAATAGCTGAGGAAAGAAGAGAAGTGAAAGGCAAGGGAGAAAGGGAAAGATATGGTGAACTGAATGCAGGGTTCCAGAGATTGCGAGGAGAGATAAGAAGGCCTTCTTAAATGAACAATGCAAAGAAATAGAACAAAACAATAGAATGGGAAAAGCCTGAGATCTCTAAAAAACTGGAGATTTTACAAAGAGAACATTTCATGCAAGGATGGGCACGATAAAGGACAGAAACAGTAAGGGCCTAACAGAAGTAGAAGAGATTAAGAAGAGGTGGCAAGAATACACAGAAGAACTATATAAGGAAGGTCTTAATGACCTGAGTAACCACAATGGTATGGTCACTCACCTACAGGCAAGCATCCTGGAGTGTGAAGTCAAGTGGGCCTTAAGAAGGATCACTACAAACAAAGCTAGTGGAGGTGATGGAATTCCAGCTGAGCTACTTCAAGTCCTAAAAGGTGATGCTGTTAAAGTGCTGCACTCAATATTTCAGCAAATTTGGAAAACTCAGCAGTGGCCACAGGACTGGAAAAGGTCAATTTTCATTCCAATCCCAAAGAAGAGCAATGTCGAAGACTGTTCAAACTATTTTACAACTGCGTTCATTTCACATACTAACAAGGTTACACTCAAAATTCTTCAAGCTAGACTTCAGCAGTACATGAACTGAGAACTTCCACCTGGACAAGCTGAATTTAGAAAAGGCAGAGGAACCAGGGATCAAACTGCCAACATTCGTTGGATCATGGAGAAAGCAAGGGAGTTTCAGAATCACATCTACATCTGCTTCATTGATTATGCTAAAGCGTTTGACTGTATGGGTCACAGCAAAGTGTGAAAAAATTCTTCAAAAGATAGGAGTACTAGACTACCTTCCCTGTCTCCTGAGAAACCTGTATGTAGATCAAGAAGCAATAGTTAGAATCAGACATGGAACAATGGACTGGTTCAAAATTGAAAAGGAATACAAGGCTGTATATTGTTACCCTGCTTATTCAACTTTATGCTGAGTACATCATGTGAAATGCTGGGCAGGATGAATTACAAGCTGGCAGAAAGTAAAGAGGAACTAAAGAGCCTCTTGATGCATGTAAAAGAGAAGAGTGAGAAAGCTGGCTTAAAACTCAACATTCAAAAAAATTAGTTCATGGCATCCGGTCCCATCAGTTCATGGCAAATAGAAGGGGGAAAGTAGAAGCAGTGACATATTTTATTTTCTTGGGCTCCAAAATCACTGCACATGGTGATTGCAGCCATGAAATTAAAAAGACAATTGCTTCTTGGAAGAAAGCCTATGACAAACCTAGACAGTGAATTAAAAAAGCAGAGATATTACTTTACCAACAAAGGTCCATGTAGTCAAAGCTATGGTTTTTCCAGTAGTCATGTATGGATGTGAGAGTTGGACCATATAGGAGGCTGAGCACCGAAGAATTGATGCTTTCAAAGTGTGATGTTGGAGAAGACTCTTGAGAGTCCCTTGGACTGCAAGCATATCAAATCAGTCAATCCTAAAGGATATCAACCCTGAATATTCACTGGATGGATTGATGCTAAAACTGAAGCTACAATCCTTTGGCCACCTGATGCAAAAGAGCCGACTCATTGGAAAAGATCTTGATGCTGGGGAAGATTGAAGGCAAAAAGAGAAGGGGGGCAGAGGATAAGATGGTTATATAGCATTATGAACTCAATGGACAAAAATTTGAGTAAACTCTAGGAGATACTAGAGAACAGAGGAGCCTGGCCTATAGCAGTCATGAGGTCTCAAGGAGTTGGACATGACTTAGTGACTGAATTACAACACATAAATGTATAGCTTGATAACATTTTTGCACATTTCCAGAACCTGAAGAAGTTCTTTCATGTCCCTGCCCTGTTAATACTCCCCCAATACAGCTAGCATGTTGAAATCTCACACCAGAGTTTAGTTTTGCCTGAGCTTCAAATAAGTGGAATCACAAGATGTACTTGTGTCAACCTTTTTTTTTCATTCAACGTTAGGACTGTGAGATTCATCGTTGTTACACAGTCACTATTAAATCTTTTTCCTCATTTTCTCATACTCCACTGTATGACTACACCGCAGTTCATTCATCTATCCTGCTGGTGAACAGTTAGCCGATTCCCAGTTTGTCGCCATCCTGCTGCTGTGAATAATCTTACATGTGTTTTTTTGTGACAAGCCAAGCCCCTGCTTCCTCCCTTAAGTTCATATTTCAGTTTCATGAGCAGGAGGTGGGCTCTGCTTCTCTCCAAGACTCACTAAGTGAGTGCTCCCCCAAGTCCAGGCGGTTGAGAGGCTGGGTAGCTGGAACCAAAGGCAAACATTCCCTACCAGTCCCTTGGTGGCTTATTACAGCAGAATTTATAAGAAGCAATAATTAGAAGGATCCACACCACCCTAACATTCTGCCTACCTCCCTCCCCCATTAAGAATAGTCAGCAAAATCAAGTCCTGAACCCCACCAAATTCAACTGCTGCAGTGTTGCCTTCACTTGCATTCCCATGTGGGTTCATCTCAAACTCTGCTTCTTGAAGAAGAAACACCCTCAAAGTCTGATAAGTTTGGAATTAATGCATCTGCCAGTCCTCCTTTGGAGATTCACGACCTACCTTAGCATATTAGGGATTCAGAAAAATCCCCCAGAACATAATCTGTTTTTTTCTAGCATTTCCCAAATCAATTTTCAGCCTGCAGTCACAGGTTTCTATGGAGCCAGCGTATCAGGTAACAAGCTTTAGGAAATAGTTCTGTGATCCTGGATATGCTTTTCCATGCTCTTCTTCAGATGTTCTTCCTCACACATAATAGTGATCACCAGACCATCTCAGCAGTGCAGAGGGCATTCCACACGTGGAAAGTGAGAAATTTAGGAAAAGACTTTGCCCCAAATGCTTGGCATCTGAAGACCTACTTTCAAGGACTGGTCTGCTTTAAAAATCCACAGCTTTCAATCTGGAAGCTTTTCATAAAAGCCAGTTTTTTATTTTTTATAAGGTATCTATTGAGTCTCAGTTCCACAGTTTAGAGACACTCTAGCAGACAGAAGGGAGAAGGCAATGGCACTCCACTCCAGTACTCTTGTCTGGAAAATCCCATGGATGGAGGAGCCTGGTAGGCTGCAGTCCACGGGGTCGCTGAGGGTGGGACACGACTGAGTGACTTCACTTTCACTTTTCACTTTCACACATTGGAGAAGGAAATGGCAACCCATTCCAGTGTTCTTGCCTGGAGAATCCCAGGGACAGGGGAGCCAGGTGGGCTGCCGTCTATGGGGTCACACAGAGTTGGACACGACTGAAGTGACTTAGCAGCAACAGCAGCAGACAGAAGGAGAGTAAAGAATCCAGAGAGAGAAGATTTGAAAAAGAGGGAACATGGAGTGGGGGCAAACTGCCCTTCCCAGGTTAGACATACTAGCCACAACAAAGAGGAGCAGAGCCCTGGGCATCCCTTGATCAGGCTCTGGGGCCTGGGGTGGCCCAGGGAGAAGTGCTGGGAAAACCAATCTGCAGAGGAGCTTACTCACGGTGGGTGGGGCTGGAAAATTCTAGTTACAGGTGCATTTGCCATTGACCTAGGAGGCTGAAGCATCAGAGTCCACACTTACCCTGACCTCTTCCAAGATTGGATGTAATTTTATCCTTGTCTGCAGTGCATTTTTTATCTTATAGAGGATACATAAATTTTATTTTTACTATTTTATTCTTATTTTTATACTTTAAAAAATTTTATCAAAATATATTTACAATGGTGTGTTAATTTCAAGTATATGTCAAAGTGATTCAGATACATATATATATATATATATATATATATATATATTCTTTTTTAGATTCTTTACCATTATAGGTTATTACAAGATAGTGACTATAGCTCCCTGTGTTATACAGTAGGCTCCTGTTGGTTATGTATTTTATATGTAGCAGTGCATGGGTGCGTGCTAAGTCACTTCAGTCATGTCTGGCTCTTAACAACCCTATGGACTGCAGCCCACCAGGCTCCTCTGTCCATGGGCTTTTCCAAGTAAGAACACTGGATTGGGTTGCCATGTCTGTCTCCAGGGGATCTTCCCAACCCAAGGATCCAACCTGCGTCTCCTGTGTTTCCTGCATTAGCAGGCGGGTTCTTTACCCTTAGTGCCACCTGGGAAATCCATGTGTAGTAGTAGGTGTATTTTACTACTAAGTTCCTAATTTATCCCTCCCCTTTTACCCCTTTGGTAGCCATAAGTTTGTTTTCTATATGAGTCCATTTCTGATTTGTAAATAAATTCATTTGTATCACATTTTTAGATTCCACATAAAAGCGATATCATATGATATTTGTCTTTTCCACTCTCAATTACTGCATTAGTATGATAAACTGCCCATGTTGCTGCAAATGGCACTATTTAAATTTTTTAAATAGCTGAGTAATATTCCATTGTATGTATGTACCACGTCTTCTTTATCCACTCCTCTGTCAATGGACATTTAGGTTGCTTCCATGTCTGGCTACTGTAGATAGTGCTACTATGAACATAGGGGTGTATGTATCTTTTCAAATTAATTTTCTCTGGCTATATTCCCAGGAGTGGGATCAAGTTACAGTCATCAAAACAGTATGGTACTGGCACAAAAACAGACATATAGATCAATGGAACAGTATATAGTACAAACAAACTTCAGATCCACTGCTCTCTGGGTTTTTTGAACTGAAGACATTGTTTTCTTGAAAGATTCTTTCCTATATACCTTTCCCTTTTCCTCCTTCCCTCTCTGACTTTTGTGTTCATGTCCATTCGGGTGAATGGATATGTGTGTGTGTGTTTGAGTGTATATGTTCACATGTGCATTTGTGTACACGTAAGTATGTGTGTGTATGTATGTGCTCACATATGTGTTTGTGTGTGTACACAATGTGAACTCGTGTGTGGGGGGGGGATGTGCAGCCATGCACATGTGTACTAGGACCAATAGAAGGTTTGTGTTTTCATTGAAATTGCACACATTTTCAAGATTTCACAGTGTTGTTCTGAATGCATTTCTTCCAACTTGACAAAGTCTAGCCATAAGGCAAAAATCTCTCAGCCCATTTCCCCAGAACAGTCCAAACTTATTTCAGTTTCCATGAAAATGACTCTAAACATAATTAATCCACTTTTTCCTCAGCTCCCTGAACATTTTTCTGTTTCCAGATAATGTCTTGGAAATAGCCCAGAAGTTGGCAGAGTCATGAAGGGATCAGGATCTTTGGCACGGTCACATTTCAAAGATGCCTAGGTAGGTTTATTACCTCAAGAGGAAAAAGAAAGCAAGCCTGGTTTCCATGGCTGCACCCCCCACATCTCCAGCCACTCCACTGAAAGTGTTATTCGCTCAATCGTTTCCGACTCTTTGAGACCCTAAGGACTGTAGTCTGCCAAGCTCCTCTGTCCATGGAATTCTCCAGGCAAGAATATTGGGGTGGGTTGCCATTTCCTTCTGCAGGGGATCTTTCTGATCCAGGGATTGAACCTGGGTCTCTTGCACTGCAGGCAGATCCTTTGCTATCTGAGCTGTGCAGAAAGGTGCCTGCAAATCTGGAACTAATTCTGGGCCAACCCCAGGCAACCTGACAGTCATTTGAGGTAACATCTTAAATAAGATTTCGTCCTGCAGCAAAGTTACCTGGCCTTTCCAGCCAGCTGAACTGCGCTTCATCCCAGAATATTTCCCAGCAAAGCGAAGTGTGTTCTGAGAGCTAATTAAGGGTGTTTCAAAATGGTAAATGAAAGTGTGTTTCTGTTTGGAGGGGCTAGGGTAAGGAGAGCTCAGCCTCTCCACCCAGGATTAATTTGCCTTGTATTTGGAGAGGGGCAGACAGCACAAGGAGTGGGAGGAGGGCAGAGTTGGGAGGGCAGGGCCAAGAGGAGAACAAGGGGCTCACTGCTATTTATTAGTTTTCTCTGACTAATACCCAAAAGGATTTGAGAAGGCTTCAGTTGCACGTGGCAACTTTTGCAAAACCAATGGTTTAAATTATCCCCAAATCTACAACAGGGAAAGCTACCAAAAATAACAACAAACTTCAGTTCCGAGCTTCCAGAAGTTCTGGGGGTGGGGGTGGGGAAGCGTCCTGTACCAGAGATGTTCTCGTTTCCCAGGAAGAAGAGGGGGCAAGGTGCCTCCTGAGCCCCTAGCAGCCGGTGCCACGCCCACACACAGTAAGTTCCCACTAAGTGCGTGTTGATTGAATACTTGGGCCAAGAAGCCCACAGGTTTTGCCTGTGGGGAGCTTGCTGAAATTGTTATTTATGGCTGGTGAACAAAGCAATGTTTGGAACCCTTCCTTAAAAGGACTGCTTGTGGAATTTTAACTTGTATGATTTTTTAAATAAAAAAAAAAAAAAAACCTTTTTTTTTTTAAATTATGAAATAGAACATAGAAAAATAAAAGTACACAAGACATATGTGGACAATTTAATTAATAAATAAAAAGCAAACACTTGTAGCCACTGACCAGGGGAAGAAACAGAATATTACCACCCCCAGCCCAACGTGTCCCTCCTTTCCAGAGGAAATATACTATCTTATTTAGCCTAATAATTTCTGTACTTTTTTAAAAAAATAGTGTTTTATTTTTAAAAAAATAGTGTTTTATTTAAAACCTTAAAAATGTTTTGCATGGGTTTCAGTGAATGGATTTACATGCATGTATTCTTTGGGGTCCTCATTCTTTCTCTTAGTATTACATTTGCAGGATCTGCAGTGTTTTCATAGCTGTAGTTTGGTCATTTGGTTGCTACATTGTGCAAGCCACACTTTATCCACACACCCTCTTGTCAAAGGACACTTGGGTTTTGTTCTAGTCCTTTGGCAGCCTGCCTGGGTTTTCAAGCCAACTCTGAACTCTCACTTCTGGTTGATACTTGCTGAAGCTCTCTTGGCCACCAGGTCAGAGTTGCTCCATGGAAAACACCATTGGTTTCTGGGCAGCAGCTCTAGGGCTCTGGCAAGGCTCTGTTGCCCAGCCCAGCTCTCAGTCCTGGGTACCAGTGACTGACCTGTGACCTTGTAGCTGAGGCTATCTTGCTGGCTTAGCACCTCAACTTTGACTCAAATTTTACTCCATTTTCTTATTCTAGTTTGTCTCTGCTCCCTGCTTTCTACCTCTTGGGCTAAACTCATCCAGCCCACCCTGTAACTGTGGCCAGGCCTGGCCTCCCATAATTGAGACAAGGAATTTCAACCCTTTCTCCTTTCCCTGAGTCCCATTCTCTGCTTGGGCTCTTTGAATTGAATCTTTGAATTGAATCCTTAATTCTGAGGACATGAACTGGAAAATGATCAATTGACTAGCCTCGATCAACTCCAAAGTTAGAAGATAGAAATGAAAAAGTTTCCCACCATCTCATGCAGCCACCATCTCAATTATTTCATTAAACAAGTTACAGATACTGTTTTATCTCTCACCAAAATTGAATAACAAAGGATATTCAGTTCAGTTCAGTTCAGTTCAGTCGCTCAGTCGTGTCCGACTCTTTGTGACCCCATGAACTGCAGCACGCCAGGCCTCCCTGTCCATTGCCAACTCCCAGAGTTCACTCAGACTCATGTCCATCGAGTCAATGATACCATCCAGCCATCTCATGCTCCATCGTTCCCTTCTCCTCCTGCCCCCAATCCCTCCCAGCATCAGAGTCTTTTCCAATGAGTCAGCTCTTTGCATGAGGTGGCCAAAGTACTGGAGTTTCAGCTTTAGCATCATTCCTTCCAAAGAACACCCAGGACTGACCTCCTTTAGGATGGACTGGTTGGATCTCCTTGCAGTCCAAGGGACTCTCAAGAGTCTTCTCCAACATCACAATTCAAAAGCATCAATTCTTCAGCAATTAGCTTTCTTCACAGTCCAACTCTCACATCCATACATGACCACTGGAAAAACCATAGCCTTGACTAGATGAACCTTTGTTGGCAAAGTAATGTCTCTGCTTTTCAATATGCTATCTAGGTTGGTCATAACTTTCCTTCCAAGGAGTAAGCATCTCTTAATTTCATGACTGCAGTCACCATCTGCAGTGATTTGGGAGCCCAAAAAAATAAAGTCAGCCAGTGTTTCCACTGTTTCCCCATCTAACGTGCCATGAAGTGATGGGACCAGATGACATGATCTTCGTTTTCTGAACATTGAGCTTTAAGCCAACTTTTTCACTCTCCTCTTTCACTTTCATCAAGAGGCCTTTTAGTTCCTCTTCACTTTCTGCCATAAGGGTGGTGTCATCTGCATATCTGAGGTTATTGATATTTCTCTTGGAAATCTTGATTCCAGCTTTTGCTTCTTCCAGCCCAGCGTTTCTCATGATGTACTCTGCATATAAGTTAAATAAGCAGGGTGACAATATACAGCCTTGATGTACTTCTTTTCCTATTTGGAACCAGTCTGTTGTTCCATGTCCAGTTCTAACTGTTGCTTCCTGACCTGCATATAGGTTTCTCAAGAAGCAGGTCAGGTGGTCTGGTATTGCCATCTCTTCCAGAATTTTCCACAGTTTATTGTGATCCACACAGTCAAAGGATATTAGATTCATTAATTCAGTCCACCAACATCACTGCACATTTAGCATGTCCCAGACACCCTTGTTAAATCCTTTGAATTTAATCATAAGTGAAAGAAAAAAAAAAAACATATAACCATATGTGAAGGATAGGTTTTTAAAATCACAGCTCGTATATTCTAAGGGTGGTACTAGAATTTGTATTTGGAATATCCATTAAGTTGTCTTACTTCTGCTAAGGTATGGCGGGAGGTGACTGGGAGGGGTGCAGACCACTGAGCACACTCTACAGAGAGCCTGTCATCCTAGTGGGTGGGTGGCACAGTGACGGAGAGAGATCACAATGTCTGGAGCGTCGGCGGAGGGAGGCTTTAATGGGGAGACTCTTGTGTGGGCTGGAGTGGGTCACAGGAAGCATGGCTGCCAGCCACAGTCAAGAATATTGATGGTTGGAGGAAAACTCCCAGAGGCAGAGCCAGGTGGAGGACTTCAGGAGCATTGGTATCTGATCTTGGGAGGCTAGTTTTCTGCAGCTTTCTGTTCCTAGGTTTTTTATTAACCCAATGTTACCCTTGGCCTTTAATAGTGTTTCCCAAGACACCCTGGCTTATTGTCAGCTGGGCTGTGCAGAACCAAAGGCTGGGGATGGGTCAGAGGGAAAGAAGAGGCAGGGAGTCCACTGGTACCAACTCACTCAGAGCAGCAGCTGAAGCACAAGGTAGAGAGAGTTGGTAGGAGATGTTGAGCATCTGGGGGTCCTGCCTTCCTCCACGCATACTCAGTGGGGCCTGAGTTACAGCCATGTAACTTAGGAGCATGGAGAACTTGGGCTTCTGGGCTAAACATAAATGAATATGGTGAACTCTTGGCCTCAGGAGCTTAGAGTCAGGGTAGAGAAGCCAACCTGCAAACAGGCAGAGTACAAAGAGCTGGGTAGGAGGCTGTGTGCCTGGAGCAGAGAGGACAGTGCACCTGGGAAGGCTTCCTAGAGGAAGCAAGGCCTGGCAGGTGGCATGCAGGCAGTTGTGAGTATGCCTGGGGTGATAGGCTGTGTGGGGAACAGCAACAGCAGAGGAGAGGAAGGGGTCAATGTTTAAGTGATGATGAACCAGTGCTTTGATCCCTTGGGTCCTGTGTGCTGTCTTCCCTTTCTATGGAGCTCCAAGGCTCTGGATGGTGCTTCCCTGGAGAATGGGCACAGGAAACCAAACTTGAATGCCTCATATCTGTGCCTTGTGCAGCTCTCATAGGATGCTGAATGGTGCAGGAAGCCAACATCTTAGTCTGGGAGACCCTTTTGATTGCTGGTGGACCACATGTCTGTCTAACCCTTGACCTGGTGACCGCAAGGCACTCTGGGCACCATGTGGTGCTGGCTACCCCAGAGTTTAACATCTCACTTCTCTTTCCTCCCCCAACTCTCTCCCACCCCACCTTCCCAGGGCTTTCTGGAGGATGTCCCTGATGGTATGCACTCTATGGCCACTGACCAGGCTCTGACCAAATCACCCAGTGAGATCCAAACTCCCCATCACCTGCTGGGCTGGCTACCTGCTTGGTGCTTCAGGGCCACTGCTTGAAGCTGTTCTTCCTACAAGTGGTAAATAATTTCCAGATGCCACACTAACTCATGCTTTATTGCTTTCTTGAAAGATGGACTCTCCTCTTCCCCATGGGCAGGGCTGTGCTGTAACTGAGACACTTTTGAAGGAGAGGACAGTGGAATACATGTTCAGGATCATTAGACTTTGAAAGAAAATAAATGGAGCCCTTGAAGTTGGCAGTCCAGGCCAGGCTGAAATGGGGTGATGGAGTCCCGATCCCACTGACTCCTCTTTGTTTGACTTAATTTGCTCATATATAAACTGGAGATAACAATGTAGTTCCCAACCTCTACTTTCCTAAAAGGGTGTTAAAATCCAAACTTTTGGTAACCTCACCCCCAAAGCTCTCCATTTCTTAACATACAAATTCCTGACAATGGTGGTCTGACACTCCCAGGCACCAGTCTGATGTGCATTTTTGACTCTTTGCCATCTCTCGTTTCCAAGTTGTCAGCCTCTGAGCCCTGCGCACTCTTCCCTGTGTGATCTGACCTCCATGCTGCCCACCAGCAATCCTGGGGCACCAGCCACACTCACCCCTCGGCTGTCCCCGAATCTGCTTCCCCACCAGTCGCTTCCTTAGTGGTTCTCTGCCAACCACCTCAGAGACAGCTGCCAGAGTCATCAATCTGTTTTCACAGATTGCCCACTATACCCAATGGTCACCCCCAACCCCTGGGAGATTCTGCCCCCAGGGGACATGCGGCAGTGTCTGGAGACATCAACTGATGTCACAACTGGGGTGCTTAGCAAAGAATCACCTGGCCCCAAATGTCAGTAGTGCCAAAGTTGAGGAACACTGTTTTCATCTTTGTGAAAAAACTTTAGTGGCTTCCTAGAACCTCTAAGAAAAAGTCCAAACTTACCCTGCTTCAAGTGATTGGAAGGGGCATCAGGGCTATCTAGGCTACTCTCTTCACTGTGCACACTGGTTATATGGTGTTTTCACACTGTGATAATTCATTGAGCTGTTGTGCATTTTTCCAAGTGCACCTTTATTAATAGTAACTCCTATTTAGACTTTTTCTCAGACTCTCCTTAAAGAATGGCCTGACTTACCTAAACTGCCAGTGGTCCTCTGAGTGAGCAAAGGAAACTAACATTTGGAACTTGTTAAACCAAAGTAATGCTCAGTGATGACTGCAGCTGCTCCTACAGCCTTGTAGTGAGTTGGTGTGTCAACGATTGTTTATTAAATGCACTTCATTCCCATCAACTTTGGGTCCTGTCAGCGGTCAGACAGCAATCTAGCCAAGCAGCTGTGTAAAGAGTTTTCAGTTGCTGAAGCCAGACAAGAAACTCAGAGCCTTTCCTTGACACCCTTTTAGGGGTTTTCTCCTCCACCTCTGTACCTTGAATTGTATTCTAAGGTGATGGAGAATCGGCGAAAAGGAACAACTGAAGCAAAATATCTGGAGGAGAGGCAGGAAGCTAGAGAAGCACTCTTACAAGATTCCAGAGAGTAAAGACAAGTGATTTATAAAGTAAGACTTTCAGATTGGCAGCAGATTTCTTGCATTGCCTGGAGACTAGAATATGGTAATTTAGCAACTATAGGCTATAAAAAGAACAAAGTTGCAACCCAAGTATCCTCTTCTCAGCCAAGATATTATTAAGAAATATATTTTATAATATCCAAGAACTTGGAGTATATATATTCCCCCTACAACTTTGGCTGCTACATGATACAGCTTCAATCAGCAAACTTTTATAAACTCCATCCAACAAGAAGCACCTCAGTTCAGTTCAGTTTAGTTCAGTTCACCGCTCAGTCATGTCCTACTCTGCGACCCCATGAATTGCAGCACGCCAAGGCCTCCCTGTCCATCACCAACTCCCAGAGTTCACTCAGACTCACATCCATCGAGTCTGTGATGCCATCCAGCCATCTCATCCTCTGTCGTCCCCTTCTCCTCCTGCCCCCAATCCCTCCCAGCATCAGAGTCTTTTCCAATGAGTCAATTCTTCACATAAGGTAGCCAAAGTACTGGAGTTTCAGCTTTAGCATCATTCCTTCCAAAGAACACCCAGAACTGATCTCCTTTAGAATGGACTGGTGGGATCTCCTTGCAGTCCAAGGGGCTCTCAAGAGTCTTCTCCAACACCACAGTTCAAAAGCATCAATTCTTCGGTGCTCAGCTTTCTTCACAGTCCAACTCTCATATCCATATATGACCACTGGAAAAACCATAGCCTTGACTAGACAGACCTTTGTTGGCAAAGTAATGTCTCTGCTTTTTAATGTGCTACCTAGGTTGGTCATAACTTTCCTGCCAAGGAGTAAGCGTCTTTTAATTTCATGGCTGCAATCACCATCTGCAGTGATTTTGGAGCCCAAAGAGTCCTAACCAAATAAAAACTAACTCAAAACAAAGACCTCAAAACAAAGAAAAAACTCTGAATCTCAGTTTTGGAAAAACAAAGGCAAAAGTAAACAAGATACACTAAGGTGTGTCTTTTCTCACTTGGCCACAATAGAATCCTTAAATTAAAAAAAGAAAAAGTAGAAGTTTTACAAACTATATTATCTAGTCACAAGTCAGTAAAGCTAGGAAAAAATAAGAAAAAGAAGGACATAAAAAACTTTATTATAAAATTAAGAGCCCACCTGTGGATCAAAGAGGAAATCAAAAGTGAAATTATAAGTGGTCGGTCTATAAAGCAATGTAAAAAAGTATACTTCTGTCAAAATCTGTGTGCATAGCAAAAGTTATTTATGACTTTAAATGTCTTTTCTTAAAGAAAAAATGTAAAAATGAACGTTGTGTTTTTCTATAAAAAGGAGGGGAAAATGCAGCAAAATAATCTAAAACAGTAAGAAGGAATTAAATAGAAAACAAAAATAATTTTGAGAGGATAAATAGTTCCCAAAGCTGGTCTTTGAAAAGATAGAGGCAGGAAGGGAGGAAGGAAAAATGGAAAAAACACAAATAAATAATTCTAAGATAATAATTGGGCAACAAATTTAAATCTCCAAACAGAATGGATGATTTTCAATGAAATATATATTAGCAAAATTAAGAAGAAATGGAAAACTTGAATAGACCAGTTATCATAGTTGAGATAGGAAAAGTGAATAAAAATCTTACCTCCAGAAAGATTACTGGGAACAAATGGCTTTTGAGTTTGGTTCTAACCAACCTTTAAAGAACAGATAACTCCAATAACACATCATTCCAAGCTGTAGAAAAGATTAAAGGTCTTCAGATTTATTTTATGTGGTTAATACAGAAACCTAATATAGCACAGAAGGAAATAGAAAACTACAGCCTAATCTTATTCTGAATATAAAAACAAACATTTGATACAATGTGGGCGAGCTCAGTTGTTTCAGTCGTGTCCGATTCTTTGCGACCCTATGGACCATAGCCCGCCAGGCTCCTCTGTCCTTGTAATTCTCCAGGCAAGAATACTGGAGTGGGTTGCTGTGCCTCCTCCAGGTGATCTTCCTGATCCAGAGATCAAACCTTTGTCTCCTGTGTCTCCTGCATTGCAGGTGGATTCTTTACCAGTGAGCCACCAGGAAAGTCCATTTGCTACAATATTGGCAAATAAAATAGCAATGCCTCAGAAGAAATATATTATGATGAAATAAAAATTTTATTGTAGAAATGCAGGCATGGTTCAAATTTCAGGAAATCTGTACATTAGATTGATTACAGCAACACATTAGAAGACAAAATCCATAGTCATATCGACAAATGTTGAAAAGGCACTTAATATAAGTTCAGAAGTCATTTTTCAAAAGAATTCTAAATAAGATAAGAGAAAGAACCAACTTAAATATGTTACAGGCTGTTTAGTTTCATTAGACAATAACATCCCAAATAGCAAATCACTAAAACCATTTCAATTACCATCAAAAAATAGACAGGATGCCAACTCTGTCTTTTTTTGAAAAGTGCCTTGGAGGTTTTAGCAAATGCAATTACAGAAGAAAATACAACTGGCCCAAATATTAAGTAAGAAAAAATAAAATTTTCTTTTGCTGATGACATAATTTTTTTAATCTAAGAAACAAATTTAGCAAAATAACTAGATATAAGAAAAATATACAAAAATTAATAGCTTTTCTATAGGCTGCTTTTCATACAGAAAAAGAAATTAATAAAAAATACTCCAATTATAATTGTGACAAAACTATCAGTGTAAAATCCATGTAAATAAATATGGTGAAAGTACAATAGCTATATAAAGAAAAAGTTAAAATATATTTGAAAGATATAAAATTAGTTCTAAATAACAGAAGATATATCTTTTTATGGATGGGAAGACCTAATATCATAAAGTTAATTCCCCCAAAGTTTTTATGTAAAGTTACTATAATTTCAATTGAAATGCTGACAAAATTTCTTCACTCTAAAATTAGATAAAATTATCTTAAAGTTCATTTGAAGGAATAAATAGGTGAAAGTAACCAAGTGAAATTTGGAAGAAAAATATGAGGACTTGTTTTTCTAATGATCCAAACAGTTAAGTTACTGTACTCAAATCAATATTATATCGGCAGAGGAATAAGCACACAGATCTGTTAGGAAAAAATATGATCAAGAAATAGATCCTCATTTCTAATGAGAATTTCATATATGACAAAGTTTGTATGTCAATGAGCATGAAGTCTTTCTGCTGTGTGACTCAGGGAACTCAAACAGGGACTCTGTAACAATCTAGAGGGGTGGAATGGGGTGGAAGATAGGAGGGAGGTTCAGGAGGGAGGGGACATATGTATTCCTATGGCTGATGCATGTTGATGTTTGGCAGAAACCAACAAAATTCTGTAAGGAATTATCCTTCAATTAAAAACTAAATTAATTTTAAAAAATACTATTGAGTTATTCACATGTGTTATCATTGGAGGGTGGGAGGGGACAGTACATCATGCACTTGAAGAGGGGAAGACAAGAGAGAGGTGTGAGGCAAACATATATAACAATGACAATAATAACAGTAGTACTTACACTGCTCTCTCGGTGTAGAGAGACATAGACATGGTATAGAAGAAGGTGATCCAGGGTATAGATGATATAGATGCATTAGATACACGTGTGTGCAAATCTTCCTTGACTTATGATGGGGTTATGTCTTGATAAGCTCATGCTGCTAAGCTGCTAAGTCACTTCAGTCATGTCCAACTCTGTGCAGCCCCATGGACGGCAGCCCACCAGGCTCCGCCGTCCCTGGGATTCTCCAGGCAAGAACACTGGAGTGGGTTGCCATTTCCTTCTCCAATGCATGAAAGTGAAAAGTGAAAGTGAAGTCACTCAGTCGTATCGGACTCTTAGCAACCCCATGGACTGCAGCCTACCAGGTTCCTCCATTCATGGGACTTTCCAGGCAAGAGTACTAGAGTGGGTTGCCATTGCCTTTAGGAAGTTGAAAATAGCCTGTTAATACTCTTGACCTACTGAACATCATGATTTAGCCCAGTTAAATCATGGGCTAAATGATAAACATATCATATATTCTATCTTCCAAATTACATATATATGTATTTTTTTGTAACACACCAACAGAGTAGATGCTATCAGATTCTATTACTGATCCATTTTACTAGATGCTAAAACTGCAGCACAGAGAGTCAAGTTGCCCAAGTCCACACCATGGTAGGGTCAGGACTCAAGTCTGGCAATCTGGTTCCACAGTCTGTGCTCTTACCTACTCATATGTTGCCTCCTAAAAGTAAAAGGACTGCCCGAAGGACAAAAAGTATGATGTAACTTCACTCATCAGGCGAGACCCCACATGAGCACCTCCCTCGATTTTGCTCCCTCTGCATTCCGCCTGCCCCACCCCAGTTCCAGCCCTGCTGTTCACATAGACTTATTTATAGATGTATCTGTGCAGAAGAAATTTCCAAAAAAGACTTGTGTCTATGTTTATGGACCTGTAGGGATATATATGATATTGACAGGTGAAAAGGACAAGTTACAGTAATTTAGTTTTGCTGAAAACAAACATGTAACAAAATGTTAAATGAGGAGCTGTGCCATTTACTCTCAGATGATAGATATCAGAGCACAAGAATCAGTTAAATGACAACCCCACAGGGAATAAACTTAAAAAGCTACAAAACTCGGGAGGATTTACAAAGGAGAGGATCTGTAAAGAGATTTCTTTGGAGAGAGCTGCTGTCTTTTTGTAAGCACCTCCCACCCCCCACCACCACCACTTTTCAAGGAGAGGGCATCAAAAGTGTCACTTGCTCTCCCTCACCTAAGGAGAGCCAGCTTCAACAGAGCCTCAGGTGGGCCAGATCTCCTGCCCCCAGACATAGTGAAGCACAGGGACCAACCACAACACACACCCCTGAGACAACTGACTGCTGGGCACAACAGCAGGAAATATGACTTCCATGGCATTTTCTGTGGCAGCAGCCCCTCTGCATGAGTTGGGTAGCACCCAGGCTCCCCTGGACAGGGGTGAGGGTGCTGGAAGCCCAGGCACCAGATGGGGAGCCTGCAAAAGGAATATCTCCTGGAGTTCAAAAGATGAGTGGCCCCTTGTTGCATGGTCAGTGTTGATGGATGGCCAACAAGCCTACACAAAAGGGGAGGACAGCAGCCCACCCAGCAAAGAGAGAGCAAGGAGGCCTTCCACGAACCTAACACAATGCTCCACGGAGAAAGAGGTCACTTTATGTATGTGTTTTGATTTATACTGGATGATTTCTTTATTGAAATATAGTTGACTTACAATGTTATGTTAGACAAAGTGATTCAGTTACACACATATATACAATCTTTTAAAATATTTTTAGTATTCTTTCCATTATGGTTAATCACAGGATATTGAATATAGTTTTCTTGTTGTTTATTCATCCTGTGTATAATGGCTTACATGTGCTAAAAGCCAACCCTAGCCTTCCCTCAACCCATCCCCCTTGGCAACCGCATGTCTGCTCTCTATGTCGGGAATTTGTTTCTGTTTCTTAGATAGGTCATTTGCGTCATATTTTCGATTCCACATATAAGAGACACCAGCCCGAGCAAGAGTGCGTGGAACCATCGGCACCAGCTCCAGACAAGGAAGAACTTCTCTGCCCCGCTTTGTCCTCCTGCCTGTGGCCCTAGAAGAATGAAAGTGGGGTGGCCGGTGCACGGGCAGGCGGGGTAGCAGAATGAGCAGAAATCTGAACTTTGAATGAACAATGCATAACCCCCAAAAGATATAGCTATGTGTGTGTTTTGTGTGTTGTGAACAAGAAGGGACCATGGGACCAGGCAGGGATGGTAAGACTGTGACCATCTTTGGGAGGATAGGGGATGGGAGGAGGAAGCAAGAGAGCTAGAGAGAATGGGTGCTGAGGCCAGGGTGGGATGGACAGAGGGGCTGAGCACCCCAGCAGGCACATCAAAATGGCTTCACAGTTTTGCCCAGGTCCTACCTGTCATATTTACTGAACTTCTGGCCTCCCTGAAGGCTTGTGGAGAAGCCAGAAGCCCCAAGGACTGTCCTCAGCTCCCCAGTCTCCATGGTCAGCATCAGCCCGCGAGGACTCCTGGGCCCTGAAAGGCTCGGCGTCTTTGGGTGGGCTGACTCTGCCAGATATGTTCACACTGAACCCTAGTCTTCCTATCTGTATTGCAAAGCCAGCCAGAACCCTAGAAAGGGAGGACAGGAAAGGTTTATCTGTGTGTCCTCCATACCCTTCAATTCCTGATTCTATCACAGACAGCACTTCCCATATTTTATTAAAATCTTATATTTTGTGTCGATTATTAGAAGCAGAAAACACGTCCCTTAGTCTATTTTCAAATCGTTCTACTGAGTTTCCAATTTCAAAAACATTTGTTTTTGTTTGCTTGAAATTTTAGTTTTCAGATTGTTTGTAGGTTTGGGATGAGGGGTATTATTTTTGCTTCACAGTTTCAGTATCTTCTCTAATATCTCTAAAAATATTAAAGATAACTTTCTGGAGGGGTTAAAAATTGAGGCAAGCCTAATGCAATTTCTAACTTTCTATTTTATACTGAAGTATAGTTGATTAACAATGTTGTGCCAGTTTCAGGTTTACAGCAAAGTGACTCAGTTACACATATACATGTATCTATTCTTTTTCAAATTCTTTTTCCATTTAGGTTGTTACATATCGAGCAAAATTCTCTGTGCTATACAGTAGGTCCTTATTGGTTATCCATTTTAAATATAGCAATGTGTACTCGTCAATCCCAAACTTCCTAACTATCCCTCCCCACCAAATTTCCTCCAAGTAACTAAAAGATCACTGTCTAAGTCTGTGAGTCCTTTTGTTTTATAAGTAAGTTCACTTGTATCATTTTAGCTTCTACATATAAGAGAGATCACATTATATTTCTCTTTCTCTGTCTGACCTACTTCATTCTGTATGACACTCTGAGGAATCATTCATAGGCAAATTCTATCAAACATTTAGATAATATCATTCTTAATTTATAGAGAATTCCATCCAAAAGCAAGCGATTACATATTCTTCTCATGTGCACATGGAACATTCTCCAGGATTGACCACATGCTGGGCCACAAAGCAAACCTTGGGACATTTAAGAAAACCGAAATTATAACAGGTATCTTTTCTGATCACATCGTTATGAGATTAGAAATAAACTACAAGTAAAAAACTATATAAAAAAAAACACACAAACACTTGGCAGCTAAACAATATGCTACTAAACAACCAATGGATCACTGCATCACAGTGATGCAAAACCTGTGGGACGCAGCAAAGGCAGTTCCAAGAGGGAAGTTTACAGGAATACAATCTTTCTTTAGAAAACAAGAAAAATCTCAAATACGCAACTTAATCTTACACCTACAGCAACTACAGAAGTAACAAATGAAACCTAGAGTTAGTAGAAGGAAAGAAATCATAAAGATCAGAGCAGAAATAAAGATAGTTTACTGAAGATTTCCATTTCTTGAAGTCTGTCTTCTTTAAGTTGCTTGTTTGCAAGTTTTCCCCAAGTGTCTGGTACTCCTTGGCTGCTTGCTGGCATTTTTGAATGAGGACCACAAGTGTGATAGGCAGCTCTGAGCACGTGAGTGGGCTTGTCCATGGTGGGCTCACTATGGCTTAGTCATTTTGTTAGGGAAGACATTTCATTGGTGAATGAAACCCCTTGCTTTGTGATAGCACTTTAGAGGGCAGTTATCTGAATAATCAGAGTTGGAAAGGATATTTAGGGCTCTAACTGCTTCTTAAATACATACTCAACCTCTACACCTTATTTTAGCATCCTGTGTTAGTCACACCCCCAGGGGTACCTGGAGCCTCCAATTCCAAGACTTTGAGGATTCTCCAGTCTAAATGAGTTACCTTCTCAGCTCTCCCCCTTGTTGGTTTAAGAATTATTCTTTTCCAGACCTCTTTAAACATTTTATTCCTTTCAGCTTCCAAATTTTGTTGCCATTACTTTAACTACAGTATTCTCTCTCCTTCTGGGGAATTACACTTATTTTATAATTTCAAACTTCTAATTTCTAATTGTGGTTATCAAAAGAATGATCCCCAAATGTCCACATCCTAATCCCCCACAACCTATGAATATGTAGGTTATAAAGCAAAGGGGAATTATGTTGCAGATAGCATGAGATTTGCAAATCATCCAACCTTAAAATAGGAAAATTTTCCTGGATTATCCAGGGCCTCAGTAATCACAAAAGCCCTACAAAATAGAAGAGGGAGATGCTGACAGAAGAGAAGGATTCAACCTGCCATCTTGGGCTTTGAGGAAGAGAATGGGACCCAGAGGGAATACAGGTGGCCTCTAGAAAAAGCAAGAAAATGAATTCTCACCAGAGCTTCCTGGAAGAAATCCAAACTTGTTAACATCTTGATTTTTGTCCAATGAGACCCTTGAACTTGTAACCTACAGAAATGTTAGGATAATACTTTTGTGTTGTTGTGTTTCAATCACTGACTTTGTGGTATTAGCAATTTGTTACAGCAGTAGTAGGACACCAATACACAAACCATAAAAAATTAACTGCTATGTGTCTTACTCTCTGTCCATAAATAACTAGGAAATTGGACCAAATATATGAAAGAATTCTTTTTTAGACATTGGCAACAGCAGTGCCAGACTGATTCCCCGAGACGTGGAACTCAAAGTGAGCCTTTTGATTGTCCCAGCTTTCTGCCTGGAGGCCATTTGCAGACTACAGCACAGAGGGAAATCCAGCAGAGCTCAGCAGGCTCACAGAATTGAAGAGTCAGAGATCAGAGTTTAAAGAGGCGACAAGGAAGGACAGAGTACCAGGGAGCTTGGAAGTTACACAGAGAAAGAGACCTGGAGTCTCCGTGGGAATCCTCCTGCAGTGCCTGTAAGAACACCAATCTGCACATAAGTGGGGCTGGCTAAACTCCATTAAGCTGTGCAAAACCAACTTGGGAAGAAACAAAAATTCTGGGAAGCTGTCAATTGAGCAATTCCCAGAATTCATAATGGAATCACACAGGCAGAAAATCACTGAGTTCCCACAAGTGGAGAAACCTGAAAGAATACATGGGGCTCTGACAATGAAATGCTTTACAAGGGAAACTAAACTAGACTTGGAATAAAAGATACCCTAGGCTGACTTCAAAAACAAGACCTAAAAACAAGACTCAGAAGGATCAAGTACCTTACCTATGGGGCAGATCTAAGTCCAAAGCATAAAATTCACAAGGTACTGCATCCAATAACAAATTATTGGATATATAAAAAAGCAGGAATGCATGACCTAAAACCAGGAGAAAAATCAGCCAGTAGAAACAGTCAACAGAAATGATGGGATGGAAATAGCAAAGATTTTAATCACTTATTTACATGTTACAAATACATATAAGGATTAAAAAAAAAAAACAGAATAAAGAGAGAATTTGAAGATGTAATAAAAATAGATTGAACTTTTAAAGGTAAAATAGAGTGTCTAAAATTTAAAAAAAAAACACTAATTAAATTCATGGCAGATTAGACACTGCAGAAAAAAAATGATGAGTGAACTTGAAGTCATAAAAATAGAAGACCACCCAATGAAATACAGGGAGAGGAAGAACTGAAAACAAGGAACAAAGCATCAGGGGGAAATCAGTGTAACATACAAGTAGTTGGGGGCCCATTTAGGAAAAAATGCAGTTTTTCCAAGTCTAATGAAAGTTATAAACCCATAGGTCCAAAAGGGAAAGAAGGCCCAAGCAAGATAATCACAAAGAAAAGCACAGCAAATCACATCATAATCAAGTGGCTGAAGCTGGAGATAAATGGAAAGCACTAAAAACATCCAGAGAAAATGATACATCACATATTGAGGAGTAAAGACAAATTATTTCAGACTTGTTAGAAATTATGCTTATCAGAAGAAAATGAAATAACATGTGTAGAGTGCTAAAAGAAAAACCATGCCAAACAGAATTCTCTACCCAGAAAACAAACTTTTGAAATTTATAGGTGAAGTAATTAAACAAAAGCAATTAAAAAAAATCCGCAAGAATTCTTTGCGAGTAGACCTGCACAATAAGAAATGTAAAAGTCCTACAGGTAGGAAAAAAGCTATACTATGTTAAAATTTGGATCAATACAAAAGAGAACAGGAGGGAGGCATTAAAAAGTGTCCTAAGGAAACTCTGGACTTCGAATGGTGATGGATATATCCATTTGATGGTGGTGATGGCTTTATGAGTGTGTGGTTACATATATATATATATAGAACCAGTAATTCATTGACATAGGTGCTAGAGCAGGAGAGTTTTAGGAGAGGCAGAAGATCACAGAAATAATGGTTGATCACATCAAATTTGTATATATATATATATATACATACATGTTAAAACTCTTTTAATTATAATTTTAAATATGTGGAGCTTGGTGCATATCACTTATACCTCAATAAAGCTATAAACAATAGGCTTGGAGAAAGTATTTGTAACATTTCATAGACTTGGGAAAGTATTTATAACATATATTTGAAAAATAATTATATGATTTGTGTATATATATATATCTTTATAACTGAATAATAAGATAATCAAACAACCCTTTACAAATAGGCGAAAGTCAAACAGACATTTCACAAAAGAAGATACAGAGATGGCAAATAAGCATATGAAAAATATTCAACATCATTGATAGTTAAAACCACAATGAGATGTCACTACACACCCAGTGAAATTGAAGGGACTGGCCTTGCCAAGGGTTATTGATAATCCAGAAGAATTAGAATCCCTGAATAATGCTGATACGGCAAATTTGGGGAAACTGCTGTTCCTTTAAACATTAACGTATACTTACCATATGACCCAGCATTTCTGCTCACTTGAGAATGAAAACAAATCCTCACAAATCCTTGTACTTAAATGTCTTAGTCATAAGAGCAAGAACTTCATCAACAGGTGAAGGGATGAACAAGTTGTTCATGCAAACTGTAATATATCACACAGTAATAAAAGACAAGAAACTACTGGTGCTTTCAACAACTTGTATGAATCTCAAAACATGCTGAGTGGAAGAAACCAGGCCGAAAAGACTTCACACTGTATGATTCCTTTGATAGGAAATTCTCAAAAAGGCAACACTAAACTATAATGACAGAGGCAGATTAGCAGTTCCCTGGGAACAGACTTATTAGTGGGCTGCCTGTCAAAAGGCATAAGGGAGCTTTCTGAATGACATAAATATTCAATGTTTTGATTGCGGTGGTGATTACAGCAATATACATATTAATGAAAACTCATCTAACTTTATGAAACAGGTGCATTTGATTGTATTTAAATTATACCTCAACAAGACTTTTTTTTTTAATCCCTTTATTATCTCTTTGGACTTCCGTGGTGACTCAGATGGTAAAGAATCTGCCTGCAATGTGGGAGACCTGGCTTAATCCCTGGGTTGGGAAGATCCCCTGGAGGAGGGCATGGCAACCCACTCCAGTATTCTCACCTGGAGAATCCCATGGACAGAGGAGCCTGGTGGGCTACAGTCCATAGGGTCACAAAGAGTCGGACATGAGTGAGCGACTAAGTGCACAACACATTATCTCTTTAGTAAGATTTGAAGTGAGAAACACATAATATGTGTGTTTTAAATCTACTATTTTGACTAACAATTTTTTTGTTAATTTCTGAAACATCCCTATAGGGCTTGGCTGCATGTCTGATGTTCAAGTACTTACACAACTGCTAACATTTTTATACTATTTCATAGTTTACAAGGACTTTCTTCTTGTTATCTTCAAAAACACCTTGAGAGATTGGGCATTGACTTCTTGGATATGACACCAGAATCACAGAAACAAAAGTAAAATTAGTAAACTGGGCTACACGAAAATGAAAAGCTTTTGCACATCAAAGGACACAATCAACAGAGTGAAAAGACAACATCTGGAATAGGAGAAAGTACTTTCAGATCACATGTCTGATAAGGGGTTAATTCCAGACTATATAAAGAACCCCTACAACTCAACAACAAGACAAATAACCTGATTAGAAAATGGGCAAAAGACTTGAATTAGACACTTGAATAGACTTGGATAGACATTTCTCCAAAGAAGATATACAAATAGACAAGCAGCATATCCATTCTCAACATGAACAATAGTTAAGGAAGTTCACGTCAAAACTATACTCATCCATCCAAACGGCTGCCAGAAATAAGTGTTGGTGAGGTGTTGAAGAAACCTTGTATGCTGTTGGTAGAAATGCAAAGTGGTGCAAACACTGTGGAAAATAGTACGGCAGGTCCACAAGAAATTAAAAGTAGAATCACCATAGGTTCCAGAAATTCCATCTCTGATATTTATCCAAAAGAATTGAAATCGGGGACTCTGACAGTATTTGTAAATCCAAGTTCATCCTTGCATTATAGCCTAGAGGAGGAGCAACCTAGTGTTCATAGAAAGATGAATGGGTAAACAAATGTGGGGTATCCATATGACAGAAAATCATTAAACCTTGAAACAGAAGGAAATTCTGACACGTGCTGCAACATAGATGAACCTCAAGGACACTATGCTAAGAGAAGTAAGCCAGGCACAAAAGAACACATACTATACGATTCCACTTACCTGAAGTCCCTAAAGCAGTCAAATTCATTGAGGCAGAAAGTGGATTAGAGGCTGCCAGTGCTGCGGGAGGAAGCATGGGAAGTCAGCGTTTAATGGGTATGGATGATCAGTTTTACAAGATGAAAATGGTTCTGGAGATGGATAGTGGTGATGGCTGTACAACAGTGTGAATGTACTTAATGCCTCTGAACTGCACACTTTAAAATGTTTAAGATGGTAAGTTTTATGTTATGTGTGTTTTACCGTAATCTTTTTAAACCTTGGGAGATAGATTTTCACCTGCATTCTACTAATGAGAAATTGTGGTTCAGAGGGGTTAAATAGCTACCAAGGTCACACACCACACTGGTAGTGACGCCCAAATCTGAATCCAGACCTTACTTTGGACTCTGGCCTTTTTCACTTCCTGCTAAACTGGCATTTTTTTTTAATGTGCTTGATTAACTGCAGTGGAACATGAGCAGTGTTATGAGTGCCATTTGGTGCAGGAGAGTCCGGAAGTCATGTTCCACCTGAGAGGGGGACCAGAGAGCACTGCAGGGTTCTCATGAGCACTGGTAGGAAACCCAAGAGGAGGAAGGCGGAGCCCTGGGAAAGGAGAGCTGGCTGTGGTCCTGGGGAAGGCTGACTGGGCCAGGAGATGCCATCTTCCTTCTTGGGTAAAAAGAGCACCAGGCTGTAGTGTGAGTCATCCCTCTAGTATGAGTCGGAATGCTTGCTTCTGTGGGAACCTCATTAAAAAGCCCTAAGGACACACTTCTTTGCCACAAAGACTCATCCAGTTCCGATTTGAGCCTCTCCAGCTGCATCGCAGTGTGTACATCCCACAAGAGGCCCTGCCTTTGCTGCTTGGCCACCCCTAAGGGCTCCAAGCGATTGTTCTGACAACTGTGTAGCTGGGCACCCGGCTTTACCCTGCACCTTTCTGATTCTGCCAGCATCACTGTACTGTGCAAGCCAAGGACAAGCCTAGGTGCTCTGTGCCCTCAACCACACCATCCCAGTCTGCAGGTCCCCTGGGTTCTTCCTACCCAGGAAGGAAGATGGTATTTCCTGGCCCAGTCAGCCTTCCCAGGGACCACAGCCAGCTCTCCTTTCCCAGGGCTCTGGCCTCCTCCTCTTGGGTTTCCTAGCAGTGCTCCTCTCTTAAGGATCTTGGAAAACAATAAGACCCTCTGAGGTAAGAAACAGATGGGCTCCAGGCTGGGCAGCTACAACCCGTCTCCTGCTGACGCTTCAAAATTGGGTGGAAGACAAAACTTCATCATTCTTGTGGTCAAGGGGATTTCCTAACCCACTCATGCACAGAGAAGATCCTCAGTCTGGGGAGGGGCCCAAAGAGGGAGGGGGCACCAGCCCATAATATGTCCTGCCTGCCCGTCAGAAACCTTAGTGATGACATCTACCTTGGCTGAGAGATATGCACCCCCACCAGGAAGGACCTTGAGTCAGACCAGCTATGGGCACAAGCAAGATGACTGGCCAGAGACAAACCAGAAGGCTGCCATTCTTACTGGGCACAACTCACTCTGTTTGCCCATGTGTTCTTCCACACATATTTTGCTTCTAATGAACACTTAGTCTATTTCCCAATCTTGGTCTCTTTCGTCAAAGACAAGGACAGAGGTCCCTTTTCTTCCCCCTCAGGACGACCTCCTTCTTATAAAGTGTTGATACACTTTCCCCAGCATTTAGAAACCCCCTGTTGCAACCTCAGCACAGGATACCATCCTGCTCTGTGTCAGAACACAGCTGCCTCCCACCCTGCCACCCGCTGGTGTCGAACCCGGTCAGAACTCCCCTGACAGGCGCCTGCACAGCGGCCTTCACTCCTCTTCCCTCTGTCCCTACAACGATCATCCAAGCGTGAGGGCTCAGGCCTAAACAGCTAGCTCACATTTCAGAAACATGCCAGTCTCTATCAGAAGAAAGAAGGAAGGAGACATTTCTACTACCATAGCACATATTTGAAGGGGGCTTTAAATAACTCACAACAAATACCCAGCCAAACAGCGGTCACAGAGGCCTACGACAGGGCCTTGCCTGGGCAGCACTGAGCCACATCAGCCACTCGAATCTGAGGACCCAGTGATAACTCAAAGTACTTTGGAACAAATTTAGTTCCCTACCCAGAGTCCAAGCCTGCCAACCTGCTGTGTCTTCTGAAGGGAATTGTTATTCTTGTCCCCAGTGAGTCAATAACAAACTCTACCCTCCCTTGGAAAATCAAAATTGGTAAACAGAGATGGGGACGGGAAGCTGTAAAATCTCCCAGAACTTCTCTGGCTCCAAGGGTAGCAGGTAGCACCAGTTACCGCCCCTTCCTGCCATGGCAGCTGTCCTGGCCCCACAGATCATGCAGGCTGGGCCTCTGCAGCTCTGGTCGGGACCCAAGGCTGCACTCTCTGCACCTGTGCAGAAGCAGCACCCACACCACTGAGCGTGAGCGTTTGCTATGCCCCTAATTAGGCTCTGGCTCCTTCTTGTCCATTCACAATAGGAAGAAATCCAACATTACACCACACAGAGCTGGGCCTGGCTGCCTCCTCAGCTCCACAGCAGGATGGCAAGAGGAGGATTGTTTACTGGGCTCTGCCCCACCTCCCAAGTTCCCATGATGGCTGCATAATCTGCAAATTCCCCTTGACAACGCCCCACCTCCCCTCATCCTCCAGTTCCCAGCCCTTCCCCCACCCAGCACACACGAGGCACTGCAATCAGGGCTCCACTATTCAGAACTGACTTTTCACAGTCCCCCCAAGCTCAAAGCCACTGGAGCCCAGTGGGCACCACCTCCTGGGGCATCAGCAGCCTTACTCCAGAGAGACACCTGCCAGAAGGCTCCAAGCAGATGGCACTCTCCCTTCAGGCTGTGGGCTATTGTGGTTTTTCTTTTTTCTTTTCCAGAAGCAAAACAAGATCATTTAAAATACACATTTTTAATATTCCAGTGCCTTGCTACAACACACAGAGCAACAGTTCCAAAATAATTCAGCATCTGTAATTCATAACTTATCATCCAAATTTGTTGTGTTCAATTATTCATATCCTGCAACAGTGTGTCCCCAAATAGGCAAACAAACTTGAAAGAAAATTCACAAAATGGAGAAAATGAAAAAACAACCCAAGCATTGCCATGAAGTTTTCAGGATGCTGTGGGGAAGTACAGGTTGCTGGGTAGGGAAGCACAGGTTGTGGTCAGAAAGAATTTCCTAGAAGACTTTTCTCCAAGCCCTGACAATGTTGTCATTTGCTGCCCTATTCTCTTTGCGGGGCTGGGGCAGTGGTGGGCATACACCATTTTTTATTTCTAGTACAGATAGCACCAAATGTTTCTTCTAGCTATTTGGAGGCATCAAATTCAATCAACATTTCTACAGATATTACTAAGCGTTTGTTATGTGCCAGGCACTATGCTTTGCATAAAAAGAGGAGTTAGATGCAGCTCTTGACTCTGAAGAACCTGCCTGACAGACAGGGATGAGACGGCGGAGAGGAGTTTGGTTCATTCTGAATCTCATGCTGCACTCAGTATGCCAGCAAATTTGGAAAACTCAGCAGTGGCCACAGGACTGGAAAAGGTCAGTTTTCATTCCAATCCCAAAGAAAGGCAATGCCAAAGAATGCTCAAACTACCACACATTGCACCCATCTCGCATACTAGCAAAGTAATGCTCAAAACTCTCCAAGCCAGGCTTCAGCAATATATCAACCATGAACTTCCAGATCTTTAAGATGGATTTAGAAAAGGCAAAGGAACCAGAGATCAATTTGCCAACATCTGCTGGATCATTGAAAAAGGAAGAGAGTTTCAGAAAAACATCTATTTCTGCTTTATTGACTATGCCAAAGCCTTTGACTGTGTGGATCACAATAAACTGTGGAAAATTCTGAAAGAGATGGGAATACCAGACCACATGACCTGCCTCTTGAGAAACCTGTATGCAGGTCAGGAAGCAACAGTTAGAACTGGACATGGAACAACAGACTGGTTCCAAATAGGAAAAGGAATAGGTCAAGGCTGTATATTGTCACCCTGTTTATTTAACTTCTATGCAGAGTACATCATGAGAAATGCTGGGCTGGATGAAGCACAAGCTAGAATCAAGATTGCTGGGAGAAATATCAATAACCTCAGATGTGCAGATGACACCACTTTTATGGCAGAAAGTGAAGAAGAACTAAAGAGCCTCTTGATGAAAGTGAAAGAGGGGAGTGAAAAAGTTGGCTTAAAGCTCAACATTCAGAAAACGAAGATCATGGCATCTGGTCCCATCACTTCATGGCAAATAGATGGAGACACAGTCGAAACAGTGGCAGACTTTATTTTGGGGGGCTCCAGAACCACTGCAGACGGTGGGTGCAGCCATGAAATTAAAAGACGCTTACTCCTTGGAAGGAAAGTTATGACCAACCTAGACAGCATATTAAAAAGCAGAGACATTACTTTGCCAACAAAGCTCTGTCCAGTGAAGGCTATAGTTATTCCAGTAGTCATATATGGATGTTAGAGTTGGACTACAGAGAAAGCTGAGCACAGAAGAATTGATGTTTTTGAATTGTGGTGTTGGAGAAGACTCTTGAGAGTCCCTTGGACTGCAAGGAGATCCAACCAGTCCATTCTAAAGGAAATCAGTCCTGAGTATTCATTGGAAGGACTGATACTGAAGCTGAAACTTCAATACTTTGGCCACCTGATGTGAAGAACTGACTCATTGGAAAAGACCCTGATGCTGGGAAAGATTGAAGGCAGGAGAAGAAGGGGACAACAGAGGAGGAGATGGTTGGATGGCATCACCAACTCGATGAACATGAGTTTGAGTAAGCTCCAGGAGTTGGTGATGGACAGGGAGGCCTGGCATGCTGCGGTTCATGGGGTCACAAAGAGTTGGACATACCTGAGCAACTGAACTGAACTGAACTGCATCTCACGAGGAACTTTGAAAGGTTTCAAGCAAGAATATGACATATTCTTAAGTTACTAAAAAATTCTTCTAGATACTGTTAGGAGATTTGATTGTCAAATACAAGCACAGAAAGATGGAGAAGAGTTTGGAAGCTTCCCTGGTGTCTAGGTGAGAGTTGGCGGTCTGTGTGTGGTAGTGGGGACCGGAAGGAAGTTGCAGGGGTGGCAGCACGTGATCAGAGGCAAGGTACGGAGTCTCCAGCATTTGCTTCTCTGTGAATGTGGGGTACGAGAGGGACAGAGTTCAGCATGACTCCTAGATCTGGGCCCCAGCATTTTGGTGAATAATGACCGTGCCATTTACTGAAAAGGAAGCTGAGGGGGAGGGTTCATTTCAAGTGTGAAATGAAGAGATCTGCTTTGGACATCTTGGCTTTGCTGCTTCTTAGTCATCCACAGGAAAGTGCTGAGGTGGCTGCTGTGTCTACAAAGCTGAAGCTCTAGAGAGAAAATGAAGTGGCCAATTTATAGATGACATTTAAAGTCCTGTGATTGGACAAGACTATCTGGGAATTAAACGTATTAGAGATGAGATGAGGTATAAGACAAACCCTTAGACATGCCCCGATGTGTACAGGAAATAAAGAGCAGGCAAACCCAGCAAGTCATCTTTAAAGATCTGCTGAAAGTGCCACTCAACAACTTAAAAGATCTGCTGAAAATGCCACTCAACAACTTACAGTTTACTCTCATCTGAGGTCATACTCAGCTAAGCCCATTACTACTCTGAAGAATCAGGAAGGCAGAGAGGGAGAATGCCTCCATCCCCAGCAAGACTCTGCACATCCCCGTCCCCACCCTTTTCTCACCTGTGGCTTGCCCAGGCAGAGCTGCCACGCAGTAGGAGGCAAGGGAAGACAAGGGAAGAAAACAGTCCAAGAAGATTACCCAATGCTCCCCAGAGACAAGACAATGGCAAACTATATCCTGTGACTGGCACACCATGGACCTCAGTGAACAGCTAGGGAAGTACAGAAAGAAGAAAGAGAGGCGGGGGGGAGAGGGGGAGGATCCAGGTAATCGAGTAATTTTCATAGATTTTCTGAGCAAAAGAACATAGGACCAGAAATCAGGAGGCTGGAAGGCACATACCAGTGACAGGCAGTCATCTGGTCAACCTGAGTCTCCGTTACCAGAGTGAAATATTTCTCAGAAGTTTCTGCAGTAAAACGAGGACTCTGACACATTGCCAGTGACATTATGAATCCAACTGGGAAAGCAGTACATCGATGAATCAAGAGTCCACCAAAATATGAATATTTTAGCCATTTCGGAATTTCTATTCTAAGAAAATAATTCCAAATATTCTCAAAAGCATCTGTTCAAATATTAAAATAGCCTGGGTCCCTGATGACAGACACTGTGGGAAAATAAAGCATTAATTGTTTAACCGTTGTGGTCTGGTCACTGTAACTAGCAGCTGGACACAGTTCCTACTTGAATCCCAGGCTGGGGAGTCTGGCTGATTTGGGCTAATCTGGATGTCAGAGTGTGGTGACACGGGAAAATAGGAAAATAGCATATAATAAGTAATACAATTAGTCCTGCTGATCTTTTAGGGGAAAGTGAATAAGCAGTTCTAATTTTAGTTTCCAGCATGCAAATGATATAGAGAGCCATGTGGTGTGGGGATATCAGGAAATGAATATCCTCCTTGGAACCGGGTACTTTTAAATGCTGCAAGAGCCACTGCTAAGGACTGTGTGGGGTGAAACTGTGACTGCAAAAGGCAAGTGTTTGTGCGTAATATCCATTCTGATTATAACTATGCAGAGATATGTGATTTTTAAACTTTGGAGATACTATAATGTTTTCTATTAAATTATAATTTACACAAAGAAAAACTCACATGTTTAGTGAACAGCTCCAAATTTTGTGACACATGCATACAGTCATGTGACCATTACCACAATGAAAATATGGCACGGTTCCCTCTGAAGGCTTCCTTTGTACACTATTGTAGTCAATTCTTTTCCCCCACCCCACAGACAAAGACTGACCTGTTTTCTGTCTCTGTAACTTTGCTTTGTCCAGAACTTCATACAAATGGAATCATAAAATATATAGACTTTTGAGCCTGGCTTTTCTCACTTAGTGTAAGGCTCACTCATGTTATTGTATGTTTGTTCCTTTTATTTCTGTGTTCACTGGATGGATGGACTACAGTTTATTCATCCATTTATCAGTTAAGATATTTGCATTGTTTCCAGTTTGGGCAGCAAATAAGGAATAAACATTTGTGTACAGGTTTTGTATTTGATAAACGTATGTTTAACTTTGAAGAAACTGCCAAGTGATTTTTCAGAGTGTCTGCACCATTTTGCATTCTCACCAGCAACTGATGAGAGTTTCAGTTGCTCCACAGTATCACCAACACTTACTACTGCATTCTTGTTTTTGTTGTCATTGTTGTTTTAGCCATTCTAAAACCTGGGGGTGGTATCTCATTCCGTTTTAATTTGCATTTCCTTAATAACTAATGATGCTGAGTATCTTTCACGTGCTTATTTGTCATATCTTCTGGGGTGCACTGTCTTTTCCCTATTCCTTTCTTTCTTATTGAATTTTGAGCGTTCTCTATATATTCTATGTCCTATGACTTTATCAGGCATGGAATTTTAAAACATGTTATCCAACTCTGTGGTTTGTCTATGTATATTTAAAAATCAGAGAAGGAAAATTCACACTATAAACCCCAGTCCTGGTCCCAGCTCTTCAGAATGAGCCTTCAGTTATAAATACTTTTACCACCCTCCTACTCAAGGGGATCCAGGATACTGTCATCTTCCTCTCTTATCAGTGGCACTTACACCACACTCTTCAACAACAAATTTTTGTGGAGCTTCTGAGGCTCTGAATGTCTGTAAGGATTAGAGATGCTTCCTGCCTGGGTGTCCTGGGCTCCCGGGAGGTGCTTGATCTCCTCGTCAACTCCCAGTCACAAGGCAAACACTAGGAGTCTGTACCCTGTGCTCGAGTTAGTGAAACATCATCCTGAAGTTTCCTTAATCATTTCCTTGTTGTTATTCTTTTTTGAATCATATATATGTATGTGATTCATATGCATATATACATGTATCCCTATAAATACACTGTGCTACTTTTGAACTGCTTATGTCTGGAATCACACTGTAACATTCTTTGTGATCTGCTCCTTCCACTCAAAATTATGTTTTCAAGACTCATCCACAAGGACACAGTAACAATCTTTTTTTTTTTTTTTTTTTTTACTTTTCCAACTCTGTAATGCTTCTTTTTGTAAAATAGCACAATTTGGTTATCCATTCTACTCTCGATAAATATATGATTTAATCTTTATGGGCAAACTTTATGTCCTTCTCCTTCAAGAATTTTGTCTTTTTATTTTCATGATCTTTTCTATCTCTTTCTCTCTCTCAAGAACCTGAGTTTATGCATATCAAAAGTTTTAGCTTTCCAAGCTACTGAATTTGAAATTAGCTCAGATGTCTGCTTTGGTAGTCGCGTTTTGCTGCTTTGTAACAATTCTGAATCTTCAGAGGCAATGGATGCCTCTGCACAAGGAGAGGGGCATTTATGAAGAAGTGCAAACAAGAAGAGCACATTCATATTATTTTGTCTTACTTCTAAAATTAAAACAAAAACAAGATACAGCTTCTGGAGCATAAATCTCTGGAACCGGTACTGGAGGTGAAAAACCTAAACGGTAACTGAAAAATGTTTGGAGGCTCAGTGTGGACCAATCTGAGAGTTAAAAGCTCCAGGGGGCCCATTTTCTTTGTATGCAGTCACCACACTTTCGTGTTCTACATTCAGGAGCCCACGAGGTTCTCACATTGGCTATCAGGGGGAAATATCTAATGCTTCTGGCAAGGGGAAGAGAAAAGTAACCATTTTGAAACACATAGAACCTTCTGTTGTTCTTAACAAAGCTTATTCTCAAGAAAAACTGCTTTACCAGAGCGTAAACTGCTCTGGAGAAGGAAATGGCAGCCCACTCCAGTACTCTTGCCTGGAAAATCCCATGGACGGAGGAGCCTGGTAGGATACAGTCCACGGGGTCGCAAAGACTCAGACATGAATGACCAACTTCATTTTCATTTTCAAAATGCTCTTAAGGTTTTATCAAACCCTAAGTAACCTGAGCAAAGGCAGATACTCAACTCCAGCCCTTACTACAGAGTTCCATGTAGAAGAAGGGAAGTATACAGCTCTAGCGACTCTAGCATCTTGTCTCATCTAAGGGTGGAGTGGGGGTGCTGAGAAGCACTTGCAAAGGACACAGACCAGGGACACGAAGGGAACAGGAGAGGATTGGATGAAGGTGGTCAAAGAAGACGAACTTCCAGTTGTAACATAAGTAATGGTGATATAATGTACAGCATGATCAATAGAATTACCACTGTTGTTGTTCAGTCACTCAGTTGTGTCCGACTCTTTGTGACCCATGGACTGCAGCATGCCAGGCTTCCCTGTCCTTTACCATCTCCTGGAGTTTGCGCAAACTCATGTCCATTGAACTGGTGATGCCATCCAACCATCTCATCCTCTGTTGTCCCCTTCTCCTCCTGCGTTCAATATTTCCCAGCTTCAAGGTCTTTTCCAATGAGTCAGTTATTTGCATCTGGTGGCCAAAGGATTACAGCTTCAGCTTCAGCATCAGTCCTTCCAATGAACATTCAGGGTTGATTTCCTTTAGGATTGAATGGTTTGATCTCCTTGCAGTCCAAGGGACTCTCAAGAGTCTTCTCCAACACCACAGTTCAAAAGCATCAATTCTTCAGCACTCAGCTTTCTTTATGGTTCAACTCTCACATCCCTACATGACAACCGGAATAAACAATAGTTTTGACTGACTGGACCTTTCTCAGCAAAGTGATGTTTCTGTTTTTTAATATGCTGTCGAGGTTGCTCATAGCTTTTCTTCCAAGGGGCAAGCGTCCTTTAATTTCATGGCTGCAGACACCATCTACAGTGATTTTGGAGCCCAAGAAAATAAAGTTTCTCACTGTTTCCATTGTTTCCCCATCTATTTGCCATGAAGTGATGGGACCAGATGCCATGATCTTCGTTTATTTAATGCTGAATTTTAAGCCAGCTTTTTCACTCTACTCTTTCACCTTCATCAAGAGGCTCTTTAGAGTTCCTCTTCACTTTCTGCTATAAGGATGGTGTCATTTGCATATCTGAGATTATTGACATTTCTCCTGGCAATCTTGATTCCAGCTTGTGCTTCATCCAGCCTGACTTTTCGCAAGGTGTACTCTGCATTTAAGTTAAATAAGCAGGGTGACAATATACAGCCTTGACATACTCCTTTACCAATTTGGAACCAGTCCACTGTTCCATGTCTAGTTCTAACTGTTGCTTCTTGACCTGCTTACAGGTTTCTCAGGAAGCAGGTAAGGTGGTCTGGTATTCCCATCTCTCCAGTTTGTTGTGATTCACACAGTCAAACGCAGAAGTAGATGTTTTTCTGGAATTCTCTTGCTTTCTCTATGATCCAACACATGTTGGCAGTTTGACCTCTAGTTCCTCTGCCTTTTTAAAATCCAGCTTGTACATCTATAAGTTATTGGTTCATGTCCTGTTGAAGCCTAGCTTGAAGGATTTTGAGCATAATTAACATTAGTATATATTATATCTCAGATCAGATCAGTCACTCAGTTGTGTCTGACTCTTTGCAACCCCATGAATCGCAGCACGCCAGGCCTCCCTGTCCATCACCAACTCCTGGAGTTCACTCAGACTTACATCCGTCGAGTTAGTGATGCCATCCAGCCATCTCATCCTCTGTCGTCCCCTTGTCCTCTTGCCCCCAATCCCTTGCAGCATCAGAGTCTTTTCCAATGAGTCAACTTTTCGCATGAGGTGGCCAAAGTACTGGAGCTTCAGCTTTAGCATCATTCCTTCCAAAGAAATCCCAGGGCTGATCTCCTTCAGAATGGACTGGTTGGATCTTCTTGCAGTCCAAGGGACTCTCAAGAGTCTTCTCCAACACCACAGTTCAAAAGCATCAATTCTTCGGCACTCAGCCTTCTTCACAGTCCAACTCTCACATCCATACATGACCACAGGAAAAACCATAGCCTTGACTAGACGAAACTTTGTTGGCAAAGTCATGTCTCTGCTTTTGAATATGCTATCTAGGTTGGTCATAACTTTCCTTCCAAGGAGTAAGCATCTTTTAATTTCATGGCTGCAGTCACCATCTGTAGTGATTTTGGAGCCCAGAAAAATAAAGTCTGACACTGTTTCTACTGTTTCCCCATCTATTTCCCATGAAGTGATGGGACCAGATGCCATGATCTTCGTTTTCTGAATGTTGAGCTTTAAGCCAACTTTTTCACTCTCCTCTTTCACTTTCATCAAGAGGCTTTTGAGTTCCTCTTCACTTTCTGCCATAAAGGTGGTGTCATCTGCATATCTGAGGTTATTGATATTTCTCCCAGCAATCTTGATTCCAGCTTGTGTTTCTTCCAGTCCAGCGTTTCTCATGATGTACTCTGCACATAAGTTAAATAAACAGGGTGACAATATACAGTCTTGACGTACTCCTTTTCCTATTTGGGACCAGTCTGTTGTTCCATGTCCAGTTCTAACTGTTGCTTCCTGACCTGCATACAAATTTCTCAAGAGGCAGGTCAGGTGGTCTGGTATTCCCATCTCTTTCAGAATTTTCCACAGTTTATTGTGATCCACACAGTCAAAGGCTTTATATGAAAGTTGTTAAAAGAGAGTAAATCCTAAGAGTTCTCATTACAAAGAAAAAATTTTCTATTTCTTTAACTGTGTAGTTATATGAGATGGTGGATGTTCACTGAACTTGTGATAATCACTTCATGGTGTAAGTCAAATCATTATGCTGTGCAACTTAAGCTTATACAGTGCTGTATGTCAGTTACATCTTAGTTAAACTGGAAGAAAAAGGTTTTTTTTAAAAAAAAAAAAACACAGAGACTGTCAGAATGCTTTAAAAAAAAACCAAATACATTAATATTTTGTCTGCAAAAATCCACTTTAAATATAAAACACAAATCTAAAATAGAAGGATGGAGAAAGATATACCATACTAACACTAATCAAAAGAAAGTGGGAATAGTATATTAATGTCAGACTAGTCAGATGACACCACCCTTATGGCAGAAAGTGAAGAGGAACTCAAAAGCCTCTTGATGAAAGTGAAAGTGGAGAGTGAAAAAGTTGGCTTAAAGCTCAACATTCAGAAAATGAAGATCATGGCATCTGGTCCCATCACTTCATGGGAAATAGATGGGGAAACAATGGAAACAGTGTCAGACTTTATTTTTCTGGGCTCCAAAATCACTACAGATGGTGACTGCAGCCATGAAATTAAAAGATGCTTACACCTTGGAAGGAAAGTTATGACCAACCTAGATAGCATATTCATAAGCAGAGACATGACTTTGCCAACAAAGGTTCGTCTAGTCAAGGCTATGGTTTTTCCTGTGGTCATGTATGGATGTGAGAGTTGGACTGAGAAGAAGGCTGAGTGCCAAAGAATAGATGCTTTTGAACTGTGGTGTTGGAGAAGAGTCTTGAGGGTCCCCTGGACTGCAAGGAGATCCAACCAGTCCATTCTGAAGGAGATCAGCCCTGGGATTTCTTTGGAAGGAATGATGCTAAAGATGAAACTCCAGTACTTTGGCCACCTCATGCTAAGAGTTGACTCATTGGAAAAGACTCTGATGCTGGGAGGGATTGGGGGCAAGAGGAGAAGGGGATGACCGAGGATGAGATGTCTGGATGGCATCACTGACTCGATGGACGTGAGTCTCAGTGAACTCCAGGAGTTGGTGATGGACAGGGAGGCCTGGCGTGCTGCGATTCATGGGGTTGCAAAGAGTCAGACATGACTGAGCGACTGATCTGATCTGATCCCTATTACATATGGCAATGTAAGTTTCCATGATACTCTTCCCATACATCTCACCCTCTCTTCCCCTCTCCCAATGTCCAAAAGTATTCTCTCTGTTTCTCCACTGCTGCTCTCTAAATTGATTCTTAAGTACCATTTTTCTGGATTTTGTATATATATATCCATTAGAGTATGATATTTATCTTTCTTTCTGACTTACTTCAATCTGTATAATAGGCTCTATTCACTATATAGAAGAGGTTCACCCACTTCATTAGAACTGACTCAAATGCATTCCTTTTTATGGCTGAGTAATATTCCATTGTGTATATGTATCACGGCTTCTCTGTCCATTCATCTGTCCATGGATACCTAGGTTGCTTCTATGTTCTAGCTATTGCAAATAGTGCTGCAATGAACAATGGGATACATATGTCGTTTTCAATTTTGGTTTCCTCAGGATATATGCCTAGGAGTGGGATTGCTGGGTCATATGGTGGTTTTATTCCAGTTTTTAAAAGAATCTCCATACCGTCTTCCATAGTGGCTGAATCAATTTACATTCTCACCAACAGTGCAATAGTGTTCCCTTTTCTCCACACTCTCTCCAGTATTTATTGTTCGTAGACTTTTTGATGATGGCCATTCTTTCCAGAGTGAGGTGATATTTCATTGTAGTTTTGATTTGCATTTCCCTAATATTGAGCAATGTTGAGCATCTTTTCATGTGTTTGTTAGCCATCTGTGTCTTCTTTGGAGAAATGTCTGTTTAGGTCTTTTCCCCACCTTTTGATTGGGTTGTTTGTTTTTCTGGTATTGAGTTGTGTGAGCTGCTTGTATATTGTGGAAATTAATCCTTTGTCAGTTGTTTCATTTGCTATTATTTTCTCCCAGTCTGAGGGTTGTCTTTCACCTTGCTTATAGTTTTCTTTGCTATCCAAAATATTTTAAGTTTAATCAGGTCCCACTTGTTTACTTTTGTTTTTATTTCCATTACTCTAGGAGGTGGGTCATAGAGGATCTTGCTTCGATTTATGTCATCAAGTTTTCTGCCTATGTTTTCCTGGTAAGACTTTTATAGTTTCTGGTCTTACATTTAGGTCTTTAACCCATTTCAAGTTTATCTTTGTGTATGGTGTTAGGAAGTGTTCTAATTTCATTATTTTACATGTAGATGCCCAGTTTTCCCAGCACCATTTATTGAAGAGGCTGTCTTTGCCCCATTTTATATTCTTGCCTCCTTTGTCAAAAATAAGGTACCCTAGGTGCATGGGTTTATTTCTGGTCCTTCTATCTCATTCCATTGGTCTATATTTCTATTTTTGTGCCAGTATCATACTGTCTTGATGACTGTAGCTTTGTAGTATAATCTGAAGTCAGGAGGGTTGATTCCTCCAGCTCCATTTTTTCCTCAAGACTGTTTTGGCTATTAGGGGTCTTTTGTGTTTCCATATGAATTGTGAAATTTTTTGTTCTAGTCCTTGGAAAAATGCCACTGGTAATTTGATAGGGATCACATTGAATCTGTAGATTGCATTGGGTAGTATAGTCATTTTCATGAAATTGATTCTTCCTACCCAGGAACGTGGAATATCTTTCCATCTGTTTGTCATCTTTAATTTCTTTCATCAATGTCTTATAATTTTCTCGGTACAGTTATTTTGTCTCCTTAAATAAGTTTATTCCTAGATATTTAATTTTTTTGTTGCAATGGTGAACAGGCTTGTTTCCTTAATTTCTCTTTCTGATTTTTCATTGTTGGTATATAGAAATGAGAGTAATTTCTGTGTGTTCATATTGTATCCTGGAACTTTACTAAATTCACTGATTAGCTCTAGTAATTTTCTAATACTATCTTTAGGGTTTTCTGTGTACAGAATCATGTCATCTGCAAACTGTGAGAGTTTTAATTCTGTTCCCATCTGGATTCCTTTTATTTCTTTTTCTTCTCTGATTGCTACAGTTAGGATTTCCAGAACTATGTTGAATAATAGTGGTGAAAGTGGATACCCTTTTCTTTTTCCTGCTCTTAGGGGAAATCTTTCAGTTTTTCACCATTGAGAATAATGTTTGCTGTAGGCTTACCATATATGGCCTTTACTATGTTGAGGTAGGTTATTTCTATGTCCATTTTTTTTAAGAGTTTTAATCATAAATGGGTGCTGAATGTTGTCAAAGACTTTTTATGCATCTATTGAGATGATCATATGGTTTTTATCTTTCAATTTGTTAATATGGTGTATCACATTGATTGATTTCTGTAGACTGAAAATCCTTGCATCCCTAGAATAAACCCAACTTGATCATGGTTTATGAGCTTTTTGATGTGTTGCTGAATTCTGTTTGCTAAAATTTTCTTGAGGATATTTGCATCTATGTTCATCAGTGATATTGGCCAGCAGTTTTCTTTTTGTGTGTTGTCTGTCTGGTTTTGGTTTCAGGGTGATGGTGGCCTTGTTGAATGTGTTTGGAAGTGTTCCTTCCTCTGCAATTTTTTGAAAGAGTTTTAGAAGGATAGGCATTAGCTCATCTCTAAATGCTTGACAGAATTCTCCTGTGAAGCCATCTGGTCTTGGGCTTTTGTTTTTGGCTGATTTTTGATCACAGCTTCAATTTCAGTGCTTATAACTGGGTTGTTCATAATTTCTATTTCTTCCTGGTTCAGTGTTGGAAGATTGAACTTTTCTAAGAATCTTTCCATTTCTTCCAGGTTATCCATTTTCTTGTCATACAGTTATTCATAATAGTCTCTTACAATCCTTTTTTATTTCTGCAATTATCTCTTGTAATCTCTCCTTTATCAATTCTATTTTTGTTGATTTGATTCTTCTCTCTTTTTTTCTTGATGAGTCTGGCTAAAGGTTTGTCAATTTTGTTTACCTTCTTAAAGAACCAGCTTTTAGTTTTATTATTCTTTACTATTGTTTCTTTCATTTCTTTTCCATTTATTTCTGCTTGGATCTTTATGATTTCTTTGCTTCTACTAATTTGGGGAGTATTTTGTTCTTCTTTTTCCAGTTGCTTTAGGTGTAAAGTTAGGCTGTCTATTCGATGTTTTTCTTGTTTCTTGAGGTAGGATTGTATTGCTATAAACTTCCCTCTTGGAGCTGCTTTTGCTGCATCCCATAGGTTTTGAGTTGTCGTGTTCTCATTGTCATTTGTTTCTAGAAATTTTTTGATTTCCCTTTTGATTTCTTCAGTAACCTGTTGTTTATTTAGAAACGTTTTGTTTAATCTCCATGTGTGTGTTTCTTACAGTTTTTTTCTTGTAATTGACATCTAGTCCCATAGTGTTGTGGTCAGAGAAGATGCTTGGTATGATTTCAATTTTATTAAATTTACTGAGGTTTGATTTGTGACCCAAGATGTGGTCTATCCTGGAGAATGTTCCATGTGCACTAGAGAAGAAGGTGTATTCTTCTGCATTTGGATGGAATGTCCTGAAGATACCAACGAGATCCATCTCATCTAATGTGTCATTTAAGACTTGTGTTTCCTTATTACTGTTCTGTTTTGATGATCTGTCCATTGGAGTGAGTGTGGTGTTAAAGTCTCCTACTATTATTGTGTTACTGTCAATTTATCCTTTTATGTCTGTGAGTGTTTGTCTTCGGAAAAGTCAATAGCACCCCACTCTGGTACTCTTGCCTGGAAAATCCCATGGACCGAGGAGCCTGGTAGGCTGCAGTCCATGAGGTCGCTAAGAGTCGGACATGACTGAGTGACTTCACTTTCACTTTTCACTTTCATGCATTGGAGAAGGAAGATGGCAACCCACTCCAGTGTTCTTGCCTGGAGAATCCCAGGGACGGGGGAGCCTGGCCATCTATGGGGTCACACAGAGTCGGACACGATTGAAGCGACTTAGCAGCAGCAGCAGCTGCAGTGTTTGTCTTATTTATTGAGGAGCTCCTATGTTGGGTGCATAGATACTTACAATTGTTATGTCTTTCCTCTTGGATTGATCCCTTGATCATTCTGTAGTGTCCTTCCTTATCTCTTGTAATCTTCTTTACTTTAAGGTCCAGTTTGTCTGATATGAGGATTTTACTCCAGCTTTCTTTTGCTTCCCATTTACATGGAATATATTTTTCCATTCTCTCACTTTCAATCTATATGTCTCTTTAGGTCTGAAGTGGGTTTCTTGTAGACAGCATGTATATGGGCCTTGTTTTTTTAATCCATTCAGCCAGCCTGTGCCTTTTGGTTGCAGCATTTAATCCATTTACATTTAAAGTAATTATTGATATATATGTTCCTATTGCCATTTTATTAATTGTTTGGGATTCTTTTGTAGATCTTTTTCTTCTCTTGTATTTCTTGACTATGTAAGTCCATTTAACATTTGTTGTAAAGCTGGTTTGGTGGTACTGAGTTCTGTTAAATTTTGCTTGTCAGAAAAGCTTTTTATTTCTCTATCAATTTTGAATGAGATCCTTGTTGGGTACAGTAATCTTGGTTGAAGATTTTTCCCTTTCAGTACTTTAAATACATCCTGCCATTCCCTTCTGGCCTGCAGAGTTTCTGCTGAAAGGTCAGCTGTTAAACATATGGGGTTTCCCTTGTATGTTACCTGTTGCTTTTCTCCTGCTGCTTTTAATATTCTTTCTTTGTGGTTAGTTTTTGTTAGTTTGTGTCTTCATGTGTTTCTCCTTGGGTTTGTCCTGTATAGGATTCTTTACACCTCTTAAACTTGATTATTTCCTTTTCCATGTTGGGGAAATTTTCAACTATAATCTCTTCAAAAATGTTCTCATACCCTTTCTTTTTCTCTTCTTCTTCTGGGACCCCTATAATTTGAAAGTTGCTGCATTTGATGTTGTCCCAAAGGTCTCTGAGACTATCCTCAGTTCTTTTCATTCTTTTTACTTTATTCTGCTCTTCAGAGGTTATTTCCACCATTTTATCTTCCAGCTCACTGATTCGTTCTTCTGCTTCAGATATTCTGCTATTGATTCCTTCCAGAGTATTTTTAATTTCAGTAATTGTGTTGTTTGTCTCTGCATGTTTATTCTTTAATCCTTCTAGGTCTTTGTTAATTTATTCTTGCATTTTTCCCGTTCTGTTTTCAAGGTTTTTGATCATCTTTACTGTCATTATTCTGAATTCTTTTTCAGGTAGTTTGCCTATTTCCCCCTCATTTATTTTGACTTCTGTGTTTCTAGTTTGTTCCTTCATTTTGTAGTATTTCTCTTTTTTTCCTTTTTTTTTAACTTATTGTGTTTGAGGTCTCCTTTTCCCAGGCTTCAAGGTTGAATCCTTTTTTCCTTTTGGTTTCTGCCCTCCTAAGGTTGGTGCAGTGGTTTATGTAAGCTTCCTATAGGGTGAGCTTTGTGCTGAGTTTTTTTTTTCTGTTTGCTTGTTTGTTTTTCCTCTGATGGGCAAGGCTGAGTGAGATGGTAATCCTGTCTGCTGATAATTGGATTTGTATTTTTGTTTTGTTTGTTGTTTAGATGAGGTATCCTGCACAGGATGCTACTGGTGGTTGGGTGATATGGGTATGCTTCTTTGAGAGTAAAATTGCTTGCAAATACTTGTTAGTATTTAAAAGTAAATAAGAGTTATATTAATGAGTGCAGAGGGTTGAGAAATGCTCCGAAAACTGCTCCAAAAACTGATAAGAGAAAGGACACGGTAGAAAGACCTATTTCTTTCCTCTCTCTCTCTCTCTCTTTTTTTTTTTTAAACAAATATTCTAATGAATGAGGTATGGTTTTGTCCTGGATTACATAATTGGTTAGATGCAGATATATGTTCAGAACCCAAGTGCTCTGATTATTAGCCCAGGTCTTTTTCCATAAAACTTTTAAAATTACACATTTAATCTTTGCTTAGGTCTTTAAGACATAAACCTGTTCTTGGGATTAGAAGTTGCAAGAATTAGTGGTTGAACCCATAGGTTCCACCTAGCTCACATCGTCTCACTTCAACAGCTCAAGGGCCATCTGAATGCTAGGAGGCCTGGTTTGGACTCAGCCAAAGGTCCTCACCTGTACTGAAGATGCAAAATGTGCCACATCAGTGGTGCCCATGTCGGTCTCTGCACCCCAAGGCCAGGGTCCCCGCTGATTTGCAAGGCTATGTGAAATAGGATTCAACAAACTGAATCAGAAATAACTTCTGATATTTTTGTACAGCCCCCAAGATGAATTCAGAGAAGTTGTGAAGAGAGGGACTGGACTGGGAAGAGGATGCTCCCTCCTCATCTCAACTGAGCCATTGTCTGGCTATGGGCCTTGGAGTCTGACATCAGAATCTAACTGAGGGACTCCATTTATGCTAACTCAAGAGGTATGTCCTTTCTCTGGGAAGGTCATTTTGTCCAACCAATATGTGTTGACACAATGCAAAGAAGATGTTCATGGCAAAGTTAGACTAGCATGTTGCCTTCTAATCCAGTTTTAAAGACCCACTTAATTGCTCATTCTTTTGTTTACTAAATACTCACAGTGAACTTGGCATATGCTATATCTGAATTGGTGGGAAATTCTAAACAGTTCTCAATCATGTATAGTAAAGATTTAAACCTTTGGTAATCACCCACAGCACTGGTCCAGCACGAAGCCTGTTGTTGATCCCCCAAGAAGCAGCTGCTGAGTGGAAACCTCCACACAGTCTGTATCTTAAGAAACAGCCTCGGTACTGGCACTATGACTGAGAGGGTAGGGAAGCAGGAAACTGGATTCAGGCCCAACAAGAGACTCAACCAATCCCGCAAGTAACACTGGAACTACCCCGATCCTTCCTCAGATGCGTCACACCTTGGGCCAAGATGGCCAGGCTTTTATACCTTAAATCAGCCTCTGTGCTAAAAAGGAACCTGATATGATGAGACGGCTCCTGCAAGGAGGCAGCTCTAAAGGTGACCATATCTGCTGACAGAACCTCCAGCACCTGGGTGGCAGAAATAGAGTCTGGGTGCACTTCTCAGTGCCTGCCACACAGGGGAATGTTGAAGGAATGACAAATACTTTGAAAATACCATTATTTTATAATAATCAGAGCTTCCATAATCCAGAATAATTTTCAATATGCAGAAACTATGCTTGCCAAAGTAGGAAGTCAGGAAACACCTGGAGTAACAGGCAAATTTGGCCTTGCAGTACAGAATGAAGCAGGGCAAAGGCTAATAGAGTTTTGCCAAGAGAACGCAGTGGTCATAGTAAAAACACCCTCTTCCAACAACACAAGAGAAGGTTTTACACTTGGACATCACCAGATGCCCAACACTAAAATCAAATTGATTATATTCTTTGCAGCCAAAGATGGAGAAGCTCTATACAGTCAACAAAAACAGGACTGGGAGCTGACTGTGGCTCAGATCATGAACTCCTTATTGCCAAATTCAGACTTAAATTGAAGAAAGTAGGGAAAACCACTAAATCATTCAGGTATGACCTAAATAAAATCTCTTATGATTATATAGTGGAAGTGAGAAATAGATTTAAGGGGCTAGATCTGATAGACAGAGTGCCTGGTGAACTATGAACAGAGGTTCGTGACATTGTACAGGAGACAGGAATCGAGACCATCCCCAGGAAAAAGAAATGCAAGAGAGCAAAATGGCTGTCTGGGGAGGCCTTACAAATAGCTGTGAAAAGAAGAGAAGTGAAAAGCAAAGGAGAAAAGGAAAGATAAACCCATCTGAATGCAGAGTTCCAAAGAATAGTGAGGAGAGATAAGAAAGCCTTTCTCAGCGATCAATGCAAAGAAATAGAGGAAAACAATAGAATGGGAAAGACTAGAGATCTCTTCAAGAAAATTAGAGATACCAAGGGAACATTTCATGCAAAGATGGGCTCAATAAAAGACAGAAATAGTATGGACCTGACAGAAGCAGAAAATATTAAGAATAGGTGGCAAGAATACACAGAGGAACTGTACAAAAAAGATCTTCATGACCCAGTTAATTATGATGGTGTGATCACTCACCTAGAGCCAGACATCCTGGAATGTGAAGTCAAGTGGGCCTTAAGAAGCATCACTATGAACAAAGCTAGTGGAGGTGATGGAATTCCATTGGAGCTACTTCAAATTCTGAAAGAGATGCTGTGAAAATGCTGCACTCAATATGTCAGCAAATTTGGAAAAGTCAGCAGTGGCAAGAGGATTGGAAAAGGTCAGTTTTCATTCCAATGCCAAAGAATGCTCAAACTACTGCACAATTACACTCATCTCACATGCTAGCAAAGTCATGCTCAAATTTCTCCAAGCCAGGCTTAAGCAATACATGAACCGTGAACTTCCAGATGTTCAAGCTAGTTTTAGAAAAGGCAGAGGAACCAGAGATCAAATTGCCAACATCCGCTGGATCATCGAAAAAGGAAGAGAGTTCCAGAAAAACATCTATTTCTGCTTTATTGACTATGCCAAAGCCTTTGACTGTGTGGATCACAATAAACTGTGGAAAATTCTGAAAGAGATGGGAATACCAAACCACCTGACCTGCTTCTTGATAAACCTGTATGCAGGTCAGGAAGCAACAGTTAGAACTGGAAATGGAACAACAGACTGGTTCCAAACAGGGAAAGGAGTATATCGAGGCTGTATATTGTCACCCTGCTTATTGAACTTATATGCAGAGTACATCATGAGAAATGCTGGGCTGGAAGAAGCACAAGCTGGAATTAAGATTGCTGGGAGAAACATCAATAACCTCAGATATGCAGATGACACCACCCTTACGGCAGAAAGTGAAGAAGAACTAAAAAGCCTCTTGATGAAAGTGAAAGAGGAGAGTAAAAAAGTTGGCCTAAAGCTCAACATTCAGAAAACGAAGATCATGGCATCTGGTCCCATCACTTCGTGGCAAACAGATGGGGAAACAGTGGAAACAGTGCCTGACTTTATTTTTCTGGGCTCCAAAATCACTGAAGATGGTGATTGCAGCCATGAAATTAAAAGATGCTTACTCCTTGAAAGAAAAGTTATGGCCAACCTAGACAGCATATTAAAAAGCAGAGACATTACTTTGCCAACAAAGCTCCGTATAGTCAAAGCTATGGTTTTTCCAGTAGTCGTGTATGGATGTGAGAGTTGGGCTATAAAGAAAGCTGAGCATGGAAGAATTGATGCTTTTGAACTGTGGTGTTGGAGAAGACTCTTGAGAGTCCCTTGGACTGCAAGGAGATCCAACCTGTCCATTCTAAAGGAGATCAGTCCTGGGTGTTCTTTGGAAGGAATGATATTGAAGCTGAAACTCCAATACTTTGGTCACCTGATGAGAAGGGCTGACTCATCTGAAAAGATCCTGTTGCTGGGAAAGATTGAGGGCAGGAAGAGAAGGGGACGACAGAGGAGGAGATTGTTGGATGGCTTCACCAACTCAATGGACATGAGTTTCATAGCCTCCAGGAGTTGATGCTGGACAGGGAGGCCTGGCGTGCTGCAGCTCATGGAGTCGCAGCAGTCGAAAACAACTGAGTGACTCAACTGAACTGAAGTGAACTGAATGCTTGCCATCTACTGTCTGGAACAGAAACCCTTTTCTAGCCCCAAAGATGTCTCCATCCTTCCTTAGCACGGATGTCATGCCAACTGGATACACAGTTCTCTCTTTGTGTGCTATCTGCATAGAGAACAATGCACCAACCCACTACATCAGCTGTCACACAACCTGCCCCTAAAGCCACATAGTATCTCTGCTTCTGACTCATTTACAAAAAAAAAAAAAAAACTGACCCCTAGTGATCAACTGGCAACATTTAGTTGATCTCTAGGCCTTATCTGTTTGACCTCCAAGCCAAACCTATGGTCAGTTCATCCCCTGGGTCCCCTGGGGATTCCCAAAGAGATGGAAGCAGAGTTGTAGTTGGAAACTGTTGATCCCAAAGCCCGTTTCCTTCATTCTGCTCCTGGTTAAAGGCTTTGGGAGATAGGGAGAACTCTCTGGAAGTTTCTGAATGTTTGCCTGAATTGAGGTGGCTTTTGAAGGGGTAGTGGGATTTGTAGACCCAGTGATGAGGGTAAGGGGGAACTTTCCAAGCACAGGAAGAGCTTGAGCTAAGCTGGGAGGATATGGGGCAGGTTGGAAAAGTCAGCAGTTCTGCTGGCTCATGGCATGTGCGGAGTGGGGTGCATTTATGGAAGTAGAATTTTGAGTGCCATGCTGAGAACATTTATACTGGAGGCAAATGGCACACACATGCCAGACAGCTGACAGGGCCCAGGGGCATGCCCCCAGTGTCTGGCACGCTACAAATTACTGGCTGCTCAGAGAGCACTACTTGGCAGTGAACTCCACAGGCAGCAAAGGCTGAGACTCCCTCTGGTAAAACGAGGGCAGAAGGTCAACAAGAAGACTGCTTATTTTCTAAGCAGAAGGATTTATCAGTAGCAGAACAGATCAATATCAAGCCATAGAACCAGCTCTCTAGCCTGAATCACTTGCACCTCCTTCTCCTGGTCTCTATTTATATCTTTCCTCAGGAGGGCTGTCTGTCCTCCAAGGTCTCTGTGGCAGCTCAAGCCTCACCCTTTGGACTCCATCGGCTTCAACAGACCAAGGCCGCCCTTTGCCAAGACCTCTGCCCCAGGGCAAACCCATGAGGCGCTGGCCACGCGTCAGCGTTTCTTATCTCAGCAGAATGCACATTACCAAGAGGCTCTATCAGATGCACAGTGAGCACTGCCTCTCCCTGTCAACTCAGCTATGTTTATTCTGAGTCTGTTGTCCTTGAGAGTGCTTTGTTCCCATTTCTTCAAATCGATTCGCATAACTAATGTTTAGCAGAGGTCCGCCGTGCTAGGCACACTCCCCAAACCCCGCTGCGCGGCCACTCAGCCCCCGCCCCCACCCCAGCTCTCTTCCTGCTCTCTGCCTCCTGCCGCTCGTTCTTCTGGTCTCCTCATGGCCCAGCCTTCATTCTCGTCCCTTTCCCTCCACCTCACCTGACCCAGCTCGGGGATGGACAAGCAATTCAGAGCACAGTCTGATCTGGCCACCTGGAGCTGCATCACCAGCAGCTGGACTTGGGCAAGGAGCAGGAGACTCTACTCTCAAACCCGCCGTCGGGGGCGCTGTGGAGCCAGGTCACCAGGATGCCCACGCTGAGACCACCCCAAACTGAGAGCATCTCACAGCGGGGAGGCGGAGTCCGCATCATCACTGCAACAGCATCGTTGACGCACTCATTCATTCACTGACTTGAGCCACACACAGCCAGGCCACAGACATGCCTGTGGCTCCCTACCGACACAGCACCAGCTGGGAATGGCCTTGTGGGAGTCTTCATGGCAGCAGCTCCACTGGGCCCCCACTCACCCCCAACCGCATTGGAGCTCAGTGGCCCCTCAGCCGCTCCTAGTTCACACAGGCTGCTGACACCCTGCCTGGAACGCCTCTCCCACCCACCTGGCAAACTCTTTCAAGACTGGTGTCAAGACCACCGTCTTGCAGGAAGTTTCCCTGACTGACCCCAGTAGCTCCCATCACCACTGCAGTGTGATGTGCGTGCTCATGTCCCCCCCGGTGCTGTACTGCTCCTGTCGCATCCCCTTCCACTCCCACCTACTCTCACATACCTGGACACACGCAGGCACCCATCCAGAAGTCCTAGTTAAGCATTTACTGTGTCAGAGACTTCCAGGGCTCTGCCCAGCACCCGCATGTGCTGGGACTGAACTGGGCTGTGGCCACTTGTAGATTCCTGCCTGTGAGACCAGGCCAGACCAGGGGCTGCACTGAGGGGAGAGCTGGGGAAGGCAGAGACAGTGGGAGAAGGGCCTCACATGCACTTGGCCCTTCCCATTTACTGCTTCACACGACCTGTCCTTCTGCCTGCTCCTGCAGGGCACCAGCTCCTCACAGGCAGTGTAATGACCATGCCTCACAAGTCATTGTATACATTTGTAATAAACAGCATGGACCACGCACACAGTGGTTGTTAAATAATATCTGTGGCACGCTTGGTTGTTATGATTTAAAAGCAGGCAGCATTATAGAATCACACATTGAAAATTCACCTTGCTCATCTTCTCACCTTCAAGCAGCTACACAAAGATGATTCACTTCCACCTTCAAGAAAGACACTCCATATTTCATCAGCACTGCATCTCCACATGAGATGGAGACCCACAGACCTTCCTGAATGATTAGTGTAGCCCAGTAGGTGCAACCTTCTATTTCAACCAAAATCAAGTATGCAGCCTCATGCTCTAACTTACTAAAAAATATGACACAAGTAATGCTTGATTGTTATAAACATATACCACTCCACAATTTCCCTCAATGCATACTGCACACACAGATGGAAAGCACTTGGAATTGAACATTAAAGAAAATGTACGTGCACTTTGTAAAATCTGCCTTCGGAGAGATTACAATTTAATAAAGAGATATAGGGTGAGTTTCAGTACAGATTCCATTGCTAATTGGAACTTCACATTTGGCAAGGTTATGAAGTGCTTTTTCTTTTCTTTCTTTTTTAAAATATTTATTTATTTGGCTGCATCAGATCTGAGTTGCAGCATGTGGACGTCTGTAGTTGCAGCTCACGGGCTACTGCCCAGTTGTGGTTAGCAAGCTTAGTTGTTTGGAAGCATGTGGGATCCTAGTTCCCCAGTTCAGTTCAGTTCAGTCACTCAGTCGTGTCCGACTCTTCAACCCCATGAATCGCAGCACGCCAGGCCTCCCTGTCCATCACCAACTTCCGGAGTTCACTCAGACTCACGTCCATTGAGTCAGTGATGCCATCCAGCCATCTCATGCTCTGTCGTCCCCTTCTCCTCTTGCCCCCAATCCCTCCCAGCATCAGAGTCTTTTCCAATAAGTCAACTCTTCGCATGAGGTGGCCAAAGTACTGGAGCTTCAGCTTTAGCATCATTCCTTCCAAAGAAATCCCAGGGCTGATCTCCTTCAGAATGGACTGGTTGGATCTCCTTGCAGTCCAAGGGACTCTCAAGAGTCTTCTCCAACACCACAGTTCAAAAACATCAATTCTTCAGCGCTCAGCTTTCTTCACAGTCCAATTCTCACATCCATACATGACTACTGGAGAAAACATAGCCTTGACTAGACGGACCTTTGTTGGCAAAGTAATGTCCCTGCTTTTTAATATGCTATCTAGGTTGGCCATAACATTCCTTCCAAGGAGTAAGCGTCTTTTAATTTCATGGCTGCAGTCACCATCTGTAGTGATTTTGGAGCTCCCCCCATAAAAAAAGTCTGGCACTGTTTCCACTGTTTCCCCATCTATTTGCCGTGAAGTGATGGGACCAGATGCCATGATTTTTGTTTTCTGAATGTTGATCTTTAAGCCAACTTTTTCACTCTCCTCTTTCACTTTCATCAAGAGGCTTTTTAGTTCCTCTTCACTTTCTGCCATAAGGGTGGTGTCATCTGCACATCTGAGGTTATTGATATTTCTCCTGGCAATCTTGATTCAAGCTTGTGCTTCTTCCAGCCCAGCGTTTCTCATGATGTACTCTGAATAGAAGTTAAATAGCAGGGTGACAATATACAGCCTTGACATACTCCTTTTCCTATTTGGAACCAGTCTGTTGTTCCAGGTCCAGTTCTAACTGTTGCTTCCTGATCTGCATATAGGTTTCTCAAGAGGCAGGTCAGGTGGTCTGGTATTCCCATCTCTTTCAGAATTGTCCACAATTTATTGTGATCCACAGTCAAAGGCTTTGGCATAGTCAATAAAGCAGAAATAGATGTTTTTTCTGGAACTCTTGCTTTTTCGATGATCCAGCAGATGTTGGCAATTTGGTCTCTGGTTCCTCTGCCTTTTCTAAAACAGCTTGAACATCTGGAAGTTCACTGTTAATGTATTACTGGAGCCTGGTTTGGAGAATTTTGAGCATTACTTTACTAGCGTGTGAGATGAGTGCAATTGTGCGGTAGTTTGAGCATTCTTTGGCATTGCTTTTCTTTGGGATCAGAATGAAAACTGACCTTTTCCAGTCTTGTGGCCACTGCTGAGTTTTCCAAATTTGCTGGCACATTTCAACGTGCAGCACTTTCAAAGCATCATCTTTCAGGATTTGAAATAGCTCCACTGGAATTCCATCACCTCCACTAGCTTTGTTCATAGTGATGCTTCTTAAGGCCCACTTGACTTCACATTCCAGGATGTCTGGCTTTAGGTGAGTGATCACACCATCGTGATTATCTTGGTCGTGAAGATCTTTTTTGTGCAGTTCTTCTGTGTATTCTTGCCATCTTTTCTTATTATCTTCTGCTTCTGTTAGGTCCATACTATTTCTGTCTTTTATTGAGCCCATCTTTGCATGAAATGTTCCCTTGGTATCTCTAATTTTCTTGAAGAGATCTCTAGTCATTCCCATTCTGTTGTTTTCCTCTATTTCTTTGCATTGATCGCTGAGGAAGGCTTTCTTATCTCTCCTTGCTCTTCTTTGGAACTCTGCATTCAGATGCTTATATCTTTCCTTTTCTCCTTTGCTCTTTGCTTCTCTTCTTTTCATAGCTATTTGTAAGGCTTCCCCAGATAGCCATTTTGCTTTTTTGCATTTCTTTTCCACAGGGATGGTCTTGATCCCTGTCTCCTGTACAATGCCATGAACCTCCATCCATAGTTCATCAGGTACTCTATCAGATCTAGTCCCTTAAATCTATTTCTCACTTCCACTGTATAATCACAAGAGATTTGATTTAGGTCATACCTGAATGGTCTAGTGGTTTTCGCTACTTTCTTCAATTTCAGTCTGAATTTGGCAATAAGGAGTTCATGATCTGAGCCACAGTCAGCTCCCGGTCTTGTTTTTGCTGACTGTATAGAGCTTCTCCATCTTTGGCTGCAAAGAATATAATCAATCTGATTTTGGTGTTGACCATCTAGTGATGTCCATGTGTAGAGTCTTCTCTTGTGTTGTTGGAAGAGGGTGTTTGCTGTGACCAGTGTGTTCTTTTGGCAAAACTCTATTAGTCTTTGCCTGCTTCATTCCGTATTCCAAGGCCAAATTTGCCTGTTACTCCAGGTGTTTCTTGATTTCCTACTTTTGCATTCCAGTCCCCTACAATGAAAAGGACATCTTTTTTGGGTGTTAGTTCTAAAAGGTTTTGTAGGTCTTCATATAACTGTTCAGCTTCTTCAGTGTTACTGGTTGGGGCATAGACTTGGATTACTGTGATATTGAATGGTTTGCCTTGGAAACGAACAGAGATCATTCTGTCATTTTTGAGATTGCATCCAAGTACTGCATTTCGGACTCTTTTGTTGACCATGATGACTACCTCCATTTCTTCTAAGGGATAACCCCCACAGTAGTAGATATAATGGTCATCAGAGTTAAATTCACCCATGCCAGTCCATTTCAGTTCGCTGATTCCTAGAACGTTGACGTTCACTCTTGCCATCTCTTGTTTGACCACTTCCAATTTGCTTTGATTCATGGACCTGACATTGCAGGTTCCTATGCAATATTGCTCTTTACAGCATCGGACCTTGTTTCTATCACCAGTCACATCCACAACTGGCTATTGTTTTTGCTTTGGCTCCATCCCTTCATTCTTCTGAAGTTATTTCTCCACTGATCTTCAGTAGCATATTGGACACCTACTGACCTGGGGAGTTCCTCTTTCAGTATCCTATCATTTTGCCTTTTCATACTGTTCATGAGGTTCTCAAGGCAAGAATACTGAAGTGGTTTGCCATTCCCTTCTCCAGTGGACCGCATTCTGTCAGACCTCTCCACCATGACCCGCCCGTCTTGGGTGGCCCACAGGCATGGCTTAGTTTCATTGAGTTAGACAAGGCTGTGGTCCTAGTGTGATTAGATTGACTAGTTTTCTGTGATTATGATTTCAGTGTGTCTGCCCTCTGATGCCCTCTTGGAACACCTACCGTCTTACTTGGGTTTCTCTTACCTTGGATGTGGGGTATCTCTTCACGGCTGCTCCAGCAAAGTGCAGCCGCTGCTCCTTACCTTGGACAAGGGGTATCTCCTCACTGCCGCCCCTCCTAACCTTGAACGTGGAATAGCTCCTCTAGGCCCTCCTGCACCTGGCGCAGCCACCACTCCTTGGACATGGGGTAGCTCCTCCCACCCGACCGCAGCAAGCAGAGATCAAACCCACATCCCCTGCATTCAAGGCAGATTCTTAACCACCGGACCATCAGGGAAATCCCTGCTCTTTCTTTCTGTACGTATTAACTTCAGTTCAGTTCAGTCACTCAGTCATGTCGACTCCTTGTGACCCCACAGCCTGCAGCACGCCAGGCTTCCATGTCCATCACCAACTCCAAGAGCTTACTCAAACTCATGTCCATTGAGTTGGTCATGCCACAGAACCATCTCATCCTCTGTCGTCCCCTTCTCCTCCTGCCTTCAATCTTTCCCAGCATCAGAGTCTTTTCAAATGAGTCAGTTCTTTGCATCAGGTGGCCGAAGTTTGGAGTTTCAGTTTCAGCATCAGTTCTTCCAATGAACACTCAGGACTGATTTCCTTTAGGATGGACTGGCTGGATCTTCTTGTTGTCCAAGGGACTTTCAAGAGTCTTCTCCAACTCCACAATTCAAAAACATCAAATTTCAGCACTCAGCTTTCTTTATAGCCCAACTCTAACATCCATACATGACCACTGGAAAAACCATAGCCTTGACTAGATGGAGCTTTGTTGGCAAAGTAATGTCTCTGCTTTTTAATATGCTCTCTAGGTTAGTCATAAATTTTCTTCCAAGGAGCCAGCATCTTTAAATTTCATGGCTGCAGTCACCATCTGCAGTAATTTTGGAGCCCAAAAAAATAAAGCCTGACACTGTTTCCATTGTTTTCCCATCTATTTGCCATGAAGTGATGAGACCAGATGCCGTGATCTTAGTTTTCTGAACGTTGAGTTTTAAGTGAGCTTTTTCACTCTCCTCTTTCACTTTCATCAAGAGGCTCTTTAGTTCTTCGTCACTTTCTGCCATGTGGTGTCATCTGCATATCTGAGGTTATTGATATTTCTCCCGGCAATCTCGATTCCAGCTTGTGCTTCTTCCAGCCCAGCGTTTCTCATGATGTACTCTGCATGGAAATTACATAAACAGGGTGACAATATACAGCCTTGATGTACTTTTTTCCTGATTTGGATCAATCTGTTGTCCCATGTTCAGGTCTAAATAATACTAGCAAGTATTAGCTGCTGCTGCTGCTGCTAAGTCGCTTCAGTCGTGTCCGACTCTGTGCAACCACACAGACAGCAGCCTACCAGGCTCCCCTGTCCCTGGGATTCTCCAGGCAAGAACACTGGAGTGGGTTGCCATTTCCTTCTCTAATGCATGAAAGTGAAAAGTGAAAGTGAAGTCTCTCAGTCATGTCCGACTCTTCACAACCCCATGGACTGCAGCCCACCAGGCTCCTCCATCCATGGGATTTTCCAGGCAAGAGTACTGGAGTGGGGTGCCATCGCCTTCTCCTTGTCATCCTGGTGGTACTTAAAATCACTTCCTGCTAATTTCTGTGACACTAGAGATCTTCCCTGTGTCTCCTTGTCCTTCACCTTAGATTCATTCAACAAATGCAAAGTGATTATCTGTTACTGCTCACCACTGTCCCAGGTGCTGGCCACATATCAGTGAGCAAGGCAGAGATTTCTGCCCTCTGGGAACTCACATCCCAGTGAAGGAAGCACACAAGAGACAGATATGAGAGGCTGTCTCCTCTACCCCAGGGTACTACAAGCATCTTGAAGGTGGAAACCACACCCTAAAGAAACCAAAGAAGGAACAGAATAATAGAAAAACTTTGGAAAGTTGAGCTTCTACTACATGGGCTGCATTCCTGGAATTTGCAGTTCAGCAGCTGAGGAGGCCTGGGCCCACAGCTGCAATGCTCCCCACAGAACCCCCAGGCCCTCAGACTTGAGTTTCAGAGGCACTAGACAGCCTATGACCTCCCTGGCATGTAGGCTGCTCCCTTGCCCTAAGAGGGGACAGGAGGCTGGATTAACAGGTTGAGGAAAGGAGCTTGGGAATGTGAATGTAAGCTGGTTCACTGACCTATTCTTATCTAAAATCTTCCTGTGATTTACATGAAAATTATTAAGGTTTGGGGTGAATATTTAAAAGCTTGGAAGTCATTAAAAGGATCTTCACCCCCTCTGTAGGCACCAGGAATAAGAGGGGCCTTCCCTTACCTACCCTACCTTTGTCAAATCCCCCTCTTCTGACCTCAAGATGGATGGCAACTCACAGCCCTGTGACAAAGATGGGGAGTGAAACAGGAGGGCAGGGTTGGGTTTTGCTTTCTAAATAGCCCCTTATGCTTTGCTGGGCGTCCTTTCATCCCTGAGCCCCTGATCCCCAGGGAAGGGAAGAAGCAAATGGATTGAGAGTGATTGCCCAGCACGACACTCAGCCCCCGTGGACCTCCCAACTCCATGAGTCTCCTCTTCCTAGAGTGTATATGTTAGTCACTCAACTGTGCCCAATTCTTTGTGACCCCATGGACTGTAGCTCACCAGACTCCTCTGTCCTTGAAATTCTCCAGGCAAGGATGCTGAAGTGGGTTGCCATTCCCTTTTCCAGGGGATCTTCCTGACCCAGGGCTTGAACTGGGGTCTCCTGCATTGCAGGCAAATTCTTTACCATCTGAGCCATCAGGACTGGGTGCATTCTCTTTGGGATTCCACCAGCCCTTCCTACCTGTAGAAATCATCATGAATCTGCCATCACTGAAGCCCTTTCACTATCCAGGCAGACACTGTTCAAAAAGTTCTCAGAGGAGATCTTCTGCATGAACCACTCTTAGGGTGGTGAGCTCATCAGAGCCTTATTTCTCAAATACTCACCAATTTCTGGAAGGGGTTCTTCTTGTTTTGTGAAATTTGAATATTAAGTTTGGTATCCTTAAGCTGCTAAATATGTGGAAGTATTCTATCACAGAAAAGGGTGTCATAAGTTTTTCACCTGGAGATCAGCAAGGGACTGGCAATCAAGGGCTGTTTAATCCTCTGACTTTCTCAATACTGTCTTCTATTTCCTGTAAACTCTAGCATCTGTTGCTGAAGATCTTAGGATCCAGTTTTCTAAATGTCCTCTTTTCTAGTTGACTGAAACCTCTGAGGTCCAAGACATTGTGATATATTATTTCATTTACAATTATTTTTTCTCACCCTTGTCTGGATCCCAGGCTCAACTGGCAATGAGTTTGAGGCCTCAGATGGACTATCTTTTCTTTCGGATAACATAAAATGTGGACTCTTCTCTGCTCGAGGCTTGTTCTGGAGAGAACTTGGGTCTGCTTGCCTGCTGAGCAGTAAAGCCAACTTAATGATACTGGATTGTGGGGAAGGAAAACACAGACAGCATTTATTACAGGGTACCAAGCAAGGAGAATGGGCAGCTCATGCTTGAAAGACCCAAACTCCCTTCTGCCTTTTGAGGGGCTTTATAAAGGCAGCATTTGGGGTGAGGGTTGTAGGGGGCATGAATTTCTTCTTATTGACTGGTGGTGAGGGGATGGGATGGTGCTCTAAGAATTTAGTCATTAATCTTCTGGTTCCAACCTAGGGTTTACAAGCTTGTGGTCACCATCCTCCACTTGGGTGAGGGTGAGTTTCTGCAGAACAACTCAAAGATACGTGTCAGATTACTATATATACTCCTGGAGGAGGAACTAGGTCTCTGTTTTGTCCCTGAACTACTGTTTTTTGACTGCTTTTTCTTAGTTTCTGCACTCTCACTTCTCTAAGGCTGCTTACTGGAACTCAGGGAAGGCCGAAGAAACTGAAGCCTTTTCCTATAAATAGGAAATAGGGCACATAGAGGGACTTTTGTACCTAGGAAAGCTTGTAGGATCCTTCTTAGTTTCAAGGTTCCTCCAGAAATTTTTAGAGCAGAGTCCCTTCACAGAATATAGAACTTCAGCCATAAAGACTGCTGTCTCTAGCCATCTGCCACTTTCCCATTGCCTTCAGGAAAATCCTGTGTTGCCTCAGCTGGTGTGTCTATATAATGGAGACAATACTGTAGTTCCTAACTTGTGGTTATGATGGGAATTAAATGAGATGATTCATGTGAAGCTCTTGGCCAGAGCATAAGCTCTGACATAAGTTCTCAAAGAATGTTCACTGTTTAGTTTTATTGCTGCTACTTGCTCATGAGTGGGGTTGACTTCGGGACTTGCCACCCATATAGATTTGTTTCTGTGAAGCAAGGAGAAGCCAACAAAGGCTCTCAAGGTACTTGGTGTTCCCTGAAAAATATTTTTGAATCTAACTTAAACAGTGCAAGACATAAATGGAACACAGAGCTATATGTGCCTTTTAAATGAACATCATCTAGTTTGCTGGTAGATCTTCATGCATTCTTTTACTGAGTTTTTTTTTAATTTACTCTTTTAAATTCTAAAAGAGGTGGATGTACAAACTATATTTTGGAATTGACAAATCTGAAGAAACCCCATCATAACAAAGCATTCATTTTCATATTTTTAATGCAGATGTTAATAAAGGAAATAGCATTTGGCACTTACACAACTGTGCTTCCCATCTTCAAAAGGATTTGCAAGTATTAACCAGTTCTTCCAAGCATTGTTTCCATAAAATAGGGAAAGCATGGTCTCTACTCCAATAGTCAAAATAACAGAAACACCCACTAAGTGAACCTCATGTTTGTTGTTCTTTTTGTTTGTTTGTAACAGGGAAGAAAGAGAGAAAGTTACTTCTGGCTTTGCATATATTCAAAACTCAAATTTTGATTATTTTTAACTATTGAGTATCTCTACAAAATAAATATCAACCAAAGCGTGAGTCAGAAAATTCTGGCTCTAGTGTCTTGCTCCTTTGTGTATGTAGGGGGAAAGCAGGGGATGTTATGTTCTATTTGTTTTCACACAAAAAGCACCAGGCAAAACTGAACCAGAAGTGACCAATAGAACTTTCCAAGTCATGGAACCACTCCATAATCTGTAGTCTTGATTACAGCAGCCACCAGCCACACATGGCTTCTGAGCACTTAAAATGTGGCTGATGTGTCATTGAAGGACTGAATTTTTAATTTAGTTTCATATGAATTACCTTGAACTTAGATTTAAATAGCCACACTTGGCTACCACATCAGCCAGCATGGCTCTAACACCATGGAAACAACCTCAATATCCAGAAACAGCTAAGTGTATAAAGAAAATGTGGTATGTATGGTAATGTCAGTCTCTCCCATCAGGAAGCTTCCATAAGCCTCTTGTCCTTCTCCGTCAGAAGACAGACAGACTGAAAACCACAATCACAGAAAACTAACCAGTCTGATAACACGGACCACAGCCTTGTCTAACTCAATGAAACTATGAGCCATGCTGTGTAGGGCCACCAAAGACTGATGGGTTAAGGTGGAGGGTTCTGACAAAACGTGGTCCACTGGAGAAGGGAATGGCAAACCACTTCAGTATTCTTGCCTTGAGAACATCATGAACAGTATGATGGGTCAAAAAGATAGGACACTGAAAGATGAACTCCTCAGGTTGGTAGGTGCCCAATATGCCACTGGAGATCAGTGGAGAAACAACTCCAGAAAGAATGAAGAGACGGAACCAAAGCAAAAACAACACCCAGTTGTGGATGTGACTGCTGATGGAAGTAAAGTCTGATGCTGTAAAGAGCAATATTGCATAGGAACCTGGAATTTTAGGTCCATGAATCAAGGCAAATTGGAAGTGGTCAAACAGGAGATGGCAAGAGTGAATGTTGACATTTTAGGAATCAGCGAACTAAGATGGACTGGAATGGGTGAATGTAACTCAGATGACCATTGTATCTATTACTGTGGTCAAGAATCCTTTAGAAGAAATGGAGTTGCCACATAGTCAACGAAAGAGTCCAAAATGCAATACCTGAATGCATTCTCAAAAATGACAGATTGATCTCTGTATGTTTCCAAGGCAAAGCATTCAGTATCATAGTAATCCAAGTCTATGCCCCAACCAGTAAAGCTGAAGAAGCTGAAGTTGAATGGTTCCATGAAGACCTTCTAGAACTAACACCCAAAAAAGATGCCCTTTTCATTATAGGGGATTGGGATGCAAAAATAGAAAGTCAAGAAATACCTGGAGTAACAGGTAAATTTGGCCTTGGACTACAGAATGAAGCAAGGCAAAGGCTAATAGAGTTCTGCCAAGAGAACACATTGATCATAGGAAACACAAGAGAAGACTCTACACATGGACATCACAAGATGGTCAACACCGAAGTCAGACCGATTATATTCTTTGCAGCCAAAGATGGAGAAGCTCTATACAGTCAGCAAAAACAAGACTGGGAGCTGACTGTGGCTCAGATCATGAACTCCTTATTGCCAAATTCAGACTTAAATTAAAGAAAGTAAGGAAAACCACTAGACCATTCAGGTATGACCTAAATCAAATCCCTTATGATTATACAGTGGAAGTGACAAACAGATTCAAGGGATTAGATCTGATAGACAGAGTGCCTAAAGAACTATGGATGGAGATTTATGACATTGTACAGGAGGCAGGGATCAAGACCATCCCCAAGAAAAAGAAATGCAAAAAGGCAAAATGGTTGTCTGAGAAGGCCTTACAAATAGCTGAGAAAAGAAAAGAAGTGAAAGGCAAAGGAGAAAAGGAAATATATACCACTTGAATGCAGAGTTCCAAAGAATAGCGAGGAGAGATAGAATACCTTCCTTAGTGATCAGTGCAAAGAAATAGAGAGAAACAATAGAATGGGAAAGACTGGAGATCTCTTCAAGAAAATTAGAGATGCTGAGGGAACATTTCATGCAAAGATGGGCTCAATAAAGGACAGGAATGGTATGGACCTAACAGAAGCAGAAGATATTAAGAAAAGGTGACAAGAATGCTAGGAAGAACTATACAAAAAAGATCTTCACGACCCAGATAATCATGATGGTATGATCCCTCAACTAGAGCCAGACATCCTGGAGTGTAGTCAAGTGGGCCTTTAAGAAGGATCACTACGAACAGAGCTAGTGGAGGTGATGGAATTCCATTTGAGCTATTTCAAATCCTAAAAGATGATGCTGTGAAAGTGCTGCGCTCAATATGCCAGCAAATTTGGAAAACTCAGCAGTGGCCACAGGACTGGAAAAGGTCAGCTTTCATTCCAATCCCAAAGAAAGGCAATGCCAAAGAATACTCAAACTACCACACAATTGCACTCATCTCACATGCTAGTAAAGTAATGCTCAAAATTCTCCAAGCCAGGCTTCTACAATATGGGAACCATGAACTTCCAGATGTTCAAGCTGGATTTAGAAAAGTCAGAGGAACCAGAGGTCAAATGGCCAACATCCATTGGATCATAGAAAAAGCAAGAGAGTTCCAGAAAAGCATCTATTTCTGCTTTATTGATTGTGCCAAAGCCTTTGACTGTGTGAATCACGACAAACTGTGGACAATTCTGAAAGAGATGGGAATACCAGACCACCTGACCTACCCCTTGAGAAATCTGTATGCAAGTCAGGAAGCAACAGTTAGAATTGGACATGAAACAACAGACTGGTTCCAAATTGGGAAAGGAGTGCGTCAAGGCTGTATATTGTCACCCTGCTTATTGAACTCATATGCAGAGTACATCATGAGAAACGCTGGGCTGGAAGAAGCACAAGCTGGAATCAAGATTGCCAGGAGAAATATCAATAACCTCAGATATGCAGATGACACCACCCTTATGGCAGAAAGCAAAGAACTAAACAGTCTTTTGATGAAAGTGAAAGAAGACAGTGAAAAAGCTGGCTTAAAACTCAACATTCAGAGAACTAAGATCATGGCATCCAGTCTCATCACTTCATGGGAAATAGATGGGGAAACAATGGAAGCAGTGAGAGACTTTATTTTCTTGGGCTCCAAAATCACTGCAGATGGTGACTGCAGCCATGAAATTAAAAGACGCTTGCTCCTTGGAAGAAAATTTATGACTGACCTAGAGAGCATATTATTTTTTTTTAGAGAGCATATTAAAAAACAGAGAAATTACTTTGCCAACAAAGCTCCATGTAGTCAAAGCTACGGTTTTTCCCATAGTCACATATGGATGTGAGAATTGGACTATGAAGAAAGCTGAGCGCTGAAGAATTGATGCTTTTGAATTGTGATGTTGGAGAAGACTCTTGAGAGTTCCTTGGACAGTAAGGAGATCCAACCAGTCTATCCTAAAGGAAATCAGTCCTGAATATTCATTGGAAGAACTGATGCTGAAGCTGAAACTCCAATACTTTGGCCACCTGATGCGAAGAACTGACTCATTGGAAAAGACCCTGATGCTGGGAAAGATTGAAGGCAGGATGAGAAGGGGACGACAGAGGGTTAGATGGTTCTATGGCATCACGACTTGATGGACATGAGTTTGAGTAGGCTCCGGGAGTCAGTGATGGACAGGGAGGCCTGGCGTGCTGCAGTCCATTGAGTCACAAAGAGTCAGACACAACTGAGCGACAGAATTGAACTGAACTGAACTGATGTATGCAAAATGGAAATTACCCATAAAAATAATAAAATAATGCCATTGGCAGTAACATAGGTAGACCTAGAGATTAGCATACTAAGTAAGTCAAAGAACAAATACCATGTATCCCTTTCATGTGGAATCTAAAATGTGACGCAAATGCACTTATCTATTAAATAGAAAGAGACTCACAGACAGAGAACAGAGTTATAGCTGCCAAGAGGGTGGTGCATGAGGAAGGATGGATTGGGGATTTGGTATTAGCAGATACAAACTGTTATATTTAGAATTTATAAACAACAAGGTTCTACTACGTACCACAGGAAACTATATTCAATGTCCTGTGATAAACCTTAATGAAAAGAATATTAAAAAAGAATATATATATATATACATGCATAACTGAATCACTTTTCTGTACAGCAGAAACTAACACAACATTGTAAATCAACTATATATCAATTTTTAAAAAGGAAGTCCTCTATACATACGAAGGGGTTGTAGCCACAAGGAAAGGATTTGTCTGTCCCTGTTTTCAACTTCACTTTTAAAATGAGTTCTATCGCTTCTTGGCCTTTTGGCTAAGATCAAGTGTAAAATGAGAGCTACATCTTTAAAATACACATCTCTGGCCTCTCTGAAAAGTCCCTTGAAAAGTCAGGCTTGAAAAGTCCTGGACCCCTGAAGAGGAGTCCGTGCTCTGTTTAAAGTGACACCTCCACATGCAGGGAGTGTATTTACTGACAAGCATTCTCATAGGCTGGCTAGGAACCTTCAGAGAACATTCCCTTTTTTCAGGCTCTTCCATAACTGTATTGCTTTTTTAAACTCTAAACTGTGGCTGTAAATTAATAGCTTTCCTGACAAAAGAGGCTGCCAGAGCCAACTACTGATTTTCCATTCATTATCAATTTGTTGTTAAACTGTACTTGTGAGTATGAAATACAGAGGACGGCTCAGTGAAAAAAAGCCGAGACAGCAGATCTTGCCCTGGAGAGATTGATTGGACAGAAACCAAACAAAACACAATCTTTGTGCCTCTTGGAAAAGAAACAATCACAAGCAATTTGGGCCACCTCCAGCATGCAAAACTACTTGTACCAGAAATGCAATTCCATGGGGCAGAGGTCGGGAGCCCCCAGGAAAGGGGACACAATGGGTGGGCAACATCCCCTTCCAGCAACATCATCACAGCCAAAGAGGCAACCTGACGCCTGCTGCCAGGTCAGCAGAAGTCAAGGTGGCCGTCCTGACTCCCGCCTCCTGAGATGGCAAAGTTTGCCAGCTTGGGAGCCAGGAATGAGATGTCACTCCCTGTGCCACTTGGGGAGCACAGGCAGGTACGCTATAATTTCTTCTTAAAGCAAGAGGATGAGGCAGCATGCTTTATGACCTTGTCTTGAAGTCATCCAGGCTGCACCTGCTGTGTTCCATCAGGTATGCAGGCAGCCCTGATTCACAGGAGGAGCGCATACAGCAGGCTGAGAACCATTGTGGAACCACAACACTACTGCAATGGAAAATGTATATTTAAAATAAAAGCATAATTGGTGACAACTTGAAAGTTTAATGAGATGCCAGTTTTAATACTTCAGACATGTAAAAATTAAAAAGAATAATGGTCTGATGGGGAAGGGAAGAGATTGGGGAGGGAGGGTCTTCTCCCTCAAGGTGATAAATTAGTACAGTCCACTTGGAGAACAAGGCAGACCCAAAATCCGTATGTGTGTCCTTGAAGTCTTGCTGCTCGTGCATCCCCAGCTGTTTGTCCTCGAGAAGGACTCAGGCCTATGCACAGAGAGGTAGAAACAAGAGTGTTTCTGCCAGTTTTGGTCTTCGTAATAGCGACAGATGAGAAGTAAGCGGTTTCTTCATAGGTGACTGGTTGAAAGCTATGGCACTGTGAGGAGTGTACATGTCTAAATACATGATGCTAATGGTGGTATTTTATGGCATATGAATCATATCTCCATAAAACTGTTAAAAAAAAAAACTGGTGGATTGACAGAACTATACACAATGCAGCTCTAAAAAAATTATTGAAGATGATGAAGAAGCTTTCTGAAACCTCATTAAGTGAAAAGACAAAACAAAGAGTGGTATGTTTACTATACTGCCTTTGATGCAAAAAGGCAGAAAATAACAATATGTATTCATATTCATTTATATCTGCATGAGGAAATGCTGTAAGGATTTGTCAGAGGCAAAGTGAAGTCGGGGCAGATGGCACAGAGACAGAGGGGGATGGGCTATAAAAAGGCCTCTTGACATATTATATACGTGTTATATCACTTTGACTTTGAACCAAGTGTATGTATGACCTAACGAGAAACACAATAAAACAATGAAATGCCATGACATTCCTGCAAGTTCTATTTCTGACTCAGATACTAGCTCTAGGGACTTAGAAATACCATCGTGCTTTTCTAATTTTCAGTTTTTTCTTCTGTAAAGTGGATTCACTGGTCTTTGATGTCTGGGCTGCCACTACACGTGTTTCCTTCCTACATACACCTGGCAAAATCTTCTCCTGAGTGTCCCTCCAACCACACTCCATCTGTTACCTGGATCACAGGTCTGGTCTAAGAAACAAGGAAGCCCAAACCAAGTGATCCACAGAACAAACTTACCATGTGACTGTGGGGCGGAGGGACCTTGGTGACTAAGAGCAAGAGCCCGTCTGGTCCTACAGATAAAATCAGTAAAAACATAAATGGGAGGAAACACAACTTTGCAACAGCAGGAGGTGGCTAGAACAGGATGGGAACCAGGACATCTGGGGTATTAGAGTGACAAGGCAGAGACATCTCAGATTCAGGGTTGACTGTAGACCCCAAGAGGGTACCAAAGCTGCAGAGACCCTCCAAGGCATTCCCTGAAGCCAGTGCTTCCCCTTCCTGCACATCACCTACATTCCCCACACCACTCTGCACAGCAGCACCTACAGAATCCAGGCTGAGCTACCAGAAGGCTCCTGTTCACAGCAGATGAGTAGCCAAGTGACCTGCTGATCTTATCTGCTGGCACTCTTTCTTTAAATTAATTAATTTATTTTAATTGGAGGCTAACTACTTACAATATAGTGGTTGTTTAAGTGCATCAGCACCATGATAGCAGAGCCCTTAGCACCGACATGGAAGGAAGCAGGGACCTGAGTGGGAAGGGAAAATGGGTACAGGGGAGGCCTGGGGGCACCCCGAGAGGTGCTGAGAGACAGGAAGAAGGCCCCAGTGCTCCAAGAGGAGCTGGGAAGGTGGCGAAAATCTGCCCGATTGACATTTAATACTTGGAAGGCTGAGTTTTGTTTTCCAGAAGGCTCATTGAGCTTATGGGAATCAAAGGAGAAGGTGCAGGGGAAAGAGTTGTCTACCAGGCCTGTGACAGACAGGCTGGTTCGTGGTCCAGGGGGCTTCCTGTCACGGGCACCCTGGATGCCCGCCTTTGGTCACAGGTAACTGGCAGCCATGTCCACCCCTGGATGCCAGTTGGAGTCACCCAAGGAGCTCATCACACATCAGCTTCCCAAGCCTCGTCCCTCTGGGTACAAGGGGTGTCCCCAGCGGATCTCAGGGGGCCCAGAATGTGCATTCTCAATAAGGACCCTGGAGGCTCTGGTGCAGCAGGGTGGGAGCTGGCATTCGAAAGAGACTCAGATAAATCATCTAAAAATGGTTCCTTTCAAGGTTTCGTTTTCTCTAGAATTTGCCCTGCTCCATGGAGAGATCAATTATAATAATCCTTTCTATTTCTTTTAAGAAAGAAAAGGACTTGGTCCTGCCTCTTTTGTTTGTCTGGGTGCCCTTTCTCGTTGGGTTCTGTGTTTCATCCCAGCCCTACAAGAGGACACAGGGCTCTCTAGTGCTCTGCAGGGGAGCCCTGTGGTCACCCAGAGCAGGCTCAGACATGGTGCACATGGCCCCAGTACAGCAGTGCCCTTACTGGAAAGGACCTGTCCTCCTCCAAGGGAGCTTGTCGCTGCCTCTGGCATCCAGACGAGCTTCCACGACCAGGAGACTGGGGACTGCGTCTTTTGTGACCCAGCTCCGGGCACAGCGCCATGTTTTCCTGAGCCCTGTTTTCCAGTCATTGAATGAGATAAGTTTTTAGATAGATTTCAGTTAATTCTGAAACTATGTGCTGATGCTGTGTTTAGTCGCTCTTTGTGACCCCATGGACTGCAGCCCACTAGGCTCTTCTGCCCATGGGATTCTCTAGGCAAGAATACTGGAGTGAGTTGCCATGCCCTCCTCCAGGGGACCTTCCCAACCCAGGGATCGAACCGGGGTCTCCTGCACTGCAAGTGGATTCTTTACCAGCTGAGATACCAGAAAGTCCTCTGAAACTATTAGTTCAGTCACTTAGCTGTGTCCAACTCTGCGATCCCATGGACTGCAGCACACCAGGCTTCTCTGTCCTTCACCAACTCCTGGAGCTTGCTCAAACTCATGTCTATTGAGTCGGTGATGCCATCCAACCATCTCATCCTCTGTCACCCCCTTCTCCTCCCACCTTCAATCTTTCCCAGCATAAATCTTTTTCAGCATATCTGAAACTATAGTGACTATCATTTTTCAAGTACCTACCATGTACAAGGCACATGAGGGATCTCTCTCTAATATGTGTGTGTGAATATATTTATACATAGGTGAGTTACACAATGTGTGTGCACATCCATGCATGCATATACATATGTACTGTGCATACATGCCATGCATACATGCCATACTTGGGTATATGCATACATGTAGATACACAGACTTGTGTCTGTAAGCTGTTGTTTTTCAGTCACAAACTTGTCTGACTCCTTTGTGACCACATAGACTACAGTATGCCAGGCTCCCCTGTCCTTCACAGTCTCCTGGAATTTGTTTAAATTCATGTCCACTGAGTCTCTGCTGCCATCTAACCATCTCATCCTCTGCCGCCCCTTCACCTTTTATTTCAATCTTTCCCAGAATCATATATATTATATATATAATATACATTATATATATATTATATATATAATATACATTATATATATTATATATATAATATACATTATATATATTATTATATAATGTATATAATATTATATATTTATAATATACAATATATAATATATAAAAATATTATTGATTTATATTATATAATATATATTATGTATATAACAATAATATATAATATAATATATGAATATATAAAATAAATTTATAAATATATATATAAATAACATTATTTATGTATTATATGATATATATTATATATCATATAATATATTATTAATCTATAATATTATATATTATAATATATTATTTATATATATATTTATTATATATAATATATATAATATATTATTTATATACATAATATAATATATTATATAATAATATATTCTTTATAATATCTATAATATATTATTATATAATATATATATTATTATATACATATATTATATATTATTTATATATAATATGATATATTATATAATAACATATTCTTTATAATATCTATAATATATTATTATATATTATACTTATATTATTATATATATTATATATATTTTATTATATATATGTTATTATAATAATTATAATAATATTGGAGAAGGCAATGGCACCCCACTCCAGTACTCTTGCCTGGAAAATCACATGGACAGAGGAGCCTGGTAGGCTGCAGTCCATGGGGTCGCTAAGAGTCGGACACGACTGAGCGACTTCTCTTTCACTTTTCACTTTCATGCATTGGAGAAGGAAATGGCAACCCACTCCAGTGTTCTTGCCTGGAGAATCCCAGGGACGGGGGAGCCTGGTGGGCTGCAGTCTATGGGGTCGCACAGAGTTGGACATGACTGAAGCGACTTAGCAGCAGCATAACAATATTATAATTATATATATTTTACATATATATTATATAAATATAGTATATATAATATATTTATATATACTATATTTATATATATGTATTATTTATATAAATACTTATTTATATTATATTTATATTTATATTATATAATATATTATATATAAATAATATATTATTTATATATTATATCATATATTATATATATCATATATATAATGAATATATATAATGAATATATATACTTATATATAATTAATATATAATATATATTAATATATATACTTGTATATAATAATACATAATATATATTAAAGATATATATTATATTAGTAATATATAAATATATAATGAATATATATACTAATATATATAATATATAATTATTATATTATATACATATTAGATACACATTATACAATTATATATAACATATAATATATATAATTATAATAATATATGTATATATAATATATATTATTATATAATAATTATATAATAATAATAATATATAATAATATAATATATAATTATACATAATATATAATATATATAGCAATACTAATTATATTAATTATAATTATATTCATATATGTAATTATATTTAATGTGTATAATTATATTTATATATATTATATATTATAATAATCTATAATTGTATTACATAATTATATAATTATATGTTATTATATAATTATTATTATATATAATAATTAATATAAGTATATTATTATAATAATATAATAATACATAAACATAATATATTTTTAATAATATAATATTTTAAATGTTAAAATTTTAATATTTTATAATATCTAAAATATTAAATATTAAATATTTAAAATGATAAATATTATTTTATAATAATATATAAGTACAATATAATAATAATATAATAATTAGTATTTTATAATTAATATAATATATAATATAGTGTAACATAATATAATATTGTATATTATATATGTATTATATATATAATTATATATTATATAATTATTATTATATAATTATATATAATATATATTAGTATATATAATATCATATATTATAATATAGTATTATATTAGAATATATTATATATATTATATATCTAATATATTATATATAATATAAGCAATATATATTAATGTATATAATATTATATTAATATATATTGATATGATATATAATATATAAGTATTATATTAATATATTTATTGCTTATATATAGCATATATTATATATATTATATATATTGCATATATTCATATATGCTTGTGTATATTTACATATAAGCATACATGCATATATGTGTGAAATAAAATTCATATTTTATGACAAGACAAGAAGAATTTAAACATAAAAAATCTTTTCTACCCTTAGTCTCCTCTCCCCACACTATGTATGTTTGTCTGCATCAGACATATACCGAACCTCCCCTGTGGACAGAAATACCTGCTCACCCATTAGAAGCAGCATTCTCCCAGCATCCAGACAACCCCTTAAAGAAAACATTCCTTCTTGATTTCATATGGGCCACTATGACTCTTAGACCTGGATTGTGTAAACTGTCAATAATATGTCATATGATGTCCAGCCTCTGTCTTAAAAAACTGACATAGCTGTGCCTGGATTGCTAACAGATGAGACAATTCTTGCGGCTTTCTGAGACAATTTTCCCCATTTTTAAGCCTCAAATATTGCTCAAATAAAGTTTTCCATTTCTTTCTTAGATCAATTGACATATACACCTATGAATGTGTATATATATATTTATTTCTCATCCTTAGAGTAGGCCCAAAGTTGTCATCATTCCTGTTTTCTGGCTCAGAAAGTGAAGCTCCAAGCCTCTAGCTCTCATGAGACAAGTCTCACAGCTGGCGAACAGCTGAGTCCAAAGTGAGTTCACAGTCCAGGCTCTTTCTCCACTGCCCCTGAGCCCTGCATTGGCTGCTCTGTTGGCCTGAGACTGGAGCACAGCCTGGAGTCAGCAATCCCCTAACCTGCCCCGGCAGGGCAGAAGAGCCAGTACGGAAGCTGCCCAGAGGCTGCTGGCTGGTTGGGCTATCAGCTGCCCCTCCCCTGCACTTCGCCCGTCAGCTTCACCCTCTCCCTTCAGGCCCTCAGTTCCCACTCTCTCATCCACTTTCCACTCCTGGCTTGGCGGGACAAGGAGAGCATGAGGCTCCTGTTTCCCATCTTGAACGGACCCCCATGCTCTCTGGGGCTGAGCTCCTGGTTTGTTCAGAGTCACCGGCTTGGTAACTTCCCTTCCTTCCAGGCTCCCTTGCACTGTCCTCCTTTCACAGTTGGGTGCAACCTTGGGCCTTCTTACAAAGCCCCATCATCTGCACCTCACTGTCTCAGGAGCTCCCGGGCTCAGCCTCACAGACACACACTGCACCCCATCCCCCAGTCTCTCACAGCTGGTTTAAGACTGCTCTGTCCTCCTGGGGCCCTCAAGGAGACAGCACAGGGCCCCTCCCTTGTGCCCCTGGTCTAGGGTTGCTGACTTTAGTTTCCCTTGGCTGGATACTTCCTGGCCCCAGGTCCCCCTGCCTGACCTTCCCTACCCATCTTTCACTGCACAGGAGGAAAAGTTGAGCTGTCCCTCTAGCCTGTTTGATAGCAGCAATGCCCAGGAGAGCTCTGGCACTTTCCACCAGAAATCTCTTCCCACACAAATCTACTCCAGGTAGACCTAGAATCTAAATGGAAGCAGCAGTCTTGCTACAGAACTGTAAGTTCAGTGCAATTTCCTGTATCTAATTGGGAAAGATCAGAGTTTGATTACATACTGAGTGGGTGAAGATGTGGGAACAGTCCCTCAAACATAGCTGGTGAGATTGCAAATTGGCTATCCTTCCAAGGAGAGCAATTTGACAGGATCTATCAAAACGTCAGATGTGAATACACTTTGAGCCAGTGATTCTACTTGTAGATATTCAGCAGTGCATTCCTCTCTGATAGCTTCTGTAACAGATGACCACAACCATGGTGTTGAAAATAACACAGGTGTATCATCTCATAGCTCTGTAGCTCAGAAAGTCTGAAGGCTCCACTGATTTCTCTGCTCCAGGTCCCACAAGGCTGAAATCCAGGGGGTGGCAGCCTGGCCTCTTACACAGAGGTTCTCGGGGAGAACAGCACCAGGCTCACTCAGGTTGTTGGCAGAATTCAATTTCATGCAATTGTGGGACTGAAATCCCTGTGTCCTTGCTGGCTGTGGGCCAGGGTGCATTCTCAGCCTCTAGAGGCTGCCCTCATTCCTTGGCTCATAATCCCCACCACCTTCCAAGCCAGCAATAGTGGGCTGAGTCCTTCTCATGATTCACATCTCGCTGGCATCTCCTCACCTCTTCCACCTCCAGCTATAAAAACTTCTGTGCTTTTAAGGGCTGATATGATTCAACTGGAGAAGGGAATGGCAAACCACTTCAGTATTCTTGCCTTGAGAACCCCATGAACAGTATGAAAAGGCAAAATGATAGGATATTGAAAGAGGAACTCCCCAGGTCAGTAGGTGCCCAATATGCTACTAGAGATCAGTGGAGAAATAACTCCACTGAAGGGATGGAGCCAAAGCAAAAACAATAGCCAGTTGTGGATGTGACTGGTGATAGAAGCAAGGTCCGAAGCTGTAAAGAGCAATATTGCATAGGAACCTGCAATGTCAGGTCCATGAATCAAGGCAACTTGGAAGTGATCAAACAGGAGATGGCAAGAGTGAACATTGACATTCAAGGAATCAGTGAACTAAAATGGACTGGAATGGGTGAATTTAACTCCGATGACCATTATATCTACTACTGTGGGCAGGAATCCCTTAGAAGAAACGGAGTAGTCATCATGGTCAACAAAAGAGTCTGAAATGCAGTACTTGGATGCAATCTCAAAACAACAGAATGATCTCTGTTCGTTTCCAAGGCAAACTATTCAATATCATGGTAATCCAAGCCTATGCCCCAGCCAGTAACGCTGAAGAAGCTGAAGTTGAATGGTTCTGTGAAGACCTACAAAACCTTTTAGAACTAACACCCAAAAGATGTCCTTTTCATTATAGGGGACTGGAATGCAAAAGTAGGAAATCAAGAAACACCTGGAGTAACAGGCAGATTTGGCCTTGGAATACGGAATGAAGCACGGCAAAGGCTGATAGAGTTTTGCCAAGAAAATGTACTGGTCACAGCAAACACCCTCTTCCAACAACACAAGAGAAGACTCTACATATGGACATCACCAGATGGTCAATACCGAAATCAGATTGATTATATTTTTTGCAGCCAAAGATGGAGAAGCTCTATACAGTCAACAAAAACAAGACTGGGAGCTGACTGTGGCTCAGATCATGAACTCCTTATTGCCAAATTCAGACTTAAATTGAAGAAAGTAGGGAAAACCACTAGACCATTCAGGTATGACCTAAATCAAATCCCTTATGATTATACAGTGGAAGTGAGAAATAGATTTAAGGGACTAGATCTGATAGATAGAGTGCCTGATGAACTATGGATTGAGGTTCATGACATTGCACAGAAGACAGGGATCAAGACCATCCCCATGGAAAAGAAATGCAAAAATGCAAAATGGCTGTCTGAGGAGGCCTTACAAATAGCTGTGAAAAGAAGAGAAGTGAAAAGCAAAGGAGAAAAGGAAAGATATAAGCATCTGAATGCAGAGTTCCAAAGAAGAGCAAGGAGAGATAAGAAAGCCTTCCTCAGCGATCAATGCAAAGAAATAGAGGAAAACAACAGAATGGGAAAGACTTGAGATCTCTTCAAGAAAATTAGAGATACCAAGGGAACATTTCATGCAAAGATGGGCTCGATAAAGGACAGAAATGGTATGGACCTAAGAGAAGCAGAAGATATTAAGAAAAGATGGCAAGAATACACAGAAGAACTGCACAAAAAAGATCTCCATGACCAAGATAATCACGATGGTGTGATCACTGACCTAAGCCAGACATCCTGGAATGTGAAGTCAAGTGGGCCTTAGAAAGCATCACTACGAACAAAGCTAGTGGAGGTGATGGATTTCCAGTGGAGCTATTTCAAATCCTGAAAGATGATGCTGTGAAAGTGCTGCACTCAATATGCCAGCAAATTTGGAAAACTCAGCAGTGGCCACAGGACTGGAAAAGGTCAGTTTTCATTCCAGTCCCAAAGAAAGGCAATGCCAAAGAATGCTCAAACTACCGCACAATTGCACTCATCTCACACACTAGTAAAGTAACACTCAAAATTCTCCAAGCCAGGCTTCAGCAATATGTGAACTGTGAACTTCCAGATGTTCAAGCTGGTTTTAGAAAAGGCAGAGGAACCAGAGATCAAATTGCCAACATCTGCTGGATCATCAAAAAAGCAAGAGAGTTCCAGAAAAACATCTATTTCTGCTTTATTGACTATGCCAGAGCCTTTGACTGTGTGGATCACAATAAACTGTGGAAAATTCTGAAAGAGATGGGAATACCAGACCACCTGACCTGCCTCTTGAGAAACCTATATGCAGGTCAGGAAGCAACAGTTAGAACTGGACCTAGAACAACAGACTGGTTCCAAATAGGAAAAGGAGTACGTCAAGGCTGTATATTGTCACCCTGCTTATTTAACTTATATGCAGAGTACATCATGAGAAACGCTGAGCTGGAAAAGCACAAGCTTGAATCAAGATTGCTGGGAGAAATATCAATAACCTCAGATATGCAGATGACACCACTCTTATGGCAGAAAGTGAAGAGGAACTCAAAAGCCTCTTGATGAAAGTGAAAGTGGAGAGTGAAAATGTTGGCTTAAAGCTCAACGTTCAGAAAACTAAGATCATGGCATCCGGTCCCATCACTTCATGGCAAATAGATGGGGAAACAGTGTCAGACTTTATTTTTGGGGGCTCCAAAATCACTGCAGATGGCGACTGCAGCCATGAAATTAAAAGACGCTTACTCCTTGGAAGGAAAGTTATGACCAACCTAGACAGCATATTGAAAAGCAGAGACATTACTTTGCCAACAAAGGTCCGTCTAGTCAAGGCTATGGTTTTTCCAGTGGTCATGTATGGATGTGAGAGTTGGATTGTGAAGAAAGCTGAGCACTGAAGAATTGATGCTTTTGAACTGTGGTGTTGGAGAAGACTCTTGAGGGTCCCTTGGACTGCAAGGAGATCCAACCAGTCCATCCTAAAGGAGATCAGTCCTTGGTGTTCATTAGAAGGATGATGCTGAAGTTGAAACTCCAGTACTTTGGCCACCTCATGCGAAGAGTTGACTCATTGGAAAAGACTCTGATGCTGGGAGGGATTGGGGGCAGGAGGAGAAGGGGATGACAGAGGATGAGATGGCTGAATGGCATCACTGACTCGATGGACATGAGTCTCAGTGAACTCCGGGAGTTGGTGATGAACAGGGAGGCCTGGCGTGCTGCGATTCATGGGGTCGCAAAGAGTCAGACACGACTGAGCGACTAAACTGACTGATGATCCAACTGTGCACCCAGGGAATCCAGAACAATCTCCCTTTCTTAAGGTCCAGACTGTAATTCCATCTGAAAGGCCCCATGCCATGTAAAGCAATATCCTCACAAGTATGAGAGATTAGAGCATGAACATTTGGGGGGTGGGCATGGACAGTCTGCTTGCCTCAGCCTCGCTTGTGCAAAATGATGTATCAACCTGAACATCCCTTGTAATAACAAAGTGACAGCAACAACCTAAATGTGAATCAGCAGGTGGTAGTTCATATATTAAGGTTTATACAGTGGAATATACTATGCAGTTGTTAAAAAGAAAATGGATTGATATGGAAAGATCACATTTTTTTATTTGGTGTAAGGAAGCTGTCAGGACCTCAAGGTGAAGGGCAAGCAGTGGGAGGGGGTGGAGCGGGGAGACAGCCTGCATTTCAACCTGCTCTGCCCTTGCTCCCTGAGTTTGGTAAGGTCATCTTTCTGGGTCTTAATCTCTTAACCTGTTCACTTCTAATCTTCATCTCTCTGGCCTCACGTCCTCCTCTGTAAGAGGGCCCTCTAGGGCTGTTGGAAGGCTTAGATGAATGAATGTGTGCAAAGGGCCTTGCACAGAGTAGAAGACGCCATGTACATGTTTGTACTATGACCTGTTCATATAAATAAATGAAGTGTGAGGGTGGGAGGGGAGGCAGGGCTACACCCAGCAGCTTCCCTATGGAATTTTGGGTCCCCCTGATGATGTGCCATCTCAGGGGGAGGCTCCAAGACAGAGGCAACTCACTGAAGTCACCAGGGGACAGAGGAGTATGGCTTGTGGTGGGCTGGACCAGTAGGGCCTCTTGGTTTTAGATCTCGTGGCTCACCCCCGACCCCTCTGTCAGTAGCCGGAACAGGCACCCAAGAAGCAGTGAGCCTCTGCTCTGTCACGTCTCATCAGCCAGGGCTTACCTGCGATTTCAGTAACTGTAACAACAACTGTTAGGAGAGGACTTGCCAGCCTAAAGCCTCTCTCCTGCTCTTCCTCATGCGTTCCTCCGAACGGTTCCAGGTCTCAGGATGTGCGGGCCAGACCTACTTGAAGGGGCCTTTCGCCTCACTCCGTCTCACTTTTCAGCCACACAACGTGGTTGTGGATCCTCAGGAAGATCCACACAGCCTGAGCCTGAGTCTCTCGGGTTCTGCACAATTTCTGAAGCTCTGAGAAATGGCCTCAAGGAAATACAAAACCCTTTTAAGAAGCAGTTATAACTGACTGCCAAGGAAAGGTCTGGGCCATGGTCCTTTAAGGGGGAAATCCAAACATTCTCATGATGAATCAAAAGAGAAGTAAGGGAAACGGAAATAAAGAATTTGTACCGTCTCTGTACTTGGAGCAGACTCTTTAATCTTGGCAACTCTTCAGCCCTAGTTCTACGGAAGGAAAAAAAAAGAAATAACGTGCTGAAAATTTTCTTCTCCTTTACTCTCTTTCTGATTTCTCATTTTTGTCTTCTAAAGATCAAACACAGGGCTTCCCAGGTGGCACTAGTGGTTAAAAAAAAAAAACAAAAAAAAAAACCCACTTGCCAATGCAGGAGACATAAGAGATTCCTAGGTCAGGGAAATCCCCTGGAGGAGAGCACAGTAACTCACTCTTGTATTCTTGCCTGGGGAATCCCATGGACAGAGGAGCCTGGTGGGCAACAGTCCATAGGATCATGAAGAATCAGACACGTGCTAAAAATTTTCTTCTCCTTTCCTCTCTTGATTTCTTATTTTTTCATCTAAAGGTCAAACATATCATCTTAGTCGCCTCAAGAAATACTAATACCTGCCTTCTCCTCAGAAACTGACATGACTTTGCTGAAAATGAGGCAACCTGGTGAAAGTGGGGAGACCTCAGCTGGCAAACATCCTGGTGACCAGCCCATCAGGGACATCCACCCTCTGAGGCCCTGGGTGAGTTCGCACAGAAGCAGACCCTGTCACCAAGTATGCAAGACCCTTCTCTGTAGTTTCCTCTCTTTTGACAACACATTTCACTTCAACCTATGGCAGATTACTTTGCCAACAAAGGTCTGTCTAGTCAAGGCTATGGTTTTTCCAGTGGTCATGTATGGATGTGAGAGTTGGACTGTGAAGAAAGCTGAGCACCGAAGAATTGATGCTTTTGAACTGTGGTGTTGGAGAAGACTCTTGAGAGTCCCTTGGACTGCAAGGAGATCCAACCAGTCCATTTTAAAGGAGATCAGTCCTGGGTGTTCTTTGGAAGGAATGATGCTAAAGCTAAAACTCCAGTACTTTGGCCACCTGGTGCGAAGAGTTGACTCATTGGAAAAGACTCTGATGCTGGGAGGAATTGGGAGCAGGAGGAAAAGGGGACAACAGAGGATGAGATGGCTGGATGGCATCACTGACTTGATGGACGTGAGTTTGAGTGAACTCCGGGAGATGGTGATGGACAGGGAGGCCTGGCTTGCTGCGATTCATGGGGTCGCAAAGAGTCGGACACGACTGAGCGACTGAACTGAACTGAACTGAACTGATGGCAGATTATTTATCTGGAGTGGATGCAGAGAAGTGAGGCAGATTGGGCACCTTGGAGGGCCCTGAGAAGGTGAGAGGACATGCCCTAGAGCACAGTTTCCAGCCAGGAAACAGAAGACACGAGTCTCTTTTAAAAATCTTACTGAAGCACAGGTACAGTCATGGATATTTATGAAAGTGGGGCTTTGGTCACACTGCTGATGTGTGGCAACAATCCAGCAGAAGGTGCCCAAGCCCTGGGGACACACCGCATCCCAGCAGAAAGGAGGCTCAGTCTCTTCATCTGGGTGTGAGCTCCTCTTTGGCAGAACCAGCTTGATAGAGCAAAGAAAGGACCTGGATTTTGCCCGTTTCCTGTCATTTTGCAGTTACCAAATAGGACCTATCCCAGCACCTGCCCAGGTCAAGGGCTCCACCAGATGCCCGCCAGTGGGGTGTCAAGTGCCTCAGAAAAACTCCATCCCAAATGGGTGAACACAACCTCCCTAAACTCACAGACCTCACCAGCAGTGAGAGGCACTGCTTCCATTTGAATGATGAGCTGTGGCCAATGCTAATTTTTGTCCCATTTCCAAGGTTTTCCCAACATGAGGTAAGTCACAGCTTTTCTGCTGAGGCTTTATAAAAAAAACTTATTTATTTTTATTTATTTAATTTTTGGCTGCAATGGGTCTTCATTGCTTTGCAAGGGCTTTCTCTAGTTGCAGAGAACAAGGGCTACTCTTCATTGTGGGTGAGCCATGCGGTGGTTTCTCTTGTTGCAGAGCATGGACTCTAGGCAAGTGGGCTTTAATAGTTGCAGCTCATGGGCTTAATTGCTTCGTGGCATGTGGGATCTCCCCGGATCAGGGATCAAACCTGTATCCTCTGTGTTGACAGTCGGATTCTTATTCACTGTGCCTTCTGGGAAGTCCCTCTGCTGAGGTTTTGAGTTATTTTCTCTGGAAGCCCTGTGCTGTATGCTGGATGGAAGGTGCTAGTCGATGGGTCTGGGGAGCGCCTCAGGGGATGCAGAGAGCTGAAGGGTGAGGCAGAAACCCCCAGAGAACCCTGCTTTTCTGCTCAGTGGCCACATAGAAGTCCTGGCTGAGAGTTACGTCCAGAGAGCAATACTACTTTTGTTTCTGTGTCTCACGGCCAGTGAGATGAAGTTTATGATGAAGAATATAGGCTTGCCATAGAGTTTTTCTGGTTGCATTTATTCAGAATCAGACTACCTGTGTTTAAATGCCTGCTTGCATGTTTGCTAACTCTGTGGGCTTTAGCACTTAATGTATACAAACCCTTCAGACTTCATAGCAGGTGCTAGAAGTATACCCATTGTACAGACTGAACAATGAAAGTTTAGGAAAGATAGATGACTTGCTCAGGATCACAAAGTTAGTGAAGGACTGGACCTCAGGCAATCTGATTCTAAAAAGAATGTAACCAGAATGGGTCCTGGAATAGTTACAGTTACAGACACCCCTGTCTCAGTCCCCCAGGCTGCCATAACCAAATGCCACAACTGGGGGCTTAAACAATAGAAATTTATTGCTCTGGAGACTGCAAGTCCACGGTCAGGGTGTCAGCAGGGCAGTTCCTCCCAAGGCCTCTATCCTGGATATGCACACGGCTGCCACCTGGCTGTGTCCTCACACGACCTTCCCTCTGCGGGCACGCTTCCCTGATGGCTTTTTGTATATTTAAATTTCCTCTTCTTATAAGGACACCAGTCAGATTGGATTAGGACCCACCTTAATTGACCTCATTTTAACTTAATCATCTCTTTAAAACAGTGTCTCCAAAGAGATCCCCATCCTGAGACAATGGGGGTTAGGGCTTCAACGTGAACTTTATAAAGACATAACAGAACACCCCCATTTCTCAGATGAGAAAACAAAGGCTCAGATCAGTTAGATCACATGAAGAGCAGTGGTAGGACCAGTATTTGGATGCAGGCAGAGCAGTTCCAGGGTCCCACTGTTAACTGCTGGGTCAGGCCACTCCTTCCTGTCTTTGATGCCATGACACTGGATGTTAGAAGAAGGGGATGTTGGGATTAAGAGGGTTGGGTATTGGTACTCTGTACGCAAGGCAAAAAGAAAAAGATGCCTCAGGAAAGTAGATTTTTGGTCTAAATTCTTACAATGAAGTCTACAGATAGAAAAGAGGGTTCTAGAAAGCAAGTCCTTTGGGTCAGCTTCCTTCAAGTAGCCCAAGTATCTAGACCCTAAAACCTGGTTCTATTAAGAGCTCAGGCCAGACTCTGACAGAGTGTTTCCAGGGCCCCCTGCAAGCTGCTTGAGCACTTGGTGAGGAAGATGCATAAGGCTGATGATGAGTGTGATCTGAGATGATGATGCCCCGCATGCAGCAAGCTGTCGACTGCAGTGGGTTCTGGGAGCCCATCTCCCAGGCTCTCTTCCTGTGCAGCAGGAGGTGCTGGGAGGGCGGTGGTGCCCAGTCTGTAAGGAAGTGAATTCAGGCTGTAGCCTCGAACCTTGATCTGAATCACAGTCCCCCTGGGTACAAGGAGCTGGGAGGATGGTTCTCCTGCTTCCAGGGGCTGCAGGCAGGGCCAAATCTGCTGAGAAGCTTGAAATTCCAGATGGCTTTCTTTCTTCTCTCCAGTGGTTTGCAAAAGCTGTGAGTTCAAAAAGAAATAAACTCAAGCTCTGAGAGACAGAGGACCACTGAGAGGCAGTGGTCCTTGAGAGGAGGAGGTGTGAGGGTATTGATGGAAGTTTCCCAGCAAAGACCAGGGTGGCACAGGCGGTGTCCTGCTTTTACTGCTTCTGTGGGGACAGCAAAGTGGCCTTGGCATGGAGCCCAACTTACCCTGGTTTCCTGCCTCAGGATCTCAGGGGGCTAAACAAGATGTTGGTCCGTGGGAGCGAAAGAGGAGCCCCAGGAAACCTGTCTGCAAGGGTTGTGAGTTGTGATGGGACTTCCCTGTGCCCCAGGCAGAACAGGAGGCTTCCTGCCAGGGTTCTGGGTGGAGCAGGTTCTCCGGTCAATTGCCCTGTGGCCCAGGGGAGGCCCTTTATCTCCTTCCCCAGAGGTACCCTTCCTGGTCCAGGAAGCCAGGCTGACACCTCCTGACTCTGGGAGCTCTAAATAAGATCAAGTGAGTGCAAAGACTTATGAAAAGAACAAAAAGGTGCTCCACAGACTCCAAGATGATCCTGTCATCTGGTGTTTGGGCATCCTCCAACAAAGCTACCCAGCCATCTGGGCCTCCCCACACACCCAGTGCAAGCTACAGGGCCCTAAACGGTTTATGTTGCCTGAAATAGTCAGAAAATACAATTGCCGTGAGCTCAGGGCAGGGCATTCGCCTTTATTCTCTCCCATAGGAAGTGGGTAAAAATAATGACACAAAATAAGATTATTATAATCACAAGCTCCATCAAGTTAACACGTTGCCAACATTTACTGAGAAGCAAAAAGATGTAAGACCACGCTGGTTACTGCAGAGGAGTCTGGATTAGAGGTGGCTTCTGCTATGCCCCATTTGTCTATTCTTCCTTTATTCCGTCCATAAGCATCTATTTAGTACTTACACCAAGTTCTGGGGGTTCATACACTATTAAACAAACGTACATGAACATGATAAATTGTTTGATAGAACAGAAAAGTACCAAGAGAGGCATACAGAAGAGAGTTAATCCTGACTTAGGAAATCAGAGAAAACTTCCTGGAGGAGGCAACACTTGAGCTGGTCTTAAGTGATGCTGGTCTTTCATATAGCACTTAGAGCTGGAGAAGAGCTGTGTGGACAGAGGGAAATATGAACACAAGCAGTGAGTCAAGGGGGGCCCCCAGTGCCTGTCATGGAGTAGCAGGAGCTAAGACAAGAGCTCAGAGTTTTCAGTTAGCCTCAGTTCCTCATCCTCCAGCTCCACCCTGGACCCTCCTTCTCTCTTTCCCCCGATTCCAGCCACAGGCAAGCAAAAAAGAAGGGAATCTTTAACCCCACTACCACTGCCCTCCACCTATCACCTCTGCTTCCTTTAAGGACCTGGGACGGACCCTCCTGCTGGGCGTCTTCATAGGCCCCCACCTGACGTTGCATCACTGCCTCCCAGGAAACTGAGGGGCCACGTGGGTGCCCCTTGTCTCCCTGGCCTATCCCAGCTCTCGGGATGCCCCCACCCTGGGCCTGCCTGGGTCCACTTCGCTTCTCTCTTTCCCCCTCCTTCAGGCATCTCAGAGTGGAGCTGGTGTGAACCCACTGTGCCCCTGCTTGGAGCACAGTCCTAGGGCAGGATTATACTAACAGGGGAGCAATTTCTTTCCTCCCTTTTGCCAGAACCCCCCACAAGGGGCAGGTGGAGGAATAAAATCCAGCTCAGCACACATGCCATGCTGATTCCAGCCCAGGTTGAGAGCATCTCGTATACAGCATTTGGGGGTACTGAGAGGATCTGGGCTGGCAGCTGCGCTTTCTGAAGGAGACTCAGAGTTCAGGGCCAAAGGATCAGAGGTCGGCAGCAAGGAAGTCTGGAGGCCACTGCACTGTCAAAGGGAGACAAGGTGAAGTGGGCTCTGGAAAAGCTAAATGGAATGGAAAGAAATGAAAACATGAGAGAGGCAGCCTGCAGTTGGCAGATTCAGAGAGTGCAAGACTCACAGATTACGCTGAGGTTTCTGAGGCTGGAGGATGCTTGTGCTGCTGAGTTAGGAAAGAAAGGGAAGGAGGACAGCCTGAATGTGTGTGTGCTGCAGGGACAGGGCCAAGAAGGCATGCAAGTGGGCTGGGCCCAGCTAAGGTGGAGCAGGTCTTAGCCATGCTCTGAAAGAGGCTGACAAGTTGGATGGCCGCTGGGGGCCACGGGTGCTCTACACTCCACACAAGGTCCAGCTGCAGGCTGGGGAGGGACGATGAGGGAGGCCAAGCTCGCAGGCGTCAGTGCTGGAGCTCCAAGGTCCCTCTGCCTGCCCCTCAGAGGGGCTTCCCGGCAAAGTCTGGCGTCAGAGGAGGCAGTGCTCTGTAACTTCTGCCCATCATGGATGTCTGTCCTGCAGAACCACCTTCAGCACTCCAGGATTTTCCTATGAACTCCAGTGTGAAACTATAAATCTAGAGAATGAAACATCTTCAGGGAGACTCTTTGGAAAAGTAGTGAATCATCATAAGGGTTTTTCCACATAGCAGGAGAACCAAAATTCATCAGCAAATCCAAAAAGAAGGCAGGTTGGAGGCAGAAAAAACAAGTTTTGCCCAAAGTGGGCTGGATGTGACTAGAGCTCCTACTTCTTCTCAGGACTGGTTGTCACCCGTGGCGTGTGCTGGCCTCAGAGAGCCGTGAGTCACCTGAACTTCCTGCTCTCAGCAGGAGCAGATTGCCTGAGGGAGGTGGGAGGAGCTTAGCTTTCCTCTCCATCCTGAATGCCTGCTGATGGGTGGGTGTTCAGTCAAGGAGACAGAGGAGGCAAACTTTCTCCCCACCCCTGGCCTGGCTGGAAACAGCCTGGTCCTGACTGTGCCCCAGGCCTGCTCGCTTCATCGGTTACCAACCCCAAGTAGTCTGGCCCACAGCCCCAGCCTCCCAGGTGTGGCCTCTGTCCTCCTGTGTATTCCACCACGGTCCATACTCCTTGTATTATTAATCAGCTAAGGCAACAGGGAAGAACACATCTGACTCCATATTGGATGTCTTTTTTACTTTAATCTTTGTATTCTGTTGCTTTTGCTGCAAGGTAAGAATGTTGGCTGTAGTTTGAAATAGACACAGAGCCCATTGTCAGCTCTCTGACCTTTACGGTTATATTTTTCCATTCGTATAGAAATAAAAAGCTGCAGAACAGAGAACAACGTTTGCCTTGTTGGAGCTTTACAGGAACATCATGACCTGACCTATGTGGACAGCTGCAAGAACAAAGGATTCCTGCACCAAAGTTTGCACCAACCAGCCACACCCCTTCCCCTTTCAGTATAAAAGAAGGCTAGATTCTGGCTCAGGAAAGATGGTTCTTTGGGACACTAGTCCGCCATGTTCTCTGACTGCTGTCTTTCCAAATAAAATCGCTATTCCTTGCCCCCAGCAAAGTGTCTCCTGATTCTTGGCCTGTCGTGTGGTGGGCAGTACAAGCCTGGACTCTGTAACACCAGGGCTGTGGTAACAGGGAACCACAGACTGGGTGACGGCAGAAACTGACTGGCACATAGAAGTCAGAGACCAAGATGTCGATGGCTGAGGGGGAGATCTGTGCCAGGACTCTCCTCTAGCTCCTGAGGGTTTGCTGGTGATCTTCGGTGCCCCTTGCCTATAGTGGCCTCACCCTGACATCTGCCTCTATCGTCATGTGGTGTTTTCTCCACTTATGTGCCTGTGTCCAAATTTCCCCATTTTATAAGAACGCTAGTCATGCTGGATTAAGGGCCCAGTCTCGTCTTAATGAAGTACATCTGCAACAGCTTTATTTCTGATTAAGGTCACATTCTGAGGTACTGGGGGACTTCAACATGTGGGTCTGGGTAGCACAATTCAACCTATAACATCTCTCCTCCCTCTCTTTCAAAACCTTTTCTCAAAGCCCTCATTCCCAGCAGGAATAAAGGGTTGCCAACAGCTGCAGTACCCCATGCCCTCCCAGTGTTTGCACTCTAAAGGGGGATCAGAACCTTTGAGCTACTGGAGAAAGCTCCAGGTTGGAAACCTAGGCACCTGTCAGGGTTTATCTGAGCTTTAACCTTTGGGAAGCACCTGAAAACTTAATGCACCAGGCTGTTGCCAGGCCAGCTGTGTTTCCCTTCTCTGGACACTGCAGAGGCAGGACCCACATCCAGGATTATTTCCCCTGAGAGAATCTGACACAATCCTTGGTTCAGATGTTTGCTTGTCTATCCACTTAAAACATCCCTTTGAATAAATATTATTCAAAGAATACTTGGAGCCTTGATCAGTGAAAAATAATCTGTTCCTGGCATTTTCTGCTAATAAAATTCTTTCCCCTTGTTTTTCTAAACTCCCTTCCTACTTGTACCTTTCTCAGACCCCTCATCCATGAGATTTTGGAAGGATCCCCTGTGGTTTAGGGCAAGGAACTTGCATGGAGCAGCAGCTGTCATCTTAGATTCAGGGGGCCATCTGCGCAGACATGGCTTGTGTGATGCCTGCAGAGAGCCTAGCCCCAAGGAAAATCAGGCCAGGTGTGTGCGATGTTGGCGGGCAGGGAGCCACCCCCACAGGACCACCTCCTCCCTATTGGCCTCAGCCCAGAGGGCTTGCCCCCTCGGCCTGTTAGAATTTCTAAATAGAGCAAGACCAGTTTGCTGAGCACCCCACCCCCACCCCATCTCTAAAAGAAGCTCCAAATTATCATTGGGGAGGGGGGATAAGAGGTGAGTGGCATCAGGGCTAGAGGCAGACTGAGGGATTTATCTTGAAGCTACATTTGCAAACACAGTGGTTTTGCTTGCAGAATATTCTTCTTAATCTGACAGGTGATTAAGGAGGGAATTCAAATCCACAAGAGCTTTGGCAGAGCTGTGGTGGTTGTTACTGTTGTTTAGTTGCTCAGTCGTGTCCGAATCTTTTGGGACCCCTAGGACTGTAGCCCACCAGGCTCCTCTGTCCATGGGATTTCCCCAGCCATTCCTTCTCCAGGGGATATTCCCAACCCATGGATCAAACCCACGTCTCTTACATCTCCTGCATTGGCTGGCAGATTCTTTACCACTAACCCACCAGTAAAGCCCAGTGGAGATGTGAACCCCTCCTCAACTGTGGTCTTGTTCTCAGGCTCCAGTTTTTCTCTGAAAGCCCAATACCCAGAGTAACAGCTGCTGGTGGTCAGGCTGACTAACTGTTCCCATGCCATGTTCCACTCTTTTTGCAGACCATACCTAGGCCTGTGCCTAATGATGTGGACACAGTGCAGAGGGGTGATTCCCTGGACACCCCCGCCCGAAGCATTCCTCCAGAGGTCGCCTTTCTTCTTCCTGAGATGAAATGCTTTCTCTGTCTTCACCCTTCAGTTCCCAACTGCTTGACTCTAGCATCTTAAACTGGTTTTTCCCAGTTTAGATTTGCTAATCAGCCTTTTATCTCTGCTGAGTGGGAGCCCCACTGGAAGTGACCTGTGAGCCCCTTACTCTACAAGCAAGAGCCCAAGGAGCATGAGCTGGCCCATCTAAAGCTAGGGGGCTGCTCCTCATCCACCCCAGCTTTCTGAGACTCAGTAAACTCAGTCACCCCAGTTTTCTCAAGTGTAAAATGGAGATCAGAATAGCATACACCTCACAGGTCGATGGGGGTTTCCCAGGTATCACTAGAGGTAAAGGTCCCGCCTGCCTATGCAGGAGACCTAAGAGACATGGGTTCGATCCCTGGGTCAGAAACATACCCTGGAGGAGGGCATGGCAACTCACTCAAGTATTCCTGCCTGGAGAATCCCCATGGACAGAGAATCCTGGCAGGCTACAGTCCATAGCACTGCAAAGAGTCAGACATGACTGAAGCGACTGAGCATACACACACACACACACTCACACTCACGCACTCATGCATGCATGCACAGGTGGATGGAATGATGAAATGAGGTGGTCCTGGAGAGTCCCTGGTGGAGGGCCTGCCACAACACTGAATCTTGGTCATTGAACATCACACTGTTGTCAATGGTGCTATAGCAGAAACTGAGGCATCCCATTTTGTTAGCTCCTTATCCAGCCCTTGTTCTGTCCACCAATTTAACCTACAGATGCTTGCTCTCCCTCTCTTTCTTGCTTAATTGCACTCTGAAAATGATTGCCCTCTAGATATACCTGATGTTTACCCCTGCAAGACAACACTGCCTAACACTCCTTTCCTCTGGGAGCATTCTTCATTCCAGAAAGAATGTCACCAGACAGTGACCTCAAGGGCCACCAGAACCTGTCCTGGAATCATGTGATGCCGCCAGCTGTCATGATCTCAGTGCTCCCAGGAGGAGGAGGAGGAGAAGAATGCAAGACCACATCAGCCCTGATCCTTATCTTCAGCCCCGTTTTCCAACCTAGAACTATAAGACCTCTTCCAACTTCCCAGTAAGGGGGGCACAGTCTTGAAAGTGCTAGCTTGTTATGGTCCCCCTTTGCCTGGCAGACTAATGAAGATACTCCCTCCTACACCTTCAAAATTCTGTCTCCGTGTTTATATTCGGCATTGGTGAACAGAGGCTGGTTTTTTGGTAACATGCTCTCAACATGGCCTCGCCAGAGCCCTAGGAAAAGGACCTCCAAAGGTGTGCAGTCTGACAGGGTTCCCTGCAAGGCAGACCCTGAGCCAAATTCCTGAGTGCAGTGGTTTATTTAGGTGTCTACCTAGAGCATGGGTGCGGGAGGGGAGGCAGATGGTCAGGGGGCCCTTTGAGAAGAGCACAGAGTGCTTCCCGGAGCTGAGGTTCCGCCCATCCAGTTCCCATCAACACCGCTCCTGGGGCTTTGAATCCCTCAGACCTCAGACTCAGGACATCCATCAGGGTCTGGAGGGGGAAAGCAGAAGGACACAGGCCTGTGGCGAGTGCTCTTTGCTGGGGGTGAGTCTAACTTCACTGTGGAAATATGTGGGGTGGGCTGCTGTCAGCTCCAGAGGCAGCGACTGCAGGAGGAGCGACCCCAGAATGAGGCCACCATTCTCACAGCCGCTGCGTATGCCTACAGCTGAGCTCTTACTTCCCTTACTTTGGCTTAATTGCCTTATTTTGTTTTATAAAAGTAATATATGCTCATGGTAAAATTCAAATCATTTATAAGATTGTCAATGAAAACTAAATTAAAAATGCCTCTTACTGAAATCTTATTCCCATTCTCTAAATTAACTTCAGTTTACAGTTTCCTAGGTTCCTCTCTCAGTGTTCTGGGCACATATAAACACAAATACCTATTTCTACCCACTTTTGTTTTACCCAAAATGAATTCCAACCATATACATTGCTTCTGTTTTTTTTTTTTTTTTTTCTTTTGTGAAACAGCATCTCCACACCCTGTTCCATGTCAGCACATGTAGATCTGGGTCATTCTTTTTTTTTTTTTTTTTTTTTTGAGTGATTCTTAACAGTTGAATTATTATTAGTCTCTTCTGTGGTTTTGCCACCTATTAAAGGACATTTAGGTCATTTCCAGATCTTGCTATGATAAACAATGCTGCAAGGACCATGTTTATGCATATGTGTTTGACTTGCTTCCTCAAATATTTGTGTATCTGAGTAAAACCCTTGGAATTGTTTCACGAAAGCTGCCTGTGCCCAGTAAGTCGCTTCAGTCGTGTCCGACTCTGTGCAGCCCTGTGGACTGAGGCCTACAAGGCTTCTCTGTCCGTGGAATTCTTCAGGCAAGAATAGTGGAGGGGGTTGCCATTGCCCCCTCCAGGGGACCTTCCCAACCCAGGGATCAAACCTGCATCTCTCATGTCTCCTGCACTGGCAGGCGGGTTCTTTACCACTAGTGCCACCTGGGAAACCCCAAGGCTTCATGAAAGCTACATTTATTTAAAAGTGTTTCTTTCATTTAAAAGCTCCCTAAATAGGTGGCATCATTTACGATTCCACTAACAGAGCGCAAGAGTGCGAGTCTTGCCATACCCTCCTACATTAAGAACAATCCAATGTTTCTATCTTTGCCAATGTGTTGCGTAGAAACAATTGCATCTGGTTGCTTCTTTAATAGTAAGGACGAACATCTTTCCAAGTAAGTATTGACCATTTGTGTTTTTTAAAATAAAACTGCCTTGTCCATATTTCCATGTGATTGCCATATTTTCCACATTGATTTGGAAGAGTGCTTTCTGTGCCAATATAATTCTGATGAATGAATCTCCAGTGTGAGACTTCCTGTTGGATTCCACATACCATGCTTTCCTTGACCAGGCTCATCATCTGAATTACCAGGGAAGTTTGATAAAGCACACAGTCCTGGACTCTGTGCCAGAATCTCTGATCTGGCGTTTCTGGGGTGGGGCTAATATCTGCCTGTTTTCTTCAGGCTCCCCAGGTGGTGCTGATCAGATTCCTCCGGATTTGGCTCCAGGACAGCATATATTACTCATTCCAGTTTCCTTTTTTGTCACACAAGCTCCTGTCTCCTTGAGTCAGATACAAGCCTTGGATTTCAAGTTCCAAGTTCCCAGCACCATCTATGGTGGCCCTTCCCAGGTGTGTCCTCACGAGAGCTCAGAGGACACAGAGAACTGACCCCGAGCACAGTCCCCACCCTGACTCACACTCCACCCATCACCTAAACTCCCAGAGGAGAGCTCGCCCCTCGGGATGCAGGGGTGCCCGCCTCCCAGCACTCCTTCTCCTCCAGGCTGTTGGGTGCACCCCACTCCCTCCTACAGGGAGCAGAAACCATTGAAGTTGCTTCCAGGGGAAAATTAGGATGTGACTGACCTCTTTTGTTTGGCTTACCCTCTAGATGGTAAGAGTGATTCATTCTCCTTGGCGTGACTAGAATGAGCTTCTTCCCCTCCCCAGCCTGGAGGGGTTCAGTTCTCCAAGAAAATGCTGAGGAATCTGGGGGCTGAGAGCATAGCAGTTTCCTCACTGAAGTTATGAATCGTCCGTCTTGATCGTCTGTCATTGTCCTCTGATTTTGCATCCCTCTCAACAACAGACTGGTTCCAAATAGGAAAAGGAGTACGTCAAGGCTGTATACTGTCACCCTGGTTATTTAACTTATATGCAGAGTACATCATGAAAAACGCTGGGCTGGAAGAAGCACAAGCTGGAATCAAGATTGCCGGGAGAAATATCAATAACCTCAGATATGCAGATGACACCACCCTTATGGCAGAAAGTGAAGAGGAACTTAAAAGCCTCTTTATGAAAGTGAAAGAGGTGAAACAGTTGGCTTAAAGCTCAACATTCAGAAAACGAAGATCATGGCATCTGGTCCCATCACTTCATGGCAAATAGATGGGGAAACAATGGAAACAGTGTCAGACTTTATTTTTGGGGGCTCCAGAATCACTGCAGATGGTGATTGCAGCCATGAAATTAAAAGACGCTTACTCCTTGGAAGGAAAGTTATGACCAACCTAGATAGCATATTCAAAAGCAGAGACATTACTTTGCCAACAAAGGTCCGTCTAGTCAAGGCTATGGTTTTTCCAGTAGTCATGTATGGATGTGAGATTTGGACTGTGAAGAAAGCTGAGTGCCGAAGAATTGATGTTTTTGAACTGTGGTGTTGGAGAAGACTCTTGAGAGTCCCTTGGACTGCAAGGAGATCCAACCAGTCCATTCTGAAGGAGATCAGCCCTGGGATTTCTTTGGAAGGAATGACGCTAAAGCTGAAACCCCAATACTTTGGCCACCTCATGCGAAGAGTTGACTCATTGGAAAAGACTCTGATGCTGGGAGGGATTGGGGGCAGGAGGAGAAGGGGACTACAGAGGATAAGATGGCTGGATGGCATCACCGACTCAATGGCCGTGAGTTTGAGTGAACTCCGGGAGTTGGTGATGGACAGGGAGGCCTGGCCTGCTGCGATTCATGGGGTTGCTCGGACATGACTGAGTGACTGAACTGAATTGAACATGTGGGTATGAATTTCAAAAATTAATTGAATTCAGCTGTTTGTAACTCAGAGTTTGTTTTCTCTTGGAGACGCTATTTGGACCATTTCACACACAGGGTGGTGGAAGTCAGTTCTGAGAGCCTCACGGGAAGGGCAGTGCTGTACTCCCTCTGTCCCTGGCTCTGAGGCATCAGCGGAGACTGGGAAGTGCTCCCCACCTGGCTGAGCACAGTAGGATCTGCACAGGGATGGAATTGCCCAGAAGTGTGTCGGAAGAATGGTGCCTTTATCCTAGAAAACCATTCATGAATATTGTTTATAAATTAGACAAATTTGAATTTTACAAGTTGGAGAACTCTGATATTGCACAATTGTTCTGCTTCACAGTTTGAGTCACACCAGGCAAGCTCAGCCTATTTTATGCAAGGGAACAGGAAGAAAATAGATTAAGTTTAAGTTCATAAATAAAACTGATTCATAGATTGTAAAATCCGCATTTTAAAAACTCTGGCATTAAAATAAATTTACAACTGGCCACAACCCACAAAATCTCTTACTCACTTTCCCTCAGAAGGGTTTGATTTAAACACCCTTCTTCCCAAAGTCTTCCAAATGCTAAATTCTAATATCTCTCCAACTTACCAGGACCCTCTCAGTCCTTTGGGTTTCTGCCCAATTAGCTTGTTGCATTTTCCTTAAAGTTGGGAAGACTCAGATTGGCTGTAGACAACCTCCACTGCCAAACTGCCCGAGGGTCACTGCATTTACCTCTCATGGCTTTGCCACTTGCACTGATCTTCATAGATTGTCCCTTTAGAAGGAGGTTGGAGAAGGGCATGGCAATCCACTCCAGTGTTCTTGCCTGGAGAATCCCATGGATAGAGGAGCCTGGTGGGCTACAGTCCATGGGGTCTCAAAGAGTCGGACACGACTGAAGCAACTTAGCATGCACGCACAAGGGTGGCTGCTCATAGTGTCCTTTTTCTTTTTTTTAAGTCACTTTGGATGAGGGGTAAAAAAGGTGATCTTGCCTCTAAGAAGATGAACGCAGAGACAAGAACAAAGTATCTCATCCTCAGCCTCCAGTTTGCTTATTATCCTTTGAGTTGACTGGACTTCAAGGTGAGGATGGAGCTTTGTTTATCCCTGTCCCTCTTCCCCCTCCCTGACTTAATTTTTCACTATTGCATGTATCCCCTTGCAGCATGCTAAATATTTTATCTATTTATTTATAATTCTCATGAGGATCGGCATTTTGGGTCTTTTTTATTCACCATTATCTTACTAACACTGAAAAGAGTTGCTGGTATGTTTTACATGCTCAGTAAATATTTATTGAATGAACAAATGTTGAGAATACTGCTCAAGCTCTATCTGTGTTTGTTTTACAAGGAGTGTTCCTATAGATTTACTTCTTTGTTGATAAATTTCTTTCTTTCCTCCTCTGTGGCAGCTCACTCTTTCCTTGTGGGTTCAGTTTCTTTACTCCTGAAACATATACTCAGTCATTCTTTCAGTGAGATTCTGCTAGCAGAAAATCATTTTAATCCTTGTTTGTCTGGAAATATCTTTTTTTTCCCCTGATTCTTGAATAATGTTTATATTGACATAGATTTCTAGGATATCAGTTATTTTCTCTTAGTACTTGAAATGAAATTCCACTGTATTCTATCATCTGTTGCTGCTATCAAGAATTGTATTGTCAATCTAATAGTATTTACTTTTTATACTGTCTTTTTTTGTGTGGTTGTTTTAAAGATGTTTATGGTGGGTTTTCTGTGGGTTCTGTATGCTGAGTCAACACGTGAATTTCTCTTGATCTTGGGACACATTGTACTTAGTGAATCTGAAAACATGTGTCTTTAATCAATTCTGGAAAATTCTCAGCCACTTCAGACATCAATTTTCCCTATTCTCTCTTGAAACTCCTATTAGATATACTTGATTCCTGTTGTTTGTGGTAGTCACCTTCTGAAAAGTCGAGAATCACTGAGTAACTGAATACTGAACTACTGTTCCCAGGGGAACTACAGTTAGATTCCTATAAGCCTCTGGTCACAATATTTTCATCGACTGATCAATACATAATTGTTCACTTCCCTTGTTCTCTTTATGTGTGTTTAAGGATACTTTAAAAAATAATATTGTGGATTCACTAACATTGAATTCACAACCAACAACCCTATAACTCATAGGGTTGAGTGAATGAAGCTTATCTAATACATATATTTTCTCTGTAAGGCACAACATGCCTCTATTAAACTTAGCAACACCAGACTGCACTTCAGCACCACATTTGGGGGCCATTTTAAACAGTGAAAGCAACAACACAAAGGACTTACATGTGAAAATGTAGCACCAAGCAGCCTGTGGAGAGGGTGCCTGTCTAGTGTGAGAGCTGAGACAAGAGCATCACCTTGACCAACCTCAGCTAGACATGCACACAGAGTGGCTCACGTTTTTCTGTGGCTCTGTACACATGGCATCCAGTCCCATCACTTCATAGCAAATAGAGGGGGAGACAAAGGAAATAGCGAAAGACTTTAATTTCTTGGGCTCCCAGATCACTGCAGGTGGTGAGTGCCACCATGAAAGACGCTTGCTCCTTGGAAGAAAAACTATGACCAACCTAGACAGCATATTAAAAAGCAGAGACATTACTTTGCCAACAAAGGTCCATCTAATCAAAGCTATGGTTTTTCCAGTGGTCATGTAAGGATCTGAGTTGGACTATAAAGAAAGCTGAGCACTGAAGAACTGATGTTTTTGAACTGTGGTGTTGGAGAAGACTCTTGAGAGTCCCTTGGACTGCAAGGAAATCAAATCAGTTAATCCTAAAGGAAATCAACCCTGGATATTCATTGGAAGGACTGATGCTAAAGCTGAAACTCCAATACTTTGGCCACCTGATGCAAAGAACTGACTCTTTGGAAAAGACCCTGATGCTGGGAAAGACTGAAGGCAGGAGGAGAAGGGGACAACAGAGGATGAGATGGTTGGATGACATCACCAACTCGACGGATGTGTTTTGAGTGAGCTCCGGGAGTTGGTGATGGACAGGGAAGCCTGGCATGCTATAGTCCATGGGGTTGCAGAGTCGGACACAACTGAGCAACTGAACTGAACTGAACTGAACACATCTGCAAATGACTGTGAAGGCTCCCCAGGTATTGATTTTGGAGTTACAAATGAATTCTGCAATTAATCTATTTACCAAATACGGAGTTCACGAATAATGAAGATCAACTGTAACTATTTGGTTTTGCCCTTGGGGAGACGCCTTCCTTTCTTGAAATCTCAATTATGCATCTCAATAGACAGTGTTACTGAACCAGACTTGGGTCCACTCACCTGTACAAAGTAAAGCCCATCAACTGACACCAGTTTGTGGTGAAGGAAAATGCATTTATTGCAGGTGCCAAACAAGAAGTGTTGGCAGCTAATGCTTAAAAAACCCTAATTCCCCAGTGGGTTTCAGGGAAGGGTCTTTACAGGCCAGGTGAGGGAGGGGCTTCAGGGTGTGTAATCAGCTCATGCACGATCTCTTGGTTGTTGGAGGGGTGACAAGGTGGTGTCACAAACACCTTTTTATTCTGTAAAATAACTCAGAAATGTGCATCAGACACTGCTACCCATGTCCTCCAGGGAGGAACTAAAAATTCTATGACTGCTATACAGCTGATCTATCTATTGTATAAATTATCATGTTTCTTGTGGTCCAACTGCTATTTTTTGTTTTTTTGTTGCTACATGTTCTCATTATTTTAGTCATTAATTCTTGAGTCAGGTTTTGTGACTCAGGGGAGGCCTGGAAAACTAAAGCTTTTCTACAAATAAGAGATAGGCAGAGGACATGGGGGAGCTCTGTCTTGGGAAGACCCCACAGGGTCCCACTGAGTTACAGTTGTAACGTTTTGATCATTATTTCCAGGTGTTCTATAAGCAAGAAAATCTTCAGGTTGTCTAATCTGGCATATTACCAGAAAACAAAGTCTTTGCTATCACAAGTGAGTAATGAACAAATGAAATGGTGTCTTCCAGATTGGAGCACCTTGGTTTCACTGTATTTGAACAAGCAGCACAGGAGTGTCTTGCAAGTCAAGTGGGCCCACTTGTGAAATAACTCAGATGGTCTAGCCACCCCTCTGCAAGCTACACGCATTCACTCAGCACGTGACGGCACGTGTTCACTGAGCACCTACTATACTCCAGACTCCGAGCTAATCACTAGGAAAAAAGGAAATGCTCTGCATCCTCAGGGTCCTCACAGCCTAGCTATGAACATATTGTGGAGACAAGAGTGAATCAGTCACTTGGGGAACACACAGCCGTGCAACTCACTCTAGAAGTTGAACTTGGAATTGCAAACCTGGGTTCAGCACCTACTTCCCTCAAGGCAGTATGCTGGGTCTGGCGACAAGGTATAAATCAAGCAGACACAGTCTCTGCCTCAAAGATGTTTCTGGTCTAGCTGGGTCTAGACCAGCTAACCCTAACCCTAGATCAGATGTAGCTCCAGACCTCTCAGTTCCAACACTCCCTGGACCTTCCAGGGACAGACCAGTAAACTGCCTTTGGAATGCCAGCTCTCTCCCTGGACTCAGAGTTGATGTCTTCTCTTGCCACTTCCAGACTTGAGTTAAAAATGCCACCACACTGGTCTGAAGGTCCGGCTTCAAGTGGTCAGATCAGGCAGCCCAGAGCGTGAAGGAGCACTGATCCATGGAGGGAGAGCAGGAGGGGAGAGCCTGCTTTCCCTCGTCTCCATGCAGCCTGTCTGGCAGCTGTGCGCTGGGAGTGGAACAGGGGCTCCTGCTGAGTCGCCATCTGAAGCCCGCAAAAGCTGCCCCAGCAGAGCAGTACCTCACTGGGCAGATAACGCCTCCCTACCTACCTCACTTCCCTTCTCTCTCTCACTGCCTCAAACTCTTCCCTCCCAAATAGAACATTGTCACTAAATCTTTGCCTCACTCTGTTTTCCAGGAACTGCAGCTAAGGCAATAATCTTAACTCATGCTGGGTTCTTTGAAAGAAATAAAAGGAAAAGCCTTCCCTGCCCATTGTCTACTTCAAGGAGGTAGGTTTTGAGGCTGAACCTGGAAGGAGAAGAAGGTGGAGCTAAGAAGAGGAAAGGTGTGTTAATCATGATTTTTATTTTCTGTTTTCTGATGTGTTGACATCTGGGCCTTCTGACCCTGGAGGCACTGCCCCTCCTTCAGCTTCCCTCTTCCCACAGAGTGGACAGCTTTTCTAGAGAGCACCTTTCAAATGCAAACCAACCACCCAGAGCCCACAGCCCACCACCTCTGTGGTTCTCACTCTCAAGAACCACTATCAATCTGACCTCATTGCCCAGGGCAGGTACCAGGCAACCAGAGAGTCCCTATGCCCCAGAGCCCAGAAATGATCCAAACCAGCCAGTCCTGAGCCCACTGACCCTGCGTTGCCTGTTCCTTCCCCCAGAAACCACAGCAAAGGCTCTTTGCCTACATTTCCCCTTCCCTCTGCCACCTGAGCACCCTGGAGCTTTCCCCACGTGTCTCCCACCCACCCATGGCATGGTGTGCCCCCTCCCCTAATGATCTGTGAGTGCTATTATCTGAGCATATCTATCTTGAGGCTGTTATAACAAAATACCACACAGACTAGGTGGCTCATAAATAAGAGACATTTATTTCTTTTTTAATAATTTTTATTTATTTACTTATTTACTTATTTTTGTCTGCCCCGGGTCTTCACTGCTGCGTGTGGGCTTTCTCTGGTTGTAATGAGCAGGGGCTACTCTTTTTGCAGTGAGCAGCCTTCCCATGGCAGTAGCTTCTCTTGTTGTGGAGCAGAGGCTCTAGGCACTCAGGCTTCAGCAGTTGTGGCTCGCAGGCTCCAGAGCACAAGCTCAGTAGTTGTGGTGCATGAGCTTAGTTGCCCTGTGGAATGTGGAATCTTCCTAGACCAGGGATCAAACTCATGTCCTCTGCATTGGCAGATGGATTCTTATCCACTGTACCACCGAGGAAGTCCCAGAGACATTTATTTCTCACGGTTCTGGGGACTGGAAGTCTAAGATCAGGTGCCAGTAGACTCAGTGTCCAGTGAAACCCACTTCCTGGTTCTTCTCACCGTGTCCTCAGGTGGAGAAGGGGGAGGGAGCTCTCAAGGCTCTCTTTTGTCAGGGCATCTAACCACATTCTTGGGGGCTCCACCCTCATGATCTGATCACCTCCTAGTGGCCCCATCTCCCGATACCTTTGAATTGGGCATTAGGTTTTCAACCTAGGAGTTGAAGGAGAGACACACATGTTCAGTCCACAGCAATAATAGACTCTTTCCAACAGCAATCATCTCCTGATCTAACAGCAATCATCTCCTGGTCTGTTGGTCTCACCACACATGAATACTGGTCAAACCCACAGCTTAACATAAAGGGAGGAAAGCACTCTTGACACCTGGAGCACTAAGGTCAAAGACCCTGGGTAGTCCAGAAACTGTCAAGCCCGGTGCAGCTGCGACAGAGAGAGGCCAGTCCCTGGAGCTCTGGGAAGGCTCCAGCTGAGATGAGACCAGGGACGCCTCTTCTTATCTTTCTACATCAACTCTACCAAATTCCACTGCTTCCCAGATTCCAGTGATTTTGTGTTTCCAGAGGCCCTTTGTTCTGGGCCCTCATTAAGCCTGTCGCAGGCTGGATCCTGGAATCATGCCCTGTTACAGGTCTTCCTCTTCCCCTGAACCCACCTCTTCTCCCCCTAGAAAAGTCTGTGATCTTTGTCCCCACAAGTCTATCATAAATTTCTAGGGTGACTTCATCCAGTCTAATTTATTGTTCAGCACCACTGGGTTATTGGCACATTGCTGGGCCAGGAGATACATTTATCCATCCTTTCAAAGACTATGTTAACATTTTAATTAAACATATACTATAGGAGGGCCATATCACACAGTTACAAGAGGGCATTCCAGAAAGAAAAAAACCCAAAAACACCTGCATTCAAAACAATGACCCTAATCAGAGAAGAATAGCAGATGCTTCGGGAGCAGACACCTAAATACACAAAGGATCTGCCCTGCATGCCACTCTCCTCTGCTCACAATGTTCCCAGGAGACTCATTCATCCTCTGGTCCTTGTGAATCCTCTGTATCTCTACTTGTCTCCTTTATTTAAAAAACAAACCCACCCTTATCAAAAAATCTCAAACCACACACTCTGGAGAGGGTCTAGAGAAAAGGGAACACTCCTATACTGTTGGTGGGGATGCAAATTGGTGCAGCCACTATGGAGAATACATGCTGTAGAAGGTTCCTTAAAAAAGTAAAAGTAGAGCTACCTTATGACCCAGCAACCCCACTACTGGGCATATATCCAGACAAAACCATAATTTGAAAAGGTACGTGTACCCCAGTGTTCATTGCAGCACTATTTACAAAGGCCAGAACATGGAAGCAACCTAAATGTCCATCAACAGAGCAATGTATAAAGAAGATGTGGTGTGTATATACAATGGACTATTATTCAGTCACTAAAAAGAATGAGCTCTCAAGATGGTGGAGTAGAAGGACGTGCACTCATCTCCTGCAAGAACTCCAAAATTACAGCTCACTGCTGAACAACCATCAACAGGAGAATGCTGGATCCCACCAAAAAAAAGATATCTCAGATCCAAGGGCAAAGGTCCCACAGCAAGACGGTAGGAGGGGCAAAATCGCATTTAGAATCAAACCCCATACCTGCCAGAGATGCTCAGAGGGTTCAAAAAAAACCTTGTGCACCAGGATCCAGAGACCCCACAGAGACCGAGCCAGACCTGTGTTTGAGTCTTCTGTGGAGGTACGGGTCTGCAGTGGCCTGCCGCAGGGGCAGGGGCTCTGGGTGCTGCTACCTGGGTCACACAGACTGTGGCACAAGCCCTCATGGAGGAGGTGGCCATTAACCCCACCACAGAGCCTCTGAGCAGACAACCACAAACTGCAGAACAATTATACCAAAGAAATTCTCCCACTGTTAAGAGAGTTCTAGGACCCATAACTCTTTCTCAACCTGAAGATCTGGCAAAGGGACTGAAAACCGCCAGAGAATTTGACTTTGGAAGCCCATGGGATTTGATTACAGAACTCACAGGACTGGGGAAACAGACTCTTGGAGGGCACAAACTAAACCTTGTGTGCACCAGAACACAGGAGAAAGAAGCAATGACCCCACGAGAGACTGACCCAGACTTGCCTGTGAGAAGCAGGAGTCTCTGGTGGAGGTGTGGGTCGGCAGTGGCCTGCTGTAGGGTCGGGGGCACTGAGTGCAGCAGTGCATCCACGGGACCTTTTGAAGGAGGTCACCTTTATCTTCATTACCTCCAGAATGAAAGAATGAAAACCACGATCACAGAAAACTAATCAAACTGATCGATCACAAGGACCACAGCCTTGTCTAACTCAATGAAACTATGAGCCATGCCGTGTAGGGCCACCCAAGACAGAAGGGTCTTGGTGGAGAGTTCTGACAAAACGTGGTCCACTGGAGAAGGGAATGCCAAAACACTTCAGTATTCTTGCCTTGAGAACCCCATGAACATATGAAAAGGCAAAAAGATAGGACACTAAAAGATGAAATCCACAGGTCAGTAGGTACCCTATAATATGCTGCTGGAGAAGACTGGAGAAATAACTCCAGAAAGAATGAAGAGACAGAGTCAAAGCAAAAATAATGCCCAGTTGTGGATGTGACTGGTGATGGAAGTAAAGTCCAATGCTGTAAAGAGCAATATTGCATAGGAACCTGGAATGTTAGGTCCATGAATCAAGGCAAATTGGAAGTGGTCAAACAGGAGATGGCAAGAGTGAATGTTGACATTTTAGGAATCAGCAAACTAAGATGGACTGGAATGGATGAATTTAATTCAGATGGCCATTGTATCTACTACTGTGGGTAAGAATCCCTTACAAGAAATGGAGTAGCCATCATAGTCAACAAAAGAGTCCAAAATGCACTACTTGGATGCAATCTTAAAAATGACAGAATGATCTCTGTTTGTTTCAAGGCAAAGCATTCAATATCACAGTAATCCAAGTCTATGCCCCAACCAGTAATGCTAAAGAAGCTGAAGTTGAATGGTTCTGTGAAGACCTTCTAGAACTAACACCCAAAAAAGATGTCCTTTTTATTATAGGGGATTGGGATGCAAAAGTAGGAAATCAAGAAACACCTGGAGTAACAGGCAAATTTGGCCTTGGAGTACAGAATGAAACAGGACAAAGGCTAATAGAGTTTTACCAAGAGAACACACTGGTCATAGCAAAAACCCTCTTCCAACAACACAAGAGAAGACTCTGCACATGAACATCACCAGATGATCAATACTGAAATCAGACTGACTATATTCTTTGCAGCCAAAGATGGAGAAGCTGTATACAGTCAGCAAAAACAAGACTGGGAGCTGACTATGACTCCGATCATGAACTCCTTATTGCCAAATTCAGACTTAAATTGAAGAAAGTAGGGAAAACCACTAGATCATTCAGGTATGACCTAAATCAAATCCCTTACAATTATACAGTGGAAGTGACAAACAGATTCAAGGGATTAGATCTGATAGAGTGCCTGAAGAACTAGGTCAGAGGTTCATGACATTGTACAGGAGGCAGGGATCAAGACCATCCCCAAGAAAAAGAAATGCAAAAAGGCAAAACGGCTGTCTGAGGAGGCCTTACAATTAGCTGAGAAAAGAAGAGAAGTGAAAAGCAAAGGAGAAAAGGAAAAGTATACCTATTTGAATGCAGAGTTCCAAAGACTAATAAGGACAGAAAAGAAGGCTTTCCTCAGTGATCAATGCAAAGAAATAGAAGAAAACAATAGAATGAGAAAGATTAGAGATCTCTTCAAGAAAATTAGAGATACCAAGGGAACATTTCATGCAAAGATGGATACAATAAAGGACAGAAATGGTATGGACCTAAAAGAAGCAGAAGATATTAAGAAAAGGTGGCAAGAATACACAGAAGAACTGTACAAAAAAGATCTTCATGATCCAGATAACCACGATGGCGTGATCACTCACCTAGAGCCAGACATCCTGAAATGTGAAATCAAGTGGGCCTTCAGAAGCATCACTATGAACAAAGTTAGTGGAGGTGATGGAATACCAACTGAGCTATTTCAAATCCTAAAAGATAATGCTGTGAAAGTGCTGCACTCAATATGCCAGCAAGTTTGGAAAAGTCAGCCCTGGCCACAGGACGGGAAAAGGTCAGTTTTCATTCCAATCCCAAAGAAAGGCAATGCCAAAGAATGTTCAAACTACTGCACAATTGCATTCATCTCACACACTAGCAAAGTAATTCTCAAATTTCTCCAAGCCAGGTTTCAATAGTATGTGAACCATGAACTTCCAGATGTTCAAGCTGGATTTAGAAAAGGCAGAGGAACCAGAGATCAAATTGCCAACATCCTTTGCATCATCGAAAAAGCAAGAGAATTCCAGAAAAACATCTACTTCTGCTTTATTGACTATGCCAAAGCCGTTGACTGTGTAGATCATAACAAACTGTGGAAAATTCAGGTGGTCTGTGGCAGACCACCTGACCTGCCTCATGAGAAACCTGTATGCAGGTCAAGAAGCAACAGTTTGTACTGGATATGGAACAATGGACTGGTTCCAAACTGGGAAAGGAGTACATCAAGGCTATATGTTGTCACCCTGCTGATTCAACTTATATACAGAGTACATCATGTGAAGTGGTAGGCTGAAGGAAGCACAAGCTGGAATCAAGATTGCCGGGATAAATATCAATAACCTCAGATAGTCAGGTGACATCACCCTTACGGCTGAAAGCAAAGAAGACCTAAAGAGTCTCTTGATGAAAGTGAAAGAGAAGAGTGAAAAGGGTGGCTTAAAGCTCTACATTCAGAAAACTACGATCATGGTATCCTGTCCCATCACTTCATGGCAAATAGATGGGGAAACAATGGAAACAGTGGCAGACTTTATTTTCTTGGGCTCCAAAATCACTGCAGATGGTGACTGCAGCCATGAAATTAAAAGAAATTTGCTCTTTGGAAGAATAACTATGACCAACCTAGACAGCATATTAAAAAGCAGAGACATTACTTTGCCAACAAAGTCCGTCTAGTCAAAGTTATAGTTTTTTCCAATAGTCATGTATGGATGTGAGAGTTGAACTATAAAGAAAGCTGAGCACTGAAGAATTGATGCTTTTGAACTGTGGTGTTGGAAAAGACTATTGAGAGTCCCTTAGAGTGAAAGGAGATCCAACCAGTCCATCCCAAAGGAAATGAGTCCTGAATATTCATTGAAGGATTGATGCTGAAGCTGTAATTCCAATACTTTGGCTGCCTGATTTGAAGAACTGACTCATTGGAAAAGACCCTGATGCTGAGAAGGTCAAAGGCAGGAGAAGAAGGGGACGACAGAGGATAAGATGGTTGGATGGCATCACCGACTCAATGGACATGAGTTTGAGTAAGCTCCGGGAATTGGCAATGGACAGGGAGGCCTGGCATGCTGCAGTCCATGGGGTTGCAAAGAGTTGGACACGACTGAGCGACTGAAATGACTGACTGACTGAAAAGGAATGAAATAGTCATTTGCAGTGATGTCGGTGGACCTAGAGATTGTCATACTGAGTTAAGCAAGTCAGATAGACTATGACAAATATTATATAATATCACTTACATGCGGAATCTTAATAAAAGGGTACAAATAAAGTTATTTACAAAACAGAGATAAAGTTGCAGGTGTAGAAAACAAACTTATGGTTACCGGGGAGAAAGGGGGAGGGATAAATTGGGAAATTGGTATTGACACATACACGCTACTATATACAAAATATATTACAAATAAAAATATGTTGTATAACATAGGGAGCTACTCAATATTCTGTAATGGCCTATGTAGGAAAAGAATCTTTAAAAGAGTAGATATATGTATATGTATAACTGATTCACTGTGATGTACAGCAGAAACTAACACAATATTGTAAATCAACTATACTCCAATAATTTTAATTAAAAATTAATCAATAAAAAGCAAACCCAAACTCTTTACACTGGCTGTTGCCCCAGACAACATCCATCGGAGGGCGCTGTCGAGCTTGGATACCGCTGGGTCTCTTGCAGTCTCACAGTATTCAAATGAGAAGAGCCTGTTGCCCCTAAGGCTTGGGTTTCAGAAGCCGTGAAACAGGAGCAGCTTCAGGAAGTTCATGCCGGCAGCACCGCGGAGTGTCCTGGAGGAGAGTGGTGAGGCCTCAGAGAAGGCTTGTGTGGCAGGTGAGGAGCGGGGGCCAGGCAGAGATGTATGCTGAGTGCAGGGGATAAACGGTCATGAACAATCGTGGCATTCTTAAAAGAGAAAAAAGCGCTGCGAGATTTAGAAAAGAGGGCAACAAATTCAGCCTGGGGCAGACGGAGCTCAAAATGCCTGGTGGCAAAAAAAAAAAAAAGCCTGGTGGCCATTTTGTAGAGTTATAGGTACTGAGCTTTGGGGACCTTAAGTTCCATGGGGAGGTTCTGAGTCTCGCACTGAGGTTTGAAAATTGTGAGAGAACGGAAGGCAGCTAGAATTCAGAGAGCAGACAAGAAATACTCTCAACTAAGAGGCGGAGAACTGGGGAAGGAACAGCCTATAGCTTAGAGAAAAGCAAGGATTGCTTCTGCCTCAGGAGCCTGAAGTGGCAAATGAAAAAGTATTTAAGCTCTGCACTGGATGTAGCAACTGGAGGGCAGCGAGGACTTGGGGAGGGCCATTTCAGAGGAAGGGATTGTGGGCGGCAAGCAGGAGTGGAGAGTGAGCAAGGGACTAAGGATGCTGATGAGACGCAGGGAATTTCCAGGTTTTCCAGGTGGGAATGATGGGGAGAAGGAGGTCAGAGGGCAGGCTGAGGGCAGCAGGAACAAGGTCAGAGGACTGTTCTTCTGGGGCACCGAGAGCTTTTCCCTGTAATGGGGAGTTTTCTTCCCCCTTACTCTGCCCTGGAGATGCATTCATCCCTCCTCATGCCAAAGAAGGAAAGTGAAAAGAGTTTGATCAAAGAGAGACGAAGACAGTCTCACTGAACAGAATCACACTGAGAATATTAAGAAATCATGGTTTGCATCATGTCTGCTTCATCTGGGGGCTGGACCACACTGGGCATTTTCCTCCCTGCCTCCCTCCACCATCAGGACCCAGAGCTATGGAGCCTCCTCCAGCCTGTGTGAGAGAGCAGGTGGCCCCATGGAGCCAGCACCAGGGCCTTGGGCCAGAGCAAGGGCCTGCAGGACCTAACGGCTGAGGGCTGGAAGGAGGGAGCACAGCCAGAGGAGGGGCCGGATGGAGGGGCCAGAGGGGTCCTCTCCAGGTGGGCTTCCTCTGCTCAAGGGGACTGGAGGTGGTGGAGGAGACTGCGCTGCCTTGTGGTGTGGGTCTCCTGATCGCCAGGCATAGAGCTTTCCCTGTTAGCACACAGTGCTTTCTTTAAATCTCCAGGGGCCATGTACTCCTGAGCTGAAGGGGCTGAGGCAGCTGAAGGAGGGAGTCCAGAGTGCGCGCCCTGAGGCTGGAGGGGTCGGGCACAGTGGGGCCCTGGTTGGTCTGGGGAGGAGGGCAGTCTAGAGAATGTTGCTTCCAGATGAGCCCTGCCTTCTCTGTGGAGTAAGAGGCCAGGCTAGGCCAGACTGCTCTGTGCAGAAGACATAGGGAGGTTTGAGGAAAGGGATGAAGGCTGGGAAGCTTGACGGGAAGGGGTGAGAGAAAAGGTGAGCAGGGCCCTGGGGACCTGGCCAGGGGCCCACTGTGTTGGGAGCCAAGGGAGGGCAGGGAGGATAGGCAAAGAAGAGAGCCCAGCCCTGGGACTGTGTAGCGAGGGAGAAGGCAGAAGCCAGAGGGTGGATCCCACACTGCAAAGGGCATGAAAGCTGGAGCCAAAGGCAGAGAGGAGGCTGGGGTTGAAATTGTCCCCGCCAACTCCAAGAAGGCTCATGAAATGTCACTCCCTAGGGTGGTGCCAGGTTAGGGTGGGGTGTGAATTTTCAGTTTAGTGTCAGAGCTACCAATCAATTTAATTGTTTCAATTATAACTTTGTGATGTTTTTAAATTTGGGGATTAATGGTTTGTTTTCAGCATCCTCATATATTGAAGATTCAGCTGTTTCCTGGAAGACGTCACTCTTTTATTGATTTCTTCTTTTGGAGACAGGAAGATCAATTCTACTGTACTTGCCTTAGGAGTGGTAATGATCAGTTGTGAGATGGTCTGGAGTTTAAAAAGTTAACGTGGGTTTTAGGGCAGCAGGGTGAGGTGACATGTTTGTTCCCTGGGGCCCCAACTTCCTCACCTTCATCCAGCCAACACCCTTCCAGCTGGGTCCCACCCTCCTCTAAGGGGCTGACTCTGCATCCCTCCACCACCACCTGCCAGGTGAGGACCACAGCTCTAAGCCAACACCTCCCATTTACAAAGGAGTAAACTGAGGCCCAGAGGACAAGGCAAGTTCCCACGGTCATAAGACCAGCCAATCAGGGAGCAGTGAGAGACTCCAGGCCTCCTGACCCTCCAGCCTCTGGTCTTCACGATGTGCCAATTCAGCCTCCAGTGATAGCCCTCCCTTACGTCCACCCAGTGCATGTGGGGGGTGAAGGAGCACATGGGGAATGCAGGGACAGCTTGGGTTGTTCCCGTCTTATTTTCAGACCAAGCTCACATTGGGAGCAAGTGGGTTTGAGCCTGTCTGCCCATTCTTGGGCTGTTGGTGCCACTCACTTGCCTACCTAGGCCACCAGGACCTTGATTTTGCTTCAGTGGCAAGGTGTCCCTCTCTCAAAAGATGTGAAAGAGGATTCTTTGGAATCCTCTCCATCCTAAGCCAAGTAGTCAAGGCTTCAGGTGCTGGGACCAGGACTTCCACTAGGTCAAGGATCATAGGATCAGGTCCCAGGCTTGAGCCAGCCATGTGGTGTGTGTGCATGTCTCTGTGTGTGTGCACGTGTGTGTGTGTGTGTGTGACAGAGAGAGAGATCCAGCTGCCTGCAGTGAACTGGCCCAGAACCTCTTCTGGGCTCTGTCTGGGAACCCTCAGAAGCGTTTCTGCTCCAGGCACTCTGAGGCTCAACCGCCTCCAAATCCACTCCCTGAATCAGCCCCGTCAGCGAGGTGAGCATCCACCAAAACAGAGGGAAGACTTATTCATTCTCCTTGGGTCTGTCTTCAAGGGCAGTGGCTCTGCGCCTCTGAATCAAAGACAGGCACGCAGGCAGACTCCTTGATCCACCACAACCTCCCTGCTCTCTCCCTCTCTCCCCTCTCTCTCTCCTGATGTTCTCATAGCTCTATTCGGAGGCTCCCAGCATGCACTGCACGGCTTTGCCTCGTGGCTTTGCTCCTCTGCCTAATCTAGATCAAACACACAACAGACATTTGTTGAGCAAATAATTTTTTTAAATGAAGGAGTGAATCCTGAAGGGCTCCTTCCTCATCCTTGCAGATTTAAACTCCTCACTCTGCCCGACATCATCTCATCCTCAGCACTCATCGACACCCACTGCCCAAACTTATCCTGCATATAATTTCCGAAAGGGCTGTGCACACTGCAGCATGGGCCCTTGGGTGTCCCTGAGCGCTGACACTGTGAGGTGTCCCACACCAACTGCTGATTGGCTGATGCATCTGCTTTCTATGATTGTTTGCTGCATAACCAGTCTCCTTTGATTAAAAAAAAAGTAGCACCTGCAGAGTGCTTTTGTGCTTATGACCAGCTTGGGCTTGGGACCTAGGTGGTGCCCATAACCACCATGATGGGTAGGGACGGGTCCCCACTGGCCAGATAAAAGAACTGAGGCTCACACAGGGAGTCATCGATGATGAGACAGACTTTCCGGGGCAAAATTCACTGCCTTTCCCGCTGAACCAGGATTGAATGTCAGATGAGCCTGTTAGGATCCCATGTGGACACCCAAGCCTATTCTCAGTGTCCTTGCCACGGTGTCACCAGCTCTTCTGTCTGCCTGTGTCAGGGGTTCTGGTCAGCGAGTGGACACCTCATCATCCCCCAGCAGCAGGTACATGGTCTTCCTCCAAGTTATTCCCTATACTGTAAAGCGTTCTTCCCTAATTATGCTGGTAAACACATTTTTCTTATTTGTACACTATGCAGAGGAAATCCTGGATTTCCATATTGTGTTGATTGCTTCACCTGATTACGTTTTAAATTAGATTAAATTTTGCACTAGTCAGATGGAAGGCAGAAATAAATTGACTGGCTAATGAGGGAGTTCAAACTTAACTGCTGGTTGGAGGGGAGGAGGAATAGGACATAAAAAATGGTATCCATTTATATCAGCTTTAGTTGAGCCACTCAAAAAAGGGGACCCCCAGTCATTTTTATTTGGAATCATCTTGGGCCATAAGGAAGTGGATCAGCAGCTGAGGAAGCCTAGTAAACGCCAAGAGTCTGGGAGGCTGAGGGAGAGCTCCATCTCCCAGATAAGTCTTCTGTTTGATGGTTTAAGACAGTAAAATGCAAAGTCTCAGGAGTAGCAACACCTAAGGATGTTATCAGTCATCCTCTGGTTTCGGTGGGATTTGGGGATGGGGCACAGGGCCCCAGTTTTGCACCACCAGTCCCGTTAGGTGTACACCCATTCTTAGGTACCTAACCTGCATCCTACAAAGGTAAAGAATTAGGCCCCGGTTAAATTTAATATTTTCCCTCCAATGGTCTCATTTTTTGAAGCCAATGGAGATGAGAAGGATGTCAGCATTGTGGTCACTTCTCTTCCAAAAGCAGTTTTAAAAAGGGCTGGGCTTCCTGGCTTGGGCCTCGCTGGTGTCTTCTTGGGGTTTGTTGTCAAGTCTCAGTGTGCACTCTACACCTCTGGAGAAAGCCCACTTCTTAGAAGATTCCATGTTTATTCATCACATTCTATTAACTGTCTGCTCCCTGAAGTTTCAAACGCCCCCAGAATGGGATGGGGAACAGAGAGAAAAGTCTGGTTCTTCCCTGTTCTGAGTGCCCTGTTAGCATGTGGACAGGGAGCTCCCAGGCATTCTTGAGCACTGGGCCTGGAAACCTGGGACTCAGTGTCCACAAGTCTGTGCCCAGCACTAGGGACAAGCTGCCTTTCTCACATGACCACTCAACAGCTCGGTTCTCTCAGTAAACCTCATACCACATTGATTTAAAGAAATCTCACTGTGACATATCAACCAATAGAAGAGGCAGAACCCAGTCCTCCTAAGGTCACCTCAAGGCTGAGCTCCACTCTGACACCCTGTCTGCTTACTCTGTGCTGCGCATTTTATCTTAGGAGTAAGCACTGCAAAATGAATTACCTCCTTTCTTGCTCTGGTATTTTCTGTTTGCTAATACCCGGTTCTGATCTCCGTTCCCCTGATGTGATGACGCCCAGCCTGATACAAGCGCAGGTGTTGCATTCTCACAATGTCCGTGTGAGCAGGGCAGCCTCCAACAGCGGTTACCTCCTCCTAGAGAGCACAGTTTTAACTGCAAGGAGTCACCAGTAAGCTGGGAAACCCCCGAACAATCCCCAGGAAAGACTTGTGTTGCTTAAGTCCTTTATTAGCCAGATCTCCCCACTCCCAGTTTTATTGAGATACAACCGACATATAACGTATTCGTCAAAGGGGTACAGTGTAAGGTTTTGATATATTTATGTAACATGAAATAATTACCACAATAAGTTTAGTTAACATATATTGCCAAGTTAAAAATTTATTTTTCTTGTGATGAGAATTGTTAAGATCTCTTAACAACTTTCAAATATATAATACAGTATTGTTAACTATAGTTATCATGCTGTATGTTACATCCCCAGAACTTGTTTCTCCTACAACTGAAAATTTGTACCTTTTGGTCACTATTCCAGCCCCCTGCTGCCCCAAACACCTGCTCTGGAAATCAGCACTATGTTTTCTGTAGCTATGAGCTCAACTTCTTAAGGTTCCACATGTAAATGAGATCATATTAGTATTTGTCTTTCTCTGATGGCATTTCATTTAGCATAATGCCCTCAAGATCCATCCATGTTGTTGCAGATGACAAGATTTCCTTCTTTTTATGGCTGAATAATATTCCATTGTATGTATGCAACATTTTCTTTATTCATTCTTCCATCAATAAAAACACTGTTTCCATGTCTTGGCTATTGTAAATAATGCTGCAAAGCATATAGGGATTCAGATGTCTTTTTGAGATAATGATTCATTTTCTTCATATAAATACCCAGATGTGGAATTGCTGGATCATATGCCACTCCAGTACTCTTGCCTGGAAAATCCCCTGCACGGAGGAGCCTGGAAGGCTGCAGTCCATGGGGTCGCAAAGAGTCAGAGATGACTGAGTGACTTCACTTTCACTTTTCACTTTCATGCATTGGAGGAGGAAATGGCAACCCACTCCAGTGTTCTTGCCTTGAGAATCCCAGGGACGGGGGAGCCTGGTGGGCTACCATCTCTGGGGTCACACAGAGTCGGACACGACTGAAGCGACTCAGCAGCAGCAGCAGCAGCAGCAGGACAGTTCTACATTTATTTTTTTGAGGAGCCTCCACACTGTTTTCTGTACTGCCTGAAACCAATTTACATTCTCTACAGTGCACAAAGGTTCCCTTTTCTCCTCACCCTCCTCACCAACATTTATGATCTCTTATCTTTTTGATAAAAGTCATTCAAACAGGTGTGAGGTGATACCTCACTGTGGTCTTGATCTGTATTTCCCTGATGTTGAGTGGTGTTGAGCATCTTTTCACATATCAATTGATCATTTGGTTGTTTTCTTCAGAAAAATGTCTGTTCAGTTCTTCTGCTTACTTTTTTATTGGATTGTTTGTTTTATTGCTATTGAATTGTATAGATTCTTCAACTTTTTAGATATTAACCCCTTTATCAGATACACAACTTGCAAATGTTTTCTCCCATTCCGTAGATCACCTTTTCATTCCTTGGTAGCTCCCTGTGCTGTGCACAAGCGCTTTAACTGGATGTCGTGTCACCTGTTTATTTTTTGCTTTTTTGCCTTTGCTTTTGGTGTCAAATCCAAAAAAAGAAAGCAAGAAAAACCATTGTCAAGACCAATGTCAAGGAAAGTACCCCTATGTTTTCTTCTAGAAGTGCTATGATTTTAGGTCTTTATGTTCAGGTTTTTAATCCACTTTGAGTTTGTTTTTGTGTATGGTGTAAGATAGAGATCCAGTCTCATTCCTTTGCATGTGGCTGTCCAGTTTTCCCAACACCATTTATGGAAGAGACTTTCCCTTCCCCCAGCATATTTGTGGCTGCTGCTGCTGCTGCTGCTGCTGCTAAGCCGCTTCAGTCGTGTCCAACTCTGTGTGACCCCATAGACGACAGCCACCAGGCTCCCCCGTCCCTGGGATTCTCCAGGCAAGAACAGTGGAGTGGGTTGCCATTTCCTTCTCCAATGCATGAAAGTGAAAAGTGAAAGTGAAGTCGTTCAGTCGTGTCTGACTCTTAGCGACCCCATGGACTGCGGTTGTTATAAATTAATTGACCACATATGTGTGGGTTCACTTCTGGGCTCTCTATTCTGACCCATTCATTTATGTGTCTATTTTACATGAATACCACAGCTTTTTGTTGAGAGGTTTTGAATTGAATGGATGGTGAATTTTGCTGAATATTTTTCTGTATCTACTGAGATGATCATATGATTTTTATCCTTCATTTGGTTAATGTGGTGTATCGCTCTGATTGATTTGAAGGTATTGAACCATCCTTGCATCCCTGGAATAAACCCCACTTGATCATGGTACATCATCTTCTTAATATATTGTTGAATTTGATTTTCTAATATTTCATTGAAGATTTTTGCATCTATGTTCATCAGGTATATTGGCCTATAACTTTCATTTCTTTGTCATGTTCTTGTCTGGTTTTGTATCAGGGTAATGCTGACATCATAAATTGAGTTTGGAAGTGTTCTCTCCTATTCTATCTTTTGGAAGAGCTTGAGACAGTATTAATTTTTCTTTAAATGTTTGTCCATCTCATCCTGGACTTTTGTTTGTTGGAAGGTTTTTTGTTTCTGATTCAATCTCCTTACAAATTAGTCTTTTTAGATTTTCTATTTCTTCGTCATTCAGTCTTGGTAGGTTATATGTTTCTAGCAGATATCTCTGATTACTCTCGGATCTAATCTCTGATTTCTACTTGGCTCCTAAAAGACCTCAAGGCTCATTTTCCCCTCTGCACCTAAGCATTCCCTCAGAGCTCTGGCTATTACTAACCGATGTGGACATACTGAAACCTGTTTTCCTTCTTTTAAATAAGCTCTTTAATAATGAGAAGGACTCATATGCACTGCATATGGATTCTTTACTGCTGAGCTGCCAGGGAAGCCCCAAGATTAACATTAACTTATGATAAATTGAGAACATACATTATGATTCCAAGGGTAACCACTAAAAGAATAAAAACAGACTGCATAACACCCCAACTAAGAAGACAATTGTGAAAGCCTGAGAGCTGGCAACTGAGCTCAAATTTAATAAGAGGTCAGAAATCAAAAGTCAGAACAAATTGCTGATGTTCTGACCTCTTATTAAATTTGAGCTCAGTCTAGCTTTCAGGTCCATCTAGCCAAAACTATAGTTTTTCCAGTAGTCATGTATGGATGTAAGAGTTGGACTATAAAGAAAGCTGAGTGCCAAAGAATTGATGCTTTTGAACTGTGGTGTTGGAGAAGACTCTTGAGAGTCCCTGGACTTCAAAGAGAACCAGCCAGTCCATCCTGAAAGAAATCAGTCCTGAATGTTCATTGGAAGGGCTGATGCTGAAGCTGAAACTCCAATACTTTGGCCACCTGCTGTGAAGAGCTGACTCATTGGAAAAGACCCTGATGCTGGGAAAGATTGAAGGCGGGAGAAGAAAGGGACAACAGAGGATGAAATGGTTGGATGGCACCACTGACTCAATGGACATGAGTTTGAGTAAGCTCTGTGAATTGGTGATGGACAGGGAGGCCTGGCGTGCTGCAGTCCATGGGGTTGCAAAGAGTCAGACATGACTGAGCGACTGAACTGAACTGAACTGAACTGATGGGATGGATGGCAGCCATATTGCTCTTTGGGATGGGAACAGAAGTTCTAGGGAAACAAGAAGTGTAACTGGACAGCAGCAGATTCCCTGGTTCTACTTATACCTGGCCACCCCTCTGGATGTAACACTAACAGCCAAACACATCTATTCTTGTGGCCCCAAGATGCCTTCAGTAAGGTGTTTGCTGTTGGCCTCAGTGTTTCTCACAAACAGTTTGACTTTTGGAGAAATTTTAAAGGGTCATTTTCCAGGAGTTATTTTCTCCTTTATTTTTATAAGATTTACCTATATCTGTTCTTTTTGACCCAGAGCTTAGAGCTCAATAATCACTACTACTACTACCCTCACCCATTAGCACCACCAGTGAGAAGACTAATCTTATGAAATTATTCCTGATTGTACCAAATAATAGAGAGAGTCCACACAGCTTTTCACTCAGATATCAAGGAGGGGACAGTTTAGGCAAATGTCTAGTGACTAATTGTGATTCATAAGTGTTGGCATTCACTTAAGTAACGCTCAGTGACTACTATGTAAAATTAGAAAAACTAGCATTTTTTGAGCATTTGCTTTGCTCCAGACACAATTCCGAACACATCACATATACTGATGCATTTGATCCCCCAACAAATCTACAAATAGGTCTTATTACCACGGCCACTTTACGATGTAAAACCAGCTTACAGAGAACTTACACAAAGGGGCAGGCCTGGGATTAAACACGGGCTCTCTGGCATTGTCTTTGCAGTGTCCTTCACACTGTGTGTGTGACAGTTCCCAGGACAGTCTCTTCCCTCAGCAAGCTTCTGGTTGAGTAAGGAAGTAAATAAGTATACACAAACTCTGAAACAAGACAGACAGGATGAAAAATATAAAAGAGTTACAGGTAGTGTAATAGAAAGGAAGAGATCATGAACAATAAGCAAGAGAATGGCTTTGGGAGGATAAGGAGGATTTATTTCACCAGCATCACCAATAAATATTAGCCGTAAAGTCAACTGTATGAAGATGCGGTAGCATGCCAAGTGTAGAAAACAGTGTGAGCAGAACAAATCAATGACCAACCTGTGTTTGGAAAATGGCCAGTACTGCTGGTTTGCCTGGAATGTAACAGCAGAAACGATGACAATGATGACAAATGTAATTAATATCTCCAATGCCCCAGGCACAGGTCTAAGCATTAACTAATCTAGCTCACTGCACATCCCTATGGGTACTGTTCTCGTTTGTATTTTGGAAATGAAGAAGCAAATGCCAACAAGGACAGTATTTGTACGAAGTCACAGGGCTAGACTTAAAGTTGGGCTCCAACCTCGACAGGCCGGCCCCTGCAGCAGAATGCATGCCCTCTTCTGGAGGGTGGGCGGGGCCTTCTTGAGAGTCGTGTTGGAGAAGAGCACTGACCTGGGTCCAAAGTCCCATCTATTAGTGTTTATGACCTTGGGTAAGGGATTGAATCTCTCTCAATTTCCATACTTATAACTTGAAAACAATAGCATCTCCCTTGGTCCTCTGTAAGGACTGGTAGAGAGTTCGATACAGAACTAGAAGGCAGGTCCTAGAATGCCCGCTTTGAGAATAAACATCTAATTCATTACATGTTCTTAAGACTTTTGGAAACAATGGGATTGCGACTGGGCTCTAAGAAGAATCACTGGAGAGTTTATTAAATGCAGGGTCCTTGGCAAGTCCTAGATCTTCAGGGGCATTTCAGAATCCTAGGTTTATCTTACCAAAAATTGTAGTATATCATCCAAGAATTCATCCTATGGAAATAGAGATGTACTAAAATAAATATACAAGCATGTATTATTTATAAGCAAATAAATAGAAACAACTGAAACATTTTTAAAAAAATAAGATCTGTGTTATATAAATAATACAGGCATATAATGGAATGCTATAAAGACATAAAAATACTATATGATCACTAAATGCTCACAGTGAATTATTAAATGAAATAGATTATAGAACAGTATATATTATATGACCTCATAAACTTGCAAATCTGTGTGCATGTCCATTAAAAAAACTGAATAGCTATAAAATATATTTGCAGTGATTCTTCACCAGTGTAATTATAGGTATTGCAGTTTTCTTCTTTGTATATTTTCTATTTTCCAAATTTTCAGAGGGAATATTTATTACTTTTTATATTTTAAAAATGTTTATGTATTTTTAATGTATTAAAATCTTAGATATGGGACTTCCCTGGGAGTCCAGTGGCTAAGACTCTGTGATTCCACTGCAGGGGGCACAGGCTCAGTCTCTGGTGCTGCACAGCTGCCCCACACCCAAACAACAACAAAATCCTTGAATATATTGCTTTAATTGGGAAAATTTTAGTAACAATAATAAACCCACAAGAGGGAAAGTAATTGTGGAGCATCTATCTGGTCGGTGTGGCAGGATACTGGGTGTTTAGTTTTGCTTTTATCTTGTTACTTTTGTAGTTAGGTTAAGGATTCAGAATGTGAAAAAAAAAAAAAAAACTAAGTTAGGTCAAATGCAAATACTGAAATCCTTTTTCTTTGCTAAACCTTTCAAGAACTGGGCTTTTCATCCTGATCAGCCTGGAGGAGACGGGCATCCCAAATCAGTGCCCTGGTATGAAGAGACTTTACACAGAGAAGTATTTAAAGGTGGCAGAAGAGACAATAGATCTGCTGCCACAAAAATGGGGTAGGTGTAGGCTTCATCTTACTGTGGACTTTCTGTTTCTGTCACAGCAGAAAAAACATTAAATTATTAAAGCCTGTGCTTCAGAAGCTGAGTAGAGGTGTTTTATGAATACCACCATGACCACTAAATCCATTTTACTGTGGACAGATTGTATTTTCTTAAATTCATAGTGACATGATCCTTTGACTCACATAGGGTAGCAGGCACATTGCTTTATGAGGGAGTTCCCGGGCCTGCAAAGCATCCTGGATCCAAAAGGAGAATGAATAGTAAAGGGAGGCTTGCTTGTCTGGGAAAATGTCTCAGTGGGCAGGTTGCCTCATGATCAGCTCTGCACACTTGCCAAGGGCTGAGCTGAAAAAGGGATGGAGCTGTGATGGGGACAGGGCAGTGGTTGCCAGGAACGTTAATGCTGTCATATGATGGAAGGTGGGGAGGTCTCCTCTGTGTGGCTGTAAAGCTTGGGCTGGATTAGATTGGGAGATGGTGATTATAAACTTCCGTTGAAGTTGCAACACTAGTGTTCATTTGATTTTTACTCTAACCATGTATTTCTCACACATCCCTTCTAGTTGTGTGATATAGACTGGTTTAAATTAAAGCAAATTTAAACTCCTTTCTCTTACTGTTTTCGTATAGCCCTTGACAATGTAAGACCCCCTGGGCTGCCAAGACTAGGTTGGGCCTGGATTGTTATATTTGGAAGTGATGAGTGAGATTCTGTAGAGGGTAGGATAACATGCCCAGTGCTCACTAAGGGCAGAACCAAAGCAAGAAACATCCTGGTGGAGGCCCGCCTCTAAGGGGTGAAGGAGGAGAGGCTTGAAAAGAGAACCAAAAGGGAGAAGCCAAGCAGGTGAGAGCAGTTCAGAAGAGAGGGAGATTATGTGAGCCAGCAAAGAGCACATGCCAAGAAGAAGGAAGAGATTGAAAATGTGAAATGTATGGCAAGGTGAACCTGACCAAGACTGAAGCTAGAGACCGCCGCAGGAGTCTCATAGAAATGTGGAGCAAAACAAACAGCTGTTTGTGCCGAACTGTGGGGCAGGGAGGAGAAACAGGGGTCGTGTTTCTTGCTGTGTGTTTATTTCATCTGTTTAACTTTTGTAGTGATAATTGCCACAAAGAAAATAACACAGGGTAAAAATTAGGCTTCGCTGGTAGCTCAGCAGTAGAAGAATATACCTGCAATGGAGGAAATGTTGTTCTATCCCTGGGTTGGATCCCTGGGTCAGGAAGATCCCCTGAAAGGAATGGCAACCCACTCTAGTACTCTTGCCTGAGAAATCCCATGGACAGAGGAGCCTGGAAGGTTACAGTCCCTGGGGTCGCAAAAGAGTCAGACATGACATAGCGACTCAACAACAAAACAGCAACAAAGGATAGACACTGATCAAGTAGGGGTGCCATCTATCTATCTGTACGTATTTGGCCACTCCATGCAGCATGCGGGATCTTAGTTCCCCCAAGAGGAATCCCACATCTGATGCAGTGGCAGTGCAGAGTCCTCACCACTGGGCCACCTGGGAAGTCCTAGGGGTTCTGTTTTTAAGAGAGGGCACAGAGAAGGCCCCCAGGACAGGTGAAGCTTGTGCAGGGAGTTGCCTGCAGTGAGGGAGTGGGCCACACAGATTTCTGTGAGAAGGTCCAGAGTGAACTTTAAGTTCGAAGGCCCCAAGAAGGGATTTCTGTTGTGTGTGTTTTTAAGTCAGCCTTGTTGTGTGTATGTTGTGTGTTTTTAAGTCTGCCTTGTTGAGATATAATTTTAAAACTAATTAAACCCACTAATTTTACATGTACATGTTCATGACTTTTGGAAAATGTATATATACAATCATCCCTCAGGATCCTCGGAGAATTGATTCCAGCCCGTCCTCCACCCCACACCCTGATCCTTCCCTTCACAGATTCTCAAGTCCCTTAAATAAAATGATGTAGAATGGCACATAACCGCCACAAACTTTGCATACCTTAAATCATTTCTAGATTACTTTTAATACCTAATACAATGTAAACAACATGTAATTAGTGTGAGGCAAAGTTTAACTTTCTAGAAGTTTCTGGAATTTTTCTTTCCAAATATTTTGGATCCACAGTTGATTAGAATCCAAGGATGCAGAACCTGTGGATATGAAGGGTTGACTGTAGTTGTATAACTGCCACTATAATCATGTTATAGAACAACTTTATTTTTCCAAAAAGTTCCCCTGTGCTCTTTTCAGTCAAACCTCTGCTTCCATCCCAGGGCCCTAGCAACTGATCTACTTTCTGTCACTATAGCTTGGGCCTTTCTAGAATTTCATGTAAGTGGAATCATGTTTTCTTTGTTTTCCTGGTTTTCTCCACTTAGCATAATGCTGTAGAGATACATCCCTGTTGTTGTGTTTCAGCAGTCTGCTCCTTTTTCTTGCTGAATAGTATTCCTTAGCATGAATATACTAGAAAGTGTTAACCCTTTCAACAGTTGATGGACCTTTTGCTGTTACCAGTTTGAGGCAATTACGAATAAAACTGCTAGACATAAATGAGAAAATGTGGACATATTCTTTTCATTTCTCTTAACCATTTAGTAAAAAGATTTCTAGAAATAAAGCAGGGTTACATAAAACTTTATAAGAAGTTGCCCAACTGTATTCACCGAAGTGACTGCAGCATTTTACATACTCAGCAGCAGTGGGTGAGAGTTCCACCAAAAACACCAAGTTTTGACAAAGTTGCCACACATCTTTGCTAAAAATTGACATTGACAATCTCTTTAATTTAGCTCTTCAAATGGGATATGTAGTTGACTATCACTGGGATTTTAATTTACATCAACAAAGGTTTGTCTAGTCAAGGCTATGGTTTTTCGAGTGGTCATGTATGGATGTGAGAGTTGGACTGTGAAGAAGGCTGAGCACAGAAGAATTGATGCTTTTGAACTGTGGTGTTGAAGAAGACTCTTGAGAGTCCCTTGGACTGCAAGGAGATCCAACCAGTCCATTCTGAAGGAGATCAGCCATGGGATTTCTTTGGAAGGACTGATGCTAAAGATGAAACTCCAGTACTTTGGTCACCTCATGCGAAGAGTTGACTCATTGGAAAAGACCCTGATGCTGGGAGGGACTGGGGGCAGGAGGAGAAGGGGACGACAGAGCATGAGATGGCTGGATGGCATCACTGACTCAATGGATGTGAGTCTGGGTGAACTCCGGGAGTTGGTGATGGACAGGGAGGGCTGGCATGCTGCAATTCATGGGGTCGCAAAGAGTCGGACACGACTGAGCGACTGAACTGAACTGAACTGAATGATAGATAATTTGAACATTTTTCCATAAGCTTATTATATATCTAATTTGGTAATGTGTCAGTAAAAATTTCACCCACTTTTTCGTTGAGTTGTAAAAGTTCTTTGTATATTCTAGATTCAAACTCCTTATCAAATATATGCTTACAAATATTCTTTCCCAGGCTGTGATTTGCCTTTTCATTTTCTTATGAGCATTTTTAATATTTATGATGCTCAGCATAACCATTTATTCTTTCATGGTTCATGCTTTTTCCCTTCTAGGAGATTCCTCTATAGTTTTATTTTTTGTTTATTTGGCTGGTCGAGTCTTAGTTTCAGCACATGAGAACTTTCACTGCAGTGCATAGACTCTAGTTTGGTGCTCAGGCTCAGTGTTTGCCATGCATGGACTTCGTTGCTCCCCAGCGTGTGGGATCTTAGTTCCCTGACCAGTGATGAAAACAGTGTCCCCTGCATTGGAAGGTGGATTCTTAACCACTGGACCGCCAGGGAAGTCCCTATAATTTTACATCTTAAGTTTAGGTTTATTATCCAACTTGAATTAATTTTGAATATGATCTAAGAGTCATTTTTGTATGATGATCTAGTATTTGTTAAAGAGACAATCTACTCCCCCATTGAACTGATATCTTTGCTAAAACACGATTCAGCATATTCCAGTGGTTACATTTCTGGTCTTAATTTTTTCCATTTGATCTAATTATTGAGTTCTTCAGTTGTACTTTAAATCAATTGAGGAAAAAATTAATTAAAAATACATTTATATAGTCTTTTATATCTACCATTACTGGAGCTCTTTGTTTCTTCATGTTGGTTTGACTCACTGTTAAGTGTCCTTTATTTCAGCTTGAAAGGCTCCCTTCAGTAGCTCTTGGAGGGTAGGTTGGCTAGAAACAAATTCCCTCAAGTTTTGTTGTATGACTATGTCTTATTTTCCCTTTATTTTTGAAGAATTGCCTTGCCAGTTGTAGAATTCTTGATTAAAAACCTTTTGCTTTCAGGACTTTGTTCAATCCCACCGCCTCTGATCTCCATAGTTTTTCATGAGATATTGTTGATCTTCATGTAGCTCCATACTGATGAGCTGTTTTTTTAATTTTTGCTGCTTTTGTGGTTCTATCTTTGACTTTCAGCAATGTGACTGTGATGTGCCTAGGTGTTGACCTCTTTAATTTATTCTACTTGAAGTTTATTGAGCTTATTGATATGTAATGTTTTGCATCACATTTAGAAAGTTTTCAGCCACTACTTCTTTAAATAGTCTTGCTGCTCTTCTTGGGCAGCTTCTCTTTTCAGAACTCCCATTGTTCACATGCTGACATATGTTTGACAGTAAACCACAGATCTCTAAGGCTCTGTTCATTTTTCTTCACTCATTTTTCTTTCTCTTCCTCAGATAAATAATCTCAGTGGACCTATTTTCAAGTTTGCTGATTCTTTTCCTGCTCATATTTGCTGTTGAGTCCATCCAGCCCTTCATTTTAAGTGTTGTGCTCTTTGATCCTAGAATTTCTAACTTCTGTTTGTGTATATATACATATATAAATATATTAGATACATGCATACACTGTTGTATGTCTTTATTACATTCTCTTCGCTGAACCATTGTTCTCATACTTTCCTTTAGTTCCTTGTACATGATTTCCATTAGCGCTTTGAACATATTCAAAATATCTGAGCTAGAATCTTGTCTAGTAAATCCAAAATCTGGGCTCCATCAGAGATAGTATTCTATTAACTGGTTTTTCTTTCCTGTGCATGGGCTGTGCTTTCTTTTTTCTTTTCATCTCTCAAAACTTTTTGTTTAAATAATACAGTGTGGCAATTCTGGAAGTCAGAATCTCCCTCCCTCTAAGATTTATGATTGTTAGTTTTCTGAACTAATTCTGTTGAGTCTGTATTTTTTTTTTTTTTTGAGTCTGTATTTTTTGATCATGTGTGCCTCTGAAGTTTTTGCTGGGTGAGCTTGAGGTCAACTCATCAGAAATTTCCTTAAATGTAAATGTCTGGAACCAATGTCTCCCAGTCTTTGTTATGGGGCTCTATGTGTATGTTAGGGAATACATTCAACACTTAGCCAGGCAGTCTACATTTCTGCTTTGGCCTTCATTTGCTATTTTCACACAGCCTCAAGGTCAACCAGAACAGAGCCTCCTCAAGTTTTTCCTGAGGATGCACATAGCTCTGAACAGGCATACAGCCCTACATGGACATGTGACTTTATAGATTCCCAGAAACGTGCCAGAGCTTTTCAAAGCCTCCCATAGACATCTTATTATCCAGTTTTTACTTTAATGCTTTTGGAGAACACATTCTTTACCCTAAATGCTAAACCAGTTCTTCAGATAGTTGCAATAGTAGACAATTGTCTCAGACTGTCTCAAACAAACATTCCTGGGCAAAGGTTTTTTGCACTAGGCAAGCTCCTAGTCAGGTCAAATGAAGAATTTTGTGACTGGTCTCTTGGAGAACCACCAAATGGGTCAAATAATGACAATTCTCTGGGAATGAGGTTTCAGATGAGTTCCATCTCCAGTCTGCCCTCTCTGATCACTGCCAGGCTGCTGGTTTTCCCTGTAAATGTGGGCTGTTTGTTTTCAAAGCTACTTCAGAATTGGGGAAATGGGGTGGAAATTGGGTAATATGTTCTTACAAAGATTCAGCTATTTTTCTTGAATAGACTCCTCAATTTGCTGCAAGTCTTTGGATGATTTCCAGAGAAAAAGATGAATCTGACAATTTTCTCAGTTGTCTCATTGCCCTTAAAGAAGAGTTTTGGAGGTTCTTTCTCTGCCATTCTTGCTTACATTGTGTCTCTGTGATCTATGCTGCTACTGCTGCTAAGTCGCTTCAGTCGTGTCTGACTCTGTGCGACCCCATAGACGGCAGCCCACCAGGCTCCCCCATCCCTGGGATTCTCCAGGCAAGAATACTGGAGTGGGTTGCCATTTCCTTCTCCAATGCATGAAAGTGAAAAGTGAAAGTGAAGTTGCTGAGTCATGTCTGACTCTTAGCAACCCCATGGACTGCAGCCTACCAGGCTCCTCCGTCCATGGGATTTTCCAGGCAAGAGTACTGGAGTGGGGTGCCATTGCCTTCTCTGCTGTGATCTATACATTTATCTAAATAGAAAGGTCACAATCTCTTGAATACTGTATCTTTACAGTAAATCTTAAAATCAGTGTGGGTATTTCAGTTTGGTTCTTACTTTTCAAAATTGTTTTGGCTATTTTAGGTCATTTACATTTACATATAAATATTAGATGTGACTTGCCAGTGTTTACCCAATGAGCCAGCTACAAATTTGATTAGGATTCTCTAAATCTATAAATAAATTTTGGCAGAAGTGACATTAAAAAATATTGAGTCTCCAATTAATGAGCATGATGTTCTCTCCATTTATTTAGATCTTCTTTAATTTTTCTCAACAATATTTTGTAGTCTTCAGTGTACAGATCTTGCATGTATTTTCTGAAATATGTCACTAAATATTGATGTAATTGTAAATGACATTATACTTTAAATTTAATTGTTCATTGCTAGTATACATAAATACAATTGTTTTTTTAATACTAATATTGCTAAGTTCACCTAAAAGGTTAGCTATCACTTTTGTAAATTCAGTAGTATTTATACATGGTCAATCATGTCACATCATCCATGAATATAATCTTTTTTTTTTTTTTGCTTTTGATGTCTACACATTTGACTTGTGTTTTCTGGAGAAAAGAAGTGCTCATTGGTTCATTTTTACTGAACCAATGAGCACTTCCAGTACAAAGTAAAATGGAGAAAGCAAGAGCAGATAATCCTGTTCTGCTCTAAATATTAGGGGTAAAATTAGGGGTGATGTATTCAGTTTTTCATCACCAAGTATAATAGTTAGATGTATCAGGTTGAGGAAATTGTCTTCCTTTCATGCTTTCCATTCCACTTCATTTGTTGCTGTTTTTCTAAACCATGCTGTTGTTCAGTCACTAAGTCATGTCTGACTCTTTTCCAAACCATAAATGAATACTAAATTTTTGTCAAATGCTTTCTCAGCATCTATTGAGATGATCGTATGATTTTTCTTTTTAAATCTGTTAACATGGTGAATTCCATTGATTTTTACATGATAACTAAGCTTTGTATTCCTAGCATAAACCCTACTTGGTAATGATGTATTCTGGACTATGCTTTTGCTAAACTTTTGCTAAGAATTTTTCCTGTGTTCCTGAAAGATATTAATCTGCAATTGCTTTTCTTGTAATGTCTTTGTATTGTTTTGTTATCAGGACAACATTGGCTTCATAAAATGATTTAGAAAATGTTCCTTCCTCTTTTGTTTTCTTGAAGAGATTGTAAATTGGTGTTATTCCCTTTCTAAATGGTTACTAGAATTTATCAGTGAAGGCCTCCGGGCCTGGAGTTTTCCTTGTGTGTTTTTTTAAAACACCTTTTTTATTTTAGAACAGTTTTAGATTTACAGAAACGCTATGAAGATAGTACAGAGAGTTTCCATATATTCCACATCAAATTTATCTTATTAACAGTTTGCATTAATATGGTACATTTATCATAATTATTAGCTGATACGGATACACTATTATTAACTAAAGTTCATAATCTATTCATATTTAAATTTTTTTCTTAATATCCTTTTTTGGTTCCAAGATCACATAGGGCACCATGATACTGCTGTTTTCCTGTCACTTTAAAATCTTGTTGGATTTGCTGTATGTCTCAGGAAACTCAAACAGGAGCTCTGTATCAACCTAGAGGGGTGGGGTGGGGAGGGAGATCGGAGGGAGTCTCAAAAGGGAGAGGATATATGTATACCTATGGTTGATTCATCTTGAGGTTTGACAAAAAACAACAAAATTCTGTAAACCAATTACCCTTCTATTTGAATAAATTAAAAAAAATCTTGTTGGCTAAGACAGTTTCTAAGATCTTCCTTCTTTTGATCATCTTGAAGGTTTTGAGGAGTACTGGTCAAGGTATTTTATTGAATGTCCCAAAATTGGGGCTTGTTTTATGTTTTTTTCATGATTAGATCTGGATGATGAGTTTTGGGGAGGAAGATCACAGAGTTAAAATTATTATTTTCATCTCATTATACTAAGGGCACATGCTATTAATGTAAATTATCACTATTGATACTAGCCAAAACTATAGTTTTCCAGTAGTCATGTATGGATGTGAGAGTTGGACTATAAAGAAAGCTGAGTGCCAAAGAATTGATGCTTTTGAATTGTGGTGTTGGAGAAGACTCTTGAGAGTCCCTTGGACTGCAAGGAAATCAAATCAGTTAATCTTAAAGGAAATCAACCCCGGATATTCATTGGAAGGGCTGATGCTAAAACTGAAACTCCAATACTTTGGCCACCTAATGCAAAGAACTGACTCATTGGAAAAGACCCTGTTGCTGGGAAAGACTGAAGGCAGGAGGAGAATGAGATGGTTGGATGGCATCACTGACTCGATGGACATGAGTTTGAGCAAGCTCCAGGAGTTGGACAGGGAAGCCTGGCATGCTGCAGTCCGTGGGGTTGCAAAGAGTTGGACACAACTGAGCAACTGAACTGAACTGAATATCTCTTAGTGTGCAGGTTTGATAGTGATAAATAGTTCAGAGTTTGTTTATGTGAAAAAGTGTTTATTTCTATTTCACTTCTGAAGCTATTTTTTCTGCATATGATATTCCAGATTAACAGTTTTCTTTTTTCAGTGTTTTAAATGTCATTCCAGTGTCATCTGGCTGACGTAGTTTCTACCAAAAATTCTTCTGACATTCTTATTTTTCGTTCTCTGTGTCTTTTTCTTTTAATTGTTTGAAAAAAAATCCCCTCTATTTCTGGATTTCGGCAATTTGGTTATAACCTTTTATGTAATTTTGTTTCTTCTGTTTGAGTTTTGTTGAGATTCTTGAATCTCTGGTTTATGGATTTCATCAAGATTGGAAAAACTTTGACCATTATTTCTTTATTTTTCTCTCTCCCTCTCTTTTCCACAATTTCTAGGACCCCCAGATAGATGTTTTCTCACACATTATTGATATTCTGACTTTTTTCCCAAACCTTTTTTTTTCTCTGTGTACTTGATTTTGAAGGGTTTCTGTTGCTATGTCTTTATTAACATTCATTAACATTTCTTCCTGATATAGCTAATCTCCTGTTAATTCTACTGTGTTTCTAAATTTTGGATATTGTATTCCTCATCTTTAGATGTTCCATTCAGATATTCTTATACCTTCCATTTATTTCCTCATCACATTTGTCTTTTCCTGTATTTTATTAAACAATGAAGTATAACTATAATTCTTAATATCCTTGTCTGCTATTCGTGTCATATCTATCATTTCTAGGTAGGTTTCTACTGATTATTTTTCCTTCTAATAATGGTTCACATTTTTCCCATTGTTGCATGCCTAGTAATTTTTGGTTAAATAGTGGATATTGTGATTTTTACATTTTGAGAGTGCTAGATTTTTTTGTGTTGCTTTAAAAATTGTAGGGTTTAGTTATAAAAGGCTGTTAAGTTCCCTGGGATGTCTTTGCTCCTTTCATGCTTGCTGCTAAGTTTTCTTAGGGCTGGTCTCAAGCAGTCTTTAGTCTATATCTAATTTATCCCAACTACTAAGGTGTAACTTCCTAAGGATTGTACCTGATATTCCGCATATTACAAAGTATTTCCAGTCTCAGTGTTGGAAACATAACATTCTTACCCACATGTGAATTCTAAGAATGTTTTTAGCCTTCTGTTTGCAGGATTCTTTTCTCAGATTCAGGTAACTCCCTTTTCATACAGAAGCAGATCAGTATTCATCTAGACACTTGAGTGGTTCCTTCTACAGATATCCTGAACTCTTTTTCTGTTGAGCTCTTATTTTTCCCCGTCAGTATTCTGTCCCACAAATTCTAGTCATCTTGCCCCCTCTCCCCCAATTTTGACCTCTTTATCCTGAACTCAGGATGATCATCAGACTGTTTGGGACCCCTTCCCTGCAAAACAGCCTGGAAATTGTCTCCAGGCACTACGTTGGAGCAATATCTGGTTTGATTCCCTTCTCCCAGCAATATCAATCATGTATTGCTTGTTGTCTAAAGTCTAAAAAACATTAAAAAATAATTTTGTACAATTTTCTATGACATTTTGCTTAAGACTTAAGAGTAAATCCAGTCCCTGTATTCTATCGTGGGATGAAGCAGAAGTCTATGATATTCTTTTAAGAAATTCTGTGCTGAGAGAGAGAGAAGGAGAAATAGGAGCTTAAAATTTCGACTGAAGCAAGAGAAAATTTCTCTTTCTGTTGAATAACATATTTCCTTCTGCAGGCAAGAGAGAATGAACAAAGGATAAACACCATTAGAGCAAACGTCTGCAAGGAAAAGAAAAAAAAAAAAAAACATTTTTCTCTACTCCCACAGTACTTCTGACACCATGTGTGTGGGGAGAGAGGGGAACATTTCCTTATATTAGACAATTCTTACACTAACTACCTGTCTGGGTTAGCATACCTCACAGGTTAAGGGCTCAATCCCACAAAGCTGCTCCCACATTAGACACCAATGTGAGGCTTAGGTTGTGACCTGCACTTCTGGCCAAGCAGCTATTAATCAGAGCTTCCACAATTCTTTCCTTGGGTTCAATAATTTGCTAGAAAAGCTCACAGAACTCAGGGAGACATTTACTTATGTATGTATTTTACATATTATAAAGGCTACAACTTGGGAACAGTCAATGGATGAGACGCATAGGGCAAGTCTGGGAGTTGCGATGCACAGAGCTTGCACACCATCTCCAGGTGCACCGCTCTCCAGGTCAGGAACCTGGAAGCAACTCCCTGAACCCCTTCAGTTAGGCTTTTATGAGGCTTCATGATGTAACACAACTGATTAAATCATTGGCTATCGGGGATCAATCAACTCAACCTCCAGCCCCTCTCCCCTCCCTTTCAGGTGGGGCTGAAAGTTCCAACCCTCTAATCATATGCTAGTTGCAAATAGTCCCCCATCCTCAGAGACCAGCCAAAAGTCACCTCATTAGCATAAACTCAGGCGTGGTTGAAAGGGGCTCCTTTCACTTTTATCACTCCCCTCCAAATATTACAACAAAAGATGCGAGAACATTTTTTCACTTAGGAGATTATAAGGGTTTTAGGAGCTCTGGCCAGGAGCCAGGGGCAAAGACCAAAATATACATTTCTTATTATATCACAATATCACAGCAATACTGGGCAGAAAGTTTCAAGATGCCCATTTCTGGTGACATTTATTTTCTCTGTGATATGGGGTGTACAGTAATCCAGTAAAAACGATGTAAGATGTAAGGTTGAAAGAGCAGCTGGGAGATGCAAGTGGTACGAAGTCCACAGGGAGCACCAGAGGAAGCTTCTCAGGACCGCCTCGGCCACCAGACGTCCAAGCAAGGCCAGTGCGCCGTCTGTGGAAGGGCTGCATTCCCGGCCCCACTCCCAGGTCCGGCGGTAAAGCTTTCTCAAGACTCTTGGCTCCTGTTACTCAATTAAAAATAGAAAAGAATTCATACATGGTCAGCCGTTGAGGTCAGAACCACGTCTTTAACCCATGGGAAAGAGCCCCCACTGGGAGGGGGGGTGTGAAGCTTTCAGAGAGGCACCACGTGGGGAGCCTGGTGGCTTCACCTGGATGGCATGAGGCCTTGCCTCTGGCCTTGTTCGCCTGGCAGTCCCCACCAGCTCTCTCTTTGGATTTGCCTATATTCCCAGCTTTTACACAAGATTTGCCCAAATTTCATATGAAAAGTGTCTGAATGTCCCCAGCAGGTCCCCATTCTTCCCTTCACAAGCTAAGGTCTGCTGTCCCATCAGAGCCTCTTCCAGATTTTCCATGAGTTAGTAAAAGGCGCCCCTTTTCATAAGTGTGCACAGCCCCTCTATGAGGGCCTCTATCTTCACAAGTGGAACTTAGGCTAGGCTGCAGTCCCTGCCCGCCTCTGTGGCCGGCCACCCTGGCACAGTGTATGACCCACACACCTGTACACAGCTGCTACGTGCCTGTGATCTTCTTACCTTGTTCTCCTGACTTCTTTCTTGCTATTAACAATTAACAGTGGCTTTGCCTTATGAGGCAGACCCTGGCCTCTTAATTTGCTGGTTGTAAATCAGTATAGCTGACCCCCTAGGTTGGCCCCAACCCCACCCAGGTGTGCAAATGATACCTGCAGTCTATCTGTTTTGTATTGCTAATCCTTGAACCAGTGATGGTCAGGACAGGGATTACCTTAGGAGAAACCTCCTCTCTACTAGAAGTATGAATCTAGTGTCTGGCAGTGTCTGCCATCCAGGTTGTTTGAGATGACCTGAGTTCCTGGGACCCCTTACAGGAACTGGGCTTCTACTTCCCCACTCACCCCACCACAGGCTGTCAATCCATACAACCAGCCAGCCTTCCACCCTTCAGTGTGCCTACTAGTCACTTCCTTCTCCAAAAGGGCCTGAGCCATGCCCTTCACACATACACTGGTCAGCAGGCCTTGTTCTGACCCCTCTCCAGATGCTGTCAGACCTCCTCTGACCCTGAGCCTGCCCTTCAGGGTCTCTGTGGGAGGACTTCATGGCAGGTGGAGTCTGGGCATCTCCTGACCCTACTGTATACTTTGGGATCCTCCTCTGCTCCTCAGAGCCACCTGAGAACCTGCTGTGGTTCTTTGAGAAAGTGTTGGTAGGAAAAGAGTCTGAAGCTGACTGTCAAAAATGAGGCCTGGGAATGGGACAAGGCAATATTTCTCAGCAATGTCCTGTTGATGAGAAAGTTAATAAGTAGTCAATCTAAGAAAGAAATAAGACAATTTTAATTTTATTCGAGCCAACCTGAGGATTATAACCTGGGAGACAGTCTTTCAGAAGTTCGGAGGTCTATTCTGCCTGCTAGGGGTCAAAGTACAGTTGTAGTTTTTGAGACAAAGGTTTGTACATCAAATGATATATTGACAGTTTATATGATCCATATCTGCACATAAAATGAGTAGCAGGACATCGTGTGCCCCTCCAGGATTAAGAAAGAAGATCATATCCTAAGGAGGTCTGGTTAATATACACTAAAGGGGAGAGAGGAGACCCAAACAGGCAGAGAAAAATTCAGTGCTTAAATTAAAATTCTACACTCAGATTTTTCTTGTCCTATCATAATATATGAATTTTACTTTGTTAGTCCTATGAAACACAGGTTCCACAGGGCATTTTACAGATAAAAAAAGAATCCATCTGGTCAAATACTACCTTCTCAAACCTACTGTACCTTCTCAAACCTACTGTAACAGTGTTCTTGAAATATGCTAATACTTCCCTTTGAAACAACCAGCCTACTCATTTCAAAATGATGGGTTTTCTCTTTCAGCCCTTTTACTGAGCACTTTGATTAAAGGTGTCTTTAAAATAAGTCCTCTTCTCAGTTCTCATCCCCAACTACCAGTGAAAGAACACGTTGGGGAGGAGCTTTTAAATACTAAGTCATCACTTCCACGCCAGACCATGTGCTCAGCTGATCCCAGTGGAGGCTGCTTTCACAGCAGAACAGGCCCCCTGCCCTGTGTCACTCCATATGTAATAAGCAGGGGAGGGCTTTGCCTCCTGGGATGAAGATGCTCCATGTGACTGACCTCTCAGAAGAGTATTTGCAGAAATTGGAGGCCCGAGTCCTCAGCACCATGCAATAGACTTAAAAAAGAAACAAACAAAAAGTTGAGATGTGTGTATTTTCATAGTGTGCTGCTGCTGCTGCTAAGTTGCTTCAGTCGTATCCAACTCTATGCGACCCCATAGACGGCAGCCCACCAGGCTCCCCTGTCCCTGGGATTCTCCAGGCAAGAACACTGGAGTGGGTTGCCATTTCCTTCTCCAATGCATGAAAGTGAAAAGTGAAAGTGAAATCACTTAGTCGTGTCCTACTCCTAGCGACCCCATGGACTGCAGCCCACCAGGCTCCTCCATCCATGGGATTTTCCAGGCAAGAGTACTGGAGTGGGGTGCCATTGCCTTCTCCATTTTCATAGTGTAAGTCCTCACAAAACAGAGTTCCTAGTAGACCAGGCTTCAGACACCCAGGTGGGGCTGCAATCAGGAACTTGGAGGGGCTGAGTGTTTAGTAGACCCCTCTGCTGTCAGTGCTCTGTGGTCTGCAGGACAGAGCTGCAGAAACATGTAAGGTGGGGCCCTGGCCTCTTCCAACAGTTCAACCAGGGAGATGACTAGGTCCAGGCATAGGTACATAGAGCAATGTATAGGCTATATGTGAGCATGCTATACCCAGTAGGCAGAATAGATCTCAGAGGAGAAAGAGCTCCATGGAGACATAGAGGATAGATAGATTGGTAGCTGCCAAGGGGCAGGGGGGCTGGGAGAAGGCTGGAGTGGGAGTTTGGGATTAACAGATACAAGGTATTATATAGAGAAGAGATAAACAGCAAGGTCTTACTGTATAACATAAGGAACTATATGCAATATCCTGTGATTAAACCATAATGGAAAAGCATATGAAAAAAGAATGTATATACTTGTATAACTGAGTCACTTGGCTGTACAGCAGAAATGAACACAACATTGTGAAATAACTATACTTCAATTAAAAAGCAAAAAGAAAGAAAGAGAGGGCTCCCTGGGTTGGGTCTGCAGCACAGCTTATGCTGCAGGCCACGTTTGAGCTGAATTTCAGGTGTCATGAGCAGCAAAGGCAAAGGCCACATGTCAAGATACTTCTTGTCGCCTCCCCTGCCCCATTTCTTCACATTTACACTCCCTAACAGAAAACCAACTTAATTCTGACATCTGCCTCTTGCCAACACAGCCCATGTGCTTTGGGGAAAGTCTGACTCTTCTTAAGCCAATGAGCACCTTCCATTCCTCTGGCCATATCATCATCTGGTGGGGAGTATGGTCTACGTAGGTCCAATCAGGCTAAATTTCTAGATTGCTTGGGCTTCTGGGGCAGAAGCACTGCTTCTCCCTCTGGACACAAGTGAGAAAATTCTGCAGTCTTTCTGCACTTGTGAGCCATCCAGCAGCCACAGGGGAGCCCCCTAAGCTGGAGGGCTAATTGGAGAAATAGAAATAGTCTCCAAGGCCACTCCTGAGCCTCTGATGAACCTGAAGCCCCTCTGTCTGGACAGAGCTCCCTCTAGCTAGTATACAGGAAGTGATACCTTAGAGAATATTCAGAAGCCCAGAAAATGTTGGGAAATTTACAGACACAACTCCAGCACTCACTCCTCTGCCAGCACTGGGTTGAAAGGTGGCTGCTACTACCATCAACCCAGGTCACCTCTACCCAGGCCAGCAAAGTGGGTGCCCAGCCCAGCGTGCTCCTCACACAGGAAGCTATACATAGGGACCAGATCAGTCCGGTTGCTGGGGACTTCACTGATTTCAGCACTGAAAGCCTCACATACAATCAGTGACAGGGAAAACAGAACAGCTGGTCATCTACCATCCAATAGAATCTTCAGGAGAGCACAGCTGACTGGCAGAACCCAAGCCACCCAGCAGCACAGGGGTGGGGCCTTTGGGTTGCAAAGGTGGGAATCACTGCAGGACCAACCATCAGAATGTGGGGAGGATGGGAGAACAAGATGGCGGAGGACTAGGTGGACATGGAGTACATCTCTCTCCACAGATATATCAGGAATACACCTTCAGACACAGAAGTGCATTCAGAACACCTGCTGAGAGCGGACAGGAGTACCTGACCAGTGGAAAATAATATATAGAACCATGCAAAACTCGGTAGAACAAAGGAACTCAGGGGGGAAACAGGAGCGTTAGTAGTACTAACCCTCAGTGGGTGGGAGAACTGAAGCAGGGGTCCGATCCCCACAGCAGGGCAATTGTCTCAGTCAGAGGAGAAACATTTAAGACTGAGAGTGAAACAGCTGATCTGTGGCAGCCTAAATGGAATGAGAATCAGACAGTTCTTGGGGTACCCATACATATGCCTGACAGGAACATGGGTCTCCTGGAAGGGGCAGCAGCTGGGAGCTGGAGTTTAGGGATTGTGGAGCAATCCCAGGGTGAGGGCTGCTGTTGACTGCAGAGAGATGGATGGAGGGGATGTGAGGGAGGAGATTGTGGTGGGAAATGCCAGTGGAGGAAAACCAGGCACAATGAAAGCAAGGCAATACTGCTGAGTCACGCGCAGGGGGTGGGGCCATCACCATAGTCTCTCTCTCCTCACACGCCAGCATCGGAAGGTGAACAATAGAGAGGCTGGCCCGTCAAACGCCTGACACACTGAACTACAGAGTAGGACCCTACCCAGCGTGCCCCTTTCAGTGACTGATGCGCTGATCTACGATGTAGGATCCCAGCCAGGGGGGACCCTCTATGTGCCTGACACACCAAACAACAGAGAAGGACCCCAGGCAAGGGAGCCCTCTAAGTGCCTGAACAGGTGGAGTTATGGAGAAAGACCGGCCAAAGAGGCCTTCTGATCACCAGCTACAAGAGGCTTGAAAAAATATTCTGATTGATAGGGTCATAACTCCTGCGGCAGAGGCAGTCTGTGTCCCTGCACACTTGGCACCACCAGGGTCCCCACAAGCGAAGCAGCTACACCACCTTCATGCTCAACTCTCACTGGGGCAGAGCTGCCACAGGCAGAAAAAGTCATACATCTATGCACGCAGGGTTGCTTCGGTAGTGTCCAGCTCTTTGCGACCCTGTAGACTGTGGCCTGCCAGGCTTCTCTGTCAGAGAGGGGATTCTCCAGGCAAGAATACTGGAGCATCTTGGCCAATACTGGTTGCCATAGTCTTCCAGAGCACTATATTTCCTGCTACCCTAGCTGCCAACTCCCCTGAGTACCTGGTGCTGCCAGAACCCCTGCAACTCAAGCAGCTGCACCACCTCCACACCTGGCCCTCACAGGGGCAAACCCAAGCCCTCCAGGGCAGCCTAGGAGCTAAACCCCAGTGGACGACCCACATGTAGAGGTGGAAATAAAACCACAATTGAAACCCAGGGGCAGTGTGGCTAAGGAAGAAGACTGAAAACCTTCCCACCAGCTGCACAAGCTGCAGATTAAATCCACACGATCAACTAGGCAGACTCTGTGTCTATGGAATATATAAAAGGATATTGAGAGTTCCCACAAAAGAAAACGCACTAGCTCTGATAGCTGTGGACATTGGAGGCAAGAACACACAGGAGTAGGACCAGACTAGAATCTGAGCTGCCCCCACAGCAGGTCCACAGACCAGTACAGTGCTGGAAGGCATCCTAGGGAGGTAAGGTGGACTGTGATTCCCAGCGAGGGGAAGGACTCTGACAGTAGTGACTCAAGAAAAACATTTATCATTCTTATTTTTTGACTTGTTCTGTAGGTTCTTTTGCATTTTTTTTCTTTTCTTTTTTTCCCCACTCTGTTGTAGTCATTGATTTTATTGGCACTAAGAAATCCAATTAAGCTTTTGAGCTTTTTTCTTTTTCTTTTTCCTCAGTCACATCTTTTATTGTTGTCATAAACCTCTGCCTCTATGTTGGGCTTTTGCAGTTCTGTGGCATTTTCCTCTTTTTCTTTTTTTTCTTTTCTCTTAATTTTTTAAACCTATTATTATTTTTTCTATATTTATTCCTTTGTTTGCTTTTCCTACTGTACTTTTCCCTTTGCAGTTAATATTTAATGTATGTAAATCTTCTTCATCTACCTCTATTTAACTTTGCATAGGTATTCTTTCTTTTTTTTCTCTTCTTTCCTCTCAGCATATTTTAGTTTTATTTTCATTGCTTTATTCCCCAATTGGCACCTTGCTTTAGTTTTGTTTTCCAGTTTGTGCTTTAGTTAGTTTTGTTCTTAACTGGTAAATATAATTTTTGATTTCCTTTGTTCACCGGGTCAGTCTACTGTACTTTATTTTTGTTGGACTATTTTCACTTTGCTCATGGGTGTATATGTATATGTATATATTCCATTATTTTAGTTATTATTTGCCTGATTTTGTAACTGCCATTGATCTAGGGTTCATCTTTGGTTTCTCATTTTTGAATATTTGCTTTACTCTCCCTTAAAGCCATAACAAACCACTTGTGGAATCTTCATTCCTGACCAGAGATCAAACCCTGAGCATTTGGAGTGGGAGCACTGACTTCAAGACCCTAGATTACCAGAGAACTAACCCTAGGGAGTATCAAATGGTGAGAACTCACACAAATGAAACCACTTGAATACAAGACCTGGCATCACCCAACCAGGAGTAGCACCCCATGTGGGACGCCTCATCTAACTAACAAACAAAACAAAAATACAAACCCAATTATCAGCAAACAGCAGTACCACCTCACCCAGCCTTGCTCATCAGAGGAAAAACAAACAAACAAACAAAAACTCGGCACAAATCTCACCCTATACAAAGCTCACATAAACCACTGGACCAACCTTAGGAGGGCAGAAACCAAAATGAAGAAAGAATTCAACTATTTTAAAGGAAAGAATTCAACTTTCCTTGAAGCCTGGGGAAAGGAAACCTCAAACACAATAACTTTAAAAAAAGAAAAATGAAAAGGCAGAGAAGTACTGCACAAATGAAGGAACAAACGAGAAACACAGAAGTTCAAATAAATGAAGAGGAAATGGGGAAATTACCTGAAAAAGAATTCAGAATAATGATAGTAAATATGATCAAAAACCTTGAAAACAAAATGGAGAAAATGCAAGAATCAATTAACAAAGACCTAGAAGAATTAAAGAATAAGCATACAGAGACAAACAACACAAACTACTGAAATTAAAAATACTCTAGAAGGAATCAATACCAGAATATCTGAAGTAGAAGAACAAATCAGTGAGCTGGAAGATGAAATTGTGGAAATAACTTCTGAAGAGCAGAATGAAGTAAAAAGAATGAAAAGAGTTGAAAACAGTCTCAGAAACCTCTGGGACCATATCAAATGTATCAACATTCAAATTATAGGGGTCCCAGAAGAAGAAGAGAAAAAGAAAGGGTATGAGAACATTTTTGAGATAATAGTTGACATTTTCCCCAACATGGAAAAGGAAATAGTCAATCAAGTTCAAGGGGCACAAAGAGTCTCAAACAGGATAAATCCAAGGAGAAACACACCAAGACACATACTAATCAGACTAACAAAAGCTAAACACAAAGAAGAATATTAAAAGCAGCAAGGGAGAAGCAACAAGTAACATACAAGGGAAACCCCATATGCTTACCAGCTGATCTTTCAGCAGAAACTCTGAAGGCCAGAAGGGAATGGCAGGATATATTTAAAACACTGAAAGGGAAAAATCTACAACCAAGATTACTGTACCCAGCAAGGATCTCATTCAAAGTTGATGGAGAAATAAAAAGACTTACAGACAAGCAAAAGTTAAGAGAATTCAGCAGCACCAAATGAGCTTTACAACAAATGTTAAATGGATTTGTAAAGCAAAGAAATACAACGGAAGAAAAAAGATCTACAAAATCAGCCCAAACAATTAGAAAATGGCAATAGGAACATATATATCAACAATTACTTTAAATGTACATGGATTAAATGCTCCAACCAAAAGACACAGACTGGTTGAATGGATACAAAAACAAGACCCATATATATGCTGTCTGCAAGAAACCCTCTTCAAACCTCAAGACACATAGATGGAAAGTGAGAGGATGGAAAAATATATTCCATGCATATAGGAAGCAAAAGAAATCTGGAGTAGCAATCCTCATATCAGACAAAATAGACCTTAAAGTAAAGAAGATTACAAGAGATAAGGAAGGACACTATAGAATGATCAAGGGATCAATCCAAGAGGAAGACATAACAATTGTAAATATCTATGGAGAAGGCAATGGCACCCCACTCCAGTACTCTTGCCTGGAAAATCCCGTGGACGGCGGAGCCTGGTAGGCTGCAGTCCATGGGGTCGCTCAGAGTCGGACACAACTGAGTGACTTCACTTTCACTTTTCACTTTCACACATTGGAGAAGGAAATGGCAACCCACTCCAGTACTCTTGCCTGGAGAATCCCAGGGATGGGGGAGCCTGGTGGGCTGCCGTCTATGGGGTTGCACAGAGTTGGACACGACTGAAGCGACTTGGCAGCAGCAGCAGCAGCATGCACCCACCATAGGAGCATCTTAATACCTAAGACAAACACTAACAGACATAAAAGGAGAAATTGACAGCAACACAATAGTAGTAGGAGACTTTAACACCACACTCACACCAATGGACAGATCATCAAAACAGAAAATAAGGAAACACAAGTCTTAAATGATATATTACACGAGATAGATCTCATTGATACCTTCAGGACATTCCATCCAAATGCAAAATCATACACCATCTTTTCAAGTGCACATGGAACATTCTCCAGAATAGACCACATCTTGAGTCACAGGTCAAACCTCAGTAAATTTCAGAAAACTGAAATCATATCAAGCATCTTCTCTGACCATGCTATAAGACTAGATATCAAAAACTGTAAGCAACACAAACATGCAGATTAAACAACACGTTTCTATATAACCAACAGGTTACTGAAGAAATCAAAAGGGAAATCAAAAAATTTCTAGAAACAAATAACAATGAGAACACAACAACTCAAAACCTATGGGATGAAGCAAAAGCAGTTCTAAGAGGGAAGTTTATAGCAATACAATCCTACCTCAAGAAACAAGAAAAACATTGAATAGACAACCTAACTTTACACCTAAAGCAACGGAAAAAGAAGAGAAAAAAAAAAAAACCATAATTAGTAGAAGGTAAGAAATCATAAAGATCCGAGCAGAAATAAATGAAAAAGAAATGAAAGAAACAGTAGTAAAGAATAATAAAACTAAAAGCTGGTTTTTGAGAATAAAAACAAAATTGACAAACCCATAGCCAGACTCATCAAGAAAAAAAGAGAGAAGAATCAACAAAAGTAGAAATGATAAAGGAGAGGTTACAACAGACAACACAGAAATACAAAGGATTATAGGAGACTATTATGAACAACTATATGGCAATAAAATAGATAATCTGTAAAAAATGGACAGATTCTTAGAAAAGTTCAATCTTCCAAGACTGAACCAAGAAGAAATAGAAACTATGAACAATCCAATTACAAGCACTGAAATTGAAGCTGTGATCAAAAATCTCCCAAAAACAAAAGCCCAGGACCAGATGGCTTCACAGGAGAATTCTATCAAACATTTAGAAAGGAGCTAATGCCTATCCTTCTAAAACTCTTTCAAAAAAATTGCAGAGAAAGGAACACTTCCAAATTCATTGTATGAGGCCACCATCACCCTGATACCAAAACCAGACAAAGACAACACACACACAAAAAAGAAAACTACAGGCCAATATCACTGATGAACATAGATGCAAAAATCCTCAACAAAATTTTAGCAAACAGAATTCAGCAACATATCAAAAAGTTCACGAACCATGATCAAGTTGGGTTTATTCTAGGGATGCAAGGATTCTTTAATATGTACAAATCAGTCAATGTGATACACCATATTAACAAACTGAAAGATAAAAACCATATGATCATCTCAATAGATGCAGAAAAAGCCTTTGACAATATTCAGCACCAATTTATGATTAAAACTCCAAAAAATGGGCATAGAAGGAACCTACCTCAACATAGTAAGCCCATATATGATAAGCCTACAGCAAATTTTATTCTCAATGGTGAAAAATGGAACGCATTCCCCCTAAGATCAGGAACAAGACAAGGGTGTCTTGTTTCACCATTATTCAACATAGTTCTGGAAGTCCTAGCTACAGCAATCAGAGAAGAAAAAGAAATAAAAGAAATCCAGATCAGAAAAGAAGAAGTAAAGCTCTCACTGTTTGCAGGTGACATGATACTGTACATAGAAAACCCTAAAGACAGTATCTAGAAATTACTAGAGCTAATCAGTGAATTTAGCAAAGTTCCAGGATATAAAATAAATACACAGAAATCACTTGCATTTCTATATATTAACAATGAAAAATCAGAGCAATTAAGAAATCAATCCCATTCACTATTGCAACAAAAAGAATCAAATATCTAGGAATAAACTTACCTGAGGATATGAAAGAACTGTACACAGAAAATTAGAAGAAACTAATGAAAGAAATCAAAGATGACATAAATAGATGGAGAGATATTCTATGTTCCTGGGTAGGAAGAGTCAATATTGTGAAAATGACTATACTACCAAATGTAATCTACAGATTAAATGTGATCCCTATCAAATTACCAATGGCATTTTTCACAGAACTAGAACAAAATCATTTCACAATTCATATGGCAACACAAACTACCCCGAATAGCCAAAGCAGTCTTGAGAAAGAAGAATGAAGCTGGAGGAATCAAGCTTCTTGACTTCAGGTTATACTACAAAGCTACAGTCATCAAGACAGTATGGTACTGGCACAAAAACGGAACTATAGACCAATGGAACAAGATAGAAAGCCCAGAAATACACCCATGCACCTATGGGTACCTTATTTTTGACAAAGGAGGCAAGAATATACAATAGGGCAAAGACAGCCTCTTCAATAAATGGGGCTGGGAAAAATGGACAGCTATATGTAACAGAATGAAATTAGAACGCTTCCTAACACCATACACAAAGATAAACTCAAGATGGATTAAAGAGCTAAATGTAAGACCAGGAACTATAAAACTCTTAGAGGAAAACATACACAGAACACTCGATGACATAAATCAAAGCAAGATCCTTCTATGACCCACCTCCTAAAGTAAGAGAAATTTTTAAAAAAAGTAAACAAGTGGGACCTGACTAAGCTTTTGTACAGCAAAGGAAACTATAAGCAAGGTGAAAAGAAAACCCTCGGAATGGGAGAAAATAATAGCAAATGAAACCACTGACAAAGGATTAATTTCCGCAATATACAAGCAGCTCATACAACACAATACCAGAAAAACAAACAACCCAATCAAAAGTGGGAAAAAGTCCTAAACAGACATTTCTCCAAAGAAGACATAGATGGCTAATAAACACATGAAAAGATGCTCAACATTGCTTATTAGTAGAGAAATGCAAATCAAAACTGCAATGAGATATCACATCACACCAGTCAGAATGGCCCTCATTAAAAAGTCTACCAACAATATATGCCAGAGATGGTGTGGAAAAAGGGAACACTCTCGCACTGTTTGTGGGAATGTAAATTGATACAGCCACTATGGAAGATGGTATGGAGATTCCTTAAAAAACTAAGAATAAAACCACCATATGACCCATCAATCCTATTCCTCATTATATACCCTGAGGAAACCAAAATTTAAAAAGACACATGTATCCCATTGTTCATTGAGGAACTATTTACAATAGCTAGAACATGGAAGCAATGCAGATGTCCACCAACAGATGAATGGATAAAGAAGTTGTGGTATATATAGACAATGGAATATTACTCAGCCATAAAAAGGAGTGCATTTGAGTCAATTCTAATGAGGTGGATGAACCTAGAGCTTATTATACAGAGTTAAGTGAGTCAGAAAAAGAAAGATAAATACCATATTCTAACACATATATATGGAATCTAGAAAAATGGTACTGAAGAATTTATTTACTGGGCAAAACTGGAGAAACAGACATAGAAAATAGACTTATGGACATGGGGAGAGGGGAGGAGGGGGTGAGATGTATGGAAAGAGTAACATGGAAACTTACATTACCATGTGTAAAATAGATAGCAAATGGGAATTTGCTGGATGGCTCAGGAAACTCAAACAGGGGCTCTGTATCAACCTAGAGGGCTGGGAAAGGGCAGGAGATGGGAGTGAGTTTCAAAACATAGGGGTGTATGTATATCTATCAGTGATTTGTGTTGAGGTTTGACAGAAAACAGCAAAATTCTGTAAAGCAATTATCCTCAATAAAAAATAAATTATTTTTTTTAAATGTGGGGAGGATGTTTGAGTGTGTTGGGCAGCTAAGAAGGACAAAAGTAAAATAAACCGCCATTGCAGATTTCAGCATCCTTCACCACTTCTAAACGTGCTCACAGCCAGAGTCAGGTGGTGACTCCCAAGCATCCCACCTGAGCCAGGATGCTTTCTAGCAGCTTGGGCTGATGTGGGAGCCATCATCCCAGTAATATTCACCAGGGGGTGGGTCACAGGGCTTTTCTCATGAGACTGCACATCTAACATCTTGTACCTTGGGGAGCTGGGACAAAAGATTGAAAAATACTTGAACTGATGGAAAGGGAGAGTGACACAATTTATTTATTACATGAGAAAATGTTTAAAGTCTTAGCCCTCGATGAGAATGAGCTGTGCCAGTTTTCTGTGAACATGATGCTCTGACTCTGGCACCAAGGTCCGAATGAAGAAGAAATAAACTAGATGACCCTAAACACAAATCTACATGAACCAATGGGTGAGTGGAGGAGGGGCACAGGAGGCGGGGTCTCACTGTGCATTGATCATGTGAAGCAGGCCTGTCGGCATCACTTACAGTTGCTGCTGAAATATACTTGACAGGACAAGTCCCCTGCAGGTCTGGGCAGGCAGCTGGCCAGCCTGCAGTGCAGTGGCACTTGACATGAAACCCCCTTTGGGGACAACAGCAGGCCTGCTCCCCACCACCTGCTACCACCTCCCAAGCCATGGTTACGGCACAAGCCACTGGGGAATGTCACCCCCCCACCCTCAGGAACAGACAGGCTGAGGCACAGATGAACTCTGTGCAAAATTCTTCCACACACTCTCCAGTGAGCCCAGGTGAGTCTCTGGTAGCCTGGTGAGGCAGCACAATCAGTAGTATGATATCCATTTTAGAGATAGATAAACTAAGGTTCCAAGGAATGTGACTCACTCAGCATCATCCTACAGCAAGTAAGACAAGGCCCAGTGAGAAAAGATTTATCACGGTGACTCTCTGTTTTAGTCACTAAGTCATGTCCGACTCTTTGCGACCTTATGGACTGTATCCCTCCAGGCTCCTCTGTCCATGGGATTTCTCAGGCAAGAATACTGGAGTGGACTGCCATTTCCTTCTCCAGAGGATCTTCCTGACCCAGGAATTGAACCCAGGTCTCCTGCATTGCAGGCAGATTCTTTATTAACTGAACCACGAGGGACTCCCTTTCGCAGGTTAGAGGCAAAGAAAAGAGGCGAAACTTATTTGTTAAAATTAAATCATCAAAAGCAAAGTTGTGTTTTGTCACTCAGTCGTGTCCGACTTTTTGTGGCCCTGTGGCCACAGGCTCCTCTGTCCATGGGGATTTTCCAGGCAAGAATAGGAGTGTGTTGCCATTACCTTCTCCAGAGGCTCTTCCCAACCCAGGGATCGAACCTGGGTCTCCTGCATTGTGGGCAGATTCTTTTACCACTGAGCCACCACGGAAGCCCAAAAGCAAAGTTAATCATTCTTAAATGTTTGAATATTTCCAAATATTCCCTTTCATTTGGCAGATTCAATTCACATAGTGAATTGATTTCTGCTTTAGGGGCAATCTACTTGATAACCCATACTCTGTGGCATTTTTGTCTTATATTCCACATAGAATGTTCCCTGAAGTTGCCCCATGTATTCTAAGCACAGAAAAGGAACAACACCTGAGCTACTCGCTTGAATCAGTTCCTTGTAAGTGTCTGGGGCCCCTCATTCCCTGTCATTCTGCCTCATGATGTGCACTCACATTCCCTGGAACGTTACCTGGCCTAAACTGTCTTGTCACTGTCTTTTTTGCATATTTCTGGATCTCACCCTCCCGAAGCCATTCAGACCTATCTTTGCTTCCCTCACCTCTTATTGACTCCTGTCTGCTCTGCACAGGGGCTCTTCCTGGCTCCCTTCCAGCACTTAGTTCTGACTCCTCTCAGCTCGCCTCACCCACCCCTTACCCTCCCTGGCATGCTCCTTACTGAGGGCATCCCAGGGTGGACCCTTCAGCCATACTTGTATTCTGTGCTTTTTTTTTTTTAATATAAATTTATTTAATTGGAGGATAATTATTTTACAATATTGTAGCGGTTTTTGCCATACATTGACATGAATCAGCCATGGGTGTACATGTGTCCCCCATCCTGAGCCCATCTCCCACCTCCTTCCCCATCCCATCCCTCTGGGTCATCCCAGTGCACCAGCCACGAGCATCCTGTCTCATGCATCGAACCTGGACTGGTGATTCATTACACATATGATAATTTACATGTTTCAATGCCATTCTCCCAAATCATCCCACCCTCACCGTCTCCCACAGAGTCCAAAAGACTGTTCTATACATCTGTGTCTCTTTTGCTGTCTCATATACAGGGTTATCATTACCATCTTTCTAAATTCCATATATATGTGTTAGTATACTGTATTGGTGTTTTTCTTTCTGGCTTACTTCACTCTGTATAATAGGCTCCGCTTTCATCCACCTCATTAGAACTGATTCAAATGTATTCTTTTTAATGGCTGAGTAATATTCCATTGTGTATATGTACCACAGCTTTCTTATCCATTTGTCTGCTGATGGACATCTAGGTTGCTTCCATGTCCTGGCTATTATAAACAGTGCTGCGATGAACATTGGGGTACATGTGTCTCTTTCAATTCTGGTTTCCTCGGTGTGTATGCCCAGTAGCCGGATTTCTGGGTCATATGGCAGTTCTATTTCCAGTTTTTTAAGGAATCTCCACACTGTTCCCCATAGTGGCTGTATTAGTTTGCATTCCTACCAACAGTGTGTTCCCTTTTCTCACTGTTTGGGAAAGGGGATGAATTTTACTCAGTCCAGCCAATTGGACTTTTAGTTCTTAGGAATCTGGAATTGAGCCTCAATATGTGTGTGTGTGTGTGTGTGTGTGTGTGTGTGTGTGTGTGTGTGTGTTCAGTCACTCAGTAGACCATAGCCCACCAGGCTTGTCTGTCCATGGAATTTTCCAGGCAAGAATACCAGAGAGAACTGCCATTTGCTTCTCCAGGGAATCTTCCCAACCCAGGGATCAAACTTGCATCTCTTGCATCTCCTGCATTGGCACACAGATTCTTTACCACTAGAGCCACCAGATCATCCCTCAAATCTGCTAGGCGGCAGGATGGGGCCTGGGAGGGCCACAGATGGCCCGTGAGCCCAGAGGTAGAGGAAGCAGGTACTTAGAGAAGCGTGAAGCACAGAGCAGACCTGGGAGGCTCTGACAGGTGGCAGAAAGCCAGGCTCGCGGGAACTCCCTCCTGAGATCAGCCTGGCCACAGGTCCTGGCTTTGCCCTGGTCTGCTTACACTGGGGGATATCTATGTCTCGTACCCTAACCCTTGCTGCTCTCCACTGCACATTTAATTTGGTGGGAGGATTTAGCAGACAGCATCTACCCCCATCTTAACCAGAGCTTTATTCTGACTCCAGTTTTGCCACCTCAGGAAGAAATCTGATCTAATTTGTTCTGTAGTGTTAAGGGTTAAATTATGTTCCCCAAATTCATATATTGAATTGGTTCCTCAGAATGTAACTATATTTGGAAACAGGACCTTTAAAGAAGTAATTGTGTTAAAATGAGGTCATAGGTTGGGCCCTAATCCAATGTGACTGGTGTCCTTTAAGAAGAAGAGATCAAGACAAGCACAGAGGAAGGATCATGGGAGGAACATAGTAAGACACAGGGGAGACACAGGGACAAGGAGAGCCCTACACAAGGTCTGTCTGTGTGTAGGCAGACCCTACACACCAAGGAGAGAGGCCTCCAGAGAAACTGGTCCTGCAGACACTTTAATCTTGGACTTTCAACCTCCAGAACTATGAAATAGTAGCTGCGTGGCTACTGGGTGTGGCTTCCACCTCCTCCTGCCTTACAGGCCCCACCAGTGGCCTCAGTGGTACAGTGTTCTCCTGAGTGGGGCACAACACTGCTGCCCTTGACTGACATACCCACTGAGAGGACATCCCCCACTCCCCTTACAAACACCCCGCATCAAACAGTGTGTTTGGATCCCTAACTCGCCCATCACCCCATTTCCTTGCTCTTCTTTGCAACATAATCCCAGAGTTTATTGAATTCTCTCCCTCACTTCCCCTCCTCCTTCTCCCTATTTTTATTCGATATTAGACTTTCAGTTGTATTTTACTGTATTTAACTTTCAAGGAACTTTAGCTCCCAGAGCTCAGTTCGCAGCACCTGTTTCCAACCTCCCTGCACCCTTGGTGTCCTGAGTCACCCCTCCATGGCCAGGGGCCGCCACATCCATCTCAGCCCTTACCTCCCTCCCAAACTCCAAACACTCCTGTCCACAGCTTTGCCATGTCTCAGAGAGTCTGTAGGACACCTCTCACTCAACACCCCCTCCCCCGCCCCCTGTTCCTCCCCCAGGAACCAGCCCTATCTCCTGTCTTGCTGCCTTTGCTGACAGCAGCTCTGGGCAGAGTCCCCTTAAGCTACATCAACCTTAACTTCTTTCTCTCTCCCAGACCCAACTTACCACCTGCAGGAAGTCTCGTCGGTTCTACCATCAAGAATGAAGAGACAGACCCTTCTTGCCTGCCCCGCTGTACCCCCGTCTGAGCCACCACCCCATCTCAGGGATCGCATTTCCTTTCTGAAGATCTTCCTGCTGCTGCTCTCCATGCGCGCTGCCAACACAGCAGCCGGCATCCACCACATCTCCTCTGCCCCCAAATCCCCCAAGGCGTTCGTCTCACTCAGAGCAGAAGCCAAGTCCTATGGCACCCATGGGGCCCCACGTCCCCAGCTGGCTTCGACCTTTGACCCATCTCTAATCTCCTTCCCTTCACTCTCCTTCTGATCCACCAACACTGCCCTCCCCTGTTGACCCCACAGGCCAGACAAGCTTCTGCCTCAGAACATGCCCTGGCTACTCTGGCTCTTGCCTGGAAGCCCTTCCCTAGGGACTTGTTGGCAAACCCTCTCACCCCCAGCAGTCTGAGCTCCATGGGGCCTGGCCAGGTCTCCCCTTTAACGCTGTAGCCTGACCACCCCACTGTGCCCCGCCCCTTCCGTCCAGCGCACCTTCTGCCTCCAAACGCACTCTTCACTCTCCTCGCTTGTTATGTGTAATCTCATCACTTGTCTCACCCCTGTGCTGGAATGCAAGCCCCAGAAGGACCCTTTGTTCCCTGATGCTACCCAAGTTCCCAGGGCAGTGCCCAGCACCAAGCATGTGCCCAGTAATACTGGTTGAATAAGTGAGCAGAGCTCCTCACTGAGCCCACCTGCCACTGTCCCCTGCTTCCTGGAGCCTGAGCCTCCTGCCCTGTGGAGATCCTCAGGGGAGGAGTTCCTCACCCAAGGGGACCAGGTGCTGTTTACAGTCTGCCTTGACATCCCTGCCTGGGAGTGCCTACCCAAGTTCAGATCCACCCCAGCCCCACACTGATGGCACTAACAGGCTTGTAACTGCAGTACATCCTGAGTCATCTGCTAATTTTTTGAAAAACCCTACAACACTGCTTTTTGTTTATTTCATTCCGCCTGCCCCCACGCCTGTTGGATCAAGTTCAGATGTACAGGTCTGTGAGCCCACTTCCAGCAGGGCACCGCCTGGACCACAGCTGTCTGCACACCTCCATTGCTGCCATCTCTCTGCCTGTCACCTGTCCCACTTCCGTCCCCTCATCCATCCCTCCTCCCAGAATGATCACACTTCAGACTAAACTATATTCATCCTTGAATGCCTAACTCAAACCCTCCCCCACAACCCTTCCAGCACTCTGGTTCACATGTACCTACCTTTTTTTTTTGAACTGTCGTAATTACAACTGGGGGCTTCCCTGGTGGCTCTGTCAGTAAAGAATTCGCCTGCAATGCGGGAGACTTGGGTTTGATCCCAACCCAGGAGGAGGGCATGGCAACCACTCCAGTATTCTTGCCTGGAGAATCTCCATGGACAGAGGAGCCTGGTGGGTTGCAGTCCATGAGGTTACAAAGAGTCAGACACGACTGAGCGACTGAGCACAGCTTAGCACAACTACAATTGAGAGCTGCTTCTGATTTAAAGCCAGATCAATACAGTGGGAGATTAAGGACAGTTAACCTTTTTTTGTTTGGAAACCCAAATAAATAGAATCCTGGCTTGCTCTCTACCACATATATTGCATTTTAAATTTTCTGTTGACCTCTTAATTGTCCACCCCAGCATTTTGACACTTTATTTATTGCCTTCCTGTCTATTCTTTGTTTCAAATAAGGCAATACGTTTCTTGAGGGTAAAGGCTGTTTCATAGAGCAACACCTTGATTAGAAATTCCTTAGGAGCATGGTTCATTTATTCAAAGTCAACTATGTTCAAAAATAAAAACAAAACATCTTCATAAATCATTCTAAGCAGAGCTTCCTGGTTACAGCTGCATGTCAGAAATACGTCAGTGGGCTTTCTGCTTCTCTCTACCCATTCTGGAGTCAGCTCGGCTCACTTAGTGGGTGTGGGGGTCTGGGAGGTTCCTGTAGACACCTGGAGCCTCTTGGTGCTCATCCTCAGCCTCTGCAGCACCTCTCGGGCTAACCTCTGGGACCCACCTTCAGCTCCCCACCCCACAACCAAGTCTGGAGCAGATGACCCAAATGAATTGAAACCCATTTCCTCAGCCTTGTATACACTATACTAAAAAGTGTGATTTTTTTTTTCTGAAAGCAGAGGTTTTTCTCTGTGTTCTTCATCAGTGTTTCCTGTAACCTATAATAGAGCTTGAAAAAAGTATATACTCAAAAAAGTCTTTGCCAAATGGGTGACTCAGCTTACTGGAGATTTATACTTTGAACCCTTTATCCCCACTTACTCAATGAATGCTCAGGAATGGTCAGTTATCTTCATGGGGGGAAATGTTCTCCCTCCCATTACCTCCTTATGCAAAAATAGCTCAGAAATTACCCCTAGGCCTGTTCACCTGATCCTGCAGCTGGCCTAAGGGGGCTGATTCCCAGATACTTCCTCACAGTCACCTGCCCAGCTCACTGCCCCATCCTCGAAGCAGGACAAGCTGCGACTGTGTCTCCTTCTCTTCACCAACTTCATCAGGCTCATCAGACCCTCGGTCTCAAGCCCTTTTTTCTCCAGGGCTTTCCATCTGTCATCCCTACAGAGGTCAAACTTTTCTTCTGTTCTTTCATGCTTAACATTGCCCCAGCTCTGCACTCATTTCCTTCCTAGGACCTCCAGACACAGTGCATCTTGTGTCCAGCACATTGGCCCCCTTGGTATCAGATGTAGGAATTTTTCTTAGTATAATCTCTCTTTTCTGACATCCTAGAACATCCTGGATTCTCTTTCTGGTTAAGCAGTTTCTAAAAAGACATTCTGTCTGAGGATTAAGCATCTTTGCTAACAGAGGTATGGATAATTTAGGTGCTTTTTTAGAACTTCCCAAGAGATTAGATCCAGAGCAAAAAAACATTCTGTGGAGCTGAGCTTAATCCTTAGCAGTTTTGAGAACAGACACCCCATACAGCACATTTCACTTTTTAGAGAAATGTGCCCTTTCACTTTTTAGAGAAGTTCTAAACCCAACAGAGACCTGTAATGAACACATGTTGAATAACTGATTGACTGACAGCCAGATGAGAATGCCGGATGTTTCTGTCTGGCTACAAGGTCTGGGTTTTTTGGTTTTTTTTTTTTAGGAAAAATTGTGATTATTTTCACTGCAATTATCCTGCAAATTTCCCTCATTTTTCCTTTTGTTTTTTTCTCCCAACTTTTCAGCTTGAAAAATTTTAAATATAGACAAAGTTGAAAGAATAGGAGAGCAATCTCATTATGGTCTCCACCTGGATTCAATAATTAATATTTTTCCATATGTGGTTTCTCTCTATATATTTATGCCTGTGGCCTGCTCAGTCACTTCAGCTGTGTCTGACTCTTCTCTGTCCATGAAATTCTCCAGGCAAGAATACTGGAGTGAGTTGCCATGCCCATCTCCAGAGGATCTTCCTAACAGACGGATCGAACCCGTACTTTTCTGTGGCTTCTGCATGGCAGGCAGATTCTTTACCACTGAGCCACTGGGGGAAGATACATATTTATACCTCTCTCTATAAAATAACTCTGTCTATAAATACAAATACTTCTTTGCTGGCCCATTTGAAAGTAAGTTGCAGACATCACGACACTTCACCCCTTAAGTATTTCAGGCTGCCTCTGCTAAGAATGAGAACATTTGTCTACATAAGTACAACAGCATTATCAGAACTAAAAATTAATAATCATGTCAAAATATAATCTAATATTCCTTCATTTATTCTTAAATTGGAGATGTTTGCCTTTTGATTACATAATGACTTGTTTTCATAAATTCAATTTCAATTCTTTTTCCCTACAAGTCCACTAGATTTTATAGGGATAGGAAAGACCTATAGTTCACAGAAAACCACTGAAGTCTCTGGTTCTGGGATGATAAAGTGATAGTCAGGCTCAAAAGGTGAGTTGTGTCCAGAACAGGCCACATCGGTCCTTAAGCAGGATCTGGGGAAGGGTTGCTTTGGGCCTCTGAAGGCTGCCCAGGCCCACGGGGCTGTCAGAGACTCTGAGCCCTACAGCTGTGCAGTGTAGAACCTGTTCTCGCTTCAGTCTGCTTCTAGTGTCCTTTACATACTTGTCTTACCGAATTTAAACACAGTAAACGAGCCAGCTCCCCTCTTGCCAATTCTGATTCAGTAGGTGTGGGGTGGGAATCTCAGGAAATTGTATTTTTACAAAGTTCTCCAGGATTAGAAATCTGGCAGGGGGAGGGAGGAATGGAAAATCCCCCATGACACTGTCTGCCCACACAACACTTCTCTCTATATCTTATGTGTATGTGTTTGTGGGTTTTGTAAGATGATTCCAATTATCTTCAAATGTGAGTGTTGTATAAACCATAAATAAATGAGCGACTTCCCCAGCACACCCATGCACATGTTCCCATCTCGGGACTCTGCAGCTAAGGGAAGAAGGGGTGTCGCTGTGAGCCTAGTGTGAATGGCCTGGGTCTTCACTTGGCCCTGCTATATCCTAGTTGCATGGATGGCTTAGAAAACTTACCTGAGTTCTCTGAGCCTCAGGCAGTCCTCTGAGATGAGCAGAGTGATAACTCGTGAGTGCTTAGTGAGCTGCGCCTGTGTAGGATTGCAGCAGGAGTCCCTCTGAGTTGGAAGTCTGTTCACCCAGAGTCCAGGTCTATGTAAGGGGCCGCCGGGGCAAGTGCACCAGGAGTTTATATATCTTGGGAACTGAGGGGTCTCCCGGGAGAAGCCCATTGTAAAACAGGGCAGCCACCATGGACTGGAGGAGAGGACAGAAGAGGCCTTCTGAGCTTAGGGAAGCAGCTACTGATCTTCAGAAGGTTCTCCTCCCCACCCAGCTTGTGCAATACAAGAGTGGACAACAACGATTATCATCTCTGAGGAGTGTGGACAAGACAAAGGTCCTTAGCAGCTCTGGGGCAGCTTGCCCCATGCTGGCAACAGCAGAGATTGCCCTGGGGGCACCCCTCCCCTAGAATGGGTTTCCTGATACTCCTGGGTGAAAGGATTCGCACAGGCAGGAGGCAAGTCACAAGCACATGCTTAGTTGACGTCAGCACGGTCGGTCATGGGGATGTCCTCCTTGTCCCAGGCACTCATGGGGAAAGAACCATCCAGAATGAAAGGAACTATTGTGCCATCTCCCAGCTCTAGCCTGGAGCTCCTGTCCAGGAGAGGCTGGGGGTGGGCTCCAGCACAATGATGGACAATGAAGAGCAGGAAGGAGGTGTGCGAGCCCCTGGGCAGCTGGCCCTTCATCCCCCATGGCCTGCCATTCCCCTAGTGTGGGGCAAGAAGGCTGTGAAGACACTTCTGGGCTGCTCTGTTCTCTGCTGGGTGGATTGCCGGGGCCAGCAAGGAAGGGAAGACAGCAGTGCTGAGGGGGTTCTGGACAGAGGCTGATGAGCCAGGCTGAGTTTCACTGAGGCTTTAGATGCCAAAAAAGAGTCAGTGATCCCTCCTCCTTTCTGATTGTTTAACTGAAGCATAACTTGCATATGGAAAATGCATCTATCATAGCTTTCCAGTCCATCGGACTTTTTCAGAAACTCAATGCCTCCCGTAGCTAGCACCCAGATCCAAAGCCAAAAGGTCCTCAATTTCCCCAAAGACTGTTTGCTGAGCTGCCTTGGGCAGGTAACACAACAGCACTGGGCCTCATCGTAAAACTGGAATAATCATAGCATTTACTTCATCAGGCTGTTCTGAAGATTAATAATAATCATGGAAAATAATATACAAATAGCACTTGGAACAACGCCTGGTGTGTAATAAGCACATCATTAATGTCTATATTTACAGGGCAATCGAATTCTTTAACCTAAATCACAATGATGAATAATTTCTCAGTCTCAATTCAAGTCAAGAAATTTCTGGGAAGATTATGGGAGGTGGTCAACGTACGTATCCACTGGGTATGGGAGGGACAGTAGTCCTGGACTCACCGTGGATGGGACTGTTATACTTCCAAGTGTCCCCTCCCATTAAAGCCAGCTCATGGTAGGACATGGGCAGCAGGCTTTAATGCCTGCTTTTTACAATGTGTGTTAGTCAGTCGTGTCCAACTTTTTGTAACCCCACAGACTGTAGTCTGCCAGGCTCCTCTGTCTATGGGATTCTCCAGGCAAGAATATTGGAGTGGATTGCTATTCCCTTCTCCAGAGGATCTTCCCAACCCAGGGATCGAACCCTGGTCTCCTGCATTGCAGGCAGATTCTGTACCATTTGAGCTACAGGGAAGAATTTTTATAGGAGCCTCAACATCCCTGGATGCTGCAGTCCATAGGTTCGTACACAGTGGGACATGACTGAAGTGACTTAGCACACACTGTATAAACGCACTTCAAATTTTAGGGGTAAAGAGCTCTTGTTATTCAATTTCAGTGTATAATATTCTGGTCCCATTTAAGAAGTTAAAATTTTGTTTTTCTATTCTTTCCTAATTGGATGTTTTCCCCTGCTAAAATAGTTTAGGGAGAAGGCAATGGCAACCTACTCCAGTACTCTTGCCTGGAAAATCCCATGGACAGAAGAGCCTGGTAGGCTGCAGTCCATGGGGTCACTACGAGTCAGACACGACTGAGCGACTTCACTTTCACTTTCCACTTTCATGCATTGGAGAAGGAAATGGCAACCCACTCCAGTGTTCTTGCCTGGAGAATCCCATGGACGGAGAAGCCTGGTAGGCTGCAGTCCATGGGGTCGCACAGAGTCGGACACGACTGAAGCAACACAGCAACAAAAACAGTTTAGGAAAAGGAAAACTGAACAATCAGATTATAAAAAAAAAAAAAGGTTCTGTTGCATAAAGACACATATTTCAGCGAATTGTCCAGGGTTCCTGACATCTCTGCCAACAGCAACTGGGACAGTGAACGGCTGCAGAAATACCTCCGTTTCATTGATGTGTTGCTGTAAGTAGGCACTGTTCCTGCTGTACTGAACACTCAAGAAAAGCGCCCTAAGGGCTTTCGGCAGGAGAAGATGACCCGGAAGAATGACTACCGCAGAGCTGCCTAGGCTGAGCCAAGGACAAGTCAGCACTTAAGGAGAGCTTGCACTCGGCTCATTACCCTGTGGGTGCAGGTGTGGCAGGAAGGTAGACACAGATGAAAGGAAGGGAAAGGAGAGTTCTGCCTGCGCAAGCTGCCTCGGGAACCAAGATACAGTGAAATTTAGAGGCCTGAGCTGGGTAGCTTTACTCAAATGGTTTCAGGGTTCTGCATCTTTCTTCATTCGCAAAACGCAGCAGATCATCAGGCTCTATCACACTGTCAGTTAAATCGTTTCTTAAAGGAAACAAATCAAGCTTACAGGAAAGTTGGCAAAATAATTCTCATATGCTCTTTACCTAGACTTATCACCTCCAAATACTGAATTTTTTGCTACAGCTGTTTTATTATTCTGCATCTATACTTTTCCTGAACTCTCGAGGGTAGCTTGTGTTTATCAGGCCACTTTAACCTCTGATACTTCAGTTGCTACTTCCTGAGAACAAGACTTTCCTATGTAGTCATACTATAGCTCCCACAACCAGAAAATCTCACCCTCCACACATGCGGGCAGTGTTGTATGGTTGAGCTATGTTGCTACCTATCCTGCACCCCTCATCCATTTTCATTAATTGCTCTTGTCACATTCTCAGCCCCTCATAGAGGATCATGAGCTCAAGTAGTCATCCTGTCTGTCTCCTTAGGTCCACTAGTCTGGACCAGCTCCTTGCCCTGTCCTTGTCTTGCATAATAGTGACATTTCTGAAGAACACAAGTCAATTATTTTACAGACTGTTCTTCACTTTTGTTTCTTTCAATATTTATTCACTCTGAGATTCAGGTTGTGTATCCTTGGCCAGAACACTAAGATGCGTTTTGGGTCTTTCTCAGGGTGTTTGTGCAGATGCAGGATATCCACTTGACCCTCATGAGTGAGTCATCTGATCACCTGGCCAAGGTGTTGCTCAATCTCTCCATTGTACAGTTACTAGTCTTCCTCTGTAACTAACAAGTATTCTGACAGAAGACATTATAAACATCCTCCTTCTCATCCAACTTTCCTGTTCCTCCTGCCCCCACCACACACACTTGAATATCTACTAATGAGTCTTCTCCAACCAACCATTACTATGATGGTTGCAAAACAGTGACTTTTAATGTCACCTCCCCTTCACTTTTATCAGCTGACATTCTATGGAAAGAGAGAGCCCTCCCATCTCCTCCATTTGTTTATCTATTAATTACCAGCATGTACTCTTACATTTCCATTTTATTCAGTATTTATTCTGACACATATGTGTCCTAGATTTAGACAATGGACCTTTTAAGATGGCTCCTACGACCTTTTACCCCCATCTCCCCAAACTGAAACTCTGTACCTTACTTTCTATTACCAGATGTTCTAGGCTCATCTAGTACCATCTAGGCTCTAGTCTAGATGTGGAAAATTCTTCAAGAGATGGGAATACCAGACCACCTTATCTGCCTCCCAAGAAATTTGTATGCAGGTCAAGAAGCAAGAGTTAAAACTGGACATGGAACAATAGACTGGTTCCAAACTGGGAAAGGAGTATGTCAAAGCTGTATATTATCATCCTGCTCAGTACTCTTGCCTGGAAAATCCCATGGGCGGAGGAGCCTGGTAGGCTGCAGTCCATGGGGTTGCTAAGAGTCGGACTGAGCCACTTCACTTTCACTTTTCACTTTTATGCATTGGAGAAGGAAATGGCAACCCACTCCAGTGTTCTTGCCTGGAGAATCCCAGGAACAGGGGAGCCTGGTGGGCTGCCGTCTATGGGGTCACAGAGAGTCGGACACAACTGAAGCGACTTAGCAGCAGCAACAGAGTACATTTTGCGAAGTGCCAGGCTGGATGAAGCACAAGCTGGATTCAAGACTGCTGGGAGAAAGAGGAATAGCCTCAGATATGCAGATGACACCATCCTTATGGCAGAAAGTGAAGAACTAAAGAGCCTCTTAATGAAAGTGAAAGAGGAAAGTGAAATAGTTGGCTTAAAACTCAACTTTCAGAAAACGAAAATCCCATCTGGTCCCATCACTTCAATGGCAAATATATGGGGAAACAGTGAAAACAGTGACAGACTTTATTTTGGGGGGGGGCTACAAAATCACTGCAGATGGTGTCTGCAGCCATGAAATTAAAGGATGCTTGCTCCTTGGAAGAAAAGCTATGACCAACCTAGACAGCGTATTAAAAAGCAGAGACATTATTCTGCCAACAAATATCTGCCTAGTCAAAGCTATGGTTTTTCTAGTAGTCATGTATGGATGTGAGAGTTGGACTATAAAGAAAGCTGATTGCCAAAGAATTGATGCTTTTGAACTGTGGTGTTGGAGGAGACTCTTGAGAGTCCCTTGGGCTGCAAGGAGATCCAACCAGTTCATCCTAAAGGAAGTCAGTCCTGAATATTCATTGGAAGGACCTGATGCTGAAACTGAAGCTCCAAACTTTGGTCACTTGATGTGAAGAACTGACTCATCGGAAAAGATCCTGATGCTGGGAAAGATTAAAGGCAGGAGGAGAAGGGGGCGACAGAGGATGAGTTGGTTGGATGGCATTACCGCCTCAATGGACATGAGCTTGAGTAAGCTCCAGGAGTTGGTGATGGACCAGGAAGCCTGGCGTGCTGCAGTCCATGGAGTTGCAAAGAGAAAGAGTCGGACACGACAAACTGAACTGAGGCTACAGTCATGGATCAATCGCTGCTCAAAGGAAACTTTCTTGGGATGGAAAATGGGATTTAGAAACCAAGATCTAGTTGCAAGATGTACTTATTTATGCCAAGATATTGTTGCTCTGGTCCTTTCAATGGACAGACCTAGGAAATATGTACATACGTGAATATGGTATATGTAGAAATGTTTACTTATATGTGGACATAAAGATGAGCATAGATAAGTGTATGTATGTGCATGTATGCTGCTAAGTCACTTCAGTCATGTCTGACTCTATGCAACCCCAGAGACGGCAGCCCACCAGGCTCCCCCGTCCCTGGGATTCTCCAGGCAAGAACACTGGGGTGGGTTGCCATTTCCTGTATAAAATAATGAGTTCACACTGTTCTAATTCCAAGTCTACTTCAAGTAATCTTTGCCTTCCCTCATTCCACACTGTATCTCCCTTCTTCCATAATGAAAACCCTAGATCCCTGAAACAATACATTTCCGGATTTGCTCAATTGCACAATATGCATAAAATACTTCGATTGCGACAACCATAACACTATGAAGAAGAATTCAAAAAATGTCTGGAGTTCTTTTGTTTTCTAGGCTGAGGGTGTATAGCCCAAGTACTTTGTTTAAAAGTTATACACATAAAAAAAAAAAGTTATACATATTAATCCCTTTATCCCCTTTCAATCTGATTATGTTATCTATTCACAGTATAGTTGGGTTCAGGCATTTCTGTTTGGATTCAGTTTCTAGTGTTCCCCTCATAGTTTTATTGATTTTATTTTACTTTTGAATATGCAGGACATTAACATGTTTCCAGGACTTCCCTGGTGGCTCAGACAGCAAAGAGTCTGCTTGCAATGCGCGATACCTGGGTTCAATCCCTGGGTCAGAAAGATTCCCTGGAGAAGGAAATGGCAATCCACTCCATTATTCTTGCCTGGAAAATCCCATGGATGGAGGAACCCAGCAGGCTATAGTCCATGGCGTCACAAAGAGTCAGACACGACTGAGTGACTAACACAAAAAACATGCTTCCAGGATCAAACCTAACAGGTGTCACACTCTTCCTGTTCCTCTTTCTCTTCCTCCCACTCCTTACAGGTAACCCATTTCATTATTTTCTGGTTTATCATTGATGTGTCAGTTGCCAAAATAAACAGATATTTGTATGTTTTCTTATTTTCCCTTCTTTCTTACATAAAAGTAGCATGTAATATATAAGCTATTGTATTTTGCATTTAATATTTCATTTAATGTTTAATAACATATCCCAGAAGTCATTCTATATCTGTTCATAGAAGGCTTCCTTATTCTTTTTTATAGCCCTAAACTGTGGAAAATTCTGAAAGAGATGGGAATACCAGACCACCTGACCTGCCTCTTGAGAAATCTGTATGCAGGTCAGGAAGCAACAGTTAGAACTGGACATGGAACAACAGACTGGTTCCAAATAGGAAAAGGAGTTCGTCAAGGCTGTATACTGTCACCCTGCTTATTTAACTTCTATGCAGAGTACATCATGAGAAACGCTGGGCTGGAAGAAGCACAAGCTGGAATCAAGATTGCTGGGAGAAATATCAATAACCTCAGATATGCAGATGACACCACCCTTATGACAGAAAGTGAAGAGGAACTAAAAAGCCTCTTGATGAAAGTGAAAGTGGAGAGTGAAAAAGTTGGCTTAAAGCTCAACATTCAGAAAATGAAGATCATGGCATCTGGTCCCATCACTTCATGGGAAATAGATGGGGAAACAGTGGAAACAGTGTCAGACTTTATTTTTCTGGGCTCCAAAATCACTGCAGATGGTGACTGCAGTCATGAAATTAAAAGACGCTTACTCCTTGGAAGGAAAGTTATGACCAACCTAGATAGCATATTCAAAAGCAGAGACATTACTTTGCCAACAAAGGTCCATCTAGTCAAGGCTATGGTTTTTCCTGTGGTCATGTATGGGTGTGAGAGTTGGACTGTGAAGAAGGCTGAGCGCCAAAGAATTGATGCTTTTGAACTGTGGTGTTGGAGAAGACTCTTGAGAGTCCCTTGGCCTGCAAGGAGATCCAACCAGTCCATTCTGAAGGACACCAGCCCTGGGATTTCTTTGGAAGGAATGATGCTGAAGCTGAAACTCCAGTACTTTGGCCACCTCATGAGAAGAGTTGACTCATTGGAAAAGACTCTAATGCTGGGAGGGATTGGGGGCAGGAAGAGAAGGGGATGACAGAGGATGAGATGGCTGGATGGCATCACTGACTCGATGGACGTGAGTCTGAGTGAACTCCAGAAGTTGGTGATGGACAGGGAGGTCTGGCGTGCTGCAATTCATGGGGTTGCAAAGAGTCGGACACGACTGAGCGACTGAACTGAACTGAACTGAACTGAACCAACAGAGTATCTTGTCATGCTTTCCAATTTTTGCCAGTTTGTTGGGGGAATAAATAGTATCTCTGTAGTTTTAATTTGCAGCTCTTTTACAAGTAAAGTGGAACATCTTTTCACATGTTTACAAACTCATAAGCTCTTTGAATTGTCTATGTGTTTTGCCCTTCTTAATATTTAAGTTCTTTATATATTAAGGATATTACTTTGCCCCTTTATCTATGATAGGTGCGGAAATAATTTCTTCCCATTTGTCACGTCTTTTTATTGTGATAAAATGTACAGAACACAAAATTTACCATTTGAATCAGTTTCAAGTGTACATTTCAGGGACATTAAACATATGCACATTGTTCTGGACCGCCATCCATCCCCAGAACTTGGTCATTTCCCCAAACTGGAACTCCGAACCCGTTTCCCCATCTCCCCTCTCCCAGTCCCAAGTAACTACCCGTCTTTCTCTTCCTGTGCATTTGACTCCTCTAGGTACTTCATAGAAGTGGGTTCATAGTATTTGTCTTCTTATGCCTGGTTTATTTCACTTAGTATCATGCTGTATCATTCAGAAACTTAGTATCATTCAAAAAACTAAGATCATGGGATCCAGTCCCATTATTTCATGGCAAATAGATGGGGAAACAGTGACGAGACTTTATTTTCTTGGGCTCCAAAATCACTGCAGATGGTGAATGCAGCCATGAAATTAAAAGACACTTGCTCCTTGGAGGAAAACCTATGACCAACCTAGACAGCATATTAAAATGCAGAGACATTACTTTGCTGACAAAGGTCTTTCTAGTCAAAGCTATGGTTTTTCCAGTAGTCATGTATGGATGTGAGAGTTGGACCATAAAGAAAGCTGATCACCAAAGAATTGATGCTTTTGAACTGTGGTGTTGGAGACTCTCAAGACTCTTGAGAGTCCCTTGGAGATCCAACCAGTTCATGCTAAAGGAGATCAGTCCTGGGTGTTCATTGGAAGGCCTCATGTTGAAGCTGAAACTCCAGTACTTTGGCCACGTGATGCAAAGAACTGACTCATTGGAAAAGACCTGATGCTGGGAAAGATTGAAGGCAGGAGGAGAAGGGGGCAACAGAGGATGAGATGGTTGGATGGCATTACTGACTCAATGGACATGAGCTTGAGTAAACTCCAGGAGTTGGTGATGGACAGGGAAGCCTGGTGTGCTGCAGTCCATGGGGTTGCAAAGAGTTGGACACAACTGAGTGAACTGAACTGATCATGTTGTAACTTATGTCAAAATTTCCTTTCTTTTAAAAGTCAAATAATATTCCACCGTATGTCACATTTCGCTCATACATTCGTTAATGGAGACTGGGTTGCTTCCGTGTTCTGGCTATTGTGAGTAATGGTGCCATGAACACAGGAGCACTGTCCAAGTCCTTGCTCTCACTTCTTTTAGGTATGTACCCAGAAGTGGAATTGCTGAATCATATGGTAATTCTAGGTTTCTTCTTTTTAAGGAATAGGAGTTCCAATTTCTCCACATCCTTTTCAATGTTTGTTATGTTTTGGGACTTTTGTTGTTGTTTAAAAGAATAGCCATACTAATGGATGTGAAGTGATATCTCATTCTGGAGCTTGTTTTGTTTTTTGCATAATCGGTGTTGGAGGTAGATTCCAATTTGCCCTCGTGGATTTTAGTTGTTGTCACAGGGTCTATTTCATCTTTGCAGTTTCTTTGTCTTTAGACTTCCCCACATCACATCCAGCCTTTGTTCTGACTTCATATCTACAAACTACAGTGCCTTCAGACCCGCTGCCATGCACAGTGGAGTTGAAGCTTTAGCCATATAAAAAGAGCTGGACACGACTGAGAAACTAACACTGAGTTCTCTCTTGTTTGGGGGAAGCTCATTTCCAAGAAAGGCATACTTTTTGTACTCAGTTCTCATCTCTTTGCCTGTAGCCTGGATGCTTGAAAGCTGGACACAGAAATCCTTGGCTGGTACTTTCTTTCCTTGAGTGTCTTGTAAATACTCTTCTACTGCTGCCTTGCCTAAATATTTATTTCTATAAGTAACTTGATCTTTTTGCCTTTAAAATCTAATAGTTTTAATAAAGTATGTTTTGGAGTTGATTATTCCACTCAGTTCTCCAAGGTATATCGTTGTATTTAGTTTCATGTCTGACTTGTTTGTGATCCCACTGACTGTAGCCGCCAAGCTCCTCTGTCCATGGAATTTCCCAGGCAAGAATACTGGAGTGGGTTGCCATTTCCTTCTCCAGGGGATCTTCCCGACTCAGGGATTAAACCTGTGTTTGCTGCACTGCAGATGGATTCTTTACTGCTAAGCCACCAGGAAGCCCCTTCCACGGTATATGGAAGTTGATATAAATTTTTTCTCTTATTTCTGGATTGTTTTCTGGGATTATAGTTTTCCTCCAAGTTTTATTGAGATATGATTGACATATAGCATTGTGCACAGAATAATGGTTTGACTAACATATATTCTGAGTCCTACAATGTTTGGTTAATATCCATCATCTCATTTAGATACAAAAAAAAAAGGAAAGAAAGAAAAAGTGTTTTTTCCCTTGTGATGAGAACTCTTGGGAGGCACTCTTAACAATCTTTAAAAATACCTCATAGTAGTGGTAACGATAGTCAGCATGCTGTAGATTACATCTGAAATGATTGTGTTAATATTAATTCTGCTTCACTGTTTGGTGTTTCAACTTTAGAGGCTCCAGTGATATGTATTTTGGTTCTTCTTTCCTGACTTTCATCTCAACAACTTATCTCTGAAAGCTTTTTTACTTCTTTATCTTATTCTCAGTTTCTTGATGATTTCCTTGCCATTATTCACTATTCTTTTACATAATTGTATTTGATATATTCTCTCTTGTGTGTTTTACAATTACTTGTTTCTGGGATAGTTTTGTCTTTATTTTTAATTTCTTTCCTGAATCTGATCAACTTCTACTGTAATTCATCCTAATTTTTATATAATATATTCTTAGGTTTTGAATTTCTGATTCTAGTGGTATGTAAACGTGTGTGTGTGTGTATGTGTGTGTGTCTCTGTGTATCCAAATATACAAAACTTTGTTCAGCTTGAGAGTTTGACATACGGTATTAACAATTTTTCTCTGCTTTGTGGTTTTATTGATGGAGGATTTTCATCATCTAAAATGTTATGATTCATCTTATAAGAAATATATTTTCTTCTTTGCAGTAGCTTTTTATGCAGTTATTTTGATGTTTTAGTGTTACTAGGCATCCTGATACAGGGTTCATGATTCTAGAATGCCCTCTTCTCTAGACTGTTGTTTAGTCGCTAAGTCATGCCTGATTCTTTGGCAACTCCATGGACTGGCTCCTCAGTCCACGGGATTCCTCAGGCAAGAGTACTGGAGTGGGTTGCCAGTGCCTTCTCCAGGGGATCTTCCTGACCCAGGGATAGAACCTGTGTCTCTTGCATTGGCAGGAGGTTTCTTTACCACTGAGTCACTTGGGAAGCCTCTTTCCTCTGCATACTGAAGTGCAGTTTTTAATAGATAACCACTCTGAGGGAGGGATTAGTTGTCATTTATTTCTGTGGGATCCTTAATTTTCCTTTTTCAGATCCTTTTTTTCCTTCACTACCAGATCTCCAAAGGGCACTGCCATTTCTCTATTTATCTGACACTTCCCAAAACCAAGGCTTCCTCAAGCCTGCCACATCCTGTCCCATTCTCTTTCAGACCTCTTCCCTTGTCCAGTCAAGTACCCAACCTGTGTTCAGTGTTTAGTTCTTGCGGTTGGACTTGCTCTTCATAGAAGGATTTAAGCCTGGGTTACACTTAAATCCTTGGCAACAGTGGAGGGAGCTCTGTTGGAATTTTATGTCTTTTCTTTAGTCTTTTCTTTATTACTTCTTTATTTAAGAAGTACTTTGAAGGTCAGTTCATGGCATTCACTGTCACAGTAGAGCTGAAGGCTTGTTTGTGTTTGTGTTTTATTGAGGATGTGAGTAGAGATTCAGATGCAGACAGCTGCCTTTATCCTCTGAACTGGGCAGCTCCTGGAATCCCTTTTCAAATATTAAGCGCTAAGTAACATTCTTTCTTTCCTAGGAACACTGGAAACTTTGGTGTTGCAAGGGCATTGTCAAGGTTACTCAGATTCTGTTACAAGACAGATCTGGTCTTCTTGCATTACAAGACAGATCTGGTCTTCTTGCATCTTTAAAGCTGTTACGTGTGCTGCCTCTTCTTTCTTCTAATACCGAAACAACCGTAAAGAAACGATTTTAAAAATACGTGTTGCCTTCCTTTTTCCTCATTTCGTGTTTACTTAAAAACGAAAAAGTAAACCCTGCTATTAAGCGCTCTGTTCATCCCCAGAAACATATTCCCTTGAAAAAACACCTCTCGGTTTCTGCCGCTAGGCCCCCACCTCTGCGTAAAGAAATAAATAAAATAGACACCTGGGGATTAGGGGTGTTTTTGCTGCAAGATTGGTAAAAAAAAAAAAAAAAAAACTGCAGTGAGCAGCAACCTAGTCGGGTCCTGGAGAGGGGATCTGCACCAAAAAACTCTGGTCGGTCGGCCAATAAGAGGGAGCCTGCCAGGGGTCTGGGGTGGTCCCAAAGACTGAGGACCGAGGAGGTTGTGCTTTCGGCCAGGCAGCGCGAGGAAGCGGTGACCCGCTGTCCCCGGTGTGGGAGCCTGTGTGTGTGCGCACGTGTGCGCGCCTTCTCCGGGGCCCCGGCGACCACCTGTCACTCACAGGGGTGGCCGGGCGGCGGCCGGCAGAGGCACTCCGGGTGGGGCACCCGAGCCGCCGCCGTGGAGACGCGGTAATCCCCTCCTCTGCCCCCGCCGGGCCCCCGCAGCCGCCGCCGATTGGTCGCCCTTTGCTCCCTGACCCCCTGGCCGCCTCCGCGGCTGCTGCTTCCTGCTCGGGCGCCGCGCGGCGCTCCCGGCCGGGGCGGAGCTCGGGCGCTGGGCGCGCGCCGCCTTCGCCGCCAGCCGCGCCGGAGGAGGAGCCGCCGCGCCCTTCCCCTTCCTCCGCTCCTCCCCGGCCCGCGCCCGCCGCGGCCCCAGGCAGACTCGCGAGCAGCGGCCGCGGCCGGCGGCCGAGTCGGGAGGATGCGGCGGCGCTCGCGGATGCTGCTCTGTTTCGCCTTCCTGTGGGTGCTGGGCATCGCCTACTACATGTACTCGGGGGGCGGCTCCGCACTGGCCGCGGGCGCGGGCGGCGGCGCCGGCAGGAAGGTGAGTGGGGTGCCTGCCCGCGGCCCGGCCCCCGGAACCCCCGGCGCCCATGCGCCCGGGCCCCGCCGCCGAGGCCCCTCGCTCGGACGCACCGCCGGGGACCGAGGGGTTTCCTGGTCCCTCCTGCCCTTCTCCGCCCGGATCTCGGCTCTGGCCATCCGCCCCCGCCTTGGGCCTCGCGACCGAGTCCCTCGGGCTGGGGGCGCCGCCGGCCGCTCGGTGCTCTCCGGGCTCGGGAGGGGGCGACCCCGCGCAGCTCCAGGGGCTGGGGTCGCTGACGCCTCTAGTCGCCCCCTGTCCCCGCTCTCTGCTCCTCTTAATTTGAGTGTCGTCCGGCCGCCGGGAGCCCAGTCCCCTGCGGTGAGAAGTTTGGGGGTGAGAGTATTGGGAAGCACAAAAGGGGGTGGGGGGAAGGGAGAGAGGCGGCTGCCTTTCCAACGTGTCACGTACCTTGGGAGAGAGGAGTCCAAGTTTCTTTTCAGCCCTTTGAAACCAGCCACTGCAGCCCCCCTACCTCCCCCTCTTCGCCACGCCGCGGGGAGGGGGCAGTTCTGGGTCTCGGCCCTCTTCCCCTGGGGGCGGGGGCGCAGCCAGCCCCGCGCCCGACGGAACAGACCGCCCTGGCGGTGCAGGCGGAAGGCCCCCGCGCCCGGGTGAGGCCGGCCGCCCACACCCCCGACGGTCCCCTCCCTGCCCCGGTGCTCGCCTTGACCGGCTCGGCCGGCCCTTCAGCGCGGCCCCCGGCGCCCGCATTTCCCAGCCCCTCGCTCCTGTTCAGTGGGGTGGTCCTTCTGCTGAGTGTGTTCTAGATGGGTTCCAAGGGCCGAGGGGTTGGGCCGTGGGGACCGCGTGAGCCGCTCTGCACAGCCAGCCGCTCTAGGAAGGAAATGGACCGCCTAGGGCGCCTGGCCTTGCGATCCTGCTGGGAGAGCGGGGCTCTGGGCGGTGCGCATGCCGCCAGCGGGGTTTGTCGTGTTTGGCAACTACCGGGCTTTGAAAGTGACCCCACACCGTGTAACCCCTATAGTGTGACGTTTAGTGTCAGCGGAAATCCAGGAAATTCTGAGTTAATGAAGGTGGACCATGGGTTGAACTGGAACCAGAGAATGGTATCCGGGAACAAGCAAGACGCTAGTAACTGGATGAAGAGACTGTAGCCCTAAAGTCAGACCGTAAATGTCAACTCTGAGGCCTGGCTACTTCAGAGGTTTCCTTCTGTCCGTCCTTCTTTCCTTCATTCTCAGCTGAAGGTATTAGATGGAAACAGGTGTCTTATTTGATTCATGGTAAATTTCTTAGGCTATATCTAGAGGGGCAAAAAGGAAAAGTCTTCTCATGTGCAGAATTGGCCTAGCTTGTTTCTGAGCTGACAGGTTCTCTTAGCCCTATCTTTTCCCTATTTTAATCCAAGGAACTGTTATTTAGCTAATGGAGTTTGTTCATCCTTGAATGGTAAAGAGCGGTGCACCCTTGAAAATTGTGGTCATATTAAACTGGAATTATTTCAAAAACTTTGCTTCCCAGCAAACGGTGCTTTTGCAGGTTCATGTAGCCTGGTGTGCTGGTGAGACCTGGCAAAGCTCCCTGCCTTTCATGTGAGAGAAAACCAAATACACAAGTCTTGCTTTGTGATCCCCTTTCCTTGGTCTGCAGCTTTCATTAGCACATGCGATTGGAAACAGCAACAGGGTGGCATTAGCATCTGGAGAGGTTGACTTCTCCCTGGTGGGCTTCAGCTGGTGGATGGTTTTTGAAGGGTCTTCCAGTTGATCCTTAAAAAAAAAAAGTAATAGTCCTAGAACTCCTTGTGGCCAGGCGGCAGTAGGAAGCTTCAGAGACCACATAGAAAAAAATGTGGGAAATGAACAATTGTACATGGATTGATGATTTTGGGATTCTATTCTTTTTGTCAATGAACCATAAAATTTAATCCTGGCCCTTAGAATGGTTTGGCAGTTCGTCAGTTGAAGAAGAGTTGTGTACATGGAATAGTTTTTGAAGTTGGAGAAGACTCGTTAACATAGCTTGGACTTGTATATTAAAGAGAACACCCTAAGACCGTTTCTGGAGGAGTCAATAGAACCTGTGTCCTGAATTTCTTAGTCTAGAATCTAAATCTGCACGGTCTTTTCTCCCTCCTGAGTTGTTTCCATGGATTCAGAGACTAGAAAGTCTCTTCAAATTTAGTTCATCCTTGCGATAAAAGGAAATGTATAGATTTTCTGGCTTGTAAAATATGGGCATAAAACTGCTAAGGTAGTATGCATGTATAGGCAGAACTTAAATACTAGCTATAGTTTTTTAGGTGTAAGTGGACTTACATTTCTTCTCTCATTTTGTACCATTCAAGTCAAGGCTCTAATTAGTCAATTTCTCTTCACCTTGACATTTTCCACAGGGTACCAGGCTTCAGAATTAGCCTCGGGGGGGGTTGTTTGTCTGATGGGAGCCTGACTAGAGTTTCTGCTGCTTTAGCACCCGGCCCAGGCTTGTCACTGTGTGCCCTGCCTGTTGAACAACCCCTCTGAGGATGGTTATTCTCCATCAGGTGAAACCCAGAGAACCCACTCACCTCACAATGCAGGTTTAATCAACTCAGTAGGAGCAGAGACTGCCCTAATCAGGACTCAATGCTGAAGTTCAGTTTGTATGGTCAATACAACCTGACCATATGCACAAACCTGACCTTTGTGTGTAATATTGCTTGAAATTATATTTTATTTACTTTTGCATAGAGCCTTCCCTCCCCCCATATTTCTCTCTTTCCCCCAAATTGATGATTTGCACTTCAAGGATGCCTTGCCTTTGAGCATATTAAATACTTTAAAATTTTAATCATGTTAAGCCTCCTCTGGGCTTTGGTATCTTGGCATGATGGAGCTGCAGAGAAAGGAAGGGATTTCTGTTGGAATGAATGTACCTCTGGGTGAAGTGTGTCTCTTTTGGTTGGCGAGGGAAGGGTTTTCTAGTATGTGAAGAATGGTCTCTCCTGAGAGACAGAGTGTGTAGCCCAGGACCCATTGTGTGTGCTCCCACACCCTTGGGAGGCAGGGAAGGCATTCTCGTAGGGCCTGACCAGGGCCTGTCCTGGTCACTTCCCCTTGCCTTTCCTCTGTGAGCGGGTGCTGCAGTCCCTGCCCTGAGGTCCAAGCTGGGCGCCTTTGGGTCAGGTATGGAGGGGGTTTCTAGGAGAGGGGTTGACCTCTTCTTAAGAGTACGGAGGGGCCTCACTTGGCTGGAGTGGGTACGTTTGTAGGGGAATATGAGAATGTACAATTGAAAGAGTTTGGGACTGAATCGTAAAGGGCCTTGAATGCCAAGCTGAGCTGACTTGTTGGTTCATTGTTTGATTGTCCATAGGGAACCACTGGTGTTTTTTGAGTTGGCCGGTAGACATTTAAGGAGAATGGCATGGATCCATTTATTGGTACTAAGACTAGACTAGCTTTGTACCTCTTTCTGCTTAGTGACCTTTACTAATTTACCAAACTTCTCTGACCCTCAGTTTCCTCATCTTTAGAATAGGGATAGTTCTTATTGCTAAAGACTAGAGGCCCTTAGTAGCTGTTGGCAAATAGTAGGTGCTGAGTAGATGGTGTCTAGGGTTGGGTGCGGGGAGGGAAAAAGCTTAGGATCTTCTTGAAAATATATTGAACTGTCATCTTGTTCTTTAGAGGTTTTTTTTTTTTTTTTTAGTCCTTCATCCATTCCTCCCAGGTTGATTTGGTTGGTTCATTTGGGCCGGTACCATGACCCTGAGTGACATCAAAGAGTACCTTTTTGAGAAGTGGTCTGGGCAACATGCCAGCTCTCTTGTCTGCAGCTGTGGTGTCAGAGTGGGGCTCCTGTCTGTGGGAAGCCACCAGGAGAGTGGGTGCAGGACATGTCTTTCTTTGGTGGTTGTTTAAACCAGTGGAGTGCCGCTGATTGTGTCCCTAAGTGGGGTTCCTGTGGTGAGGACGCCGGTCCCCCCCACAACCAGGCTCTAGGTGCCCCTTTCACCCTCCGCCTGCAGGCTTGCTCCTCCTGGCAGGAGGGAAGGTGGCTGTCATCACCCACATGTGGGAGGTGAGGCGGAACACAGTGGCTGCCGCGTGCTTTCATGGACATCAGCAGATCTGTGAGCATGTCCATGAGGGGTTGAGAAGGAGACCCAGGCCACACCCTGCCAGCTAGTCAGCTAAATTCCACTTGAAAGGAAGGTTTGGAGTTGAGATCCAGCATGCAGGAGTTGGGAAAAGCCACTGTACAGCGAGAGAATCTGACAAATGGCAAATCTGACAAAGTTTCTCTAGGGAAACTTTTTTCTAAAGAAAATATTAGTGTCACTCCTCTGGAGCGCCTTGGGGCTCACACATGACAGGAGCAGGCTGTGACCGATGGCGAGAGCTGAGGGGCTCTTTCCCCAGCCCCCTGGTGAGAGTAAGAGAGCCCACTGTCCCCAGCATGGAGCAGGCTGGCTTGCCTGGGCTCCATCCGGACCCCAGGGTGGGCTCGGGGCGCCTGGGGAGCTGTTAGTGTTGTGTGGAGGCTTCAGGCCCCTTTTGAGTCTCCCATCCCAACTTCTGATGAGAGGTGGGTCTCCTGTTTGGATCAGGGGAAGGGGTATTTGAGAAGAGGTCAGAAGGAAATGCCAGCCCACTCCAGCGTTCTTGCCTGGTGAATCCCAGGGGCGGTGGAGCCTGGTGGGCTGCCATCTATGGGGCCACACAGAGTCGGACACGACTGAAGTGGCTTAGCAGCAGAGCAGCAGCAGCAGCAGCAGAAAAACAATTGGGGTGGGGCAAGGGGAGACGTATATAATTATGTATATGAAACTATATATTGTTTATAATTACGTGATTTTATATACACACACACACGTTCACACTCACAATTTATTGTTGCTGCCACTCATGTTTCTGACATCTCTAGGGATTGAGAAGTCACTTTGGGAAGATGCTGATTTCAAGACAGGCAGTGCCCTGCTGCCTAAACCTCTAGCAAATCCAGTGGCATTTGGCTTAGTGGAGGGAGGTGGTAGGCTGCCTGGGGCAGAGACCAGGCACACACAGAGGCTGACTGCCAGGTTCTGGCCAAGATCCTGTGGAGAAGGCAAGGTGTTCTGGGAGAAATCTGTGAACTCTCCTAGTGACCCAGCAGAAATCATGGGGTGAGAAAACAGCCCAAACTGGCCAAGCTCACGCCCCCTGTTTGTTCTTCCTCTTTTCTCCCCATGACCCCTGTCCTACGAGCCAGACGGATGTCAAGGTGGAAGCACACCCATGGCCATGTCACATAGCTCATGATGGTGGGAGCCTTCCATATGGATGTTAAATGAGCGCCCCTCTCTGGAGCCCCTCTGCCCCCACCTGCCCCGCTCTTCCCTTGGGACCCCTGCTCCCTAATCCACCCCCAGTGCAGGGCCTCCTGGACCCAGCCTCTGTGCCCTTGCCATGGTTGTCCTTAGATACGCTGAGCATGGCTCCTGGAGAGACACTGCTTCAATCAGAGCAAGTGTTGGCCCAGCCTTTACTGCCCTGACCTGAAGGGTGGCCTCCCCTTGAGGAAGCCTTTGATTCCAGGTTGCTACTGGGGATGCCTGTCCCACCACTGTGGCCTTACATCCTTACCACCACGCTGCCTTATGGTGTGGTTCCTTTGGGAGGACCTCCCAACACCTCCTCTGGCGCCTCCTTGGTGGGACCCGGCACAGACGGGGAGCCCTCCTCCATGGGGAGAGTTATGTCGAACATGTTGGTGCCAGCCTCCTACAGACACTCCTGCACTCCAAGTTGAGTTGACCTTGTTTTCCTAACTTTGTGAGGATGCTCTGACCTTGGCCACGCACTTGACCTGAAGGATGAACCCCCAGTATGGAGGTTCTAGTAAAATTTGTCCAGTTTATCTGTCCAGTCAGGAAGGAGAGCCTCTCCCACAGGCATAAAGAGCCAACAAGTCGTTCCCTGAGGAGCACCGCCCTCTCCACCCCCCGAGCCCAGGCTCCTGCTTGCATCTGCCTCCTACAGGGCAGACTGAGGCACTGGGCATTTCTGCATTTAGTCATGACCAGTATTATAGGCCCAGGAAGCAAGTGTCATTTTGTACAGATTGGGTTTCTTAGCATGCCGGGACAAAGATGGCAATGATTCATTGTGGCTGGATTTGAAAAAACAAAACCGTCACATGGAATCTCACTCCTGGCCTTACATTCCAATAGCTTTTCTCGGCTCTGGGAGTCCTGCGCCCCTGCCCCCACTCTTACAGGGGCTACCTGGTCACTTGTGACTCAGCCTGCCCTTGGTCTGCCCACCTGGCCTCCCAGCGCCTCCCACTGACTACCTGGTCCTGCCTAGTGACTCTCTGAGAGGAGGAGTGGCCTGGGCACCAGGGAGAGAGTTGCTGAATTTCCAGAGCCCAAACGAGGACCAGCATTTTGGCAGGGATGGGGACGCCTGGGGGCAGTGGTCACTCTAATGCAGGGCCCCTCAGCCTTGGCACAGTTGGCATTTTGAACCAGATGACGTTTGTTGGGGGCAGGGGGCTCTCCTGTGCACTGTCGATATTTAACAGCTTCTGCTGGATGCTCGTGGTACCACCCTTCTCAGCTGTGACCATGTCGACAGGCCTTACCAGGCATTCCCGGGGACAGGTTCGCCCTCACTTAAGAACTGTGGTCAGTATGAACTTGATTTTTTTTCCTCCCTGCGGGGTGGGGCCCTTGCTTTCCAGGCTTCCTTCATGCACTGCCAGTGCCCAGATCCTCTGATGGTGGGAAGTTCCTGGAAGGTGCTCTAGAGAGGATGCACCCCCAGCAATACTCCACAGGAGGCCATTCCGTTTAGCTCCTTTCTCCGTCCTTACCATTTGCTGTGTGAAATGTTTCCCGTGTTCTTGTCCTCAGGCTTCTGTCGGTCCTGAAGTCTCTGCTGCCTGTTGGCAGGAGCAGACACGAAAACAGCCTGTGGGCCCTCTCATCGATTCTTCTGATGAGTATTGCTTGAGACTTGCTGTGTGCCAGGCACTCCTCGGTGTTTGGGCTATAGCAGTGAATAGAACCGGAGAAGGCAATGGCACCCCACTCCAGTATTCTTGCCTGGAAAATCCCATGGACAGAGGAGCCTGGAAGGCTGCAGTCCATGGGGTCTCTGAGGGTCGGACACGACTGAGCGACTTCACTTTCACTTTTCATTTTCATGCATTGGAGAAGGAAATGGCAAGCCACTCCAGTGTTCTTGCCTGGAGAATCCCAGGGACAGGGGAGCCTGGTGGGCTGCCATCTATGGAGTGGCACAAAGTCGGACACGACTGAAGTGACTTAGCAGCAGCAGTGAATAGAACGGAGACATCATCTCAACCCCTGGGAAACTTTCACCTTGGGGGCAGTGGGACCAAACACGGTGATAGGTAGTGAAAAGACGTAGTGTGAGAAGGGGCTGAGTGCAGAGGAGAGAGGGGCGCCCCGAGGGGTCAGGGGCCAGGGAGGGCCAGTTGCAGGAAACAGAGGGGCTGGTGCCTGCAAGCTGCAGGTTGAGCACGTTTGAGCCAAGACCCAGAGCAGGAGCAACTCTAGCTTCAGTGTCTGACCTGTTGGGTGCACTCTCTGTGCCTTGATTTCCTTTGCTAAATATTGAGCCTGTTTTCTTTCTGGGAGTCTGTGGCCTCTGGTTTGTCAGTGGTGGAGTTTCCTCTATCCTGTGGCAAGGTCAGGTCTTTCGTTCTTTTTTAAAAATTTTATTTAATTGAAGGATAATTGCTTTACAGTATTGCATTGGTTTCTACTGAACAGCAACATGAATCAACCTTAGGTTTGTTTACCCATGTCCCCTCCTGCTTGAACATCCCTCCACCTCTCTCCCCATCACACCCCTCTAGGTTGTTAGGGAGCTGGTTTGAGTTTCCTGAGTCATTCAGCAAATTCCCATTGGCTATCTATTTTACATATGGTAATGTATGTTTCCAGGTTACTCTCTCCATACCTCCCACTCTCTCCTTCTTCCCCCCAGCTGTGCCCACAAGTCTGTTCCGATGTCTATGTCTCTGCTCTGCAAATATCAGTACCATCTTTCTAGGTTCCATGTATATGTGTTGGTATTTGATAATTGTTTTTCTCTTTCTCGGGCCTTTTGTTCTTGTTCCTCAAGGAGTCCTGGGTGAGGAGTGTTCTTCTCCTGGTTAACACAGAATGCACGCTCCCAGTTCACCCTCTCCCGCCTCGGGCTGGGGACCACGCTAGGTGTTGCAGGTTAATTTGTTGCTTGACTTTGTGGCCTGTGCTCATGCCACAGCCTTCGTGGTGTGATTTCTGAGCTCGTCTGCAGGGCTGGCTGAACTGGGTGAACATCCCCGTCCACTGTCAGGCTCACCACTCAATTAGTGGCTCCTTTGTAGAGTGGTCTCCACACACATCACCATTTAATGAGAAGTCCCGCTGGGCCCTGTGCACCTGCTCCTGTACGGAGTTTCCACTGGGATATAGTCTCTGTGAGTTGCTGTGGGTGGGGAGGCTTGTGGTTTTCTCATCTGCAGGAAATAGGAGGTTAGGGGCCTGCCTGTCCCCGGGTTTTGGAGAGGTTGTTCTTGGCAGTGGGGTTGTGTTGAAGCACTGTAATCTGTGACATTTGTAGGGAATTAAGTGGACATGTGATTTCATTGCCTGCAGCTCCTTTAGGGAGTTCTCAAGCAAGAGCATCAGCCGCTTTTCATAGTAGTTATTGGCATTCATGAGGGGTCTTGAATGGGGTCTTGAATGCCTTGTTGGGGTATGGTGTGTGCTGTGCTGCCAACATGTTTCTGGATAAAAAACCAGAACATGGACATGGCTGCAGAGGAAAGGTCATTTTAAAGACTTCTGACTCAGGAGCCACCATTCAAGGTTTCTTCATCTCTGCATCAAGGGCTCGTCCAGAAAGGAAGCATGTCTCCTCCTGAAGGGTGCTGCTCCAGAATGGGGACACACTTCAGACGAGTCACCCTGTGGGAACTTTAGAAGTAAAGGCCTGTGCTTTAGCGACACCCGTAAATGAATGCTGACTCCTGTGTGCGAAGATGTGTGACCATCCTGGATGCTGAGCTGGTTGGCCTGGTGTGGGAGGCCTTGGAGTCATTGCCCTGGTCCTTCCTACCTCAGGGGCTACCCCACTGACCTAGATTGTGAGCTCTTGCTCTGTGACCTTCAAGGCTTGTCCCCTTTCTCCATTCCCTACTCCCACTCTCCCACTCCCATCCCCCTGCACAGTAAGTGATGCACCTGTTTTCCTTCCTGTCTCACTTCTGGTGACTACTGATGTGTCCCTGTGTCTGGAATATACCATTTTTTGTCAAATCTAAGATGCTCTTATTTGTAAAACCACTATCTTATGTACCACCTGGAAAGAAAAACAGTTTCCGTTGAACTGTGACATGGTGGTTTCTTATCAGTTAACATTTTTATTTTCTACTTATTTAAAGAGCTCTTTTAGACTTAGATATCGATTTTTCCATTTATCACTCTTGTGCATAGATAAAAAGGAAAATATATGTGAAATACATCTTCCAGTGTCTGCTTTTTGCCTCAAAGATGTTTGTGTCTGTTTATCTGAGACAAGAGTCTTCTTCCTCTGTACCTCCAAGCTCTGGTGGACGCAGTGCTTCCTGAGGGCCCTGGGCTCTCACCGTCGCTTGGCATCACGTAGAGTTGGCCAACTTTTGACTCTTCTGGGAATTTTATCTAACTTCCCAATTCACCCTCCACTTCTGTCCCACTTGATTTTGTGTCTGGAGATTACATTGCTTTAGTATTGCTTCTGAAATTTTCTTCCAAGGCACTGGCCTGCATCCTGCAGACTCTGCTGTGGGTGGGTCTTGTGTTGGAGCAAGTGCTGGGCATGATGGTGTGTTACGGCCCAGGGATAGAACTATCCCTATTCTAAAGATGAGGAAACTGAGGGTCAGGGAGGTTTGGTATGTTAGTAATGGTCATTAAGCAGAAAGAGGTAGAAGGCTATAGAGGCAGACATAAGATGTTGGTCACTGTGAGGTACACCTCAATCTCATGTCAGACTATGGAAATAAAGGGCATCTAAGAATTCATGATTAGAGCCTTTCTTTTTCTCATGTGTCAGTTACCTTCTTCTGTGAGATCCCAGCTCCAGGCCCTGGCCTTAATGAGGGGAAATGGTAGCCTCATCAAAATGTGTGCATTTACATCTGTTCACTCCTAGTCCCCAGAATCCTTGTAAACTGAAGGACTTCCTGCTTTTTATTTTTTGAGAGATGCACAGTTGATGAGCACCTTCGAAAGGTTTTTGAGCATTTCTGGCTGCGAGGTACCCTGTTGAGTGCTGGGGTCTGTGGATGTGAACATGGTGTTCTGCCACCCTTTAAGTTCACAGTTGCCACCAAAATAACTAGAGAAAGACCTAAGAAATAATAATTAGGGGTAAGTTGAATAGGGACTGGATAGTAGATGGAATTTAAGGCATCATTATTAATTTTAATTAGTGGCAGTAATGGCCATGTGGTTATGTTTTTTGAAAATTCTTACCTTTTCTAGATATAAACTGAAGTATTTACGGACACAGTGACACTACCACTGTTGAAAAATTGTGAGGGAACAAGATTGACTGAGTGTGCCATTGAATGACTGATGGGCACCCGGGGTTCATAATACTACTTTATTTTTGCCTACTTAGAAAATTTTATTTAAAAAGTTTAAAATTTTTATAGGTATATATAACTTAAATTAGCAAACCAGCAGAAAACTAGTAATTTAAAAAAAGGAAATTAAGACTTTGTAATACAGTCAGTGAAGGTTTCTACTCCCAGTTTCCAGTAGCTGTGTGGGGGGGTGTGTGTGTGTGGGTGGCGGGGTGAGTTTCCCCTCCACAACCAGTCAGTGCCCAGACCCCAGCTGCATGTCCTGCCATTCAGCCTAGTTCTGACACTGCCCACCTGGAAATGCATCAGGCCCTGTAGGCAAGGCCGCAGTCCCGCAGACTCCCCACGCCCCACTCCCCCCTTCAGGTGCCAGTTGCAAGCCCAGACTGTCACCTGTGTTTCTGACCAACATGCTATACATCAGAGGTTCCCACGAACCCCTTCTTGGGTTCAGTTAATTAGCTAGAGTAGAAAACCCATCTATTTACTAGATTACTGAATTGTTACAAACGATATTCAAGGATACAAGTTAAGTCAGGTGAAGAGACACGTAGCAGCAGCTGGAAGGTCCCAAACAAAGGTGCTTCTCCTCCTGGTGCTTGGGGCCCAGCCTGGTGGCACATGGACGTTTTCCAGTTCCCCAACCTGGAAGCTCTGCAGACTCCGTCCTTTTGGGTTTCTGGAGGCTTCACTCCATAGACACTGTTGATCAAGTCATTGGCCATTGGTGATTGAGTCAAACTCCAGCCCCTCTCCCTCGAGGAAATCACGGGATGGGATTGAAGGTTGCACTCCTCTATTCATGGTTGATTCCCTTGCAACCAGCCCCGATCTGCAGGCACTTCCAAAGGCCTCCTTAGCCCAGCAGTGGTGGAAAGGAGCTTGTCGTGAGTAACAGGACAGCCATTTCACCTTGTGGATCAGAGGACAAGATACCAAGCAGAACAAAAGATGTTTCTGTGGCTCTTACTGCTCAGAAAATCCAAGGGTTTGGAGAGCTGTGAGTCAGAAATAAGGCCCAGGACAAAATATATATGAGAAATATATGTTTGTCATATGAATGACCAAAGTATATTTCTCATCAATTACAAAAACATAGTTAAAACACACATAAGCCTCTATATCTTTCTGTAATTTAGGAATATCCAGTGATGGTTCTTTTTAAAAGGATGCTTCAGAGGTCGCCTCAGATCCTGAATTGTCTACCTGTATCACCAGGAAACTATTCTTATGCTTGGTATCGTTTCTTCTCTAAGAATTCTCTGGAAATTGCTAGTTTTTTGTGAACCTTTTGATGGTAGAGTAGCAGTTTAGGTAGTTTGGGAGACTGCTTACTTTTGGCCAGGTTGCTCAGTGGCCCAGAGATGCTGTCGCTCAGCAGCGTCTGGCGTGGATGTCTTACGACGCTGCCGACCCCTTCTTGTGCGACAGGCACCGGAGGGCGGAACACATGCCTATGCGTTCACTTATCGCAGGCAGCTTGCCTGCTGTCACAGGTGATCCACTTGAGCTGTGGTTGGTTTGGGAAGCCACGGTGGGAGACGTTTAATAAATATATAGTATTCCTTTTTGTTTCCCCCACAGGATATTATTGTGAAAGCCTCATGCTTTTCATTGTACTTGTATATGAGAGATTTTTGACAAATATATGATGTTGCATATTTTCTGTGGAGTATAATTCCTGGTGCTGCACATTAGTATCAGGGCTGTGGCCGAGAAGCCTGAAGCATTTTGAGCCGGGGGTCATCAGTCTTCCCTCCCTGCCTGTTTGCATGCCTCCTGCCCTCACACAGGCAGTGTTCTGTGGATGTAGCTGTGACGCAGCATGGCTAGGGCTGGAATGTTAATATTCCCAAAGCTGCCCAAGATTTGGCTCTAGGGAAGGTCGACTGCAGTCATGCTGGTCTCAGAACCGCAGTCCCGAGTCGCCAGTAGGTTACAAATGGCAGGTTTCTGTCTCGCTGCTGCAAAGCTGCTGCTTCAGCCTGGAAGGTGCTGATTGCCTAGGCTGGTGATCACTCCTTAACCTTTACATCGCAAAGTGCTGATGTCAGGAGCCAGCCCAGGCTGTTCTTGGGTGGTCTGAGTTCCGGGCCTAAGGCTGGGCATCAGGAAGAGGGCATAGCTTGGCTGTCCAGACCTCACGGACAAGCCCGCAGAGGCAGATGAGGCCCCATGAGGCCTCCCTGTGCAGAGGCTGTTGAGGCTTGTCTTCTGTCTGTGCTTGCTGACTTAGGAGGCCCCCCATCAGTCTGCATTAAGAAGCTGTTATTTGGGTCTCTCTTGTTTTCCAAAGAAGCGGAATGTAGGTAAAGTATCCCCTCCATGGGCATGACTCTGACTTGGCATGTAAGTGTTTATACTTAAGATAGAGTTTTCAGCTTAAAGAGTTTTTCTGCCTTACCCGTGGGGAATGCATGGTGGCATATTGCCCCAGAGGGATTTTCTGATCCCTGTTGGCCTGATACTCCTTCCTGCTATCCCAGGGGTGTTTGAAAGCCAAGCTTTCCTAGTCCTGGGAGAGTTTAGCTGAGGCTTCTGCGGGGAGGGGGGCTGCTGTGTGTGGGAGTCTGGACTGCCTGTGGGATGAATCTGGTGCCCCAGGCCCCCACGTGTTGGGTTGGAGGGGGTGGTTCTGCCCACTTGGCTGGCCGAGTTCCTGTGCCAGTGTCCAGGTCTCTATGGGTAGCTGGGCAGCTTGACACACCTACACTGGGCAGATGGAGAGCATCCAGCTCATCCTGGCTCAGGGCATGGGTTTGGGGGGAGTCTGCAGGGAAGAGCCCAGGGCGATGCTGCCATCAAGCTCTTGGCTGGATGGGTGGCTGACCTGAGCTGTAATGCTGACAGGACCCACAGGATGTGTTGCCCAGGGGCCACTGCCTGGGTTTGAATTCTGGCTTCTCTAGTTGGTTCTGTAAACTCAGGCAAGATACTCAGCCCCTCTGTACCTCGGTTTCTGCATGTGCCATCTTTCCTTGTTCAATTAGACCCTGGTAGCCTGGTAGCCACATCGTAAACGTGGATGTAGTCTCATGGTGTCAGGGTGGGAGGGGCTCGTGCCCTTGGCTGGCTGGGCCATCCTGTCATTGGCATCATCCGTCCCAGACATCTGTGCCCACTGAGCCAGGCTGCCGACCACCTCCTCCCCCTGCCGCCCCGCCTCTGCCCCCCCCCCCCCCAACTGTTTCAGCCAAGAGCCTCCTTTCCAGGAAGCACCTCCGCCTGCATGGACCTTGTCTAGGGCCTTCTCCCTGGAAGGGAGGTGCGGACAGGGGTCTGCAGCCCTTGCCCCTCTAGTGAGGAAACAGCCCCGGAGAGGGTGGCTGAGTGCCTGGCGGGCCCCGAGTCTACGGAGGGAGAGGCAGCAAGCTGTGGGCCAGAACTTTGCCACCCCCCGCCCCCACCAGGACATTGTTTCCCAATTTATCCCTTAGTCTCATGTCTTTAAAAATCATACAAGGATGTGGTTTTTAACTACGTGACTGTGTAATTAAGTTTTAAAAACTCCTAATTGGCAACTGTTTTTTTCTATATCTTGAGCTGTTATTATCTGAATACAGCATGTTATTTGAAAACTTTCCCACAAGATTTTAATTAGTAAGCATTCCTGTAGTCTCATTAGTTCAGTTTCTGACTTGCTTTTGAAACTAGGTGAGTGACAAGTGGCGACGAGTCAATAATCGCAGCAGACACCCCTGTGAGGGCAGGACTAGTTCTGTTGATTAGAACAGTGTACATGTGGTTTCTCTGATGCCTCTAATTAAGGTACCTTAGAACTAGACTGCAGATTAATAGACATGCTGTGTGATGATTTCAAGACGAGTGATCCACCTGGAAACGTGAACTTCGGTTATGGTAATCGAAGGAGGCTGGCTCTGACGTCAGACCTGGGTTCGAATCCTGCTGGTACTGCCTATTACCCTCGCTGTGTTTGTCTGTGGGGAGGGAGCTGATAGAAATGAGTGAGTTGGTGGGGACGATGCTGGTGCAGATTAATGAGGGTTCCTTTAATTTCACTGGCATGTGTACTCACTGTTCTTTTTCACAGATGCTTCGGGGGCCACTCTGGGCTCCTCTGAGGGGCGGGGGGGCCTTGCTGGGAGCAGACATCCAGGTGGAGGGTAACTTCATGGTGTGAATTGGTGACTAGGATATGAATCAGGACGGAACCCCCGGGAAGACGCTCTCTGCCTTCTGTGTTCTGTCTCCCTCTCTCGGGCCTGTGGAATCGCTGTGGACCTGGCATGCTTTATTTTTGCCCAAGTTGAAGTTTTGGTGCTGAGTGGGGCTAGATATGTCACATTTGGATTACATTTGAAGATAGATATTGTAATTGGCCAAAGTGTAGTATACGTTCCCAGGGGCACCAAGAGCAAAGCAGACCTAATGGATTAATGGGCGTGATGGAGGAGCTGATGGGATGGTCATTTCATGGGTGTCTGGCTTCAAGTCCTGCCTTTTCAGTCCATAGACGTTCTGGCTGCCAGCTTCTCCTGAGGCTGTGGAGCTGACCCTCCTTGTGGGGTCCCCTTGCTCCATGCCCCACCCTTCAGTGTGAGCTGGGGGATGGTCTGGCTCTAATATCTTCTGTATTTCCTGTGTTACTTAATTACTCCAGGAATGGAGTGTTGGAGCTGTAAGAAGGAAGGTGTAGTTTTAGGTCTGTACACGTAGATACAGTGGACGAAACCTAGAAACCTAGCCATTGCCCAAGCTGACAGCCGGGAAACCACATACACAAATCACATTTAAAGTACTAATTAGGGAGCCAGGATGAGGGAGCCGGGAGCCAGGCTACGAGGTGACTAAAGGTCACTGGCAACCCTCACGCTTGCAGCACATTAAAATGTTGTGAGATTTAAAATCCCATTTTAAGACACTGGTCTTTCCTTGAAAAAGCTGTCTTAGCTGTTAAGTGATACCCAGAGAACATAGACGAAGGTGGTCGGCATTCAGCATGTGGTTTCTTCTGACTGCTGGCTGGGGGCATGCTGCGTGTTTGCTTGGTGTCTCTGGGATGATTGGGAGCAGCTATAACTGCATGTGCTTGAAGATCCCCATGGCATCTCTCAGCCCTTCCCCTGTGCAGGGCCCCGCTGCCCCATCCTCTGATCTGTCTGTGACAGAGGGGAACAGTGCCTGAGACAAACAGGGAGAGGAGCCGGAGCCGTGGCTGGGCCTGATCTCTGCTCGACCAGCCCTTGAATATTGGGCCACGTGCGTGTGGAGTGGAGGGTCTGTATCTCCAGATCCTGCTGATCCAGCAGAGAATGGGGCTTACAGCCCCGCACCTTCCCATGTCCCTCACCAAGTGCCACTGTTGACACCAAAACTCCCCAGCCAGCTGCACACTTGCATCCAGTAGACCAGCGGTCACCAAACTTTATGACACCAAGGACCAGTTTTGTGGAAGACAGCTTTTCCACAGACCAGGGGGATGCTAGCAGTGGGGAGCAGCTGTAAACACAGGTGAAGCTTCTCTCATTTTCTCATTGCTGTGTGGCTCAGTTCCTCACAGACCAGGGACCGGTGCTGGTCTGTGTCCTGGGGTCTGAGGATGCCTGTGGTGGATTGAGCATCTTGAGGGCCAGCACCTGCCCAGCTCCTCCCCTTCCAGCCCTCCTTCCTTCCAGAGATTCATCAGTAGCCAAGGTGTACCAGCCCAAGGGAGGCCACAGTGGGTGAGGCAGATGAGGGTCTGGGAACATGCATTCTGAGTGGGACTAGGGTTAGGGGCCACCAAGGCAGTGTCAGACAGCTCTACGGGGAGCTCCACAGAAGCTCATCAGAAAGGACTGAAGAGGGCATATTTGAGGGAGAACTAATGTCTAGAAGGGTATGCTGGAAGACTGTCCAGGCGTGGAGAACGTCATGTGCAAAGGTGCTGGGGCCAGGTGAACTTGATGTGCTTGTACAGTGTAAAGCAAAAGGGTCAGCAAATGAAAGTGTGGTGGACAAGGGCCCCACAAGGTCAGAGAGTGCTCAGGGCATGGTTGCATTCAGGGATTTATCTGTGCCAGTCACCGTATTCCCTGCATGTGGCCTGGCACCCAGCACACTGTAGAGGCTGTGGTTGGTATTTTGTCAGCTTTAAGATGAGACTGAAATGAGTGGAGTCCTGGTGATGACAAGGGCCTTGAGCCTGGGCTCAGTGAAGGGTCTGCTGCCCTTGTGAGGTAGCCTGGCCCCTGCTTCCCTCTCCCTGGACTTGGCTTCTTCTCGGGGACTGACCCAGCCTGGCGTTGGCAAGTCACTGTGCCACTTTCATGCAAGTGAAAGCTTGCTCTTTGGTAACGTCTGTTGAAACGCATGATGCGACCTGTGAAGGGTTTGAAGTTGACCTCTAAGTTCAGGGAGGAGCTTGGGTGCCCCAGATACGTGCTGAGTGACTGCTGAGGTTTGTCCACCTTTGTGAGTTGTAGAGAACCATTGATAGGATTTATTGCAGGGCTTGGTGTTCTGAGGATGTGACAGAAGACAAAATTATGTCCTCAATTATTTGGGGAGTTTGGAGGCCCTGATGGCATCTGGAGTCATTGGAACAAGAATTCAGTGAGAGTGGATGCATATCACTACCCTGTGTTCAGCTGTGGTTAGTTCAGCAGTGGTTATTCTCCTAGTGTGTTGGTGGTGGTAGTGGCGGGGGGCAGGGCGGAAGGCACAAATCAAGGGGAAGGTAGGGTGGGCAGCAGAGGAGCATAGGAGGGGAAGACTTTCTGCGGCAGGACAACTCACACGATGCACACTGGGCTTTCTGTGTCTTACATTTTTGGGGGTTTTCTTGTTGGTCAGGGAGGAAAGAGTTGTGAAATGAGCAAGTTTCTTTGTGTGCTCAGAGATTTCTTTTCCTTTCACCCTTGCTCCGCCTCCTTCGTTTCACCCCTGCACAGAACAGACTTTTGCAGAAATGAAGACTCAGTTGCAGCCTGGCTTACTGGGCAGGATCTCTAGGAGAGGTTCAGGGGTTGTCATTAGTAAAGGCTGTTTGGCACACAGCTGTCTTCCCAGCTAAGTGTCTGCCCCTGCAGTGCCTGGTGGAGCTGGAGCCTGGTTCCCTGAATCCTGTCTCAGCCCTCCTTCCTGCTGTGTCTGCACACAGCTGTCTTTTCAAGGCTCTGTCACCTCATCTGTGAGGTGGAGACAGAAGGCTTTTGGGGCCGTTACAAGGGTTAGATGAGGTGTTGCCTCTCAGGCACTTATCAACCCTGTGCCCATCAGTAGAAAGTGTTCTGTACATTGGGTGGGGGCTGTGGATGTACATGTGTGTGCATGCTTGCCCCTTAACTCAACTGCTGGAAAGTAATTTTATGTCTGCAGCTACACACACACAGACTTGTGCACACACACGCAAACACATGCATGCATCTTTCCTTCTTCCTGGCCAAAAAAGGTGTACCTGGCACACTTCATTAGAAATGTGAAGTTGTTTTGTGGAGCTCAGCACATTTCCTTCCATCTCAGGGAGCAAGGTGTTTCACCTGTGAAGGTGCTGGCGGAGGTGGAGGTGGGGTTACACCTGGGCCCTGAGCAGGCCGTTTTGAACCCAGCACACCCAGCCCTGGGGAGCAGGGACCCACCAGTTGGAGCATGCTTAGTGTTCATATTTTAAAAACTGTCTAATCTCATGACCAATGCTAACTACTGAATCTCACAAATGAAGTATTTGCAGAGTGAAGGGGTTTGCTTGTAGATTGCTCTTGACTTGCTGCATTAAAGGGAAATCTCAAGGATTGTTGTTTACAGTAAAAGTAATGATCAGCATATATGGCAATTGTTTGGAGCTTAAAGGAAATGCAACCTCCTTCGGGACTGAATGAATATCAGGAGTGGCCTGAGGTTTTCAGTAGTTGAGCAGTCTTGGATTTCATTTTGCTATCTTACTTTAATCTAGGTGGGGTTGGTTTGTTTTCACTGTAGTTTTGAGGGAGGAGGTATGATTCTATGTGTGAGGGTCAGTGACCATGGGGATGTAATTCTCAAGGAAAACTGATCAAGTACCAGCTAATCGAAAGCATCAGGAACTTTTTCATGATTAGAGGACACAGATTGTCAGCCACTCGGGGGAAATGAACAAAGCCATGCCTTCCAGTCTGCTGTGGAATTGGTGGGTGATGCTCAGTGCCCTGCGCAACACCCTGACTGTTTCCCCACAGCCCTGCACGTGCCCATTTGAGTGAGGGCAGAGGCTCTCCATCAGGGACCCTTGCCTAGGAGCCGAGACCCTCGGGGAGCATCAGGTGGTGCAGGCTGGGACATAGGAGTTGGGGCGTGCCCATGCTTCTGAGGTTCCTGGACTTAGGCTGATTCCTCTGTTGGGGAATAATAAACTACATAGAGTTTACAGATGCTGGAAGTGGGTTCTCCAGGAGGAAGTTGATGTTTTGTGTCTGTTTTCTTTACTTCTGTACAATTATGTTTATCTAACACATTTGTGGAAACCTTTGAGGCTTATATGATTATTTTCTTCAAAAGCCCTGGTCAGTTTTTCAGTGTGTAAAGAGAGGCCAGTGAGCTATTTCAGGTAGAATTTTGACAGAGAATCACCCTGGGTCTCAGGATTTCATAGGTTTGGAAACTCAATGTTATTAGTTCACCTAGGAGGTTATCCACCAAAGTCTGGGGTTTCCATAAACCACAGCTGTAAACAGTTGGTAAATAAGGACAGCATTCATAAATTACTAATGGAGCTGAGCCTGGGTGAGAAGGCACATGTGCTGGGTGACAACTGTGTTCTCATAGGTGAGCTTCCCTCCCTCTGTGGAAGTTTGAGGAATCGGCCTTCACCCTTCTGGGGATATTTCTGTGCATGAATCAATACCCTTTCCCTAGGGTGCTGAAGAGATTCATTTTTCAAAAAACTCAGTGTGCAGTGTATTAAACTGTTGTCTCAGCTCCAAGTCCTTGGAGACTCTGCTCTGTGCCACCAGAGCTAGGACTCTGCACTGCACATTTGTGCCCTGGGGGAGGTGTGGTCCAGGGGACAGCAGAGTGGGAGGCAGAGATTGGTCCTTCCTGTGGCTCCCTGCAGCCCCATGAACCCATCTCTGTTTCTGCTGCCATGAAGACTCTGGTGTGTCCTTTCCCAGCATGGACAGAAACAGCCTCACTGCTCCCCACCCATCCTAGATACCTGTCACCAGCTGAGCAGCCTCCTTGCTCAGGGGTGGCCTCAGGCCCCTTCCTCGTGAGTTTGTAGGGCTCGCTAATTCCGCTTCTTCCCGGGTTCCCTCCATCCCGGGGTGGTGGCTGCTTTCTGCACTTGCCACCTGACTGATGCCTTGGAGTTTTCTTTGTGCCCTGTCAGTTACCTGCTCAACAACCTGATAAAGCCTCTATTTAAAAGCTTGTCCATTTTCTGAATTCTAGAAGTTGGATCCTGACTGTTGCACCTGACTTTCTTCTCAACATTCTTCAGTAATCCGTCAACAGAACTGTTTCCCCCCAAAATGTATTTTGCTGAATTATATCATAACCTATCTTACACTCCTTGGATTTTTTGCTTCAGTTTCTCAGCGAATCTGCGACTCTGTCTTCTCATCAGCTACATTTGTAGATCGTTGCCAGCTAGAGTGAGCGATTTCCTAGAAAGATTGCCACAGATGGCTCATGTCATTCATTCTTTTGGTTCTTTTTAGCTTTATTTTGGGAGGGTGACATTTTACAACCTTACCTCCAAATTCTGTGTCCATTACACAAGAGCTCTGAAATTTCCTTCCACTTTTAGATGATGGCTGTTGTGTACTTAAGCTATGTATACTTTTGAAAAGATTCGAGGTACCTTATCTGAAAAAGCATATTATGTGTAAATAGATTTGTTAAAGAGTTTAAAAATTTGAGGCCATATGATGGGGGGAGGACAGGGAGAAGGAGGAGAAGAGGATGAAGAAGGAAGTGTGAAGGGTGCCAGCTCCGAGTTTCATCCCCCAGTAAGTCCTGGGGTTGTTCCCATCTGTGTGAATCCGCTCTTCAGTGTAACCCTATGTAATCCCAGTGGGGATTGTCATCCCCATTGACAGCAGAGCCCCAGCCCCGAAGAATTGCCAAGTAGAGCTCCAGTGTGCGTGCTTCTCGGCAGGTCTGAGTCTTGGTAGCTGAAGCAAATGGAAACTGTGGTGGGTTGCATAGCTCTAATTTTCTAATACAATGAAGCATTTCTTGTGAAAATTGACATGTTCTTAGCACACAGACTTGATAAGACTCTCATAGACTTCAAAAGACTCAAAGACTTCTAATCTCAAAGACTTTCCAATGAGAATAGACTCATGGAAAAGACCCTGATGCTGGGAAAGATTGAAGGCAGGAGGAGAAGGTGATGACAGAGGATGAGATGGTTGGATGGCATCACTGACTTGATGGACATGAGTTTGAGCAAGCTCTGGGAGTTGGTAATGGACAGGGAGGCCTGGCGTGCTGCAGTCCATGGGATTGTAAAGAGCTGGACACGACTGAGTGACTGAACTGAACTGAGACTTCAAAGATCATTGAGCATCATAATGGATAGTGTCCGTTGTGGGAAAAGTTATTGAATACTAGGTGCTGGGATGCAGATGTGGCCTTTTATTTTGATCAGTTCCTGAAGCGGAGGTGGGAACCCCAGGTTGCGCTGTGTGAAGGCATGTCTGAGCAGAGGACGCGATGCCCCCTCCATGGCCAGACCTGCAGCTCTGACCTGATCAAGGGCGCATGGGCTGTGTCCCTCAGCCTCCAGTCACCTCACTCAGCAGGGACAGCATGATGTGTTGCTAAGAGGTCAGGCTTTTGAGAAGTGGATTTGAATCTGCCCTGCACCATTTCTGGCCATGTGAGATACTTAAACTCTCTAACCTTAGCTTCTCCACTTATTAAATGGGAGCAGTCTCAGCCTTACTGTACTTAGGATGGAATACGTGTGCTTCCCTCAGAACATCTAGAGAGTTTGGCTTAAAGGAGTTTATATGGTGAACTAAAGCTATCAGAAGAGGAGTAGTCAGAGCCAGACAGCTTAGGGAGGGGAGATGAGAGGGGGCTGTGAGGCTGACCCTGAATGTGGGTACAGGTGTCTGGCTCTTGTTTCCACGGGTCTGCTTGGGGCTGCTGCTTCCCCCTTTATAGATAGGAACAGGCTGAGACACACACAGCCTGCCCTGCGTCAGGGGTGCCCACATCCATCAGCCTTCTGGAGGTGTCCTTGCCCAGTGGCCTTGGGGGTGTGACCCCAGGCTGGTGCGGCCCTGCCCTGAGAGGCCTGGCAGCTGCCCTTCATTCTCCTTGGAGCCAAGCTGCTGGGCTGTGAGATGTCTAGGTCACTCTGCTAGAAAAGGGAGGCTTGGAGCTGCCGCGGGGGGGACAGGCAGGCTGTGGTATGGGAGACTGGGCAAAAAAAGGGCCCTGTGCCTGCCAGGTGCCCACTCTGGTGCCCTGAGAGGCACTAAACCACTGCTGTGTTAGCCACTGGCTTCTTGCAGGAAGGTAGCTGGCGAGGCCACGTGTTGAAAGGTATTTGCCTTAGTCCCTCGTGTCACTGAGCTGAGCCAGCTCTTGCCCAGCTTGCTTTCCATCTTAAGACTATATGCCAGTCTGCATGTGTGGTGTCTTCTCACTGTGGAAAATAGTGCTGTTGCTAAATCGTGTCTGGTTCTTTTGTGTCCCCATGGACTGTAGCCCACCAGGCTCCTCTGTTCATGGATTTTCCCAGCAAGAATACTGAGTGGGTTGCCATTTCCTTCTCTGGGGGTCTCCCCCCAACTAGGGATCGAACCTGTGTCTCCTGCTTTGCAGACAGATTCTTTACTGCTCAGCCACCAGGGAAGCCCCTAGGATGTGCCAGGTTAGGTTGATCCATGGCAGAAATTTTTCCCTTTTAAGAGGATTTTAATTACTGAACCAAACGGGTTAAAGATGTACTATGTGTGATAATTATGACTAAAGAACTCCTGTTCATTGCAGATCAGTCATTTGCTTAAGTGATTTCTATGTGGTGTTTGTTAATATGTGAATCTTGTCACTGGAGGATTCAGAGGAGCAGGTAATGGCTGCTTATTGCTCAGGGCAGAAGGTGATGCCCAGGGCAGAAGGTGGCACCCAGGCCTCTAGTCCTCTCCCTCCCTCCCTCCTCTTGCTGGGACCTCTTTAATGTTTCTGCATTTGACCCTCAGCTTACTTGAATTTTTTTTCCATTAGGCAAATTAGTCCTTATTAATTCCCAATTAACTCCGGTTTTCTAGCCCTGGGGGTGCCTGGTTGAGAATTACTGTCCATGCTGAGTCTCCTTAATGCCCCTTCATTTATTTCTTCTCAAAGATAGAATCGATTTGGTCTGAAGTATGTGCAGTCACAGAATCAGAGAGACTTGAAAGCTCGAAGACATCTTTTCTTTTGGGTTTTAATTCACGCAGAGGTCCTCCAGTTCAGTAAAGACGTTCCTTTAGCAGCAGATGGTAAACAGATTCTGCAGAATGAGTAATTCCTTCATTTCTGTCTGAATGGTTTGTTTAGAAGCAAACAAAATGATTCCCACTTCCTATTAAACTTGTGAGAACATCAGAATCATACTAAGTTACTGTCCAAAGCTGTGGCTGGGAACAGGGAAGGAAAGGAACCAAAAATGAAAGGGCTTGTCTGGCATTTCACAACTCAGACCCAGGGTCACGGGAGACTAGTGTACATTAAACTCTTAATTTAATGAACCATTAATCCAAATTGTTAAAACACTGTGTATTTTACTCGGTAGGTATAATTTTTTATCATATTGACATTATCACTTTTCAGTGAACCAAGTAAATTTCCTTACTTTTTATATTTTCTTTTAAAAATTATTTAAAAAATTTTAAATTGTGGTAAAATACACCTAACATAAAATATTCCATCTTAACTATTTTTAAGTGTCCAGTTCAGTGGCATTAAGTACATTCACATTGTCTTGCAAACATCACCATCATCCATCTCCAGAACTTCATTTTGTAAAACTGAAACTCCATCCCCTTTAAATACTAACTCCACCCCAACCTGGTCCCTGGCAACCACCACTGTACTTTCTGTATCTATGAATTTGACTATTAAAGGGACCTCATATGAGTGGAATCATAGAATATTTGTCCTTTTGTGATCGATTTACTTCATTTAGCACAACATCTTCAAGGTTTGTGATGTAGTGTGTTAGAATTTCCTTTTTAAGACTGAATAATATTTCATTGTATATACATTCATCATCTATTGATGGATAATTGTATTAACTCTACCTTCTGGCTATCGTGAATGCTGCTATTTCTTATATTTAACATGAAGATGAAACATAATTTAATCTATCCTTGATATCAGCAAAATGTAAAACATCACATGTACCAAATATACATTGAATCATTAATACTTAACTGGTTGGCAGTTTAGGGCAACTTTTTCATTTCTGAGTCTTTAGCTTTGGCATCAATAAAATAGATAACAATACTAATTCATCTTAGGTTTCAGGGATCAAAAATGAGTTAATATGTATGAGTGTATATTATAAAAAAGAGTATGTAATTCTTAGTAGTTAATACCAGAATAACTTCTGAATTTTCTTCTTTGCATTCTGGTAAGTAGATATTTTTAGTAGAGATTTGGCATAACTTCATTCTTCTGGACAGAGAAGGCGATGGCACCCCACTCCAGTACTCTTGCCTGGAAAAATCCCATGGACGGAGGAGCCTGGTAGGCTGCAGTCCATGGGGTCGCTAAGAGTCAGACACGACTGAGTGACTTCACTTTCACTTTTCACTTTCCTGCATTGGAGAAGGACATGGCAACCCACTCCAGTGTTCTTGCCTGGAGAATCCCAGGGACGGGGGAGCCTGGTGGGCTGCCGTCTGTGGGGTCGCACAGAGTCGGACACGACTGAAGCGACTTAGGAGCAGCAGCAGCAGCAGCAGCAGCATTGTTTGGGAAATTTTATACTCTTTTTAGCACAAACTTGAACTGTTTGGGGTAGTTTGTGGGATTGGGGATTTGCAGGCATATCTAGCTTCTCTGGGGTCAGTGTGCTCCCACAGAATCTATGTCCCATTGGGAATGGCCTTCTTTCTTCCCTGTCTCTTGGTCTGTCTGCTCCTCCCAGGTGTGGGGTCTCCGCTATGGGACAGCATCTCTTTAGACTTGTATGCACATGAACTGTGTACCTTGTGGATTTGCTGTGTCCATTTTCAGGATGTACTTACTGAGCACTGACTGTGTGCTGGGGGTGGCCTGAGATGTGGTGGTGGGGGAGACATTCACTCCAGAGATGGGTCTTGGGGGGGCGGCTGGAATGCTAACTGAAGTGGTGTCTACACCCAGTCGTTCAGTGACTCTGCCCGCCATACCCTGGCTTAGATGCTCCCAGACTGTAGAGTCGCCTCCCCGGGGAGGAGAGGAGTCTGTGATTTCCTCTGACCGCATGCTTGCTTGCTTTCTTGGGAGAGCTGCACTCCTGGTGCATCAGATCCACCGGTGTGCTTTGATGCTGGCTCTTCCGCAGAGCACAGGCGGGCACCGTGTGCTGGGGAGTAGGGGCTACTGTGGACTGCTGCAGTCTCGCGCCCCTGACCTGCTCACCCAGTTCTCATCCCTGTGAGCAGGCAGGTGCCCAGGCTGGCTGTGATCCCCAGAAGCCAGCCCTGGTGACCTGGAGCGGAGCCCGGGTGGGCGGGGATGTGTGTCTGGGGCCCAGCAGGTGGTGGCCACTGTCCCTGGTTTTCTCAGGCAGTCAGGAGCCTAGTACGTTCATTGCTGAGAGTTTCTCGAGATCAGTAACATTCCATTGTGTTTCTGGAGCGTCCAGCGAGTCCACACAGCTCTGTTGCTGGGGCCACCCGGCATTTTTCACCGTTAACCATCCTGTGAGGTATAGGTGTTACTGACCTGATTCTGCAAATGAGCAGGTACAAATGCTGAATAACTTCCTCAGGGTCACGTGTTCCTAAGTCAGAGAAGTGTGATTAAAAGACCAGGAGGACTTTTCTCTGCTCTCCGAGCTCTGATGCCCGGGAGGTGCCAGCTGGAAGCAGGCTGGGGCTCAGCAGAGGGTGCGAGGCTGAATATTCTGTCCTTTGTTTCTGGAAGGAAACTTTTTCCTCTCTACGTTTTGATGGCTGTCAGGTAAGCTTCCCCAGGGTCATGTCCCGGAATCCCCCTGTGGGGCCCTGCAGATGGCTCTGCACACCCTGGCCTTTCTCTCAGGCCTGGTGCCTACAGGAGGGCAGTGTGGTTCCTGGTGTGCTCAGCTTCTGTCTGTTCTTGGGTTTAAGGCATCGGATTCCAAGGAGCTGCTTCACCCCTAGCATCGCTGAAGCTGGAATGAGTACTTAGCATTGTCCCTACCCCACCAGGCCCGCAGCGCCTCAAGGGCAGAGCCTGTGATTTATCTGTTGACACATCCCAGCTGCCCACATGGTCTTTGGAGAAGAGCAGGGGTTCCACATCTTGTTTGTTCAATGAACGATTTAAAAAATGAAGGCTCAAGTCCTAGAAGTAGTTTTAAGTTGCTAAGATTCCAGGGACTCCATCACTGTATGCTAAATTCTAAGGTTTAGTTAATATACCTCAGATGGTTTCACAGAACATCCAAGAAGCTTCCTTGTTCTGCACCTACTGTGTGCCTCCTACTGACACACCTCCTCCAGCTATTCCTACAAATGCTGGCGCCACCTAGCATTTCTTTTCACCATTAACCATCCTGTGAGGTGTAGGTATTACTGACCTGATTCTGCAAATGAGCAGGTACAAATGCTGAATAACTTTCTCAGGGTCAGACATTCCTAAGTCAGAGAAGTGTGATTAAAGTGCAAGGCTGCCTCACTTCACAACCTGTGTGTATATACACATATCCATAGGCATGTGTATGTACACATTCAGAAAGTGTCTGGGGAAGTATGCATGTATACACAAACCTACACACACCCCACCTGGTGTGTGACACGTTTAGGAAGTGTAGGGGGAGAAGTATACAGGTACAGTGTATGCATGTGTGTACGTATGTACACATATATATGTATGTGTATGTGTGTATATACGTATGTTTCCCTGACACTTCTTAAATATGCAATACATAAAATATGTATGTGTGTATGTGTATATATATGTGCATGTATGTATGTACATATGTGTATGTTGTGAAAGTCGCTCAGTTGTGTCTGACTCTTTGCGATCCCATAGACTATACAGTCCATGGAATTCTCCAGGCCAGAATACTGGAGTGAGTAGCCTTTCCCTTCTCCAGGGGATCTTTCCAACCCACGGGTCGAACCCAGGTCTCCTGCATTGCAGGCGGATTCTTTACCAGCTCCGCCACAAGGGAAACCCACATGTGTATATGTGTGTATATATAACCCATCTCCCACTTGCTAAATGTGTCACACACCAGGGGTGCCTCATTGCAATTCTGACTTTTGCAGTAAATGTTGAATGAGCATCCTCCCTGTCTTTTGCTTCCTTGGAGAGGCTGGGATGCTTGGTCAGTTCCATCAGAGCTCCCTGGAGGCTGGCCGCTCTCACATGCACCTCCCCACTCTTGATATATCAGATGCCAATGTGTTTGTTGAGCAGAAAATTTTAAGCCTGCAGAATATACTCTCAGTTTGTCAAGACATATGCAACATGCCTTTCTTAGACTACTTAAAGGATCCTTGACATCCTGGTGGTGTTTTAACAAGTGTTCAGGTCCTGGTTAGCAAAGCTCAGGACCAGGAATGAAAGTTTAATAAACAACATAAGGGCAATGGAAGAAAAATGTGTCGTAAGTGGAACTGTGGGTTCTGTAAATCTGTGATGGGTTATCATTCCTGCTGTTTTGTGTGTGATGATTCCAGTTGCTCCTGAGAATTCTCATCTCCTCCCTCATGTAACTCTGTAATGTGGACACCTTTCCTGGTCCTTTGGAGTGGAGTCTGCTGGAACTAAGGATCGAAGCCTGTAGAAGAGATTTAGGGTCAGCTTCCTCATCTCCTGTTCTGCCCCTTTGCCAGACAGAAGTACACAGTGGATGGAATGAGACACTGCTCCTAAAATGCACCTTCCTTGTTGCTCTCCGCCTGCATGCTTGCTTGGCAGGCACAGTTCCCCCTTCCTGCGAGCCGTATGCATTGTGTAAAGTGCAAAGACAAATCCTCTGAGGGGCTGATTTTAGGTGCTAGTACACTTTAAGGGTATCTCTTCACGGCTGCTTCAGCTAAGCGCAGCCGCTGCTCCTTGCCTTGGATGAGGGGTATCTCCTTGCTGCTGCCCCTCCTGACCTTGAACGTGGAATAGCTCCTCTCAGCCCTCCTGTGCCCATGCAACTGCTGCTCCTTTGACGTGGGGTTGTGCTTTGCTGGAGTAGCCGTGAAGAGATACCCCACGTCCAAGGTAAGAGAAACCCAAGTAAGATGGTAGGTGTTGTGAGAGGGCATCAGAGGGCAGACACACTGAAATCATAATCACAGAAAACCAGCCAATCTGATCACATGGACCACGGCCTTGTCTAACTCAATGAAACTAAGCCATGCTGTGTGGGGAAACCCAAGATGGATAGGTCATGGTGGAGAGGTCTGACAGAATGTGGTCCACTGGAGAAGAGAATGGCAAACCACTTCAGTATTCTTGCCATGAGAACCCCATGAACAGTGTGAAAAGGCAAAATGACAAGATACTGAAAGAGGAACTCCCCAGGTCGGTAAGTGCCCAATATGCTACTGGAGATCAGTGGAGAAATAACTCCAGAAAGAATGAAGGGATGGAGCAAAACCAAAAACAATACCCAGTTGTGGATGTGACTGGTGATAGAAGCAAGGTCCGATGCTGTAAAGAGCAATATTGCATAGGAACCTGGAATGTTAGGTCCATGCTGCTGCTGCTGCTAAGTCACTTCAGTCATGTCTGACTCTATGTGACCCCGTAGGTGGCAGCCCACCAGGCTCCCCTGTCCCTGGGATTCTCCAGACAAGAACGCTGGAGTGAGTTGCCATTTCCTTCTCCAGTGCATGAAAGTGAAAAGTGAAAGTGAAGTCACTTAGTCGTGTCTGACTCTTAGCGACCTCATGGACTACAGCCTACCAGGCTCCTCCATCCATGGGATTTTCCAGGCAAGAGTACTGGAGTGGGGTGCCATTGCTTTCTCCGTGTTAGGTCCATGAATCAAGGCAAATTGGAAGTGGTCAAACAGGAGATGGCAAGAGTGAACATGGACATTCTAGGAATCAGTGAACTCAAATGGACTAGAATGGGTGAATTTAACTCAGATGACCATTATATCTACTACTATGGGCAGGAATCCCTTAGAAGAAATGGAGTAGCCATCATGGTCAACAAAAGAGCCCGAAATGCAGTACTTGGATGCAATCTCAAAAATGACAGAATGATCTCTGTTTGTTTCCAAGGCAAACCATTCAATATCATGGTAATCCAAGCTTATGCCCCAGCCAGTAATACTGAAGAAGCTGAACAGTTCTATGAAGATCTACAAGACCTTTTAGAACTAACACCCAAAAAAGATGTCCTTTTCATTATAGGGGATTGGAATGCAAAAGTAGGAAGTCAAGAAACACCTGGAGTAACAGGCAAATTTGGCCTTGGAATATGGAATGAAGCAGGGCAAAGGCTAATAGAGTTTTGCCAAGAGAATGCACTGGTCGTAGCAAACACCCTCTTCCAACAACACAAGAGAAGACTCTACACATGGACATCACCAGATGGTCAACACTGAAATCAGATTGATTATATTCTTTGCAGCCATAGATGGAGAAGCTCTATACAGTCAGCAAAAACAAGACCAGGATCTGACTGTGGCTCAGATCATGAACTCCTTATTGCCAAATTCAGGCTGAAATTGAAGAAAGTAGGGAAAACCACTAGACCATTCAGGTACGACCTAAATCAAATCCCTTATGGTTATACAGTGGAAGTGAGAAATAGATTTAAGGACCTAGATCTAATAGATAGAGTGCCTGATGAACTATGGACTGAGGTTCGTGACATTGTACAGAAGACAGGGATCAAGATCATCCCCATGGAAAAGAAATGCAAAAAGGCAAAATGGCTGTCTGGGAAGGCCTTACAAATAGCTGTGAAAAGAAGAGAAGCAAAAAGCAAAGGAGAAAAGGAAAGATATAAGCATCTGAATGCAGAGTTCCTAAGAATAGTAAGAAGAGATAAGAAAACCTTTGTCAGCGATCAATGCAAAGAAATAGAGGAAAACAACAGAGTGGGAAAGACTAGAGATCTCTTCAAGAAAATTAAAGATACCAAGGGAACATTTCATGCAAAGATGGGCTCGATAAAGGACAGAAATGGTATGGACCTAAGAGAAGCAGAAGATATTAAGAAGAGGTGGCAAGAATACACAGAAGAACTGTACAAAAAAAGATCTTCAAGACCAAGGTAATCATGATGGTGTGATCACTCACCTAGAGCCAGACATCCTGGAATGTGAAGTCAAGTGGACCTTAGAAAGCATCACTAGGAACAAAACTGGTGGAGGTGATGGAATTCCAGTTGAGCTATTTCAAATCCTGAAAGATGATGCTGTGAAAGTGCTGCACTCAATATGCCAGAAAATTTGGAAAACTCAGCAGTGGCTACAAGACTGGAAAAGGTCAGTTTTCATTCCAATCCCAAAGAAAGGCAATGCCAAAGAATGCTCCAACCACCGCACAGTTGCACTCATCTCACATGCTAGTAAAGTAATGCTCAAAATTCTCCAAGCCAGGCTTCAGCAATACATGAACTGTGAACTTCCAGATGTTCAAGCTGGTTTTAGAAACGGCAGAGGAACCAGAGATCAAATTGCCAACATCCGCTGGATCATGGAAAAAGCAAGAGAGTTCCAGAAAAACATCTATTTCTGCTTTATTGACTATGCCAAAGCCTTTGACTGTGTGGATCACAATAAACTGTAGAAAATTCTGAAAGAGATGGGAATACCAGAACACCTGACCTGCCTCTTGAGAAACCTATATGCAGATCAGAAAGAACAGTTAGAACTGGACATGGAACAACAGACTGGTTCCAAATAGGAAAAGGAGTACACCAAGGCTGTATATTGTCACCCTGTTATTTAACTTATATGCAGAGTACATCATGAGAAACGCTGGGATGGAGGAAGCAGAAGCTGGAATCAAGATTGCTGGGAGGAAATATCAATAACCACAGATATGCAGATGACACCACCCTTATGGCAGAAAGTGAAGAACTAAAAAGCCTCTTGATGAAAGTGAAAGAGGAGAGTGAAAAAGTTGGCTTAAAGCTCAACATTCAGAAAACTAAGATCATGGCATCTGGTCCCCTCACTTCATCGGAAATAGAATGGGAAACAGTGGAAACAGTGTCAGGATTTATTTTTTTGGGCTCCCAAATCACTGCAGATGGCGATTGCAGCCATGAAATTAAAAGGTGCTTACTCCTTGGAAGGAAAGTTATGACCAACCTAGATAGCATATTAAAAAACAGAGAGATTACTTTGCCAACAAAGGTCCGTCTAGTCAAGGCTGTGGTTTTTCCGTTGGTCATGTATGAATGTGAGAATTGGACTGTGAAGAAGGCTGAGTGCCGAAGAATTGATGCTTTTGAACTGTGGTGTTGGAGAAGACTCTTGAGAGTCCCTTGGACTGCAAGGAGATCCAGCCAGTCCATCCTAAAGGAGATCAGTCCTGAGTGTTCATTGGAAGGACTGGTGCTGAAGCTGATGCGAACTGGACATGGAACAATAGACTAGTTCCAAATAGGAAAAGGAGTACATCAAGGCTGTCTATTATCACCCTGCTTATTTAACCTTGGCCACCTCATGTGAAGAGTTGACTCATTGGAAAAGACTCTGGGAGGGATTGGGGGCAGGAGGTGAAGAGGACGACTGAGGATGAGATGGCTGGATGGCATCACCGACTCGATGGACATGAGTTTGAATGAACTCCGGAAGTTGGTGATGGACAGGGAGGCCTGGCGTGCTGGGTTTCATGGGGTCACAAAGAGTCGGACACGACTGAGCCACTGAACTGAACTGAACTGAACACTTTAAGGGCTTACAGGGCTCACAGTTTTTTATTCTTTTGAAAGAATCTCTTTATCCTGAAAAAACAAGCTCAACTCTTTCTTTTAAAGTAAGGAAAGGGGAGAAACCCCTTGGGGACAGGTATGTTGTGTTTTGTGTTGAGTCTCTGGAGCCCAGCAGGTCCTTGGAACACTGGGCACCCCAGCCCTTGACTGGAGGTCAGATTTCCCATGCTATAAATGCAGGAGGGGAGCTCCTGCATGAGACAGTGACTGCAGCTTCACAATACATGCTGCAGTGTTGGTCTTAAAGTGAAGTTGTGTCTTTCAGAAATTATAAGCCCAAACAGCTGGTTTTCTGATTTAGAAACCCCAGTTTATTTTCTGAAGGAGTTTGCAGCAGATGTGGTTCTGTGGGGAAAGTTTATACCTCACGGGTTCCCAGTTTGCGGTCTTTGAGGTATTACTACTTGTCAAAGCCAGGTGGAGGTTGCTTATTGATCTGACATAAGGCTATATGGGCTTTGTGACAACCGCCTCTGCGTCTGGTTGGAATGACACTCACTAAGTGTGATGACTCAGGGCACCTTGTGGCTTTTTTTCCCCATCGAGAGAGCAAACTAAGTCACTCCCTGCTTCTTTCCTAGGTGTTGATGGAAAGAGTCCATAGGGGAAACGACAAAGAGGGTCTCGGGTAGTGGAGAGGTTGGAAGCCTTCCGGTACTGTGACTGTGCCGGTCTGGGGACAGGTGGCCACAGGAAGAGTGTGGACAAGGTGTCATCGAGGACTCCCTCTGGAGCTGGGAGAAGTGACGTTTTGCATTGATGCATCTTACTGGGGCTGAGACCTGTGTATGTTGGTCTTTCTGAGACAGTGTTTAGAACACAGCACTTTATATTAAGGATTCTTATTTTTTAAAAAACATTTAAAATATAATTTTAAAAAATTAGTTAATTTTTGGCTGTGCCAGGTCTTCGTTGCTGCACAAGGGCTTTCTCTAGCTGCTTCATGTGGACTTACTGCAGTGGCCTCTCTCGTTGCAGAGCACAGGCCCGAGGGTCTTCAGTCGTTACGGTATGTGGGCTTAATTGTCCTGCAGCATGTGGAATCTTCCCTGACCAGGGATCAAATCCACGTCCCCTGCATCGGCAGGTGGATTCTCAACTACTGGACCACCAGGGAAGTCTTGACGTTAGGGCTTCTTATAATCCTAGTCATTGCCTGGCAGCATTTATAACAGCCTCAACTTCCTCCTAGGTGATGCTATCCAGAAAAACAGTTGCTAGAAAGAGCTATTTACAGAGGTAGAGAGAGAGTTGTGGTCCTTCAATAGTCTTTCCTTAGATTTCACAGAGGCCAAAATCCCTTTAATAGATTTTGATGACATTCGTGGAATCTCGGTTTGTGCTGCAGAGACTTTTAGTGTGGCTTTTACTCTCTTTCCTGTGGTTCACTTTGCATCCATGAACGACCACTGCTTTTGTGCAAAGGTGACTATTTTTATTCAGCAAGGATTGACGCAGGGATGAGCGTGGAGATGCTTTCCCGCAGCTGCTGTCTTTTCATCAAGACAAACATCCATGGCCATGGACACATTTCCACCCTCAGCCTCAGGGTTGGGAAGAAGTGCTGGTCAGCGCTCCTGTTCGGTTTGGGGCAGGTGTCGGTGGGCTGCAGGCTGCCTGCATCAGCCGGACTATCCGAGGATGCATTTCTGCTTCCAGGAAAGTGCGTCCGCAGGATCCTGTGTGTGGCTCTAAGGAAAGGAGTTGTCACTTTAAAAACACCAAAAATGAAAAGAAA